>NC_136057.1:692793668-693399281 GCF_964261635.1 Lissotriton helveticus
TCTATATATTTATATACATATATATATGTATTTATATATATATATATATAGATATATTCACTTAAAAAACCATAGGTTATAGACCATATATAGTTAGGAATTTGCATTTACAAAACCTTGAAAATTCACTGAAAAAACCATAGGTTAGAGACCATATATAGTTAGCTGGACATTTTATTGACATAAAACCAATGAAATTCCATATATAGTTAGTTGCACTAACTATATATCGCGCACCCACAATCCACTGCTGATGATGTCACATATTACATCATTCATGACATGGTCAGTGACATCACTGATGACATCACTGATGACATCTCAAATGACATCACTGATGACATCACTGATGACATCTCAAATGACATCACTGATGAGATCACTGATGACAACATCCAGTGACTGTATGTTTCTGTAAAGTTAAAATATGTCTTACATATTGAAGAATGAGTGGATTTATAAGTGTCTGGATGAAGGATTTAGTAGGTGCATGACTGACTGTATGAGTGAGTGATTAAATGTGTCTCACTGAGTGCATGGGTTAGTGACTAAACTGTCTTAATTTGTGCATCATTATATCTGTTGTTCTGTAAACTGCTGCATGTGTTGATCAGTAGCTATATGAGTAACTATATGGGTTATTGATTGGTTGCCCATGTATTTGTATGGGAGACTGAGTGTGTGTGTGGGTGTCTGGGAGGTGTATGACTCTGTGCATAGATGTGTGAGCAGTTGATTCACTAGATGTATGGGTTCAAAAGTGCATGTGGAAACAGCTGTATGGGCGGTTGACTGTGTGCATGAGTGTATTGGTGAGTGAATGGATATCTCAGTGCTACATGTCAAAGTAAGTACATATGTAAAACACAGTACATGTGAGAGTTGACATATATAAATAACTGTGCATAAGAGCCAGTGAATGTGTGAGTGGCTGTATGGATCATTGTGAACTTGTATCCGGGATTGTATAAGAGAGTAAATATGTGTTAGTATGTGTTTGAATAAGTAAGGTGTGTATAACTGTATAGTTGAGAAAATGGAGGTGTGATTGATTCTTTGCATGACTGACTAGGTGTGTGTGTAACTTCATGGATGAGTGACAGTCTGTGAGTGTCTGTTTACACTGAGTGTATCTAAGGTTATATTAGAGTCTGAAGAGGTTCATCGTATTATCACATGAATGATGTCATCAGTGATGTGATCAGTAATGTCAAATGAGAGGTCATCAATGATGTCATCAGTGATGTCATTTGAGATGTCATCAGTGATGTCATCAGTGATGTCATTTGAGATGTCATCAGTGATGTCATCAGTGATGTCACTGACCATGTCATGAATGATGTAATATGTGACATCATCAGCAGTGGATTGCGGGTGCGCGATATATAGTTAGTGCAACTAACGATATATGGAATTTCATTGGTTTTATGACAAAATAAAATGTCCAGCTAACTATATATGGTCTCTAACCTATGGTTATTTCAGTGAATTTTCAAGGTTTTGTAAATGCAAATTCCTAACTATATATGGTCTATAACCTATGGTTTTTTCAGTGAATTTCATTGGTTTTTTAAAAGCTAATATCTATATCTGTAAAATATATTCTTTATTACGTGACGTATCACGTAGCCACGTGAGACGCCTCATGACGCGTCGCATAACCGTGACGTATCGGCTCTGTAGCGCAAACAAAACCCGTAACGTAAGCGCGCCGGAGCACGCTTACAGATATATATATTTTTTTTAACCTTAATTAGACAAAATCCACACGTGCACATATCTTGAGGCCTTGCAAAGGCACATCAAACAAACAGTCCCTACAATTTTTCAAAGTTTGCTGGAAATCTATTCCCTTAATTTTTTTTTTACTCTTTCTCTTGTTACGCTTACCGGTACGCGAACCGGACGCTCCAAAAACACAAGATGGTGGACTCCCGTCACGCTGCCGGTTAGCTGCCCCACCCACACCCACATACCAAACACAGATATACACCTCATCCCCCCAGACACACGCACACACACACACATACACACCTCACAGACACACCCCGCACATCCCCCACACACACCTCCCCCACCCCCACACATGGGGAAAACTCAGTGAAACACTAAAATAATAAGTTAAAGTGCTTAGAGGTAGGGTATCTCTCAATAGAGTTGTTGTGTTGTGTGGGTGATTTAAGTACCAACATGTAGGTACCAATGCAGAGTCTTAAATTCAATGTACACCGTTTACTCTGTAGATAATTTGCATGTTGTTATAGAAGTTATTGTGGTCTATGGAATCCATACCATAGTCTGTCAGGAAAACATAAAGAACATGGAGGCAGGAGATGAAAAAGAGATGTCAAATACACTTTGGAGATAATATACAACAGGAATAAGACTGAGGCAAACGCTTTCACATGGAGCTTCACAATTTTACAAAATACAATTACTCTATGCAAACAGACTCAATATGCTTCCTACACTGAGTTAAAACACAGGTAACATCATTGTAAAGAGTCAAATTGTCACCTGTGTCTAAGAATGCAGCAGAGATAGGCTTCATGGAGCCTAGTCCACTGCACTCTTAGACACAAGCCTCACCACCTAGGCTCCCCAGGAAAGCCCAAACATGTACCTTTTTGCCCCATATTTAAAAATTGACACATGTAGGTAGATGCGTAACTTTTTAAACCTCTGCGCCACATTATACTCAAAAATGTAAAAACCATTCATTTTCTCCAAAATAGTTTTTGACATCACATTTAGGAAACACAGCACAGATTCTATGTACAATCATCTGCCTCACAGCAGGGATAAGACTGAGACAAAATCTTGCACCTGCCTCACAACAGGGATACGACTGAGGCAAATGCTTTCACATGGAGCTTCACAATTTTACAAAATACAATTCCTCTATGCAAACAAACTCAATATGCTTCCTACACTGAGTTAAAACACAGGTAACATCATTGTAAAGAGTCAAATTGACACCTGTGTCTAAGAATGCAGCAGAGATAAGCTTCATGAAGCCAAGTCCACTGCACTCTTAGACACAAGCCTCACCACCTACGCTCCCCAGGAAAGCCCAAACAAGTACCTTTTTGCCCCATATGTAAAAATTGACGCATGTAGGTAGATGCGTCACTTTTTAAACCACTGCGCCACATTATACTCAAAAATGTAAAAAACATTTATTTTCCCCAAAATCGTTTTTGACATCACATTTAGGAAACACAGCACAGATCCTATTTACAATCATCTGCCTCACAGCAGGGATAAGACTGAGGCAAAATCTTGGACCTGCCTCACAACAGGAATAAGACTGAGGCAAACGCTTTCACATGGAACTTCAGTATTTTACAAAATACAATTCCTCTATGCAAACAAACTCAATATGCTTCCTACACTGATTTAAAACACAGGTAACATCATTGTAAAGAGTCAAATTGACACCTGTGTCTAAGAATGCAGACAGGGATATGCTTCAGGAAGCCTAGTCCACTGCACTCTTAGATACAAGCCTCACCACCTAGGCTCCCCAGGAAAGCCCAAACATGTATATTTTTTCCCCATATTTAAAAAGTGACGCATGTAGGTAGATGTGTCACTTTTTAAACCTCTGCGCCACATTATACTCAAAAATGTAAAAACCATTAATTTTCTCCAAAATCGTTTTTGACATCACATTTAGGAAACACAGCACAGATCCTATTTACAATCATCTGCCTCACAGCAGGGATAAGACTGAGGCAAAATCTTGCACCTGCCTCACAACAGGAATAAGACTGAGGCAAACGCTTTCACATGGAGCTTCACAATTTTACAAAATACAATTCTATATAACTATATAACTCAATACTTTCTCGGGAAGCATAGGTGGTGAAGCCTGTGTATAAGAGTGCAGTGGACTTAGACATAGGTCTCATCTTCTTTGTACTTGTGGACAGAGCTGTCTTCCACTATACTCTTCAATACAGGCCTCACCTTTTGTGCACCCCTGGAGAATCCTCACCTGATCTGTAACCCTGTATAGATTGTTTGCTTTTTGTCATTGCTTTGTTGTTTGATAATAGTGGTCTATAATGTTCTATTTTTTTTATTTAACACAGATTGAAATACACATTTGAAGAGTAAGCAAACATGCCCACTAGGGAAAGGAAAAGAAAAGGATGTAACCGCCAAAAATCAAAAACAGCAATGGAATTACAGCACTCTTCTACAACAAATACTTCAAAAAACAGGATCCAAGCTCCTGGTAAGACAACTAAGTATTTCTTACATAACATATGTACTTTAAAAAAAAAAAGGACAGCATGTAGAAAAAGAGAATGACAGAGTAAATTTGAAAAGGAAGGAGAGAACCTCAAAGAATCCTACAACTGGAGCAGGAGAGAATAATATGTATAGGAATAGAAGGCAGAATCAGTTTAGAGACATTCGTAAACGAATGTTTCGCAATAGGGTGGTTTTAAATTTGTTAAAAAACATTAGGAAAGGTAAACAGAGAGCTGCTTTTTATAAGAAATAGAAAAGTGTAGAGAAGATTGTTGATCAGGCTTTTGAAGTTAAGAAAAAATTATTTATTTTAATAATCAATAGAATTAGGACACTTAACAAGACAATTGATGTTTTCAAATCAAACAGTAGATGGAAAAGAGTAATTAATCGGACTAATTTTTGTAAAGTTTTTTCGGGAGAATGGATGCACAGTTCAAGTTGTGAGCCATTTTTTAATGAGGAGAGTTAGTCCAGGATAATGATTTAGTGCATGCAGTTGACACCAGTGGTCGAGCGTATGAAGTGAAAGACGGTTGTCCGATTGAAAAAGAGAAACTTGTGCCTAGAGAAGTAGAAGAGGTGTTAACTGATGAAGTTTTAGGGAGACGTACTAAGGGTCCAGTGTACACTTGGAAGTGTAGTAGTATTTGTAGTGTGCGACAGGAATCAATTGATTTGTTTTGTAATTTCTTACGTACATATAGTAAGAAAAGTATAAAGCAGAAAGTGAAGTTGTTGCAAGACTTAGATCCTTGCAGAGTGAGAGGAATCACAGGTTTGCAAGGCCATTCACTGGCTTGTCTTTCTAGAAAAGTCTGTCAGAGTGTTTTTCATCATTTTAGGATGTTAGCAGTGCATCATACCAAAATGAGGAAATTGGTGAGAATGTTGTATTATGCAAAAAGTCCCGCACTTAAGCTTAAACAATTAAACAGTGCTCTTTTGCATGGAACTGAATTAGATGTGAAGAAAATTTGTGAAGAAATTGAGATTTGTTATTTTCGTGAAAAAGAGGACAGTGTAGAAATTGAGACAGCAATTCAAGGTAATGTGGAAGACAATGTACAGATTTTAAATACAGAAAAGTTTGAGAAGGAAATTACCAGGTTTAAGGTGAAATCAAGTGAAAGGCCGAATTTTACTTGTGTGTGTTGTCGACGGACTCATTATAAGATTCAGACTAGGTTAGTTGATTTATATGCAAAAAGTGAAAAGATGGATAATTATGAGTGGAAAGATTTAGCAACTTATTTGTGGGTGGAGAATTGTTTTGATTTGAGTTCTGATCAGCGTATTTGTAAATCTTGTTATGATAAATTAAATCAAAACAGAATGCCTGCTAGAGCTGTTCATAATAATATGGAGTTGGTAGACATTCCCCGTGAATTGATGGATTTAAATACATATGAGTCTATTTTGATTCAATGTGTCCATCCTTTTCAGGCAATTGTTCGCATGGAGCCAAAGAAAGGGAAATTGCCTACTACAGATTTGCAGAGAGGATTAAAGGGAAGAGTTGTTTATTTGCCCCTAGATTTGAAAAAAAATATTGATACAATTGGTATAGAAAAAGTAGAAGAGGAACCTTTAGTTATTCTAGTTAATGGGGTTCCAACAAAGAGTAAAAAAATTGGGCAAGATTTAGTGGATGTTAGGAAAGTCAAAAAGGCAACGTTGTATTTAGTCAAAAACAATGAGTACTACAAAGATGTATGTGTTGCAGCAGAGGAAAAAGCTGCAGATGAAGACAGTGTTTGTTCAGGCGGCCAAATTGAAAAAGTTGATGTGTCTAGAAGTGAAGAAATTTATGAACATTATACTGTTCATCCTTTGCATTCCAAAGAAGTAATGGGGAATTCAATTGAATTGTTTCAAATGAAAACAGCAAAAGGAAGTCCCATTAGTGTATGGGAAGAAAGTTTGGAAGCTCGTTTTCCACAGCTATTTCCAACAGGTCGAGGTGGACGATATGACGATCGACCACTTCAAATTCCTGCATCTGAATATCGAACTGTAAGATTATATGCTGAAGATGCAAGGTTTCGTCAATGCATTCCCTATTTGTTTCATCTACTGTATGAAAGTGACTTGTCTGGGCTTTCTTATGCAGTAAACCATATTCTGAAAAGTGGAGCACATCTGCAAAATGTTTCGGCGAGGGACTTTATGGAGAAAGTGAATCTGCAAGATAATATTTTAGAATCTCATCTAATCAATCTCATGGCATGTCAGCGTGGTACAAATGAGTATTGGTACCGTCGCCATGGGGAATTGAAATGTATGCTAAGAAACTTAGGAACTCCTACATGGTTCCTCACTCTTAGCTGTGCCAAGTATGCATGGGAGGACTTACTTCAATTTCTACGAGAGGCCAATGCTAATATACAAAATATAGAATTCAAAACACCTGGAGAACTGTGTTCTTTGGATCCAGTGAATGTATGCAGATATTTCAATCATAGATTTGAAGCTATGAAGTCTTTTATTACCAACAAAAAAATCCTCCCCTTGGAGAGGTTTTGGATTTCTTTTGGAGAAAGGAGTATCAAGCGAGAGGTGCTCCTCACATACATATGTTATTATGGATTAAAGATGCACCCAAATTTGGAACAGATTCAGATGAGACAGTGATGAGCTTCATTGAAAAGTATTCAACATGTGCTGTTCCGAAAACTACCGAAGAAAACAATTTAAGGCAACAAGTTTTACGCTTTCAATCCCATCGTTGTGGAAAGTACTGTCGTCGAAAATTCAGAAACAAGGACAAGTTTTACACAAAATGTCGTTTCGCTTTTCCACGACCAGTGATTTCTAAAGGAAGAGTAAATAATGTAATGTCTTCTCTGCGACATACTGTGATGAGAAAATCACAAAAAAATACATACAATTTAAAAAGAAACGAAGAGTCCAAGCACATCAATGACTACAACCCAGTGATTTTGTCCATGTGGAATGCTAACATGGATATTCAATTCATTGCTGACAACTCTAGTGCTGTAGCTCGATATGTGACGTCTTACATCACAAAAAAAGAAAAGACAGAACTGAAGGAAATGTGGGAGGACATTTCACATGAAAAGAGCCTAAGCAAGAAATTGTACAGTTACAGTCTGAAGATGTTGTCGCATCGAGAAATTGGAGCATATGAATGTTCTGATCGATTGTCGTCAGCAAGTCTCTATGCCAAATCTAGAACCATCATTTGGGTGAGTCTAGGTCTTGCTGCAACACGAAATCGAGTTTTGAAATCTGTACAAGAGATAGAGTATTTGGCGGAGAAAGAACCAGAAAGTACAGATATTTTGAAGACAAACATGTTGGATACATACTATCCAAATAGAAGTCCTCACCATGAGAACGTTTGTCTCTATGAAGTTCTGCAAAGATATATTTATAAAAGAAACATCAGAGAAGATATCAATAATGGAATATATGGAATCATTGGATGTGAAGGATGTCTAGTGAAACAGAAAAAAGGTCATTTGATTAATCATCGAAAATTGAGTTGTGAAAATCCAGACAAAAGAGAATTTTACTATTTGGCTCTTTTGCAACTCTTTAAACCATGGCGAGAAGAAGAGGAACTACTTGGAGATTTTCTCTGTTATGAAGACTCTTTTAATGCTACGAAGGATAGAATAGAATGTCCTGTTTTTCCAAATTATCTGCAAATGTTGAATGAAGAAATAGAGCAAGAATCAACAATTGCTGCAGGGATTGCGAGAGATAGTTCTCAAGACAGTCAGGGTTCTGCTTCATTGAGTCAGGATCCACTAGGAGGACCAATTATCCAAAATGAAGCTGCCACTGCCATGGATGAAGTGGAAAGAGCTATGGAGCAAGCTCAAGAGGATGTAATTCATTTAGAAGATTTGGTGAAACAATTAAACCTTGAGCAGAAACTGATATATGACGAAGTCACAGAACAGGTTGAACATGGATTGAGTCATGAGAAGAAAGAGTGCTCATGTACATCATTTAAGCCTGTCCAACTGTACGTGAGTGGAGAAGCGGGAACTGAAAAAAGTTTTCTGATTAAAGCAATTGCATCTTATCTGCAGAAAAGGACTGAATCACCGCTGTCTTGTGTTGTTACCGCTCCAACTGGGCTGGCAGCACATAATATTAAAGGGATTACTTTACATCATTTACTGATGCTGCCAGTGGAGCATGATAACAAATTGCAATATCACAAGCTATCTGGAGATGCGTGTTCCGAAGTTTCGAGAGTCCTGAAGAAAATGAAACTTCTTATCATTGATGAAGTAAGCATGGTGTCAAATATAATGCTTGCTTTTGTGCATTTGAGAATGCAAGAAATTCTTAGAACAGACTATGATGTTTTATTTGGAGGAAAACATATTATTGTTTTTGGAGATCTTCTGCAGTTGACTCCAGTGAAAGGACAACCTGTGTTCAAAATGCTCACACATGAAGATACCAGGAAGTGCCTAGGAAGCATTGGAAACGTTAATATATGGTTAAACTTCAAATATGCAGAACTGCTTCAAAATATGCGGCAGGCAAAGAGTGAAGATTATAAAAATATTTTACAAGATGTAAGAGTAGGAAAAATAAGTCAACAAGGGAAAGAAGCTTTACATGGACGGTTAATTTCTAATTTGTACCCAAATGAAAACATTCTTCCAGAGAATATTTTTAAGAAAATTAACAAGAAGAAATATGCCATATGTTTGATGCCTACTCTGAAAGAATGTTCCATGTTCAACAACAAAATGCTGAAGTTAGAAAATAAATGAAGAGATAGTGAAACTGGAAGCTATAGATAAAATAGAGCATATGGGAGCAACAATTATTTTGTCAGAAAATTTGAAATCAAAATTGGATTCATTGGAGAAGACTATATCTAAAACTGCTGGTTTTGAAAAGACTCTGAATGTGTGTTTAAATTGTATTATTTTGAGAAGGAATTTAAATGTTGAAAGAGGTCTGGTAAATGGAGCAATGGGTCATGTTGTTGGTTTTGTGAATTACAAAAATAGAGATGGAATTGAAATTTTAAAAATTAAATTTGATGGCATTGACGAAATAGAACAAATTTGTCGTTGTTCAGCTAGATTTTTGCTTGTGAAAGACTTATATGTTCGCCGAAAACAGTTTCCTGTTTGTTTGGCATATGCAGTGACAATTCATAAATCTCAAGGTTTAAGTGTAGATAGTGCTTTGGTGAACATTGGAAGTTCTGTGTTTAAAGAGGGTATGGCATATGTGGCATTATCACGAGTGAGAACTTTATCAGGATTGTACTTGATTGAGTGTGATGAAACAAAGATTTGTGCTGATCTAGATTGTGTTAAAGAATACAATAGGTTAAGAAGAGAGTATGCTCCACATTTGCCTCAATATCCTCTGATTGAAAAACGTGTGGTAGGCCGAAAAAGAAGAAATGAGAGTAATTGCAGTAAGGTAGTAGCAAAAAGACAAAAAATAGATGAAACTGTAATTGTAAGCAGAAAGAAAAATGATTCTGTTGAAGAAGTTGTTGGATTTCAGTTTGAAAACAGTTCTGGTGTCAACTGCTATGCTAATGTAGTAGTTAATGTTGGTTTTTTTTTCTTCAAAATTTACAAAAACAGATTGTCGAAAATCGGGAACAAACATTGTGCTGTTTATTGAATTCTGTGTTAGAGAAATGTAGTAGTGATAGAGGAAAAATAGAAAGTGTTTCAGAAATTAGGAATCTTGTAGACAGATGTTCAGGTCAAAATCAATTTTCACAGATAATTCAGCAGGATTGTCAGGAATTTTTAATGTATATGTTTGATGTATTAGAAGATGAAAGAGTAGATATAAAAAATCTTTTTAATCTTTCTTATCAATGGCAACATGACTGTGATAACTGTGCTTCATCAAGTACTACTAGAATAGACAGTGAAAGATTTATATATTTGACTTTACCAGACTGCAAATCAGTGCCTTTTAATAATCTAGTTAAAGCAGCTGATCACAATATGGTGTGTACCCAATGTAAGTCTACATTGCTGTCCACATTATTTCTACAAAATTATGGTCACTATGTCATTTTAATGTTCCAACGATGTAGACCTGATGGAACTAAATTGACAACTTCTATTAAAAATTTCGTGGCTTCTCAGTTATCGATATCAGGAAGAACCTTTGCAACTGTAGCTATTATTTTTCATGATGGTCCTTCTACAACATCAGGGCTTTATAAATTCATACCTAGTGTTTTACAGCCAAAATGTAGGTAAAAGTAATTGGCATATGAAGACGGGAGTAGTTTATAAAGGTTATTTTGCTGTTTAAAAATATACTCTGAGTAAAAGTGTTCCAGGCAATATAAAAAATTGACTTGTCATATAGGTACTGTAATTGGATCTCATAATAAGTGAGGTTAGTATTATACAAAATGATGTACATGAGTGAGTCAGAGATGGTTTTACAAATATTTAAATGTTGTGAAAATGTTGTAGAGCCTTTCTTTCAGAACGTCGGGAAAAAGATCATTTCAGAGTGCCTTAGAATTAATTTGAACAAATACTCATACATCTGACACTATTTGGCCAAATGGAAAGGTGCAGGAATGAGTAAAGAGTCATGACTGAAAAAAGGAGTATATGAAAATATTGAAAATATTTCAGATGTTCTTGGAGCTTTTCTTCTAGAAAGTCGATGAAATGGATTTTTAAGTGAACAGCAAAGTACTTTCCAACGTGAAAAGGACCACCATGATACAGTATTTGGCCTCAAGTAAAAGTAAGTCAATCTAAGATTAGCGTAGATTTGTGATTTGTCAGTATCTAAGGTTTTTTTTAAAACACAATCTTTTAGATTGTGTTTTTTTCCCGCTGTCATATGATGAGTAATTTGAACTCACTCTTTTAAGTGAAATTCAATATATTCTGAGAACAGCAAAAATAGACGTTGTAACATGTTGTACAAGTTATTTTATACTTTGGATTGGGTAAATTAAATTGTATTCCATTCTCTGACATTTACTTTCCTTTTTCCATCCTCTTTCACCTCTTTTTACTCACTTATAATGCCTTTCTCTCACTCTCTGTAACCCCCGTTCCCTTACTCCACTTCTTTGACAATCCCTCATTTTCATTTCAACTGTGTGTATTCTGTCTCTCCCTTGCATAACTTTTCAGCTTTCAGTCTTTCTGCTTTTCTTTTCTTTTCCGTATTTTCCTCCTTTGCTCTTTTAGTAATTCCTGTTTACTCACTCAGCAGTATTATTGCACTCTATCACTATAAATCACCCACTCACCTTAGCTTATCTTTGTTTGCTCCTTACTTTTGACCTCTTCTCTCTGTTTTTCGTTCACTACTTCTATGTCCTCAGTGCCTCACTCTACTTGTGTTATGTTCACTTGTGTTTATATACCTTCTATCACTTCTTTTACAGCAACTTCACTGCTCCTTTCTCAACAATCTTCATCCCATTTCTTTTACTCTGGTTCCATTAATATCCTTCATTTCCTTTCTTTCAATGTCCTTCTCTTTACTTTCATCACCAAAATATTTTTTCTCAGTACCACTGTTTTAGTCGTCTTCTCCTCTCTTTCCTTCTTTTTCCTCACTTACTCATTTCCTTTTCTCACTCATTGTACTCCACCTCACTCAGTTTTTCTCTTAGTGTGTCTACCTTATAACTTCCTCAGTCCATTTCCTTCAATCGTTGTATATTATCCTGTCTCCCTTCATCCTTTCACTCTATGACTGTTCTTCACTTACTCTCAGTTATCTTCTATTCCTCATTCTTCTAAATGCATCCTTAATTAGACTGTTTTCTGTCTCAGTCATTATCTTTTTACTTACTTCTGTTTCCTGCTTTAGTTTTGCTAACTCACATTGTTTTAGTATCTTTCTTACCTTCAGTTGATTTCTCTGTTCTTCTCTCTCTTTTTCTCAGTGAATCTATATGCCTTACTCTTTGTAATTTGCTCTCCTTCTATTTCTTTTTCCCTCTTTTTGTCCTTCTACCTTAGTTTATTTCCCTTTCTGTGTTCTTCACTCTAACTTTATTTCTAAATAGAGTGTTATGATTTTTAACCTCTTCATTTGTATCTTTTAATTTAAAATACATATTTTACTAATTATAACTTATTTTTTCTTCTCTCTTTCACAGATACCAACTGTAGTAAAAAAAATTAAAGTTACATTTATTATATGGTAAGTATGACTAAAAGAATGTAGTTTGTTATCACCCTTTGCTTTAAGGTCACTAACATTTTCTCAATCTACCTCACTCCTGTGTTTTTACTCTGCTTCTCTCACGTATTCTTATTCTCCATGTTTACTCCCCTTTCCCTACCTATTTACCCTCTCATATTCAACTTCTTTTGATCCCTATTCTTTACTTCACTTACCCTCTGTTCCCTTCCTTTGCTTCTTCACTCATTCTCTTTTTCTTAATTATTTACCTTACTCCTACACATATACCTCATCCCCCTCCCAACACATACACACACCTGTAACATACACCCCACACACACACCACACACACACCTCATACACACAAAAAATCATCCCACACACACTCCTCAAACACACACACACATTCCATACACACACATACATCGAACACATATACACCCCACACTCATACACTTCTCACACATATTTCACACACCCTCATCTCTACCCACACCAAAACACTCCACACAACCACACCCACAGACACACCTTACACACCCACACTCCGACCTACACCCACTGACTCCCTTTAAGTCACACACACTGCATTACTTATCTTTTTTTGCTGTTTTACTCAAGCCCATTCAGGTACTGTTTCCTTTACTCTCTTTGTCCTCTCTCTTTGTCACTCCCCAAGTGTTATCCTAATTCAATATTTCTCCCTCTTTCACCCCTCTTTACTTATACTATGGGTAGCGCACCGGGGAGCGTAACAAGGGGAAAACCAAGAGAAACAGTAAAATAATATTTTAGAGTGCTTTGAGGTAGGGTAGCTGTTGTGTTGTGTGGGTGATTTACTTACTGCACTCCTTCCACTCCTTTTCTCAGTCCCTCTGTTCTCACAGTTCCTCACTCCCGTTCACTCAGTCCGTCTCTCTTACTGTAATTGTCTCTGTCTCTTCACTCTTTCACTACTTGTTCATTATGCTTTCTCCCTGAAGTTCAAGCACACTACGTTATTTACATTTCTATGCTGCTTCAAATATTCCCTTTCTGTTACTTCTTCTTTTCTTCTTTCAGTTTTTTCTCTCTGTCAATCCACATGTTTTAACTTTAGTCGATTTTATCCATCTTATTTCATCCCTCTTTAGTTATGCACACTACTTTTTTCTCTCTCTCCCTCACCAGTGTTATTTAAATCTGGTTCCGTTATTACTTTTTATTTGTACATCATTTTTTCTCTTTCCTTTTACTCTTTACAGCCACTCACATTCTTCATGTGCCTCTGCTTTAGTATTCTTCTTCTCTCTTTCTTTGTTTCACAGCCTTATATGTTTTTTCATTTTCTCTCTTACACTTTCTTATATCTTTTACACTGTTTTACTATGTATTACACAGTACCTCTGTGTTGCTCCCTCTTGCTGTCTGTCTCTTAACATTACTCTCTCTTTCTCTTTCTCTTATGCTCTCCTTCTCTTGTTTTTTTTTTCTTGTTTTTTTTTTGATTGCGCTAACGGGGCGCTCACGAACCCATGAGAAAAATGAAGTCAATAGTGCTAAAAATGTTAGTAATTTTTTTAAAATGGGAGGTAGTTCTGAAAATAAACTTTTTTTAATGTTTTTGTTGTTTTATATTCTTTTTTATTATTTTTCTGAACATTTTTTTTTTTGATTTTTTGAACACTTTTATAATTTTTTTGGTGTTTTTTTGGGGGAACAACAAAAAAGGAATTACAAATGGCTCAACAGGAGCAAAAAGAAAAAAGATTTATTGCTTCTTCTTTTGGTTACATTGATGGTTTTCCACCGCATTGCTTATTAAGATCACGCTTAGTTCCCCATAGCACAGGGTCTTGCCACAGAAGACACATACAAATTTGAGACTGCCAAATTTTTTTTGAACATTGGGCACCATTTGCCGTCCTTCAGGTGCTGCATGTGATACTTTGGCAGAGGAGGTGCTGGGCTGTGGATTCTTCTGATTTTGCGCCATGGCACGAACCTCTGCTTGAGCAAGATTATTAGGATGCAACCTTTGCATATGGCGCAACATAGTATAATTGCCGAATGAATATTTCTTCTTGGAATTGCCCCTGGAAAGAATATCTCCGCAAATAAGGCACTTAACCTTAGGGGCATTCACTTTCTTCTGCCCAGGAGGGTGGGAGAAGAAGTCCCAAATAAAATGCACTTTTATGTGACTCTGTCTTGGCTCTTCAGGCAAAAATTGCCTGGGTTGTTCCTCCTCCTCCTGTTCTTCCTCCTCATCCTCTTCTTGTTCAGGGACAAGGACCTGGGATGGTGGTCCTTCCTTTCTAGGTGGTTATGGTGGTGGAGGGGTCCACCAGCTGCAGCTACTAATGATGTCATTGTCAGAATCAGATACAGGTCTTCCTCTCTCAAAGTAGAAAGTCAGAGTGAGGAAAAAGGTGGGGGCTTTCATCATTTGAAAAAAAAGTGTTCTGGACCAATGAAAAGTGTTATTTTCAAGTCACATGATCCAAGCTTTCATCATTTGGAAACCAAAACTGATCTCCCCCGGGGCGCGCCCGTAGGCCCGCTCCGGGGCGCGCCCCGGGTAAGCGCGTCATGACGTTGCGCAATCGTATGCGATTGCGTGATTCCGGGTGCGCTTACGCAGTGCGTCATATGACGCATCACACGACTACGCGAAACGTCATGATGTTGTTTTCGTTCGTGGGAATAGCGCTCTCGGGACGCTCCCCGGTACGCGCCCCAGGGCGCGCCGTAACATTGCGCTTACCCGTGCGTTCACTGGTACGCGCCCCAGGAGCGCTCCGGGGCGCGTACCAGGGCAAACAATTAAAAAAAAAAAAAATTACACTATTTAAAATGTATTATAAAAATTATTACTTTCTTACCTATAGATATTTGCTATTAAAAAACCTATGAAATTCACTGAAAAAACCATAGGTTTCACCCCAGTTATAGTTAGGAATTAGCATTTAAAAAACCTATTAAATTCACTGAAAAAACCATAGGTTTTACACCAGTTATAGTTAGCTGGAAATTTTACTCGCATAAAACCATTGAAATTCCCACGTTATAGTTAGTTGGACTCACTATAACTTGCGCGTGCAATGCACTGCTGATGACGTCACATATTACATCACTCATGACATGGTCAGTGACATCACTCATGACATCACTGATGACACCATCCTTGTGACAGAGTGACAGATCTCCTTTCACTGTAATGTAACCCTTGAAACACATATTCAAAAATAGAAACTAAAATTTTCAAAAAAATTGAGATACCCATACCAGTTACAACAACCAATTCAATAATTCCACCATCTATATATACATCCACTCATTCACCAACAGTTCTATATAGTCACTCATACATATACTCACTCATCATATGTAGTGATACACCTATACATCCTGTTACACACTGACAGGCATCCAAAAGTTACTCACACACATACTCACACATGCAAATAAACTATTGAACATCTATTCATTAGCATATACAGCTATACACACACTACAACTTTACTTCTAAGGAAACTTACACATACTTACTCTCTTAAACAATCACTTATAGAAACACATACTAATTTAAACAGGAACTTTTAGAATCCCTCACTTTCACATATACTCACTTATATACATCAATATTCACATATACTAGATTAAAACATATGTAGTTACTGATAAAGACACTAGTGAGACAGTCATTCACTCACTAACACACACATATACACACTCATCCACCCATACAGTCCTGCACATATGCTGTCTTCAAGACACATACAAAGAGAGACTCAGTCATTCATGCATCTATGTGCTAAGTAACACCCCCACCAAACATATAGACACTCATACTGATATTAAAAAAAATCTAATAACCCATATACCTACACATGTAGCTACTCACCAACCCATGCAGCCACTTATACACAAAGTGAAACATTAATACATATATTTAAATATTTAAACATTACTCACTAATATTTATTTTTCAAAAAGACACACATTCACTGGATGGTGTCATCAGTGATGTCATGAGTGATGTCACTGACCATGTCATGAGTGATGTAATATGTCATCAGCAGTGCATTGCACGCGCAAGTTATAGTGAGTCCAACTAACTATAACGTGGGAATTTCAATGGTTTTATGCGAGTAAAATTTCCAGGTAACTATAACTGGTGCAAAACCCATGGTTTTTTCAGTGAATTTAATAGGTTTTTTTAAATGCTAATTCCTAACTATAACTGGGGTGAAACCTATGGTTTTTTCAGTGAATATATATATATATATATATATATATATATATATATATATTACCTACTGGCGGTCGCCAGTAGGTATATATAGTTAGGATTTTTTCTCTATGGGTTTTTTGAAAATTCTATGTCTAATAACTTTGGCATTTGTGGACGGAATTGGCTGAAATTTTCAGGAAAATGGCACATTTTGTTTCTGAGCAGCCCTTGAAAATTTGGGGGGGGTTCGTCCAGTGGGGGCCGAGAAAAAAGGGGGGTCCCAAAACGTGTTTTTAACATTGAGTTTTCCATAGGGCGGTTGGCCTCACTTTTAGCCCGAACGGCTGAATGGATTTGCACGAAACTTGGCAAAATTGTAGGGACTGGTAGCCCGATGTGCCTTTTGTAGGTCTCAATATATGTGCTCCAGTGGATTTTGAGAAATTAACGTTTAAAAAAAGATATATATCTGTAACAGCGGACCGGGCAGCGGCCCAGGACGCGTACTTTTCGCGCAACGGAGCTTTGTGAAGCGAAGCTGATTGGTTCTCTGGCGTCTGTCAACATTCCAAACAGTCCGTAGCGGCCGCCATCTTGTCTCTCGGTAGGATCGAGAGACAAGAGGAGGCCAAAGCGAAGGGGCAAATGACCATAAGGGGGAATAGTAGATCCTCGCTGACCCCCTAGGTTTGATGTGGAGGTTTTAAAAGGGCCCCGCGGGGCAAAAAAAAAAAATAATAATAATAATCGAACGGCTGAATGGATTTGCACGAAACTTGGCAAAATTGTAGGGACTGGTAGCCCGATGTGCCTTTGCTAGGTCTCAATATATGTGCTCCAGTGGATTTTGAGAAATTAACGTTCAAAAAAAGATATATATCTGTAACAGCGCTCCGCCTCGCGTAACGGAGGTTTGCGAAGCGGATTGGTCATTCTGTCACTGGGCTATAGTTGGGCTACATCTGGCTGATATTTGGGCTACATTTGTTTTTTTGTGTGTCTGGCGGCCATCTTTGGGCTACATTGGGCTACATTGGGCTTCATTGGGCTACATTGGGCTACATTTGGGCTCCAACATATATATAGGCCAATGTAGCCCAATCTATATTTTTCAAAGTTAATTTTCGTAAAAACCACTGGAGCATATATCTTGAGACATAGCAAAGGCACATCGGGCTACCAGTCCCTACAATTTTGCCAAGTTTCGTGCAAATCCATTCAGCCGTTCGAGCTAAAAGTGAGTCCAACCGCCCTATGGAAATGAAGGAAATGAATGGGTAATTTGTAATTAGCAAATAGCTAATCGCAAACTAGGAATGGTAAAGAATCGCTATTTATTCCTTAAAGTTCGCTATTTAGGAAATGCAAAAAACTTTGATGATACATATGGCGGTTCATCTCTAACAAGATAAGAAGCATAGGGATACATTTATGATGACTGGCGCATCACCAGGGATGTGTTAGTCATTCTGTGCCGCTGTTCCGTCACCTATGGTGTGCTGCATTTACAATGCGGCGCATCATGGGGCAAAAACAGCACAGATGCGTGATGTATCTGTGCCGTAAAGGTGGCGCATTGCTGGAGTTGTATCGCAAGTGTGATGAAGCTCCAGCAAGGGTCGGGGGTGCCCCTGTCGCAGGGTTTCTGTTCTCACACAGAACTGTGGACAGAGGATTGGAACCTCGGCGAATTAGGGTGTCCCAAAACTCACGTTAGTAATCAAAAACTCCTTAGCAAGCTAGGTACAGTGTCACATTGGATATAACAAACTCTCAATGTTTAGACAATCCAGAATATGAACTTATAGTACCTCAGGATACGTGGAACTCATGAACAGTCGGTCGTTATATATTTCTTAGAAACCAGAACATGGAGTTAAGAAGAACACATGTGTATTTGAAATGTTTATTTACTAATGCCGTCTTCTGAGGCGTAGTATCTTAGATTATACAAGTACACATATTATCAGTAGCAAAATTACCAGCATAGTCAGTAGTACATAAAAAGCGAATGGTGACAGTATGTTAACATGCTGTAAATGAATAAGAGTTAGCAACACTTATAAGCAGCCGCGGGCCGTGGAGGGAGTTACGGTGAGGCAGGGAGGCGGGGAGGGGGAGAAGCAGGGTGGAGAATACAAGTACACATATTATCAGTAGCAAAATTACCAGTATAGTTACTAGTACATAAAAAGCGAATGGTGACAGTATGTTAACATGCTGTAAATGAATAAGAGTTAGCAACACTTATAAGCAGCCGCGGGCCGTGGAGGGAGTTACGGTGGGGCAGGGAGGCGGGGAGGGGGAGGGGCAAGGTAGAGAGGGCTCCACCCTGCTTCTCCCCCTCCCCGCCTCCCTGCCTCACCGTAACTCCCTCCACGGCCCGCGGCTGCTTATATCTCACCCTCCCTAATACACATATTATATTATTTGCTAAGAAGGTCTCTTTGTGTTGGTTTAGGGCGTGCCCATACTTTAGTGTCTTAGATTTGAAGGAATCACATCAGCATACACCAGCTCTCTCTTCATGTGAACCGCATCAACTGTTGTGTATGTGTGTTCGGCAAAGCAATATAAAACCCGCCTCATGCCCAGAATTGGCAGAAGTTGCACTTATGTTATGAGTATGAAGTCGTGGAGATCAGACCTCATAACAATTCTGTATCGTGTTGTTCTTGAAACTTTAGCACTCGCTGTACAGATATAGTTTAACAAGCAAAGCAGATAGTAGAGCAATAACATATTATTCTCATGTAAACCACGATGAACTACTAGGTGGAAAGCTAAAGCAACAACTAAGTGTCGTGTGCAGAAGTTGCAAAAAAGGAAAAATGGCGTTTAAACCGGTAATGAGCCCATGCTAACTTAACACGGTGTAAAGATATCCAGGACCTAGATGACACCTCCCCATGATCCGGAAACGAACTGAATAAGATAATAGAAGTGCCATCTCATGAGAGTAGATTGCAAGTTTATATGTGGACGGTCCGCAAGGTAAAGCATTAAAAACTAGGAAAATTTAATGCTAAAGAAAAATAAAACAGCCAAGTACTTTATCGAGTCTTAAGCCAATAGGCAAGGTAAATAATAAAAACTTGACAAATAAGTCAATGAATTGTCAATGAAATGCTAGTACTCAGCATATCAAACATGAAAAAGGTCTATGACATAACTGTGTATGCAAAATAAGCTGCAACAGCCTCCAATAGGAAGTCACCGTCTTCATCCGAAAACAGTTCAGCCATCCAATTTAAAAGCGGAAAAGAACATACGTGCTCTCCCAGCACCGGATCCTCTATCACCATCAGAGGACAGCTCGGTGGGTTTTCAAGAAAGCTCTGTTCCAAGAAAGACTGTGCTGCCGCCAGTAAATTCCAGGGACCAAGTAGTCCATGCATCAATGCCACAGCCATAATCCTTTCGCCAGGACAAACCAACTCGTGAGTAATGATAGGAGTCATCAGCTGATTAAAGTCGACGTCAGGAGAAACCGGTCCGCAGAGACACAAATCAATGGCCCAATCGAAATCACAGGTCAGGCAGTGAAATACAGGCTGGACACAGGTGAAGTAGGAGAATCGAAAAGATAATCCATATGCCGTGCTTAATATCGCCAACGGCATTGTGCCATAATATTCTAGCATGCGATTGCGGAACAGTGTCAGCAGCTGCAGGGTGGGAGGTTGCATAGGAGGGACATCCATATTTAAAAATGTAAAAAAGCACAAGAGCGTCCGCTGGTAATGCAAGTAAAAATGCCAATCCACGAACCAGAGTGGAGAAAATAGAATGAAAGGAAGCAGGGATGACTCCAAAGATTTTCTCAAATGAAGTCACGAGACCACTGGTAACAACTTTAAAAAAGTGCGCCAGGGTCTTTGTGGAGGATGCGTTAAAGATAGTCGGAACCATCTTGCTGAAATTGAAAGGCAAATCTGAATTAAAAGTATTCCTTTTATCGTAACAGTAAGTGAACGGGTTATTTGCTGCAGAAATGTTCTATTTCCTCCCACACATGAACATAGGGAGTTTTCAATCTGGCCACAAATACCAACCTTGGGACAGATTTCAACGGCATGGCAAGAATAAGAGCTCTTTTGTCTCAGAGAGAGGTGGCCTTGAGTTCGGCCCGTGAAACTTTCGTGCTTCACATAGCGAACACCCGTACAGAGGTGCAGACCCTTTTCAATTAACTCAGAACAATCTTCATTATTGAGCATCAAATAACTACCATTTTCCAACAACTTGAACGTGGGGATGATAGCAGGAACTGGCGTGCCTTGCAACACGCAAGCCATATTTGGTCGGTGTTTGTTGCATGAACCGTGTAACTGTATGTGCCTACACATTAGTGAATGATCTGGCGTCTCAGTGCATTCCTCTCCATTCAGATAAACTTCTTGATCATCTTTGAAACATCTGTATGTGTATGGAAGCGACCAGACCTCATGAAGAAAAGCACTACCTAAAGGTTCATAACGACCTATTGGTATATATTTCATACAATTTGAAAACTTATATAAAGCAAAAGGCAGCGTTATTAAACCGTGGATAAGGCACGTTGCCAAAAAACCCGCAATCCTCTGCTGATGATGTCACTGAGCATGTCATGAATGATGTAATATGTGACATCATCAGCAGTGGATTACGGGTAATAGTATCTCTAGTTTACTCCCCTATAGCTGTCTTTCTTTTAACATAAGTGTCTGTTTCCTTCCCTTATACTTACTGTTTTTGGTTCGCTTCTAGTTCGCGTACCGGCGAGCGAACTGGGAAGCGAACTAAGAGAAATAGAGGTTGGCACAGTTCCAAATATTGTACCAATTTTTTAATAACGGGGAGGTAGTTCTGAAAAGAACTTTTTTTTTTATTGTTTTTGTTGTTTTATATTTTTTTTATTATTTTTCGGAACATTTTTTTACTTTTTTTGAATTTTTCTGAGGTTTTATATTTTTTTTGGTTTTTCTTGGAGGGGGCAATGAAAACGATTCATTGTAAAGGGCTCAACAGGAGCAACAAAACAAAAAAAGAAGTATTTATTATTTTGGGCGTTTCGTACAAACTTGCATATGATAGTCAATAGCTCTGTTGATCAGAGTGATGCTTTTTTCTCCGTAGGAAATGAATCCATCGCAAAATACGCAGGTGTGTTTTACTTCACCAAATTTCATTTGTATATTTGGCACCATCTCCCTGCCCTCTGGTCCCGTTACTTCCGGTACAACAGATCTTCTGGCCATAATAGGGAGATTATCTAGGTCGTTCCGAAACTGTGCAGCACTGTAGTTGTTAGGATGCCACCTAGTCATATGGCGATGCATTGTGTAGTTTCCGAAACTGTATTTTTTCTCGGTTCCTCTGGACAGTCTATCTTGACATATAAGGCAAGTTACGTATCTTGCATTTACTTTTTTCTGACCTTTGGGAATTTTAAAAAATTGCCAAATGAAGTTTTCTTTCCGGTGAGACGTCTTGGGCTGCTCAGGCAAAAACTGCCTCTCTTCGTGCTCGTCGTCCTGTTCCTCTTCTTCCTCTTCTTGTTGAATTATAACTTGAGCAGGTGGTCCACTCTTCCTTGGATGTGGTGGAGGTGGTGGGGAAGCACCAGCTGAAGCTACTAAAGAAGCCATTGCTCAGTGATCACAAAGGGTCTTTCTCTCACAATGATGAAAGTCAGAGTGAGGAAAGAAGGAGGGATTTTCATCATTTGGGAAAAACAAGAGTTCTCAACCAATCAAAAGTGTTCATTTTAGATTATATGACCTAGTCTTACATCATTAGGAAACCAAAAGTGAAATGAACCAATGAAAAGTGTTATTACCAAGTCACATGACTTGCTGTGTTTACGTTAAGCGCTTTGCAGGGCCTCACGGTTTGCTTCCAGAAACCTGCGCTTTGCGACTCGCTTCGCGTACCAGTTCGCTAACGTAGCACGTCATATGACGTATCACGCGACAACGTGGAACGTCATGCGGACGGGAGGCGTCACGATGTTGTTTTCTAACGCGGCACTTGCGGTAAAGAAACGTTTACCGGCTCGCGGTCTATTTCGCGGCATCAAGGTCAGCTAACGGGAAGCTTCCCGATTCGCGAAGCGGGAACGTAGAAAAAAAAATATTAAAAAAAAAAATTATTCATAAACATATAAAATATATTTTTGGATTTAAAGAAGAATACATTTTACAGCTACAGATATTAGCTGTTAAAAAACCAATGAAATTCACAGAAAAAACCATAGGTTATAGACCATATATAGTTAGGAATTAGCATTTACAAAACCTTGAAAATTCACTGAAAAAACCATAGGTTATAGACCATATATAGTTAGGAATTAGCATTTAGAAAACCTTATTTTACTCACACAAAACCATTGAAATTCCATATATAGTTAGTTGCACTAACTATATATCGCGCACCCGCAATCCACTGCTGATGATGTCACATATTACATCTTTCATGACATGGTCAGTGACATCACTGATGACATCACTGATGACATCTCAAATGACATCACTGATGATATCTCATTTGACATCAATGGTCACATCAATGATGATATCATTAATGTGACAATACAATGCATCTCCTCACACTTTAATATAACCTCTGTTACACCCAGTGTTAAATACAGAGTATAATTTTTGAAACCATTGACACACCAATACTAGTTACTACATACGCACTCACTGATTCCTACGTCTACACACACATTCACTCATTCACCCATACAATCATTCATACATACAATCACTCATCTTTACAACACTATCATATGCACTCATACACCTATACAGACACTCACACTCTGCCACTCATCCATGGAGTTACTCACACACCTAGTCAGTCCTGTAAAGAATCAATCACAGTTCCATTTTCTAATCTACACAGTTAAACATAGAGTACCTTACATTTTCAAACATATACTAACACATACTTACTCTCTTATAGAATCACTGATACAAGTACACATTGATCTGCACAGAGTCACACACCTCCCAGCCAGCCATACACACACTCAGTCTCCCATACAAATACTTGTGCAACCAATCAATAACCCATATAGCTACTTATATAGCTACTGATCAACACATGCAGCAGCTTGCACAACAACAGACATGCTGATGCACACTTTCAGACAGTTTAGTCACTAACCCGTGCATTTAGTAAGACGCATTTAATCACTCACTCATACAGTCAATCACGCACCTACTAAAACCTTCATTCAGACACTTATACATCCACTCATTCTTCAATATGTAAAACATATTTAAACTTTACAGAAACACATAATCACTGGATATTGTCATCAGTGATGTCATTTGAGATGTCATCAGTGATGTCATCAGTGATGTCATCAGTGATGTCACTGACCATGTCATGAATGATGTAATATGTGACATCATCAGCAGTGGATTGCGGGTGCGCGATATATAGTTAGTGCAACTAACTATATATGGAATTTCAATGGTTTTGTGTGAGTAAAATAAGGTTTTCTAAATGCTAATTCCTAACTATATATGGTCTATAACCTATGGTTTTTTCAGTGAATTTTCAAGGTTTTGTAAATGCTAATTCCTAACTATATATGGTCTATAACCTATGGTTTTTTCTGTGAATATATATATATATATATATATATATATATATATATATATATATATATATATATTACCTACTGGCGATAGCCAGTAGATATATATAGTTAGGATTGTTTTCCATAGGGAAATTGCAACATTCTATTGGGAATACCTTTGGTGCCCGTTGAGGACTCTTCCTGAAATTTACCTTAACTTTGCCTCGCGGCACTCCGGTCCTTCCCTGAAAGTTTGGGGGGGATTCGTCAAGCGGGGGCCGAGATAAAAGGGAGGTCCCAAAATGTGTTTTCCCCATGTTAATTTCCATAGGGCGGTTGGACTCACTTTTAGCCCGAACGGCTGAATGGATTTCCACCAAACTTGGCAAAATTGTAGGGACTGGTACCCCGATGTGCCTTTGCTATGTTTCAAGATATATGCTCCAGTGGTTCTTACAAAAATTAACTTTGAAAAAATATATATTGGGCTACATTGGGCTATATATATGTTGGAGCCCAAATGTAGCCCAATGTAGCCCAATGTAGCCCAAAGATGGCCACCAGAGACAAAAAACAAATGTAGCCCAAATATCAGCCAGATGTAGCCCAACTATAGCCCAATGACAGAATGTCCCAGAGTGTTCTAAAGAACAACTAGAGCGCTAACAGTCTTACTTATGACAAAAGTATGGCACACCTGAAGTCATCTTGATTGAAATAGGTGTTAACACTTAAAACATTTAATTTGCAAAGGAACAAAATGAGGGGGTTCATTTTGCCATAGAAATTATGATTAGTGCTGAAGAAAGAAAAATTAGGGCACATTTTGAGTGACTTCTCAAATCCTCTTATATTTCATTAAAAAAATTCTGATATGCAGTCTCCCAAGATGGCCACCAGAGACAAAAGAGCCCAAATGTAGCCCAAATATCAGCCAGATGTAGCCCAACTATAGCCCAATGACAGAATGTCCCAGAGTGTTCTAAAGAACAACTAGAACGCTAACAGTCTTACTTATGACAAAATTATGGCACACCTGAAGTCATCTTGATTGGAATAAAGTGGTATCACTTAATACATTTAATTTGAAAAGGAACAAAATGAGGGGTTTCATTTTGTCATAGAAATGTTATATATATATATATATATATATATATATATATATATATATATATATATATATATATATATATATATTACCTACTGGCGGTCGCCAGTAGGTATATATAGTTAGGATTTTTTCCCTATGGGATTTTTGAAAATTCTATGTCTAATAACTTTGGCGTTTGTGGACGGAATTGGCTGAAATTTTCAGCAAAATGGAACATTTTGTTTCTGAGCAGCCACTGGAAATTTGGGGGGAGTTGGTCCAGGGGGGGCCGAGAAAAAAGGGGGGTCCCAAAACGTGTTTTTAACATTGAGTTTTCCATAGGGCGGTTAGCCTCATTTTTAGCCCGAACGGCTGAATGGATTTGCACGAAACTTGGCAAATTTGTAGGGACTGGTAGCCCGATGTGCCTTTTGTAGGTCTCAATATATGTGCTCCAGTGGATTTTGAGAAATTAACGTTCAAAAAAAGATATATATCCAGAGCCGCGCCTGGAGCGCTCCCACGTACGCGTACAGGGGAGCGCTCCAGGCGCGCCACGCGATCTGCGCACGGCAAGCTGATTGGTTCTCGGGTGTCTATAAACATTCGAAACAGTCCGCAGCGGCCGCCATCTTGTGTCTCGGTAGGATTGAGACACAAGAGGTGGCAAAAATCAAAGGGGGAAATGAGCAAGAGGGGGCAGGGTACACACCCCCTGACCCCCTAGGTTACATGTGGGGGCCATAAAAGGCTCCCGCGGGTGAAAAAAAAAATAAAAAAAAATTCGATTTTCGCGGGGGTGAGCGCCCGGTACGCGCACCGGGGAGCGTACGGGGGAGCGTACCATGGAGATTAAAAATGACAGACTTTAAAAAAAATAAAGCTTCTTTTTAAAAATTGGAGGTAGTTCTGAAAAGAACTTTTTTTTTCATTTTGTTGTTTTATATATATTTTTTTTTTGTTTTTTTTGTTTTATATTTTTTTAGACTTTTTAAAACAATTTTATATTTTTTTTGTATTTTTTTCAAGGGAAAAACAAAAACAAGGATTCCAAAACTGCTCAACAGGAGCAAAAAAAATTGAAAATTTAGGGACTGGAAGAGCAGCGGTGTTGCTGTTTCTTTAGGGCAATCAGTTCAACACTCTGCTCCCCATAGCAGAGCAGTTCGTCACACTCTGCGCACAAAAATTTGATGCCCGCAAACACCGGCTGAATGTTAGGGATCATTCTTCCACGGGGTGGTCCCGAAGGTGTTGCTCCACCAGTGGAGGTGCTGCCGCCATCTGTTGGTACATTCCGTGCCAGCTCTCTGACACTCTCCCTGGCAAAGTTGTTAGGGTGTCTTCTTTTGACATGCCGGATCAAATTGGCATTGCCAAAACTATATTTTTTCAGAGGATTGCCTCTGGATAAACTACTCCCACATATTTTGCATGTTACTTTGGGAGCGTTCACTTTTTTCTGTCCTTCTGGGATGTCGTAAAATTTCCAAATGAAATGGGTTTTTTTCTTTTGCTGAGGAGGGTCCTCATCCAAAAATCCCTCTGAATCACTGCTGGATGACTCTCTTGCAGCCATTGCTGGAGATCAGAAAAGTAGGAGATAGAGTAGACACAACAGCTCTTGCTCTCTCCAAGTACAAAGCAATAGTGAGAGAAATGGGTGGGTTTCACACAATTTGGAAAAAAAAAAGTTCTGAACCAATGAAAAGTGTTATTTTAAAGTCACATGGTTTGACGCGCTTACGCTACGCGCCCGGGGCGCGTCCCGGGCGTGTATCGTAAGCGCATCGGGGCGCTTACGTTGCGCGATCGTATGCGCTTCCGGGTGCGCTTACGCGGTGCGTCATAAGACGCATCTCGCGGCTACGCGATACGTGTCTTATGACGCAAGGCGTGGCGGCTACGCGATACGTCACGATGTTGTTTTCGTTCTCGACAATAGCGCTTCCGGGACGCGCATTAGTACGCGCCTCGGGGCGCGCCGCCAGATTGCGCTTACCCGTGCGTTCACCTGTCCGCGCCCCGGGAGCGCACTAAAAATAATATTAAAAAAAAATAAAAAAATTATAAAATATAAAATTAGATTTAAAATGTATTATTTTTATAAAGATTTGCTATTAAAAAACCTATGAAATTCACTGAAAAAACCATAGGTTATAGACCATATATAGTTAGGAATTAGCATTTACAAAACCTTGAAAATTCACTGAAAAAACCATAGGTTATAGACCATATATGGTTAGGAATTAGCATTTAAAAAACCTTATTTTACTCACACAAAACCATTGAAATTCCATATATAGTTAGTTGCAGTAACTATATATCGCGCACCCGCAATCCACTGCTGATCATGTCACATATTACATCATTCATGACATGGTCAGTGACATCACTGATGACATCACTGATGACATCTCAAATGACATCACTGATGACATCACTGATGACATCTCAAATGACATCAGTGATGACATCATGACACACCAATACCAGTTACTACATACGCACTCACTGATTCCTACGTCTACACACACATTCACTCATTCACCCATACAATCACTCATACATACAGTCACTCATTATTACAACACTATCATATGCACTCATACACCTAGTCAGTCCTGTGAAGAATCAATCACACTTCGATTTCCTCATCTATACAGTTAAACACAGAACACCATACTTTTCACACATAAACTAACACATACTTACTCTCTTATACAATCACTGATACAAGTACACATTGATATGCACAGTCACACACCTCCCAGCCAGCCACACACACACTCAGTCTTCCATACATCCACTCATTCTTCAATATGTAAAACATATTTAAACTTTACAAAAACACACAGACACTAGATGATGTCATCAGTGATGTCATTTGAGATGTCATCAGTGATGTCATCAGTGATGTCACTGACCATGTCATGAATGATGTAATATGTGACATGATCAGCAGTGGATTGCGGGTGCGCGATATATAGTTACTGCAACTAACTATATATGGAATTTCAATGGTTTTGTGTGAGTAAAATAAGGTTTTTTAAATGCTAATTCCTAACTATATATGGTCTATAACCTATGGTTTTTTCAGTGAATTTTCAAGGTTTTGTAAATGCTAATTCCTAACTATATATGGTCTATAACCTATGGTTTTTTCAGTGAATATATATATGACATCACTGATGACATCACTGATGACATCTCAAATGACATCACTGATGACATCACTGATGACATCTCAAATGACATCACTGATGACATCACTGATGACAACATCCAGTGACTGTATTTTTCTGTAAAGTTAAAATATGTCTTGAGTGGATGTATAAGTGTCTGGATGAAGGATTTAGTAGGGGCATGACTGACTGTATGAGTGACTGATTAAATGTGTCTCACTGAGTGCATGGGTTAGTGACTAAACTGTCTTAATTTGTGCATAATTATGTCTGTTGTTCTGTAAACTGCTGCATGTGTTGATCAGTAGCTATATGATTAACTATATGGGTTATTGATTGGTTGCCCAAGCATTTGTATGGGAGACTGAGTGTGTGTGTGGGTGGCTGGGAGGTGTATGACTCTCTGCATAGATGTGTGAGCAGTTGATTGACTAGATGTATGGGTTCAAAAGTGCATGTGGAAACAGCTGTATGGGCAGTTGACTGTGTGCATGAGTGTATTGGTGAGTGAATGGATATCTCACTGCTACATGTTAAAGTAAGTACATATGTAAAATACAGTGCATGTGAGAGTTGACATATATAAATAACTGTGCATAAGAGCCAGTGAATGTGTGAGTGGCTGTATGGATCATTGTGAACTTGTATCCAGGATTGTATAAGTGAGTAAATATGTTTTAGTATATGTTTGAATAAGTAAGGTGTGTATAACTGTATAGTTGAGGAAATGGAGGTGTGATTGATTCTTTGTATGACTGACTAAGTGTCTGAGTAACTCCATGGATGAGTGACAGTCTATGAGTGTCTGTTTACACTGATTGTATCTAAGGTTATATTAGAGTCTGAAGAGGTTCATCGTATTATCACATGAATGATGTCATCAGTGATGTGATCAGTAATGTCAAATGAGATGTCATCAGTGATGTCATCAGTGATGTCATTTGAGATGTCATCAGTGATGTCATTTGAGATGTCATCAGTGATGTCATCAGTGATGTCATTTGAGATGTCATCAGTGATGTCATCAGTGATGTCATTTGAGATGTCATCAGTGATGTCATCAGTGATGTCACTGACCATGTCATGAATGATGTAATATGTGACATGATCAGCAGTGGATTGCGGGTGCGCGATATATAGTTAGTACAACTAACTATATATGGAATTTCAATGGTTTTGTGTGAGTAAAATAAGGTTTTTTAAATGCTAATTCCTAACTATATATGGTCTATAACCTATGGTTTTTTCAGTGAATTTTCAAGGTTTTGTAAATGCTAATTCCTAACTATATATGGTCTATAACCTATGGTTTTTTCAGTGAATTTCATTGGTTTTTTAAAAGCTAATATCTATAGCTGTAAAATGTATTCTTCTTTAAATCCAAAAATATATTTTATATGTTTATTAATAATTTTTTTTAAATATTTTTTTTGTTTCGCTCCCGGTCCGCGAACCGGGAAGCTTCCCGTTAGCTCAATTTAATTCCGCGACCCGGTCCGCGAACCGGTAAGAAATCAACATAGTGACGGTATCGCGTTGCCGCGTAATGCGTCTTATGACGTACTGCGTTAGCGCACCCGGAAGTGCCCCGGGGCGCGGACCGAGGCGCGAAACGCAGCTCCCCGGAAGCGATCCGCGGCGCGAAAGCGCGACGTATCGCGTTGCCGCGAAATGCGTCTTGTGACGTATCGCGTTAGCGCACCCGGAAGTGTCCCGGGGCGCGGACCGGGGCGCGAAGCTTAGCGACCCGGAAGCTAACCGGGGAGCGTTCCGCAGCGCGTAACATGAGCGTGAGAGGTCATGTGACTTGTTAATAAAACTTTTCATTGGTTCATTTCACTTTTGGTTTCATAATGATGGAAGGCTAGGTCAGGTGACTTAAAAATAACACTTTTCATTGGTTGAGAAGTATTGTTTTTTCCCAAATGATGAAAACCCCTCCTTCTTTCCTCACTCTGACTTTCATCATTGTGAGAGGAAGACCTATTTTGCTTGTTGGAAAATGGCTTCATTGGTAGCTTCAGCTGGTGGACCCCCACCACCACCACCACCTCCTCATGGGAAGAGAGGACCACCTCCCCAGGTCCTGACCAACACTGAGGAGGAAGAGGAAGAAATGGATGAGGAGGGAGAAGAACCACAATTTTTAGAAGAGTTGCCCCGGGTTTCCAGAAAGAAAGCCAGTTTCATCTGGCAGTTTTTTTCAATACCTCGTGGCCAAAAAAAAGTCAACGCGAGGTATGTCACCTGCCTGATATGCAAGGAACAATTGTCCAGAGGGACGGACAAAAAATATAGCTTTGGAAATCATACAATGCACAGGCACATGACGAGGAAACATCCCCTAAATTACAGCCGGGCGGAATTAAGGGATATGCATGACAATCCAAGACCAACTCCTGTGGCCAGACCAACAATACCGGTTTCTTTAACACCAGAAGAGGCACGGGAAACTGTGCCAAATATTCAAGAACATTTTGGGCACATGATTCACTTATGTATGCACTGTCGTGCATTATTAGCTTGTGGCAACATGAGCATCAATGCACTCAACCTGGCGTATGAACACCATGATTGCCCTAACCGCCCCCAGTAATTTTTTTTGCTCCTGTTGAGCCCTTTTCAACGCCTGTTTTTTGTTGTTTCCCCCCCCCAAAAAAAAACAAAAAAAATATAAAATCGTTCAAAAAATACAAAAAAAACAAAAAATGTTCAAAAAATAAAAAAAAAATATAAAACAACAAAAATATTAAAAAAAAAGTTCTTTTCAGAACTACCTTCCCTTTCCAAAAAAATTGCTAGAATGTTTAGCACTCTGGCAAGCTCTATTTCTTTTGGTTCGCTTCCGGGTTAGCTTCCCGGGACGCGGACCGGGAGCTAACCAAAAAAAAAAAAAAAAAAAAAAAAGTGTAAGTATAAGGAAAGGAAACAGAGAGTGATGTTAAAAGAAAGACAGCTATAGGGAGTAAAGAAGAGATACTGTTTAATAGATCTATTTACCGAAGAAAAGACAGAAGAGGGTATAATTGTGAAAAACAAAATAGATAACGAAGTGAAAGAAAAAAAAAGAGAGTATAACATTAACAAAGAAGAGTTTCTTGGAGAATGTGAGTGAATGTTCAAAATAAGATTAAAACATGAGGAATAACAGAGAGAAAAAATAGAAAACAGAAAACAAATAATAACAGAAAAAGATTAATTGAAACAGCAAAGAAATGTAAGTAACATAGAGCCATATCATCAACATAGGCAATAAAAGTTTTGCAGCTTTTATTGGCAGAAATGTGTCGCTAAAGCTGCTTTTGTGGCAGAAAACTGCCACTAAAACCACTTTTGCACCAGTTTTCTGCCAATAAAAAGAGCAATAATTTTATTGGCTGTGTTCATAATATTCCCCTTAGTGTGCTTCAACTACACAGAGAAAGCATTATGAACAAGTAGTGATAGAGTGATCAGTCAAAGACACTAAGAGTAATAGAGACGCAGTGAGTGAACAAGAGTGAGGAACTATGAGAAGAGAGGGACTGAGAAAAAGAGTGGAAGGAGTTGAGTAAGTAGGTAATAGAGAAAGGAATGAGGGAAGTAGCAAAGGCAGGAAACTGAGGGTTAAAGAAATGAAGCTGTCAAACTACTAGTAGGTGAATGTGATAGAAATGTAACGAAAAGAGTACAAAACATTTACCTTATAATTGTCATTAACTTACTCACTTTTTGTTTTTATACTTTCAATCTGTGAAAGAGAGAACAAACATTTGAAAAATATTAAAACATGTATTTAAAAATTAGAAAAGACAAGGGAAAAGATTGAAGGACAAACAGTTTTTCAACAACTTTGACACTTACAGAAGCTTCTGCTTCTCCAGGCCCCCTACACAGTCCTAAAGATATACATTTTAAACTAACAGTATCTTGATGCAGATGAAGTGAGGCCTATCTTAAAACATGGTGCATCTTTTGCATTGCTGTTGTTTCAGAAAAGTGTCACAAGACACTAACATTTTAAATAATTGCTTCAGGATGCCAATAAGATGTCTACTATCCAGAGGTTTGTTTCAGGTGAGGCCTACTCAGGGTTGCAGATGAGATTTACACTTGTTGAAGAGTACAGAGGAGATAATACATGTGAAGGTCTACCAATGAAGTGAGTCATGTCCACTGCACTCTTCAACAAAGTTCAAACCTCCTATGTTTCCCTGGACAGACCTAAACTTGATCTGCACAATGTGATTCGTAATGATAGGAAACACAGGTGATGTAAATGAAATACGTGCAATTTATTTTGCTCATTTCACAATCACATCACTTGTGTTTCCTTTGCTTAGGTATCTCATTGTGCAGATGTAGTCTATCATATGAAAGAGTACGCAGAAGTGCAGCACTGCATGCAACAACTTTGACACTTACAGAAGCCTCAGCTTCTCCATGCCTCCTACACAGTTCTACATATACATCATAAATGCAAACAGTACAGAATTAATTATACATGTTAAATGGTTTATTTTTGCTGTTCTCAGAATGTATCAAAATTCACTAAAAACAGTGACTTGAAGGTATTCATCATATAACAGCGGGGAAAAAAAAACACAATCAAAATGATTGTGTTTAAAAAACCCATACAACATAAGAAATGAAAATTCAGAACTCCTTAAAGTTAACTTACTTTCCATGACGTCCAAGGATGTCCTATGAACAGCTTACACTCTTTTGTGCTGTTATTACTTTCAGCCCGCCACTTTCTGAAAGAAAATCTCCATCGTTTTTAAAAACACGTTACATGCAATAAATGACTTCTTGCTCTCTACCACAAGTTTCCACAAGGCCAAATCTGGTCAGAGCCATTTATAACTCTTGGATTTCTTGTAAGCCAATCCCGTCATTTGGCATTTCCGCAACTTTCAGAATTAAAATGTTGAAGATCATTTTCACAATCCTGGAATAGTAATATCTTCCCCTTCTTGCTCAGTCATGTTCTACATTTCCTATGACACTGATACTGCTTACTATGAAGCAGACTTACACTACCTCTATGACTACTACAATTATTTAATTCTCTACATCACTTTTAATCACAAAGCAATGTAAAACAGTAGACAGCATTGCAGACTTACATTCCCTCTACTCCATGTTTTGATTGGCTGCTTCAATTAGCTTATAAAAAGAAACAGTTTTTCTGAACTCATTCAAAGTGCACATATTTCTCCATGATGTCCAGTCCTATGGTTAGAAGTTATGTCTCTGAAATACACTTATCCTCAAGGCCAAATTGTGTAGGAGCCATTAGAACTTCTTGAAATTCCACAGAGCACATCCCGAGATTATTTCCCTAAAATTTTGGTTTTAAAAACACCAGGTAAGAGTTTTTAAGGTCATACGGCAATTTTTTTTTGAAAATTAAAACAGAATCATTGCAGAATGACCAGCCATTTCTAGACTTTAAATAAGCTGTGTAATGTCCTGATGTTATTGAAGGGCCATCATGATATATAATTGCTGCAGTTACAAAAGTCCTTCCTGATATTGACAACTGCGAAGCTACAACATTTTTAATTAAAGTTGTCAATTTTGTTCCATCAGGCCTACATCGTTGGAACATTAAAATGACATACTGGCCATATGTTCGTATAAATAATGTGGACATCATTTCAGATTTACATTGGCTACACTCCATGTTGTGATCAGCTGCTTTTACTAGCTTATTAAAGGAAACTGATTTACTGTCTGGCAAAGTTAAATATATAAATCTTTCTGAGTCTACACTAGTAGTACTTGATACCATACAGTTCTCGCAGTCATGCTGCCATTGATAAGAAAGCCCAAACAGCTGATCTACATCTACACCTTCAGCATGTAATACATCAAGCATATACATTAAAAACTCCTGACAATCTTGCTGAATATTTTGAGAGAATTGTGTTTGGCCTGAACATCTGTCTAACAGATTTCGAATTTCAGACACACTTTCTATGTTTCTTCTATCAGTGGTACATTTCTCTAACACAGAATTTAACAAACTGCAAAATCTTTGATCAGAATTGACCACAATCTCTTCTTTTACATTTTTTAGAGAAAACAAAACATTAACCACTACATTAGCATAGCAGTTGACACCAGAACTGTTTTCAAACTGAAAACCAACAACATCTTCAACAGAATCCTTTTTGTTTCTGCTTGTAATTTTAGGTTCATTGACTTTTTGTCTTTTTGCTACAACCTCCCCAGTATTGTTCTCATTTCTTCGTTTCCGGCCTACCACACGTTTCTCAAACAAAGGATACTGAGGCAAATGTGGCGCATACTCTCTTCTTAACCTATTGTATTCCTTAACACAATCTAGATCCGCACAAATGTTTGTGACATCACACTCAATCAAGTACAATCCCGATAAAGTTCTAACTCGTGACAATGCCACATATGCCATACCCTCCTTGAACACAGAACTGCCAATATTCACCAATGCACTGTCTACACTTAAACCTTGCGATTTATGAATTGTCACCGCATATGCCAAGCAAACAGGAAACTGCTTACGGCGAACATATAAGTCTTTTACAAGCAAAAATCTAGCAGAACAACGAGCAATTAGCCGTACTTCCTCAATGCCATCAAATTTAATTTTTAAAAATTCAATTCCATCTCTATTTCTGTATTTCACAAAATCAACAACATTACCCATTGATCCATTTACCAGACCTCTTTCAACATGTAAATTCCTTCTTAAAATTATACGGCAGTTCAAGCACACATTCAGAGTCTTTTCAAAACCTGCAGTTTTAGATATACTCTTCTCTAATGAATCCAATTTTGTTTTCAGATTCTCAGACAAAATAATTGTTGATCCCATATGCTCTACTCTATCAATAGCTTCCAGTTTCACAATCTCTTGCTTTTCTAAATGCAACATTTTGTTGTTAAATTTGGCACATTCTGCAAGAGTTGGCATCAAACATATTCCAGATTTCTTCTCAGTAATTTTCTGAAAAATATTCTCAGGCACAACATCTTGTTCTGGATATAAATTTGACAGTAATCGTGCATGTAAAGCTTCTTTCCCATGCTCGGTCACTTTTCCAATTCTAACATCTTGTAGAATAGTCTTGTAAACTTCATCCTTCGCCTGACGCATATTTTCATGCAGTTCAGCATAATTGAAGTTTAACCATATATTGACGTTGCCAATGCTGCCTAGGCACTTCCTGGTATCTTCATGCGTGAGCATTTTGAACACAGGTTGCCCTTTCACTGGTGTCAGCTGCAGAAGATCTCCGAAAACAATGATGTGTTTGCCACCAAATAACACATCATACTCTGTTTTGAGAACTTCTTGCATCCTCAAATGCACAAAGGCAAGCATGACATTGGAAACCATGCTTACTTCGTCAATGATAAGAAGTTTCATTTTCCTCAAGATTCTTGAAACTTCAAAACAAGCATCTCCAGATAGCTTGTGATATTGTAATTTGTTGTCATGCTCCACTGGCAGCATCAGTAAACGATGTAAAGTAATCCCTTTAATATTATGTGCTGCCAGTCCAGTTGGAGCAGTGACAACACAAGACAGCGATGACTCTGTCCTTTCCTGCAAATAGCATGAAATTGCTTTAATGAGGAAACTTTTTCCAGTTCCCGCTTCTCCACTCACGTACAGTCGGACAGGCTTCAACGACGTACATGAGCACTCTTTCTTATCATGACTTAATCCATGATCAATTTGCATGGTAACTTCATCATATATTTTCCTCTGCTCAACGTTGAGTTGTCTTTCCAACTCTTCTAAGTTAACCGCATCCTCTTGAGCATGTGCCATGGCTCTTTCCACTTCATTCATAGCAGTGGCAGCTTCATTTTCAATAACAGGTCCTCCTAGTGGATCCTGGCTCAATGAATCAGAACTCTGACTGTCCTGAGAACTGTCTCTGGCAATCTCGGCTGCAATCGTTGCTTCCTGCTCAATTTCCGCATTCAACATTTCTACATATTTGGGAAAAGCAGGACATTCTATGGTCTACTTGGCGGCATTGAAAGAGTCTTCGTAACAGAGGAAATCTCCAAGCAGTTCCTCTTCTGCACGCCAAGGCTTGAAAAGTTGCAAAAGTGCTAAATAGAAAAACTCCTTTTTTTCAGGAGATTCGCCACTCAATTTTCGATGGTTTACCAAGTGGCATTTTCTTTGCTTGACCAGACATCCCTCACTTCCTATTACAGCATACACTCTTTTCTCAGTATCTTCTTTGATGTTCCTCTTGAATATGTAATTTTGCAGAACCTCATACAGACAAACATTCTCGAGGTGACTGCTTCGATTTGGATAATATGTATCCAACATGTTTGTCTTCAAAATGTCGGTACTGTTTGGCTCCTTTTCCGCCAAATACTCAATTTCCCGCACAGGTTTGAGAACTCGATTACGCGTTGCTGCAAGACCAAGACTCGCCCAAACGATACTCCTGGACTTGGCATAGAGACTTGCTGAAGACAACCGGTCAGAACATTCGTACGCTCCGATTTCTCGATGCGACAACATCTTCAGACTGAAACTGTACAACTTCTTGCTGAGGCTCTTTTCATGGGAAATGTCCTCCCACATATCCTTCAATTCTGTCTTCTCTTTTTTGGTGATGTAAGACGTCACATACCGAGCCACAGCCATACAGTTATCAGCCACAAACTGTATATCCATGTTAGCATTCCACATGGACAAAATCACCGGGTTGTAGTCGTTGATGTACTTGGACTCTTCGTTCCTCTTCAAATTGTAAGTGTTTTTAGGTGATTTCTTCATGACATTGTGTCGCAGCGAAGACATCAAACTGTTTACTCTTCCTTTAGAAATCACCGGTCGTGGAAAGCCGAAACGACATTTAGTGTAGAACTTGTCCTTGTTTCGGAATTTACGACGGCAGTACTTTCCACATCGATGGCTTTGGAAACGCAGAACTTTTTCTCTTAGGCTTTTCTTCTCCTTTGCGTTTGGAACAGCACACGTAGAATACTGTTGGATGAAACTCATCACTGAGTCTTCTGGATCTGTTCCAAATTTAGGTGCATCCTTGATCCACAGCAACATATGTATATGAGGAGCACCTCTTGCTTGGTACTCCTTTCTCCAGAAGAAATCCAACACCTCTCCAAGAGGTGGATTCTTCTTATTCATGATGAAAGACATCATAGCTTCAAATCTATGATTGAAGTACCTACATACATTGACTGGATCCAAAGAGCACAGTTCTCCGGGTGTCTTGAATTCGATGTTATCTACGTTAGCATTTGCCTCTCGTAGAAATTCAAGTAAGTCTTCCCAGCCATACTCGGCACAGCTCAGAGTGAGGAACCATGTGGGAGTACCTAAGTTCCTCAACATACATTTTAAATCACCATGACGACGGTACCAGTACTCATTAGTACCACGCTGACACGCCATGAGATTAATCAGGTGAGAATCCAAAATACTGTCTTGGACATTGACTTTATCCATAAAGTCACTTGCCGAGATGTTTTGCATGTGTATACCACTTTTCAAGATGTGGTTCACTGCATATGACAGTCCAGACAGATCGCTTTCAAACAGGAGATGAAACAAATAGGGAATGCATTGTCGAAACCTAGCATCTCCTGCATACAATCGCAAAGTCCGGTATTCAGAAGCAGGAATTTGATGAGGTCGCTCATCATATCTTCCTCCCTGACCTGTTGGAAAAAGCTGTGGGAAACACCGAGCTTCCAAACTTTCCTCCAAAACACTAATGGGACTCCGTTTGGCTTGTTTCATTTGAAACAACTCAATAGCATTCCCCATGACTTCCTTGGAATGCAAAGGATGAACACTATAATGTTCATATATTTCTTCACTAGTAGAGGGTTCTACTTTCTCAATTTGACCAGCACACAAATCGCTATCCTCTTCCTCACTTACTTCCTCTTCTGCAACATATACATTCTTATAGTATTTATTATTTTTTTTCAAATACAATGTTGCCTTTTTAACTTTCCTAACATCTACTAAATCTTGCCATATTTTCTTATTCTTTGTCGGAACCCCATTAACTAAGATAACCAGAGGTTCCTCTTCCACTTTTTCTACTCCAATTGTGTTAATGTTTTTCTTCAAATCTAGAGGCAAATAAACAACTCTTCCCTTTAATCCTCTCTGTAAATCTGATGGAGGCAATTTCCCTGTCTTTGGCTCCATTCTTACAATAGCCTGAAAGGGATGGATACTTTGAATCAAAATAGATTCATAAGTATTTAAATCCTTCAATTCAGAAGGAATCTCAATCAATTCCAGATTATTATGAACTGCTCTAGCAGGCATCTGGTTTTGATTTAATTTGCTACAACAATAAGTACACACACGTTGATCCAATCCCAAATCAAAACAATTTTCTACCATCAAGTATGTTGCGAAATCCTTCCATTCACTATAATTTTCCCTTTCACTTTTTGCATATAAATCCACTAACTTAGTCTGATTCTTATAATAAGTGCGTCGACAACACACACAAGTGAAATTTGGCCTCTCACTTGATTTGACCTGAAACGTCGCAATTTCCCTCTGGAAATTATCTGTACTGGAAACCTGTACACTATCTTCCACATTACCCGCTTCTTCTTGGTCAATTTCAACATTCTCCTCTTTACTTACAAAGTAACAAAACTCAATTTCTTCACATATATTCTTCACATCTATTTCAGAACCATGCAAAAGAGCAGCGCATAATTGTTTAAGCATAATTGCTGGACTCTTAGCATAATACAACATTCTAACTAATTTCCTCACTTTATTATGATGCACTGCTAGCATCCTGAAATGATGAAAAACACTCTGGCATACTCTCCTGGAAAGACAAGCCAGTGAATGACCATGCAAACCTGTCACTTCTCTCACTCTGCAAGGATCTAATTCTTGCAACAACATCATTTTCTGCTTCAAACTTTTCTTATTAAATGACCGTACAAAATCACAAAGCAAATTGATGGAATCCTGTCGCACACTGCAAATACTACTACACTTCCAGGTGTACACAGGACCCTTAGCACGTCTTCCTAAAACCTCATTACCTAACACCTCTTCTGCCTCTGTTGTAACAAGTTTTTCTTTTTCAACTGGACAACCATCTTTCACTTCATAAGCACGACCACTGGTGTCAACTGCATGCACCAAATCATTATCCTGGAAATAACTCTCCTCATTAAAAAATGCCTCACAGCTTGAACTATGCATCCATTCTCCAGAAAAAACTTCACAAAAATTACTACGATTAACTATTCTCTTCCATCTACTATTTCTTTTGAAATCATAAATTGCCTTGTTTAGCTTCCTAATTCTATTGATTATCAAAATAAATAACTTACGTTTAATTTCAAATGCCTGATCAATAACTTTCTCAACTTTTTTTTTTCTCTTATAAAAAACCAGTTTCTGTTGACCTTTCTTAATATTTTTTAACAAATTGCCAATTATCCTGTTGCGGAACATTCGTTTAGGAATCTCCCTAAACTGTTGTTTCCTTCTACTATCATGCACAGAGTTATCTCTTGCTCTAGCAGTAACATTTTTCATTGGCCTTTCCTTTCCATTTGAATTCCTTCTCGTTTTATGGACTGAAACATTTTCTGTAGTAATATTTTTTTTACTACACATATTTCTTATGAAATATTTTGTGCTCTTACCCGGTGCATTCTTCGTGACTTGACAAATCTTTTTGTTAGAGGACTGCTGCTTATTTTGTTTCACCTGCTGTCTTTGACGTTTTGCAGCCTTTCTCTGTCTTTCTATTGTTGGCATGGTGAAATCTTGAAATGATCTGCAGTTGAATCTGTGGTAAAATATAATAAAAAATGTTATTAACCATTATTACCAAACAGTAAAACAATAACAGTGATCAAAAACTTAACACACTACTTGACATTTTAAATAGAAGATTTTTTAGTCCTTGCAAATTTACAATACAGAAATAGCAGAAAAGAAATGACATTTATATTTATGTTACCTGTGCTATTTTATATGTGAATCTGATCTAATTTTATGAGCATATTTTAATATTTTATTGAAGACACTACACATAACCTGCTTTTGAAGGTGTCTTTATTTTTAAATTAAACGGTTTACCTTTTTACTTTTTATTAATTATAAATTTTAAAAATAAATGTTTATATTTCCATAGGCTCAAGCAGGTCAGCTTCCCATCCTATGTCATATAATTCGGACAAATCTGCATCCTCATCACGCTCTACTTCATCCTCAGGATTTAAATCATCCAAGGGATCAACATCCACTGATGTTTCAATTACAAGTTCAATGATGAGGTCAAAATCAACTGATTGCAGATTGTCGCTCATGTTGAGGTTGTCTTTATCTTTAAAGAAAGATAACAACAATGAGATGTTGCAGAGTAAGAGACAAATCTCAGAGATTATAATAGTAAAATTGTTTAACAAGAGTAATATTTTGCAGCTATTATTTAGCCATGTCCAGCAATGCTGAGCAGGTGAAGACTATGTCTAAATTTTCAGTGAACAGGAATCATCTCTTCTTAACCTTGGATAAGCCTCACCGACTCTGTGTGTCCTGCACATACTTAAATGTAAAGGGGCAGATTTATGTTAAATGGCACATCCCCAGGCATGCACCAATTAACGTGCACCACTACTCTGCCACCCATGGTGTGCCGTATTTACAATCAGATAGGAGAAATCTTCGTCAAAACCCTTCGCCTGCTTTAAGCAGGCATAGGTCTTGACGCAACATTGTGGAGATGGGGCACCCCTGAGCCTTGCTTGAGCTGCATCGCACTTGCGATACAACTCCAGCAATCACTACCTTTACAGCACAGATACGTCACGCATCTGTGCCATTTTTGCCCCATGATGCCCCGCATTCTAAATGCAGCACACCATGGGTGGCGGAACAGCGGCGCAGGATGACTGACACATCCCTGGTGATGCACCAGTCATTATAAATCTATCCCTAAGCTTCTTATCTTGTTACAGATGAACCGCCATATGTAGCATGAAACTATTTTGCATTTCCTAAATAGCGAATTTTAAGGAATAAATAGCAATTCTTTACCATTCCTAATTTGCAATGAGCAAATTGCTAATTGCAAATTAGCACCGCCGCTGCATCATAAAAGTGACGCACAGTGGCACAAAAGAGGCATACACCTATCATAAATCTGTCCCTAGCATTTTAAATGATTAATCCAGGATGACAATAAGGTGTGGCCTATCCAAAGGTTTGTTTAAGGTGAGGCCTACTCAGGATTGCAGATTAAAGTTACGCTTGATGAAGAATACAGAGGAGATAATACATGTAAAGGCCTACCAATGAAGTAAGTAATGTGCACTTTATTGCGCCAGTCATCATAAATGTATCCCTAAGCTTCTTATCTTGTTACAGATGAACCACCATATGTACCATCAAACTATTTTGCATTTCCTAAATAGCAAATTTTAAGGAATAAATAGCAATTCTTTACCATTTCTAATTTGCAATGAGCAAATTGCTAATTGCAAATTAGCACCGCCGCTGCATCATAAAAGTGACGCACAGTGGCACAAAAGAGGCATACACCTATCATAAATCTGTCCCTAGCATTTTAAATGATTAATCCAGGATGACAATAAGGTGTGGCCTATCCAAAGGTTTGTTTAAGGTGAGGCCTACTCAGGATTGCAGATTAAAGTTACGCTTGATGAAGAATACAGAGGAGATAATACATGTAAAGGCCTACCAATGAAGTAAGTAATGTCCACTTTATTGCGCCAGTCATCATAAATGTATCCCTAAGCTTCTTATCTTGTTACAGATGAACCACCATATGTACCATCAAACTATTTTGCATTTCCTAAATAGCGAATTTTAAGGAATAAATAGCAATTCTTTACCATTCCTAATTTGCAATGAGCAAATTGCTAATTGCAAGTTACCCATTCACTTCCATGGGCTAGGAGGCTCATAGGAATGAAGGTTGCAATTTGCGATTAGCAATTAGCTCATCACAAAATAGGAATTTTTTCAAGCGTGCAGGGGTATCTCAAGAACACCCTGCTACACCCCTGAAAAAGAAATTTGGGGGCATATGGCACACATACATGCCCTAAGGACATGTATAGGCGTCATATGGCACCTTTTGTTTTTTGGAAAAAAAATGCTTTTTGAAAAGAATTCGCAAATTACCACAAACTAGAAGTTGGTGGTAGTTTCCAAATCCTTAATATCATTTTTTACATATTTTTTGTTTGATACATTGCATTTAAGGAATCGCAAAATTTGCAAATCCTTCAGTGCAATCGCAAAATAAGGAATAGCAAATGTAAGAATTAAGGACATTTTAAGTAATTTCCACATGTGCAGTGTTTTCAAATTATGATTTGAAAATCGTTTTTGGGGAAAAGTAATGGTTTGCAAATTTATGACAAGGACATAATGGTGTATGCTTCTCTATAAGGCATTTCAGTGTCTCTGATGTCATTTTTCCCATATTACATTATAAGACCTTTCCCCATAGAGCACATTCCTTGTAAATATGCTCACACCTGTGCATGGTGAATTTAGATTTTGGCTGTTTGAGTCACATAGCCATGTTAAAAGTCACCCCAAAAAATTGCAAACGCTTTAAAAAAACACATTCATGTGTCTTAAGGACATTTTAAGTCATTTCCCCGTGGACAGTGTTTTGTAAGTGGCGCAAAAGAGGCATACACCTATCATAAATCTGTCCCTAGCATTTTAAATGATTAATTCAGGATGACGATAAGGTGTGGCCTATCCAGAGGTTTGTTTAAGGTGAGGCCTACTCAGGATTGCAGATTAAAGTTACGCTTGATGAAGAATACAGAGGACATAATACATGTAAAGCTCTACCAATGAAGTAAGTGATGTCCACTTCATTGCGCCAGTCATCATAAATGTATCCCTAAGCTTCTTATCTTGTTAGACATCAACCGCCATATGTATCATATAACTATTTTGCATTTCCAAAATAGCGAATTTTAAGGAATAAATAGCGATTCTTTACCATTCCAAATTTGCGATGAGCAAATTGCTAATTGCAAATTACCCATTCATTTCCATGGAGCAGGAGGCCCATAGGAATGAAGGTGCAATTTGCGATTAGCAATTAGCTCATCGCAAATTAGGAATTTTTCCAAAGGTGCAGGGGTGTCTCAAGAACACCCTGCTGCACCCCTGAAAACGAAATTTGTGGGCATATGGCGCACATAAATTTTAACAACATTCCTTTACCTCAAAAACGATTTTCAATTCATAATTTGAAAACACTGCCCACAGGGAAATTACTTAAAATGTCCTTAAGACACATGAAAGTGTTTTTTTATTGCCTTTCCAGCATGGTTGGGTCACTTTTAACATGGCTATGTAACACAAACATTTAAAATCTAAATTTCCCATGCACAGGTCGGAGCATATTTACAAGCAACTTGCGCCACAGAGAAAGGTCTTACATTAAAATGGGAAAAATAACATCAGGGACAGTCAATTGCCGTATAAAGAAGCATACACCATTATGTCCTTGTCATAAATTTAAAAACAATTCCTTTTCCCCAAAAACGATTTTCAAATCATAATTTCAAAACACTGCACATGGGAAAATTACTTAAAATGTCCTTAAGACACATAAAAGCGTTTTTTGATTGCCTTTGCAGCATGTTTGTATCACTTTTAACATGGCTATGTAACACAAACATTCAAAATCTAAATTTTCCATGCACATGTGGGATCATATTTACAAGCAATTTGCGCCACATAATTCATAATTTTCTCCTTAAAGCACACTATTCTCTATCTAAATTAAAGAAATATTTTCTCACCTTAGCAAATACTTTGAGTTTGAAAACAGTCTCAGAAACACACCAATTTGTCTTCAGCAGAGCAAAAGGTATGCACTCCAGAGTCTGCAGCTATCAAAAGCACAGAAATGCTGTAAATCTTCACACATATCTCTCATGTCACCCAATCAAAACTCTTCCCTCACTTTTTTTTTCAAATGAAAACCCTTCCCCCCTCTGCCATTTCATGCCTTTTCTGCATGGCAACCACCTCATTGGAAGACTTCTGGTGTTTGCAAGTTCACACAACTTTGTTGCAATTGAACTCTGAACTCTCAGTGCACCTGCATATCCAGTGCATTCTTTCATTTAATGATTTTTTATTGACCATTCAAAATACATCTTTCAAAGAACACATCCGTGCACCCTAACTTTCTGTTTTCAGCAATCAAAATCCACCAATCACTGTTACTGCTTCATGAACACAGAAACTCCACAGTTTTTTTCATTTTAAACTCTCATTTTTTCAACTGCCATTTCATTGCCACACTTCATCTGACTGCAGGAGAACCTTCTCTCACCATGTTTTCTGTCTGGATTGTTGGACATAGTTATATTCACTGGGCTCAAAGGTACGTTGAAAACAGGAATTTACCTAACCTCAATTTACAAGATGTGGAAATTTAGTGGTTTGGCCACAGAGGATTAAAATGTCACCAATTGATACCATTGGTGAAAACCTTTATGCATTTGCCCAAACCTGACCTGTTAATTGTGCACTGTGGAGGTAATGACTTGGGCACTTTGACTGGGGTAGGTCTGGAAATGCTTTTAAAGGACACCTTTGAGCAATTAATGGCACTTTTTCCTCAGACTGCCTTGGTATATTCAAATATATGCCAAAGACAGAAATGGAGGTGGTCAAACCAATTTTGTCCACAAATTGAGAAGTCGAGGAAGCATGTAAACAAATCTGTTTCAGCTTACATGAGAGACCATGGAATGGGCTCCCTGTACAACAATAACTTGCGTTACTACATGCAAGATATCTACAGAGGAGATGGAGTTCACTTCTCAGATGAGGGCAACAGAGTTTTCACTCTGAATTTAAGAATGTGCATTGGTACCTACTTATAAGTACCTAAATGTACCATAAACCCAAAAGCTCTTCTCAGAGCTACCCTACATCTAATCACTCACAATTATTATTTTACTCTAACATTTTTCACTAATTTTCAACAAAGTACGCTCCCCGGGGCGCTACCCGGTACGCGAACCGGGAGCTAACCTCGCGAAATTTTTTTTAAAAATTGTTTTTTTCCGCACATATATGCCTCCTCAGCCACCCTCACAAAACCTAGGGTGTCAAGATAAGTCTACCGTGCCCCCTTCTACCCATTCTGAACATTATTTGCCCTCCATTTTGTATCCTAATTCGACCGAAACACAAAATGGTGGACTCCCGTAACGATTAAGGTTCGCGTACCGGGGCGCTCACCGGTTCGCGTACCGGGTCGCTCCCTGGGAAGCGCACCATCAAAAAAGGTGGGAAAGTAGTTCACAGAAAAGCCACTGGAGACAATTTCACCAAATATAGATTAGCTCATACTACATACCAATCCCTACCATTTTCACAAATTTGATTGGAATTCCATTTAGTCATTTAGCCTGTAGACCTCTCTAAATACCCTGAGGTAAATTACTTCACAAAACACATCTGAAGTGTTGGAATTGACAACCAATGAAAATGTTACTTTCATTTTCTACTTTTTTTACCTGACATTTCATTGGTTATATACCTGAATATATATAAAGGAAGAGAAGAAAACACAGCCATTTTGACTACTACTTCTTGCTGTACATTTCAATAGTATTTTCTTTAATTCCTCCAACTTCTTTCTAAAGGTAAGTTTTTATTTTTAAAACTGAAGTATATTGTGCACTATAAGTTAATATGGTAAACTTTTTCTGATAGATATATACTATCCCTCTGTAGTAGTTATAGATTTAGAGAGACTTCTCTGGTATAGTTATGGATGGAGTTAGGCTACTCTTGTATAATTATGAATTTACTTACGTTAAATCACATACACTTTTTTAAATTCCTACTTCCACTCTGATACTATACACTGCCCAAAGATAAATTCACTGATAAAAAATGCCTATCTAAAATTATTCCCAACATTGCCCTATCTCTACTAATATATATTTTTTTAATCCAAATTTCAGGCAAAATGGAAGGCGAAAACCAAGTTTCTTTTGAAATGGACCTGCAAGAGAGCAGCCAAGAATTGATTGATACAATTGATCAAATTGACATTGAATTTTTCGATGAAACTTGGGACAATGAACTACTGCAATGTGTACAAGCAGTAGATAACCTCCTTGCAAATGAGGACATTTTACACCCTCAGAGACTACAATGTATATTCCATGATAATTATGAAATTTCTGACAATGAAATGTTAGAAAGTTTAATAAATTATGAAACACAATCACAATAAAAAAAAATGCTTAAAAAATAAAGAAAATAAAAAATAATCAACAAAACCAACAATCAATTAACATACTGCATTTGAAAAGTCTCTCATTCTTTTTTCATTGTAGTACGCTGCCCAGAACGCTTCCCGGTTCGCGTACCGGGCGCTACCCACGCAAAAAAACCAAAAAAAAAATTTCTTTTTTTTGACCCGCGGGGCCCTTTTAAAGCCTCCACATTAAACCTAGGGGGTCAGGGAGGATCTACTATGCCCCCTTATGGTCATTTCCCCCTTTGTTTTGGCCTCCTCTTGTCTCTCAATCCTACCGAGAGACAAGATGACGGCCGCTACGGACTGTTTAGAATGTTGACAGACACCGGAGAGCCAATCAGCTTCGCTACGCGAAGTTCCGGTACGCGCCCCGGTCCGCGAACCGGGGCGCGGACCGGAGCGCGCTTACAGATATATATCTTTTTTTAAACGTTAATTTCTCAAAATCCACTGGAGCACATATATTGAGACCTACAAAAGGCACATCGGGCTACCAGTCCCTACAATTTTGCCAAGTTTCGTGCAAATCCATTCAGCCGTTCGGGCTAAAAGTGAGGCCAACCGCCCTATGGAAAACTCAATGTTAAAAACACGTTTTGGGACCCCCCTTTTTTCTCGGCCCCCCCTTGACGAACCCCCCCCAAATTTTCAAGGGCTGCTCAGAAACAAAATGTTCCATTTTCCAGAAAATTTCAGCCAATTCCGTCCACAAACACCAAAGTTATTAGACATAGAATTTTCAAAAATCCCATAGGGAAAAAATCCTAACTATATATACCTACTGGCGACCGCCAGTAGGTAATATATATATAGGTATATATAGTTAGGATTGTTTTCCATAGGGAAATCGCAACATTCTATTGGGAATAACTTGGGCGCCGGTTGAGGAATCTTCCTGAAATTTTCCTTATCTTTGCCTCGAGGCGCTCCGGTCCTTCCCTGAACGTTTGGGTGGGATTCGTCAAGCGGGGGCCGAGATAAAAGGGGGGTCCCAAAACGTGTTTTCCCCATGTTAATTTCCATAGGGCGGTTGGACTCACTTTTAGCCCGAACGGCTGAATGGTTTTCCACCAAACTTGGCAAAATTGTAGGGACTGGTAGCCCGATGTGCCTTTGCTATGTCTCAAGATATGTGCTCCAGTGGTTTTTACGAAAATTTACTTTGAAAAAATATATATAGGGCTACATTGGGCTATATATATGTTAGAGCCCAAATGTAGCCCAATGTAGCCCAATGTAGCCCAATGTAGCCCCAAGATGGCCACCAGAGACAAAAAAAAACAAATGTAGCCCACTTATCAGCCAGATGTAGCCCAACTATAGCCCAATGACAGAATGTCCCAGAGTGTTCTAAAGAACAACTAGAGCGCTAACAGTCTTACTTATGACAAAAGTATGGCACACCTGAAGTCATCTTGATTGGAATAAAGTGTTAACACTTAAAACATTTAATTTGCAAAGGAACAAAATGAGGGGGTTCATTTTGCCATAGAAATTATGATTAGTGCTGAAGAAAGAAAAATGAGGGCACATTTTGAGTGACTTCTCCAATCCTCTTATATTTCATTAAAAAAACTCTGATATGCAGTCTCCCAAGATGGCCACCAGAGACAAAAGAGCCTGTGCTTAAAAACTCTGTTAGCAAAGCAGGCATTTGAGATTTAAAAAACGTTTTAATATATAAAAACGTTATCCACTAATAGAATTAGCATTTAAAAAACCTTGCGAATTCAATGAAAAAACCATAGGTTTCAGGCCTGATATAGTTAGGAATTAGCATTTAAAAAACCTTGCGAATTCACTGAAAAAACCATAGGTTTCAGGCCTTATATAGTGAGGAATTAGCATTTAAAAAACCTTTGAAATTCACTGAAAAAACCATAGGTTTCAGGCCTTATATAGTTAGGAATTAGCATTTAAAAAAAACTTGCAAATTCACTGAAAAAACCATAGGTTTCACTCCTTATATAGTTAGGAATTAGCATTTAAAAAACCTTTGAAATTCACTGAAAAAACCATAAGTTTCAGGCCTTATATAGTGAGGAATTAGCATTTAAAAAACCTTGCAAATTCACTGAAAAAACCATAGGTTTCAGGAGTTATATAGTTAGGAATTAGCATTTAAAAAACCTTTGAAATTCACTGAAAAAACCATCGGTTTCAGGAGTTATATAGTTAGGAATGAGCTTTTAAAAAACCTTTGAAATTCACTCAAAAAACTATAAGTTTTAGTGGTGTTATAGTTAGCAGGACATTTTACTCATACAAAACCATTGAAATTGCTCCTATATAGTATATGTATGTACTCATACACCTATACATCCTATTACACACTAATACTCATCCATATAGTTACTCACAGACAAATTCACACATGCAAATAAACTATCAAAAAAACATTTACTTGATTATACTGCTATATACAGACCACTACACATACTTCTACAGAAACGGAAACATATTTACTCTCTTAAACAATCAATTATAAAAACACATACTCACTAACCCACCCATACACACAATCATCCACCCATACAGTCTTGCACACATGCTGTCTTCAAAATACATACAAATAGTGAGTCACTCATTCATGCATCAGTGCTCTAAGTAATATTCCCCACCGAACCATACAGACACTGATACTGATACTCAAAAAAACAACTAATAACCCATATACACACTCATGTAGCTACTCACCAACCCATGCAGCCACTTATACACAAAGTGAGACACAGATACAGATATTTAAATATTTAAACATTACTCGCTAATATCTGTATTCACTAAGATACATTTAATAAGTCAGTTAACCAATCAATTTTACACAAATATAATACATATATAAAAAATATTTATTTTTCAGAAAGATACCCATTCACTGGATGATGTCATCAGTGATGTCATTTGATATGTTATCAGTGATGTCATGAGTGATGTCACTGACCATGTCATGAGTGATGTAATATGTGACGTCATCAGCAGTGCATTGCACGCGCAAGTTATAGTGAGTCCAACTAACTATAACGTGGGAATTTCAATGGTTTTATGCGAGTAAAATTTCCACCTAACTATAACTGGTGTGAAACCTATGTTTTTTTCAGTGAATATATATATATTTATAATTTCTTTTCTATTATCATTATTATTATTTCTGCACATTTTCACTATTGTAATGAATAAATAGGCACCCCTGCACTTTACTTCCCTCACCCGTTCACATATCACCATGCTTTATGCACTCGCATAGCAAAGGGCCACCTAATACAAAGCGCAAGCACATGTCTTTATCTAGGCGGGCAAGGGAGCTCCTGATGTTATATGCAAATCACCAACGTGGCAACAAATTAGCGGAATTCTGCTACACTCTTTCAATATTGTTTATTAGAAACCATTCGGCAATGTCTTGCACAAGTTATGATCTTATTATGATCATACCACAATTGATTGATGTATGACAATGCGTACCTTGTGATGCTTTGAACATGTCAATAATGTGATGCATTATGTTGAAGTGACAAATCCCGCTGGTGCTATTTTACTGCAGGGATGAAGTGCCGAGTGGCTTTATTTAAATTTTACGGATAAGAGTTTTTGCCACGGAAACTACATTGCCCAGAAGTCCTAGCTGACATTGACACGTACTGAAGAACTTCATTAACTAACGCGCATGGAATACATGAATTGTGCTAAACAATGTGATAAATTATATTCTTCCTCAATCAGTTTAAAACTGATACCGTGCAATGACATGAAATTGGATTGTGTATGGTTGGACGCATATGGGTGAAATCGATCGTATGTTTTCTATGTTTATTGTTTAAAGGAAGGACTACTCTATTAGACAGGGAGGTAGATAGCGTGAAGCATCTGTGTCTGTTATTAAATACCAGAACACTCAGCCGACATGCTATGGATATCTATGATCTTCTGGTAACAGAAAAGCCTTTGTGCTTGATGTTGACCGAGACGTGGCTAGGGGATCTTTCTAACCCCGATATTTTCACAGCCATTCCCCCTGATTACAATATTTTTAGGCAAGATAGATTGAAAGGGCGAGGGGGGGGGTGGCACTTGTGGTAAATAAATGAGCCACTTGCACCACTGTTCCTATTGATGTTATCATGGGATGTGAATCCCTTGCCTTCTCTATTGTATTATCGCCGCACCAATCTTTTAAAGGACTTCTAGTCTATAGGCCCCCGGGACCGACAGGCACCTTCTTTGAAGAGCTCCAGTCGATAATTTCGACACTGGTGCTGAGTTCTGAGCACTGCATATTGGCAGGCGACTTCAATATCCACATGGATGATGGAACGGATGTAGACACGATCAAAATGATGGATGTTACGGCTCCTCTAGGCCTCTTTCCATATCATCTTGGACCGACGCATGAAAAGGGCCATACCCTGGATCTGGTCTTTTCGACCACTCCCATAGAGATGTTGGTGCCTTTGCAGGTACTTTGGTCGGATCACAGGTTGGTCAAATATTAGGTGTCAGAGGCAAAAAAAACCTTCTTGCGCTCCTCCCCGGCAGTCCTGCCAAGGGTCGAGGGCATACCATCGGGTGACTCCAGAATTATTGGCACAGGCATGCCTGGCTCACCCTTGCCAAATGACAGGGGACTTAGAAAGGGATTTAGAACTGTTACAATCATGGCTCACGGATAGGCTGGATGATCTTGCCCCGGTGAGGCCTTCTCGTAACACAGCTAAACGGGCTTCTGCCCCTTGGTTTACCGAAGCTCTGGCGGCCTTACGGCGGCAGCGCAAGGTAGCAGAGAGAGCTTGGCGGTAGCAATATGATCCTGTGGCAAAGCTTGCGTACAGAGCTTCTGTTAAAGCCTACCATTGCGACATCCTCTCTGAAAAAAGAGGCTATTTTTCGAGGAGAATTGAGACTGCCTCTAATTCGTGCAAGGAGATTTTCGCCATCGTGCAGGAATTTATGGCCCCTCGTGCTTCTTCGACTCAGGTAACCCCTACTGAGGCGTGGGTGAGTGCCCTTGCTAATTTCTTCGCCTCCAAGATAAAAACGATTCAGGACTCCTTTCCTTTGAAGGGGGTTGAAGTATCTCACTATTCTGAGGGTGTCCTCGACTTAACAGCTAGTGCAGACCCGGCTCTGGCAGACTTTCCGCCACTCTCAGTTTCCTCGTCCTTGGAGTTGATGGCCTGCCTTAAATCGGGATCTCCTCTTGACGTATGCCCTGCCAAATTTTTGGCTAAGATGGCCGAAGTCATTAATCCCATCGTGAATCCTATTCTGAACCGCTCTTTGAGTGAGGGTGTGGTCCCTCAGGCCTGGAAGCAGGTGATGATCATCCCTCTGCTCAAAAAACCCGGCCTGGACCCGGAGGTGCTGGCCAATTACAGGCCCATTTCGCTTCTGTCTGCCTTTGCTAAGATCCTGGAGAAGCACGCGCATACGGTGCTCTCCGATTATCTGGAATCCCATGATCTCCTACACTCAACCCAATCCGGCTTCCGCACCAACTTGAGCACTGAAACAGCGCTCTTGAAAGTTTCGGAGTCAATTAAGGAGGTGGCAAAGCGATGCTTGTGATGCTCGATCTGTCGGCGGCCTTTGACACCGTCCCCCACGAGGGTCTCCTCGCCAGACTCTATGAGATCGGTCTGAGGGGAACGGTGTTCAGCTGGTTTCGATCTTTCATGGCTGGCCATCGACAAACGGTCTGGGCCTCCTCCAGTTCCGCCGAGATGCCGTCACTGGGTGTCGGAGTCCCACAGGGCTCAGTGCTGAGCCCGACTCTTTTTAACATCTTTATGACCCCTCTGGCGGCACTGGCGGAATCTTTCGGGGCCCAGATCGTTTCCTATGCCGTTGATACCCAGCTCCTCTTTTCCTGTGGGAAAGGAGCAGATTTTGACGGAGAGAGTATCCGGGATTGCCTTGGGGCTGTTTTTAATTGGTTCCAGCTTAACAGCCTCAAGTGCAACTCGAATAAATCGGAGGTACTCTTCTTCGGTTGCAGATCGGATCCAGATTGGCAGGAATGGTGGCCTGCTAACATGTTTCCCCCTGCAGGCTCTTCCCAGCTAGCCAAGAACTTGGGGATTAAGATCAATAATGGGCTGACGCTGAGATCCCAGATTCTTGGTCTCACCGGTACCTGCTTCGGCCTCCTCCGGATGCTCCGCAAGTTTCTCCCCATGCTTCCGGAGGATCACAGGAGGATAACGGTTCAGGCTATAATCGGCTCGAGAATGGATTATTCGAACATCCTTTATCTCGGACTGCCGGAGTATTTGCTGCAACGACTGCAGGTGGTCCAGAACTCGGCAGCACGGGCCATCTTCGGATTACCCGGCTGAGCTAGAACCTCGGGCCTCCTGCAGTCACTCCACTGACTGCCTATTCGGAAGCGAATCATTTTTACGGCTTGACCTTGGCCCATAAAGCTCTACATGCCTCAGGAGCAAAATATCTCCAAAAAAGGCTAACTTTTTACCATCCTGCAAGGTCCCTGAGGTCGGAGTCCTTGTTCCTCGCCGTGGTCCCTTGCATAAAAAGGGCACGTATAGGAGGTCGATCTTTCAGACTGCTGGCTCCACAGCTCTGGAATACTCTACCAGTGACACTGCGCAGTACTTCCAATCTGTTGGCGTTTAGGAAGGGCCTAAAAACCTGGCTTTTTAGTCTTTAGATATTAGCCTTGATTGCTAGTTTAGGGATTTCTTATTTTTCTGCTCTTTCTTTTCCGTTATGTTGTGGTACAGGTTTGCAATAAAGCGCCGGGACACTCTTTGAGTAGCCGTGCGCTATACAAGACAGATATAACATAACATAACATAACATAAATACACACTGTGTTAAAATGGTGGCCACTTGATAAAGGCTTCACGCCGAAACGTGTCGTCTTTGTTTGGAGAGTGCACATTAAAAGTTAATTGTGCCTGGACCTACCTGGTGTGCAGTTTTTCCTTGAAAACCGAATGTGGAAGTGATTGGGGATTTGTGAAAGGAATACAGTGTGGCGACTGCGGACACCAACGGCACCAGCGTTGCGAGGCTGAGGATCGCTGAATGCAGTGGTGCTTGGGAGATATATATATATATATATATATATATTCACTGAAAAAACCATAGGTTATAGACCATATATAGTTAGGAATTAGCATTTACAAAACCTTGAAAATTCACTGAAAAAACCATAGGTTATAGACCATATATAGTTAGGAATTAGCATTTAAAAAACCTTATTTTACTCACACAAAACCATTGAAATTCCATATATAGTTAGTTGTACTAACTATATATCGCGCACCCGCAATCCACTGCTGATGATGTCACATATTACATCATTCATGACATGGTCAGTGACATCACTGATGACATCACTGATGACATCTCAAATGACATCACTGATGACATCACTGATGACATCTCAAATGACATCACTGATGACATCACTGATGACGTCATCCAGTGACTGTATAATTCTGTAAAGTTAAAATATGTCTTACATATTTAAGAATGAGTGGATGTATAAATGTCTGGATGAAGGATTTAGTAGGTGCATGACTGACTGTATGAGTGAGTGGTTAAATGTGTCTCACTGAGTGCATGGGTTAGTGACTAAACTGTCTCAATTTGTGCATCATTATGTCTGTTGTTCTATAAACTGCTGCATGTGTTGATCATTAGCTATATGATTAACTATATGCGTTATTGATTGGTTGCCTACGTATTTGTATGGGAGACTGAGAGTGTGTATGGGTGGCTGGGAGGTGTATGACTCTGTGCATAGATGTGTGAGCAGTTGATTCACTAGATGTATGGGTTCAAAAGTGCATGTGGAAACAGCTGTATGGGCGGTTGACTGTGTGCATGAGTGTATTGCTGAGTGAATGGATATCTCAGTGCTACATGTAAAAGTAAGTACATATGTAAAACACAGTACATGTGAGAGTTGACATATATAAATAACTGTGCATAAGAGCCAGTGAATGTGTGAGTGGCTGTATGGATCATTGTGAACTTGTATCAGGGATTGTATAAGAGAGTAAATATGTGTTAGTATATCTTTGAATAAGTAAGGTGTGTATAACTGTATAGTTGAGAAAATGGATGTGTGATTGATTCTTTGCATGACTGACTAGGTGTGTGTGTAACTCTATGGATGAGTGACAGTCTGTGAGTGTCTGTTTACACTTACTGTATCTAAGGTTATATTAGAGTCTGAAGAGCTTCATCGTATTATCACATGAATGATGTCATCAGTGATGTCATCAGTAATGTCAAATGAGATGTCATCAGTGATGTCATCAGTGATGTCATTTGAGATGTCATCAGTGATGTCATCAGTGATGTCATTTGAGATGTCATCAGTGATGTCATCAGTGATGTCACTGACCATGTCATGAATGATGTAATATGTGATATCATCAGCAGTGGATTGCGGGTGCGCGATATATAGTTAGTACAACTAACTATATATGGAATTTCAATGGTTTTGTGTGAGTAAAATAAGGTTTTTTAAATGCTAATTCCTAACTATATATGGTCTATAACCTATGGTTTTTTCAGTGAATTTTCAAGGTTTTGTAAATGCTAATTCCTAACTATATATGGTCTATAACCTATGGTTTTTTCAGTGAATTTCATTGGTTTTTTAAAAGCTAATATCTACAGCTGTAAAATGTATTCTTCTTTAAATCCAAAAATATATTTTATATGTTTATTAATAAATTTTTTTAAATATTTTTTTTGTTTCGCTCCCGGTCCGCTAACCGGGAAGCTTCCCGTTAGCTCAATTCGATTCCGCGATCCGGTCCGCGAACCGGTAACAAATCAACATAGTGACGGTATCGCGTTGCCGCGTAATGCGTCTTATGACGTACTGCGTTAGCGCACCCGGAAGTGCCCCGGGGCGTGGACCGAGGCGCGAAACGCAACTCCCCGGAAGTGATCCGCGGCGCGAAAGCGCGACGTATCGCGTTGCCGCGAAATGCGTCTTGTGACGTATCGCGTTAGCGCACCCGGAAGTGTCCCGGGGCGCGGACCGAGGCGCGAAGCGCAGCGAACCGGAAGCTAACCGGGGAGCGTTCCGCAGCGCGTAACATGAGCGTTAGAGGTCATGTGACTTGTTAATAAAGCTTTTCATTGGTTCATTTCACTTTTAGTTTCATAATTATGGAAGGCTAGGTCAGGTGACCTAAAAATAACACTTTTCATTGGTTGAGAAGTATTGTTTTTTCCAAATGATGAAAACCACTCCTTCTTTCCTCACTCTGACTTTCATTATTGTGAGAGGAAGACCTATTTTGCTTCTTGGAAGACCTATTTTGATTGTATGAAAATGGCTTCACTGATTGCTTCAGCTGGTGCACCCCCACCACCACCTCCACCTCCTCATGGGAAGAGAGGACCACCTCCCCAGGTGGTTACCAACACTGAGGAGGAAGATGAAGAGATGGATGAGGAGGGAGAACAACCACAATTCCTGGAAGAGTTGCCCCGGGTTTCAAGAAAGAAACCCAGTTTCATCTGGCAGTTTTTTCCCATCCCTCGTGGCCAAAAAAAGGTCAATGCCAGGTACGCAACATGCCTCATATGCAAGGAACAATTGTCCAGAGGGACGGACAAAAAATACAGCTATGGTAATCATACCATGCATAGGCACATGACGAGGAAACATCCCCTAAATTACAGCCGGGCGGAATTAAGGGATATGATGGACAATCCTCGACCAACTCCTGTGGCGAGACCAACAACATCGGTTTCTTTATCACCAGAGGAGGCACGGGAAACTGTGCCAAATATCCAACCAAATTTTGGGCACATGATTCACTTATGTATGTACTGTCGTGCATTATTAGCTTGTGGCAACATGAGCATCAATGCACTGAACCTGGCGTATGAACACCATGATTGCCCTAACCGCCCCCAGTAATTTTTTTTTGCTCCTGTTGAGCCCTTTTCAACGCCTGTTTTTTGTTGTTTCCCCCCCCCCCAAAAAAACCAAAAAAAATATAAAATCGTTCAAAAAATACAAAAAAAACAAAAAATGTTCAAAAAATACAAAAAAAATATAAAACAACAAAAATATAAAAAAAAAAGTTCTTTTCAGAACTACCTTCCCTTTCCAAAAAAATTGCTACAATGTTTAGCACTCTGGCAAGCTCTCTTTCTTTTGGTTCGCTCCCGGGTTAGCTTCCCGGTACGCGGACCGGGAGCTAACCAAAAAAATTTTTTTTTTTTAAAAAAAGTGTAAGTATAAGGAAAGTAAACAGAGAGTGATGTTTCAAGAAAGACAGCTATAGGGAGTAAAGAAGAGATACTGTTTAATAGATCTATTTACCAAAGAACAGACAGAAGAGGGTATAATTGTGAAAAACAAAATAGATAACGAAGTGAAAGAAAAACAAGCATTGGCATAGCCAATAGGTATCGACTTTGGGACCTTCTAAGTATTTAGTTATGCAGCATAATATCCTTGGTGCAGCAACATCAACTGTTGCATGGCTAAACACGTATAAGGTCCCAAAGGCGAGACCTATTGTCTATGCCAATGCTTGTTTCTTAAGTAGAATTGCAATACGTCTGGCTCTTCCATGTGAAAAGATCTTATCTTGTGCTCTAAAGATTGCTAAAGTCTCGACAGAGAACAGGCTAGATTGTAAGTAGGGTAAATTGCGCTTGGTGATCTGTTTGAGGGAGCGTCTGCTTTGCCTGGTGTCTTTGGAGAGCAATTTTGATTGTTATACTGGACAATATAGCCCTAATGTAAATAACATAGGGGCATATTATCAACATAGGCAATAAAAGTTTTGCAGCTTTTATCGGCAGAAATGTGTCGCTAAAGCTGCTTTTGCGGCAGAAAACTGCCGCTAAAGCCGCTTTTGCACCAGTTTTCTGCCAATAAAAAGAGCAATAATTTTATTGGCTGCATTCATAATATGCCCCTTAGTGTGCTTCAACTACACAGAGAAAGCATTATGAACAAATAGTGATACAGTGATCAGTCAAAGACACTAAGAGTAATAGAGACGGAGTGAGTGAACAAGAGTGAGGAACTATGAGAAGAGAGGGACTGAGAAAAAGAGTGGAAGGAGTTGAGTAAGTAGGTAATAGAGAAAGGAATGAGGGAAGTAGCAAAGGCAGGAAACTGAGGATTAAAGAAATGAAGCAGTGGAACTAATAGTAGTTCAATGTGATAGAAATGTAACGAAAAGAGTACAAAATATTTACCTTATAATTGTCGTTAAATTCCTCATTTTTTATTTTTATACTTTCAATCTGTGAAAGAGAGAACAAACATTTGAAAAATATAAAAACATGTATTAAAAAATTACAAAAGACAAGGGCAAAGATTGAAGGACAAACAGTTTTTCAATAACTTTGACACTTACAGAAGCTACACAGTCCTAAAGATATACATTTTAAACTAACACTATCTTGATGCAGATGAAGTGAGGCCTATCTTAAAACATGGTGCATCTTTTGCATTGCTGTTGTCTCAGAAAAGTGTCGCAAGACACTAAAATTTAAAATAATTGCTTCAGGATGCCAATAAGATGTCTACTATCCAGAGTTTTGTTTCAGGTGAGGCCTACTCAGGGTTGCAGATGAAATTTCGAGTTGTTGAAGAGAATAGAGGACATAATACATGTGAAGGTCTACCAATGAAGTGAGTCATGTCCACTGCAATCTTCAACAAAGTCCAAACCTCCTATGTTTCCCTGGACAGACCTAAACTTGATCTGCACAATGTGATTCGTAATGATAGGAAACACAGGTGATGTAATTGAAATACATGCAATTTATTTTGCTCATTTCACAATCACATCACTTGTGTTTCCTTTGCTTAGGTATCTCATTGTGCAGATGTAGTCTAGCATATGAAAGAATACGCAGAACTGCAGCACTGCATGCAACAACTTTGACACTTACAGAAGCCTCACCTTCTCCATGCCTCCTACACAGTTCTACATATACATCATAAATGCAAACAGTACAGAATTAATTATACATGTTAAATGGTTTATTTTTGCTGTTCTCAGAATGTATCAAAATTCACTAAAAACAGTGACTTGAAGGTATTCATCATGTAACAGCGGGGAAAAAAAACACAATCAAAATGATTGTGTTTAAAAAACCCATACAACATCAGAAATCAAAAATCAGAACTCCTTAAAGTTAACTTACTTTCCATGACGTCCAAGGATGTCCTATGCATAGCTTACACTCTTTTGTGCTGTTATTACTTTCAGCCCGCCACTTTCTGAAAGAAAATCTCCATCGTTTTTAAAAACATGTTACATACAATAAATGACTTCTTGCTCTCTACCACAAGATTCCACAAGGCCAAATCTTGTCAGAGCCATGTATAACTCTTGGATTTCTTGTTAGCCAATCCCATCATTTGGCATTTCCGCAACTTTCAGAATTAAAATGTTGAAGATCATTTTCACAATCCTGGAATAGTAATATCTTCCCCTTCTTGCTCAGTCATGTTCTACATTTCCTATGACACTGATACTGCTTAATATGAAGCAGACTTACACTACCTCTATGACTACAACAATTATTTAATTCTCTACATCACTTTTAATCACAAAGCAATGTAAAACAGTAGACAGCATTGCAGACTTACATTCCCTCTACTCCATGTTTTGATTGGCTGCTTCAATTAGCTTATAAAAAGAAACAGTTTTTCTGAACTCATTCAAAGTGCACATATATCTCCATGATGTCCAGTCCTATGATTAGAAGTTATGTCTCTGAACTACACTTATCCTCAAGGCCAAATTGTGTAGGAGCCATTAGAACTTCTTGAAATTCCACAGAGCACATCCCGAGATTATTTCCCTAAAATTTTGGTTTTAAAAACACCAGGTAAGAGTTTTTAAGGTCATACGGCAATTTTTTTTTGAAAATTAAAACAGAATCATTGCAGAATGACCAGCCATTTCTAGACTTTAAATAAGCTGTGTAATGTCCTGATGATATTGAAGGGCCGTCATGATATATAATTGCTGTAGTTACAAAAGTCCTTCCTGATATTGACAACTGCGAAGCTACAACATTTTTTATTAAAGTTGTCAATTTTGTTCCATCAGGCCTACATCGTTGGAACATTAAAATGACGTACTGGCCATATGTTCGTATAAATAATGTGGACATCATTTCAGATTTACATTGGCTACACTCCATGTTGTGATTAGCAGCTTTTAAAAGCTTATTAAAGGAGACTGATTTACTGTCTGGCAAAGTTAAATATATAAATCTTTCTGAGTCTACACTAGTAGTACTTGATATCATACAGTTCTCGCAGTCATGCTGCCATTGATAAGAAAGCCCAAACAGCTGATCTACATCTACACCTTCAGCATGTAATACATCAAGCATATACATTAAAAACTCCTGACAATCTTGCTGAATATTTTGAGAGAATTGTGTTTGGCCTGAACATCTGTCTAACAGATTTCGAATTTCAGACACACTTTCTATGTTTCTTCTATCAGTGGTACATTTCTCTAACACAGAATTTAACAAACCGCAAAATCTTTGATGAGAATTGACCACAATCTCTTCTTTTACATTTTTTAGAGAAAACAAAACATTAATTACTACATTAGCATAGCAGTTGACACCAGAACTGTTTTCAAACTGAAAACCAACAACATCTTCAACAGAATCCTTTTTGTTTCTGCTTGTAATTTTAGGTTCATTCACTTTTTGTCTTTTTGCTATAACCTCCCCAGTATTGTTCTCATTTCTTCGTTTCCGGCCTACCAGACGTTTCTCAAACAAAGGAAACTGAGGCAAATGTGGCGCATACTCTCTTCTTAACCTATTGTATTCCTTAACACAATCTAGATCTGCACAAATGTTTGTGACATCACACTCAATCAAGTACAATCCCGATAAAGTTCTAACTCGTGACAATGCCACATATGCCATACCCTCCTTGAACACAGAACTGCCAATATTCACCAATGCACTGTCTACACTTAAACCTTGCGATTTATGGATTGTCACCGCATATGCCAAGCAAACAGGAAACTGCTTACGGCGAACATATAAGTCTTTTACAAGCAAAAATCTAGCAGAACAACGAGCAATTAGCTGTACTTCCTCAATGCCTTCAAATTTAATTTTTAAAAATTCAATTCCATCTCTATTTCTGTATTTCACAAAATCAACAACATACCCATTGATCCATTTACCAGACCTCTTTCAACATGTAAATTCCTTCTTAAAATTATACGGCAGTTCAAGCACACATTCAGAGTCTTTTCAAAACCTGCAGTTTTAGATATACTCTTCTCTAATGAATCCAATTTTGTTTTCAGATTCTCAGACAAAATAATTGTTGATCCCATATGCTCTACTCTATCAATAGCTTCCAGTTTCACAATCTCTTGCTTTTCTAAATGCAACATTTTGTTGTTAAATTTGGCACATTCTGCAAGAGTTGGCATCAAACATATTCCAGATTTCTTTTCAGTAATTTTCTGAAAAATATTCTCAGGCACAACATCTTGTTCTGGATATAAATTTGACAGTAATCGTGCATGTAAAGCTTCTTTCCCATGCTCGGTCACTTTTCCAATTCTAACATCTTGTAGAATAGTCTTGTAAACTTCATCCTTCGCCTGACGCATATTTTCATGCAGTTCAGCATAATTGAAGTTTAACCATATATTGACGTTGCCAATGCTGCCTAGGCACTTCCTGGTATCTTCATGCGTGAGCATTTTGAACACAGGTTGCCCTTTCACTGGTGTCAGCTGCAAAAGATCTCCGAAAACAATGATGTGTTTGCCACCAAATAACACATCATACCCTGTTTTGAGAACTTCTTGCATCCTCAAATGCACAAAGGCAAGCATGACATTGGAAACCATGCTTACTTCGTCAATGATAAGAAGTTTCATTTTCCTCAAGATTCTTGAAACTTCAAAACAAGCATCTCCAGATAGCTTGTGATATTCTAATTTGTTGTCATGCTCCACTGGCAGCATCAGTAAATGATGTAAAGTAATCCCTTTAATATTATGTGCTGCCAGTCCAGTTGGAGCAGTGACAACACAAGACAGCGATGACTCTGTCTTTTCCTGCAAATAGCATGAAATTGCTTTAATGAGGAAACTTTTTCCAGTTCCCGCTTCTCCACTCACGTACAGTCGGACAGGCTTCAACGACGTACATGAGCACTCTTTCTTATCATGACTTAATCCATGATCAATTTGCATGGTAACTTCGTCATATATTTTCCTCTGCTCAACGTTGAGTTGCCTTTCCAACTCTTCTAAGTTAACCGCATCCTCTTGAGCATGTGCCATGGCTCTTTCCACTTCATTCATAGCAGTGGCAGCTTCATTTTCGATAACAGGTCCTCCTAGTGGATCCTGACTCAATGAAGCAGAACTCTGACTGTCCTGAGAACTGTCTCTGGCAATCTCGGCTGCAATTGTTGCTTCCTGCTCAATTTCCGCATTCAACATTTCTACATATTTGGGAAAAGCAGGACATTCTATGGTCTCCTTGGCGGCATTGAAAGAGTCTTCGTAACAGAGAAAATCTCCAAGCAGTTCCTCTTCTGCACGCCAAGGCTTGAAAAGTTGCAAAAGTGCTAAATAGAAAAACTCCTTTTTTTCAGGAGATTCGCCACTCAATTTTCGATGGTTTACCAAGTGGCATTTTCTTTGCTTGACCAGACATCCCTCACTTCCTATTACAGCATACACTCCTTTCTCAGTATCTTCTTTGATGTTCCTCTTGAATATGTAATTTTGCAGAACCTCATACAGACAAACATTCTCGAGGTGACTGCTTCGATTTGGATAATATGTATCCAACATGTTGGTCTTCAAAATGTCGGTACTGTTTGGCTCCTTTTCCGCCAAATACTCAATTTCCCGCACAGGTTTGAGAACTCGATTACGCGTTGCAGCAAGACCAAGACTCGCCCAAACGATACTCCTGGACTTGGCATAGAGACTTGCTGAAGACAACCGGTCAGAACATTCGTACGCTCCGATTTCTCGATGCGACAACATCTTCAGACTGAAACTGTACAACTTCTTGCTGAGGCTCTTTTCATGGGAAATGTCCTCCCACATATCCTTCAATTCTGTCTTCTCTTTTTTGGTGATGTAAGACGTCACATACCGCGCCACAGCCATACAGTTATCAGCCACAAACTGTATATCCATGTTAGCATTCCACATGGACAAAATCACCGGGTTGTAGTCGTTGATGTACTTGGACTCTTCGTTCCTCTTCAAATTGTAAGTGTTTTTAGGTGATTTCTTCATGACATTGTGTCGCAACGAAGACATCAAACTGTTTACTCTTCCTTTAGAAATCACCGGTCGTGGAAAGCCGAAACGACATTTAGTGTAGAACTTGTCTTTGTTTCGGAATTTACGACGCCAGTACTTTCCACATCGATGGCTTTGGAAACGCAGAACTTTTTCTCTTAGGCTTTTCTTCTCCTTTGCGTTTGGAACAGCACACGTAGAATACTGTTGGATGAAACTCATCACTGAGTCTTCTGGATCCGTTCCAAATTTAGGTGCATCCTTGATCCACAGCAACATATGTATATGAGGAGCACCTCTTGCTTGGTACTCCTTTCTCCAGAAGAAATCCAACACCTCTCCAAGAGGTGGATTCTTCTTATTCATGATGAAAGACATCATAGCTTCAAATCTATGATTGAAGTACCTACATACATTGACTGGATCCAAAGAGCACAGTTCTCCGGGTGTCTTGAATTCGATGTTATCTACGTTAGCATTTGCCTCTCGTAGAAATTCAAGTAAGTCTTCCCAGCCATACTCGGCACAGCTCAGAGTGAGGAACCATGTGGGAGTACCTAAGTTCCTCAGCATACATTTTAAATCACCATGACGACGGTACCAGTACTCATTAGTACCACGCTGACACGCCATGAGATTAATCAGGTGAGAATCCAAAATACTATCTTGGACATTGACTTTATCCATAAAGTCACTTGCCGAGATGTTTTGCATGTGTATACCACTTTTCAAGATGTGGTTCACTGCATATGACAGTCCAGACAGATCGCTTTCAAACAGGAGATGAAACAAATAAGGAATGCATTGTCGAAACCTAGCATCTCCTGCATACAATCGCAAAGTCCGGTATTCAGAAGCAGGAATTTGATGAGGTCGCTCATCATATCTTCCTCCCTGACCTGTTGGAAAAAGCTGTGGGAAACACCGAGCTTCCAAACTTTCCTCCCAAACACTAATGGGACTCCCTTTGGCTTGTTTCATTTGAAACAACTCAATAGCATTCCCCATGACTTCCTTGGAATGCAAAGGATGAACACTATAATGTTCATATATTTCTTCACTAGTAGAGGGTTCTACTTTCTCAATTTGACCAGCACACAAATCGCTATCCTCTTCCTCACTTACTTCCTCTTCTGCAACATATACATTCTTGTAGTATTTATTATTTTTTTTCAAATACAATGTTGCCTTTTTGACTTTCCTAACATCTACTAAATCTTGCCATATTTTCTTATTCTTTGTCGGAACCCCATTAACTAAGATAACCAGAGGTTCCTCTTCCACTTTTTCTACTCCAATTGTGTTAATGTTTTTTTTTAAATCTAGAGGCAAATAAACAACTCTTCCCTTTAATCCTCTCTGTAAATCTGATGGAGGCAATTTCCCTGTCTTTGGCTCCATTCTTACAATAGCCTGAAAGGGATGGATACTTTGAATCAAAATAGATTCATAAGTATTTAAGTCCTTCAATTCAGAAGGAATCTCAACCAATTCCAGATTATTATGAACTGCTCTAGCAGGCATCTGGTTTTGTTTTAATTTGTTACAACAATAAGTACACACACGTTGATCCAATCCCAAATCAAAACAATTTTCTACCATCAAGTATGTTGCAAAATCCTTCCATTCACTATTATTTTCCCTTTCACTTTTTGCATATAAATCCACTAACTTAGTCTGATTCTTATAATAAGTGCGTCGACAACACACACAAGTGAAATTAGGCCTCTCACTTGATTTCACCTCAAACGTCGCAATTTCCCTCTGGAAATTATCTGTACTGGAAACCTGTACACTATCTTCCACATGACCCTCTACTTCTTGCTCAATTTCAACATTCTCCTCTTTACTTCCAAAGTAACAAAACTCAATTTCTTCACATATATTCTTCACATCTATTTCAGAACCATGCAAAAGAGCAGCGCATAATTGTTTCAGCATAATTGCTGGACTCTTAGCATAATACAACATTCTAACTAATTTCCTCACTTTGTTATGATGCACTGCTAGCATCCTGAAATGATGAAAAACACTCTGACATACTCTCCTGGAAAGACAAGCCAGTGAATGACCATGCAAACCTGTCACTTCTCTTACTCTGCAAGGATCTAATTCTTGCAACAACATCATTTTCTGCTTCAAACTTTTTTTGTTAAATGACCGTACAAAATCACAAAGCAAATTGATGGAATCCTGTCGCACACTGCAAATACTACTACACTTCCAGGTGTACACAGGACCCTTAGCACGTCTTCCTAAAACCTCATTACCTAACACCTCTTCTGCCTCTGTTGTCACAAGTTTTTCTTTTTCAACTGGACAACCACCTTTCACTTCATAAGCACGACCACTGGTGTCAACTGCATGCACCAAATCATTATCCTGGAAATAACTCTCCTCATTAAAAAATGCCTCACAGCTTGAACTATGCATCCATTCTCCAGAAAAAACTTCACAAAAATTACTACGATTAACTATTCTCTTCCATCTACTATTTCTTTTGAAATCAAAAATTGCCTTGTTTAGCTTCCTAATTCTATTGATTATCAAAATAAATAACTTACGTTTAATTTCAAATGCCTGATCAATAACTTTCTCAACTTTTTTTTTTCTCTTATAAAAAACTAGTTTCTGTTGACCTTTCTTAATATTTTTTAACAAATTGCCAATTATCCTGTTGCGGAACATTCGTTTACGAATCTCCCTAAACTGTTGTTTCCTTCTACTATCATGCACAGATTTATCTCTTGCTCTAGCAGTAACATTTTTCATTGTCCTTTTCTTTCCATTTGATTTCCTTCTCGTGTTATGGACTGAAACATTTTCTGTAGTAATATTTTTTTTATTACAAATATTTCTTATGAAATATTTAGAGCTCTTACCCGGTGCTTTCTTCGTGGCTTGAGAAATCTTTTTGTTAGAGGACTGCTGGGTTTTTGTTTTCACCTGCTGTCTTTGACGTTTTGCAGCCTTTATCTGTCTTTGTATTGTAGGCATGGTGAAATCTTGAAATGATCTGCAGTTGAATCTGAGGAAAAATATAATAAAAAATGTTAATAAACATTATTACCAAACAGTAAATCAGTAACAGTGATCAAAAACTTAACACACTACTTGACATTTTAATTTGAAGATTTTTTAGTCATTGGCAATCTTACAATACAAAAATACCAGAAAAGAAATGACATTTATATTTATGTTACCTATGCTATTTTATATGTGAATCTGATCTAATTTTATGAACATATTTTAATATTTTATTGAAGACACTACACATAACCTGTTTTTGAAGGTGTCTTTATTTTTAAATTAAACGGTTTACCTTTTTACTTTTTATTAATTAATAATTAAAATTTAAAAATAAATGTTAATATTTCCAAAGGCTCAAGCAGGTCAGCTTCCCATCCTATATCATATAGTTCGGACAAATCTGCATCCTCATCACGCTCTTCTTCATCCTCAGGATTTAAATCATCCAAAGGATCAACATCCACTGATGTTTCAATTACAAGTTCAATGATGAGGTCAAAATCAACTGATTGCAGATTGTCGCTCATGTTGAGGTTGTCTTTATCTTTAAAGAAAGATAACAACAATGAGATGTTGCAGAGTAAGAGACAAATCTCAGAGATTATAATAGTAAAATTGTTTAACAAGATTAACATTTAGCAGCTATTATTTAGCCATGTCCAGCAATGCTGAGCAGGTGAAGCCTATGTCTAATTATTCACTGAACAGGACTCATCTCTTCTTAACCTTGGATAAGCCTCACCGACTCTGTGTCCCCTGCACATACTTAAATGTAAAGGGGCAGATTTATATTAAATGGCACATCCCCAGGCATGCACCAGTTAACGTGCACCACTGCTCTGCCACCCATGGTGTGCCGCATTTACAATCAGATAGGAGAAAGCTGCGTCAAAACCCTGCGCCTGCTTGAAGCTGGCATAGGTCTTGACGCAGCATTGTGGAGATGCGGCACCCCTGAGCCTTGCTGGAGCTGCATCGCACTTGCGATACAACTCCAGCAATGCGCCACCTTTACGGCACATATGCGTCACGCATCTGTGCCATTTTTGCCCCATGCTGCGCCGCATTGTAAATGCAGCACACCATGGGTGGCGGAACAGCGGCGCAGGATGACTGTCACATCCCTGGTGATGCGCCAGTCATCATAAATGTATCCCTAAGCTTCTTATCTTGTTAGAGATGAACTGCCATATGTATCATCAAAATATTTTACATTTCCTAAATAGCGAATTTTAAGGAATAAATAGCGATTCTTTACCATTCCTAATTTGCGATGAGCAAATTGCTAATTGCAAGTTACCCATTCATTTCCATGGGCTAGGAGGCTCATAGGAATGAAGGTTTAATTTGCGATTACCAATTTGCTCATCACAAATTAGGAATTTTTCCAAGGGTGCAGGGGTGTCTCAAGAACACCCTGCTGCACCCCTGAAAAAGAAATTTGGGGGCATATGGCACACATACATGCCCTAAGGGCATGTGTTGGCGTCATATGGCACCTTTTGTTTTTTTGAAAAAAAGCTTTTTGAAAAGAATTCACAAATTACCACCAATTTACCACAATAGTTTCCAAATCCTTAATGTCATTTTTTACATAGTTTTTGTTTGATACATTGCATTCACGTAGTCACAAAATTTGCAAATCCTTCAGTGCAATTGCAAAATAAGGAATAGCAAATTTTGCTACTCCTTATTTTGCATCAAACTTGTTTGATACATACCATTTGTCTAATTAACATTCACAAAGGCCGAAATTCGTAGAATTTTGATCTTTGCAAATGCTAATTACCTTCATACATATGGCCCCAAGTGAGGCCTGTCTTGCGGCATGGTGCATCTTTTGCATCACTGCTGCTTGGGTTTTATGTGGTACGTTTTTTTACACCATGACATATCTGCCTAAATGCATCAATTTGTAATGTTGTCGCCTCATAGCAAATCTTTTGCACCACCGCTGCATCATAAAAGTGACGCACAGTGGCACAAAAGAGGCATACACCTATCATAAATCTGTCCCTACCATTTTAAATGATTAATCCAGGATGACAATAAAGTGTGTCCTATCCAGAGGTTTGTTTAAGGTGAGGCCTACTCAGGATTGCAGATTAAAGTTACGCTTGATGAAGAATACAGAGGAGATAATACATGTAAAGGCCTACCAATGAAGTAAGTAATGTGCACTTTATTGCGCTAGTCATCATAAATGTATCCCTAAGCTTCTTATCTTGTTACAGATGAACCACCATATGTACCATCAAACTATTTTGCATTTCCTAAATACCAAATTTTAAGGAATAAATAGCAATTCTTTACTATTCCTAATTTGCAATGAGCAAATTGCTAATTGCAAATTAACCATTCATTTCCATGGGCTAGGAGGCTCATAGGAATGAAGGTTGCAATTTGTGATTAGCAATTAGCTCATCACAAAATAGGATTTTTTTCAAGCGTGCAGGGGTATCTCAAGAACACCCTGCTGCACCCCTGAAAAAGAAATTTGGGGGCATATGGCGCACATAAATTTTAACAACATTCCTTTACCTCAACAACGATTTTCAAATCATAACTTCAAAACACTACACATGGGAAAATTACTTAAATTGTCCTTAAGACACATAAAAGCGTTTTTTGATTGGCTTTCCTGCATGGTAGGGTCACTTTTAACATGGCTATGTAACACAAACATTCAAAATCTAAATTTTCCATGCACATGTGGGAGCATATTTACAAGCAATTTGCGCCACAGAGAAAGGTCTTACACTAAAATGAGAAAAATAACATCAGGGACAGTCAATTGCCTTATAAAGAAGCATACACCATTATGTCCTTGTCATGATTTTAAAAACAATTCCTTTTCCCCAAAAACGATTTTCAAATCATAATTTCTAAACACTGCACATGGGAAAATGACTTAAAATGTCATTAAAACACATGAAAGCGTTTTTTGATTGCCTTTCGAGCATGGTTGGGTCACTTTTAACATGGCTATGTAACACAAACATTCAAAATCAAAATTTTCCATGCACACGTGGAAGCATATTTACAAGCAATTTGCGCCACAGAGAAAGGTCTTACACTAAAATGAGAAAAATAACATCAGGGACAGTCAATTGCCTTATAAAGAAGCATACACCATTATGTCCTTGTCATGATTTTAAAAACAATTCCTTTTCCCCAAAAACGATTTTCAAATCATAATTTCTAAAAACTGCACATGGGAAAATGACTTAAAATGTCCTTAAGACACATAAATGCGTTTTTTGATTGGCTTCCCTGCATGGTAGGGTCACTTTTAACATGGCTATGTAACACAAACATTCAAACTCTAAATTTTCCATGCACATGTGGGAGCATATTTACAAGCAATTTGCGCCACAGAGAAAGGTCTTACACTAAAATGAGAAAAATAACATCAGGGACAGTCAATAGCCTTATAAAGAAGTATACACCATTATCTCCTTGTCATGATTTTAAAAACAATTCCTTTTCCCCAAAAACGATTTTCAAATCATAATTTCTAAACACTGCACATGGGAAAATGACTTAAAATGTCAATAAAACACATGAAAGCATTTTTTGATTGCCTTTCCAGCATGGTTGGGTCACTTTTAACATGGCTATGTAACACAAACATTCAAAATCAAAATTTTCCATACACATGTGAGAGCATATTTACAAGCAATTTGCGCCACATAAATCATAATTTTCTCCTTAAAGCACACTATTCTCTATCTAAAGTAAAGAAATATTTTCTCACCTTAGCAAATACTTTGAGTTTGAAAACAGTCTCAGAAACACACCAATTTGTCTGCAGCAGAGCAAAAGGTATGCACTCCAGAGTCTGCAGCTATGAAAAGCACAGAAATGCTGTAATTCTTCACACATATCTCTCATGTCACCCAATCAAAAGTCTTCCCTCACTTTTTTCAAATGAAAACCCATCCCCCCTCTGCCCTTTCTGCCTTATCTGCATGGCAACCACCTCCTGGAAGACCTCTGTTGTTTGCAAGTTCACACAACAATGTTGCAATTGAACTCTGAACTCTCAGTGCACCTGCATATCCAGTGCATTCTTTCATTTAATGATTTTTTATTGACCACTCAAAATACATCTTTCAAAGAACACATCCGTGCACCCTAACTTTTTGTTTTCAGCAATCAAAATCCACCAATCACTGTTACTGCTTCATGAACACAGAAACTCCACAGTTTTTTTCATTTCAAACTCTCATTTTTTCAACTGCCATTTCATTGCCACACTTCATCTGACTGCAGGAGAACCTTCTCTCACCATGTTTTCTGTCTGGATTGTTGGACATAGTTATATTCACTGGGCTCAAAGGTACGTTGAAAACAGGAAATTACCTAACCTCAATTTACAAGATGTGGAAATTAAGTGGTTTGGCCACAGAGGATTAAAATGTCACCAATTGATACCATTGGTGAAAACCTTTATGCATTTGCCCAAACCTGACCTGTTAATTGTGCACTGTGGAGGTAATGACTTGGGCACTTTGACTGGTGTAGGTCTGGAAATGCTTTTAAAGGACACCTTTGAGCAATTAATGGCACTTTTTCCTCAGACTGCCTTGGTATATTCAAATATATGCCAAAGACAGAAATGGAGGTGGTCAAACCAATTTTGTCCACAAATTGAGAAGTCGAGGAAGCATGTAAACAAATCTGTTTCAGCTTACATGAGAGACCATGGAATGGGCTCCCTGTACAACAATAACTTGCGTTACTACATGCAAGATATCTACAGAGGAGATGGAGTTCACTTCTCAGATGAGGGCAACAGAATTTTCACTCTGAATTTAAGAATGTGCATTGGTACCTACTTATAAGTACCTAAATGTACCATAAACCCAAAAGCTCTTCTCAGAGCTACCCTACATCTGATCACTCACAATTATTATTTAACTCTAACATTTTTCACTAATTTTCAACAAAATACGCTACCGGGGCCGCTACCCGGTACGCGAACCGGGAGCTAACCTCGCGAATTTTTTTTTAAAAATGTTTTTTTTTCGCACATATAAGCCTCCTCAGCCACCCTCAGAAAACCTAGGGGTCAAGATAACTCTACCGTGCCCCCTTCTACCCATTCTGAACATTATTTGCCCTCCATCTTGTATCTTAATTCGACCGAAACACAAAATGGTGGACTCCCGGAACACTTAAGGTTCGCGAACCGGGGCGCTCAACGGTTCGCGTACCGGGTCGCTCCCTGGGAAGCGCACCATCAAAAAAGGTGGGAAAGTAGTTCACACAAAAGCCACTTGAGACAATTTCACCAAATATAGATTAGCTCATACTACATACCAATCCCTACCATTTTCACAAATTTGATTGGAATTCCATTTAGCCATTTAGCCTGTAGACCTCTCTAAATACCGTGAGGTAAATTACTTCACAAAACACATCTGAAGTGTTGGAATTGACAACCAATTAAAATGTTACTTTCATTATCTACTTTTTTTACCTGACATTTGATTGGTTATGTACCCGAATATATATAAAGGAAGAGAAGGAAACACAGCCATTTTGACTACTACTTCCTGGTGTACATTTCAATAGGATTTTCATTAATAACTTCAACTTCTTTTTAAAGGTAAGTTGTTATTTTTAAAACTGAAGTATATTGTGCACTGTAAGTTAATATGGCAAACTTTTTCTGTTAGTTATATACTATCCCTCTGTAGTACTTATAAATTTAGATACACTTTTTTATATTCCTACTTCCACTCTGATACTATACACTGCCCAAAGATAAATTCACTGTTAAAAACTGCCTATCTAAAATTAATCCCAACAGTGCCCTACCTCTACTAATATATATTTTTTTTATGCAAATTTCAGGGAAAATGGAAAGTGAACAAAAAATTTCATTTGAAATTGTCCTTCCAGAGTCCAACACAGAAATCATTGATCCAAACGAGATTGAATTTATGGATGAAACTTGGGACCAAGAACTACTGCAATGTGTACAAGCAGTAGATAACCTCCTTGCAAATGAGGACATTTTACAACCTCAGAGACTACAATGTATATTCCATGATAATTATGAAATTTCTGACAATGAAATGTTAGAAAGTTTAATAAATTATGAAACACAATAAAAAATGCTTAAAAAATAAAAAAATAAAAAATATAATCAACAAAACCAACAATCAATTAACATACAGCATTTGAAAAGTCTATCATTCATTTTTCATTGCAGTACGCTGCCCAGAACGCTTCCCGGTTCGCGGACCGAGCGCTACCCACGCAAAAAAACAAAAAAAAAGAATTATTTTTTTTTGCCCCGCGGGGCCCTTTTAAAGCCTCCACATTAAACCTAAGGGGTCAGGGAGGATCTACTATGCCCCCTTATGGTTATTTCCACCTTTGTTTTGGCCTCCTTTTGTCTCTCAATCCTACCGAGAGACAAGATGGCGGCCGCTCCGGACTGTTTGGAATGTTTACAGACGCCGGATAACCAATCAGCTTCGCTACGCGAAGTTTTGGTACGCGCCCCGGTCCGCGAACCGGGAGCTGCCCAGTCCGCTGTTACAGATATATATCTTTTTTTAAATGTTAATTTCTCAAAATCCACTGGAGCACATATATTGAGACCTACAAAAGGCACATCGGGCTACCAGTCTCTACAATTTTGCCAAGTTTCGTGCAAATCCATTCAGCCGTTCGGGCTAAAAGTGCGACAGACCGCCCTATGGAAAACTCAATGTTAAAAACACGTTTTGGGACCCCCCTTTTTTCTCGGCCCCCCCTTGACGAACCCCCCCCAAATTTCCAGGGGCTGCTCAGAAACAAAATGTTCCATTTTCCAGAAAATTTCAGCCAATTCCGTCCACAAACGCCAAAGTTATTAGACATAGAATTTTCAAAAATCCCATAGGGAAAAAATCCTAACTATATATACCTACTGGCGACCGCCAGTAGGTAATAAATATATATATATATATATATATATATATATATGTATGTATGTATGTATATATGTATGTATGTATGAATGTATATATATATATATATATATATATCGACACACAAAGTGATCCTTAGCCGCACGAGAGCGCTCCGCAGCGTGTGCTCTGCCCAGGGGTCGGATCCTGACCCAAGACGAATTTTGTAATACAAAAGAGGCGGCAGAGCCAGGGTACTTTTCAGCCTTATTTATTTACTGCTTCACCCCACCAACGCGTTTCAGCCACAACTGGCCTTGCTCACGGTCGGTTAGTCCTTCCACAGTGTCACTTTTTGTACTATCCCATTTTTGCCAATTAGGAAGCGTTCTGGGAATTGTAGTTACAGCATTTCAAAATAATATAAAAACAAAAGAAAGACAGTGTGTGTGTTTCTCAATTACACCCTTCATGTATTGTGACTAGTTATTCACTGTGGCATATAATTTCATGTTTTTCAATGTCAAAGTATTGGGTATAGTACCCTATTTGTCATGGTTTTCTTTATAGGCATTTATTCCAGATGAATATGGAGGTCTTCCCCAAAGTTCATGCCTCTGGGGTGTTTTGTTCTAAATCTGATTATCATCCGGGACTCCATCTGACGGAGCTTTCGGATTGCATCACCTCCTCTTTCCATTTTATCCAGCATTTTTGCTCCGTAAAAACGCATTTGTCTCCAATCGCCATTCTGGCATGTACTTAGATGTTTGGCTGTAGCATATTGCATATTTGAGTTTTTTACCGCTCTTATATGCTCCAAGATCCTCTTTTTCAACATACATGTGGTGCATCCAATGTACTTCATACCACACTTACATTCCACAATGTATACCACATTTTTAGATGTACATGTGATGTGTTGATCTATTTTCATTAGTTTACCATCTGGTTCTTGTATTACTTTCATGCTTTTCCCAATTTTACACGCTTTACATGTGTTGCATGGTTGAAAGCCTTTTCGCTGGTCTTGTAACCAGTCTGATTTAGGTTTTGTTTGAAAGTAACTTATTACTAATAGATCTTTTAAAGAGGTATTTTTCTTGTATGTGATTGATGGTACTCCGCCAATTGATGCTCCAATATCAGGATCCCCTGATAAGAGATGCCAGTATTTTTTCATTATCCGGGCAATACTCCCACTTTCCTTACTGAAGGTTGTTATAAATCTGGGTGGTATATTTTTTGCAGTTTTTGTCTTTGGTTGTTTAATCAATGTCTGTGTCCTTGTTTTTTTATCTATTTTTTTCTTACATTTTTTCAGAACACGTTCTTCATATCCTCTTTCTTTGAATCTTCGTTTACTCTCTTGAATCACCTTTTCTGCATCTTCTGGTATGGAGCAGTTTCTCTTTAGCCGCGTGAATTCCCCATATGGTATACTTTTTAAAAGGGATTTGGGGTGGAAACTTGTCCCATGCAACACACTGTTTGTAGCAGTTTTTTTTCGAAATAGTGTGGATCCCAGTTTTCCATTGGACACGTATATTCTGGTGTCTAGAAAGTCTATTTCCTTTTTACTTGTCGTGCATGTGAACTGCAGACCTAGATTATTTTCATTCAGCTTTCTGAAATATTTCTGGAACTGAGAGTCTGTGCCATTCCAGATAATAAACAGGTCATCGATATAGCGAACCCAAAGTATTAATCGATCCAAATCGGTTTTCTTGGTTCCATGCTGTAGTCTTCTCCCACCAGCCCATGGTGATATTGGCGTAGTTGGGAGATAGAGAAATGCCCATGGCAGTACCACATTCTTGTTTATACAGTTGTTTATTAAAAAGGAATACGTTGTTCTTCAGACAAAGATCCACCATCTTTAGCAGCATTCTTGTATGATCTAATTGTGTGATACTGCGTTGCTTGAGATAATATTCACATGCTTCCATTCCGACCTCATGGCGAATTGACGTGTATAGTGAGACTACATCAATTGTAGCTAAAAGATAATCGGAGTTCCAGGTTACATTCATCAGAATTCTTAAGAAATCCCCGGTATCTTTTAAGTAAGAAGGTAGACTTTGGGCAATGGGAGCTAAAAATGTGTCAACATAATTAGAAATGTTTTCATATAGTGAGCCGCAGGAGGAGACAATTAGTCTGCCTGGAGGATTTACTAGAGTTTTGTGAATTTTGGGTAGAAAATATATACATGGTGTTATTGGGTGATCAATTGTTAAGTACTTCTTTTCTTCTTCATTGATCAAACCTTTTTCATACCACATCTCTAGATATTCTTGCAATTCTTTCTTCATTTTTGCATATGGATTCGTCTCTAGTTTCTTATAGTTGTTTTCTTGATTCAACTGTCTGGCTGCTTCTGCGGTATAGTCTGTTGTTTGCATTAGCACAATATTGCCCCCCTTGTCCGCAGGTTTTATTGTAATTTTGTCATTCTCCTTTAAAGTTTTTATAGCATTTCGTTCTGCTTTTGAGAGATTTTCACGTGAATGATTTTTTACTTTTGAAAGATTATCCAATTCCTTTGTTATTGCATCAGAAAACAGATCTATTTTGTTTCCTGGTGATAGGATAGGGTAATATCTCGATTTTCTCCTTAATCCAGTGCTTGGTCTCTCATTTGTTTGAATATTTAGTTCTTCTAAGATTTCAGAATCTGATAGTGGGCTACCGTTCAGATCAAACAGTGTTTCAAAGCTATGTCTGAGATCAGGTAATTCTGCAATTGTGGTAAACACGATGTCATCTGTATTTTCATTCAATTGGTTGTCAGGTTCCATTGGTTTGCCAGTATGTACCTTCATTAGCTTTAGTTTTCTGATGAACTTGTAAAAGTCTATCCGTGTCAGATAACCTAATTGTGAATCTCTCAGAGCATCAACTAACTGAAACAGAACGCACTGTTCTTAATAAGGGGTTATCATTCTGCCCTGAATCACACTTTGACTACACTGAGACACGGATAGACTTTTACAAGTTCATCAGAAAACTAAAGCTAATGAAGGTACATACTGGCAAACCAATGGAACCTGACAACCAATTGAATGAAAATACAGATGACATTGTGTTTACCACAATTGCAGAATTACCTGATCTCAGACATAGCTTTGAAACACTGTTTGATCTGAACGGTAGTCCACTATCAGATTCTGAAATCTTGGAAGAACTAAATATTCAAACAAATGAGAGACCAAGCACTGGATTAAGGAGAAAATTGAGATATTACCCTATCCTATCACCAGGAGACAAAATAGATCTGTTTTCAGATGCAATAACAAAGGAATTGGATAATCTTTCAAAAGTAAAAAATCATTCACGTGAAAATCTCTCAAAAGCAGAACGAAATGCTATAAAAACTTTAAAGGAGAATGACAAAATTACAATAAAACCTGCGGACAAGGGGGGCAATATTGTGCTAATGCAAACAACAGACTATACCGCAGAAGCAGCCAGACAGTTGAATCAAGAAAACAACTATAAGAAACTAGAGACGAATCCATATGCAAAAATGAAGAAAGAATTGCAAGAATATCTAGAGATGTGGTATGAAAAAGGTTTGATCAATGAAGAAGAAAAGAAGTACTTAACAATTGATCACCCAATAACACCATGTATATATTTTCTACCCAAAATTCACAAAACTTTAGTAAATCCTCCAGGCAGACCAATTGTCTCCTCCTGCGGCTCACTATATGAAAACATTTCTAATTATGTTGACACATTTTTAGCTCCCATTGCCCAAAGTCTACCTTCTTACTTAAAAGATACCGGGGATTTCTTAAGAATTCTGATGAATGTAACCTGGAACTCCGATTATCTTTTAGCTACAATTGATGTAGTCTCACTATACACGTCAATTCGCCATGAGGTCGGAATGGAAGCATGTGAATATTATCTCAAGCAACGCAGTATCACACAATTAGATCATACAAGAATGCTGCTAAAGATGGTGGATCTTTGTCTGAAGAACAACGTATTCCTTTTTAATAAACAACTGTATAAACAAGAATGTGGTACTGCCATGGGCATTTCTCTATCTCCCAATTACGCCAATATCACCATGGGCTGGTGGGAGAAGACTACAGCATGGAACCAAGAAAACCAATCGGATTTGGATCGATTAATACTTTGGGTTCGCTATATCGATGACCTGTTTATCATCTGGAATGGCACAGACTCTCAGTTCCAGAAATATTTAAGAAAGCTGAATGAAAATAATCTAGGTCTGCAGTTTACATGCACGACAAGTAAAAAGGAAATAGACTTTTTAGACACCAGAATATACGTGTCCAATGGAAAACTGGAATCCACACTATTTCGAAAAAAAACTGCTACAAACAGTGTGTTGCATGGGACAAGTTTCCACCCCAAATCCCTTTTAAAAAGTATACCATTAGGGGAATTCACGCGGCTAAAGAGAAACTGCTCCATACCAGAAGATGCAGAAAAGGTGATTCAAGAGAGTAAACGAAGATTCAAAGAAAGAGGATATGAAGAACGTGTTCTGAAAAAATTTAAGAAAAAAATAGATCAAAAAACAAGGACACGGGGGGCGTGGCTACGCGGGCGACAATGGTGGACGCAGCTTGTTAGAGTCTCCACCGGCCCGACCGTTATCCGACGACTTATCCTGGCTTCTGGAGTTGCCCCGTCGCCCACACCAACAGCAAACGTAGCGGAGGGCAGGAGGTGTTGTCCGGTGCACTTTGCGGTGCTCTCGGACCTTGTGCAGTGCCGATCGCAGTGGCAGCAGCTCGCGGCCTGGTCCCCGAGGGTGAGCCGGGACCTGGATTTTGGCGCCTCCCGGCCGGAGGGTCTCCGCGCCGGCCGACTGGGTCTCCACTTCTCCGGGGCTGGCGGGCCCCCCCTTTCAGGCGGAACAGGGTGCAGCCTGGCGGACACACCGGTGGTGGTGGGTGCATTGTCCCGGCCCACGGAGACGGCTAGAGGGCGTCGCGGCCTACATCGGGGCCGAGAAGCCGGGTCCTCAATTTTCGAGGCTCCCAGCTGCACCCTCAGACGCAGTGCGGAGGCGGAGGAGCCGGCTGGTGCAGCTGAGGAAACGGTGCCCTGGGGCTTGACGTGCTCCCCTTGCCTCGATCCTGAGTGGGCCCGGTGGTGGCGCCTGGCAAAAAGTCCACTGAGTTGGTGATTCATGCTGGAGAGGAGGTGCACCGGCGGCCGGCACAGAAGACACTGGTGAGTGCCCGAGACCATTGGCCTGCAGAACGGGGGGCTCCCCAACTAGACACTGGTGGAGACTTGCCTCGTGGCCCGGAGTGGCCCTGCGGGGACCCCCCTACTTGTGGCTGGAGAGGAGGTGGGGCACAGCGGAGCGAAGCCTAGATCAGGCTGGAAAGCAGTGGCGCACCATAAAGCCGGGGACCGCCTTGGGATGCCCGGCCCCCCTGGCAGCAGACAGCGATCGAAGACTTGTGTGCCCAGCGATCCTCCTGTGGGGTGCCCTTGCCTCCATTCGGGAGCGCGGGGTGGGCTCCGAGTCCCGCAACAGCTGTTCAGACTTTGGTTGGACCCAAGGGGCTGTGGACATGACGAGAGGCGGAGGTGGCAGCGGGTCCGCTAAGCAAGGGACCCTGGATAAGTTCACGGGGGCCGGTGGTGCGACGGGTGCCTCGGGTGGAGGAAGTGGGCTGGGCCCTGACAACGCAGCGCTGATGGCGGCGATCACCCAGTCCAGGGACATGCTGGACGCCAAGATTGGGGCGGTTGGCACGGATGTGACCCTTCTGCGTCAGGACCTGCGGGACGCTGTGGTGCGCATTACCGAGGCCGAGTCCAGAATATCGGTGGTAGAGGACGACGTCGGGACCCTGAAACGGAAAATGGCGGCGATGGAAAATGTTCAGAGAGGCCTTGCGCTCCGCGTGGAAGATGCGGAAGGGCGGGCGCGCAGAAACAACCTACGCTTCGTGGGATTTCCGGAAGGTTGCGAGAAGGGTAACATGGAACTGTTCTTGTCCCAATGGTTGGAGTCCTGGCTTCCCTCAGAAGTGCTGTCACGATGCTTCGTGATCGAACGCGCGCATAGGGCCCTGATGCAGAAACCGCCGGCAGGGGAGCGGCCCAGGCCGGTGATTGCACGGATTCTAAATTTCCACGACAGGGACACTATCCTTCGGGAGGCGAGGACCAAGGACTCTCTTCTTTTTGAAAATCAGAAAATAATGATTTTTCCAGATTATACCAGGATCGTGCAGCAACAGCGCCACTCGTTCATCGCAGCCAAGGCAAAGCTGAGGGGTCTGAAGATCCAGTACTCACTCCTCTATCCGGCCCGCCTGCGGGTCATATACCAATCGCATACCCATTTCTTTGACACCCCGGAGGACGTCTTTAAGTGGACTGATGAGACAGTAAGAGTCCGGCCGCATGCTCAGCCGGGTCTGAACCCGGGCCATTCGAGGGACCCGTCGCCGGAGCGGGAAGATTCAGTCGCCAAGAGCAGAAGGAACAGACGGTCAAGGTCACGAAAATGCTCCCATTCACGTAGCCGAAAGCGAGATGGAGCACCCGCAGACTCTGACCACCCCAGCCAGGATGGTGGTACATCAGGGGACTGAACTTGTTTGTGCTGATTTCAGGCTCCCGCTGGGAGAAGGTTTTCCTCAATTTCTTAGGACTGCGGCTTGCTGCTAAGCTGTGTGTTTGCTGCTTGCTATACTTTATCAGTCTTGGGATGGTGTGGGGGACGGGGGGGTTCAGATAGCTCTTCTATAAGGGCTTGCCTCCTACTTCAGTGGGAGACACTAGGGGGGGAGTCTGTTAGCTGGGTGGGTAGTTGGGACCGTTGGGGGAGAGGTTCTTGGGGATCCATTGGAGTGTGTGGCCGCTGACCTCCCGTTGGGGGTTAGGGCGCGCCTGCACCGCGACAGGTACTTCAATGTTGTTGAGGTATAGGGGAGGGGGGAGGTCGGTCTGTTGGGAGTTGGGTAGGGGTTGGGTCTGGGGTTTGGGGGAGGGGGCTTACGGGATGTTTGGGTCCACAGGGGTAACATGTTCACGCACGATGGTTCGCCAGATAAGCCTTATGTCATATGTGCGACTGCGCTCTCCTACACCCGGGCGGCTGCGCCCATTTGCTATTAATGGCGGTTAGGAGTCCTGCATTGGAACCCCCCAGAGCTACCTTGAAAATAGTGAGTTGGAACGTGAGGGGCATGCTCGATAAAATCAAACGAGGGGCTGTGTTGCGACAGGGGAAGAGGGAAAAGGCTGACATCCTCCTGTTGCAGGAAACGCATCTCCTGGGTACGAAGACCTTGAGTTTACAACGCTATGGGTATCACCAGGTCTACCATGCAGGTTTTGCCAGAGGGTCCCGGGGGGTGGCGGTCTTGGTCCACCGGAGGGTCTCATATACCCATTCCTCGCAGTGGATAGATGCCCAGGGTAGATATGTCTTCATCAAAGGGATGATAGGTGAGGAACAAGTGGTGTTTGGTAGTGTGTATGCTCCCCCCCCTTGCAATGGTCTCTAGTGGAGAAGCTGTTTGCGATCTGGGCCGAGGTGCCGGACGTCCTGTCTGTGATAGGTGGTGATTGGAATGACGTGATGGATGGGTCCGCGGATCGCTTTAGGCCTGCTGGCGAACAACTGGTAGCTGCCCCCATGAAGCTGAGAGATATGGTCGAAGGTATGGGATGGATGGATGCATGGCGCTGCCAACACCCACACAGCAGGGAATTCACTTACTTTTCGGCGGTCCATCGCTCCTTCTCGAGGCTGGACTATCTGTTTGTCCCGCGCGCCGTGATCGGAAGGGTGGCCTCGACCGCTATTCTGCCCAGGGGGCTCTCGGATCATTCCCCCATCACGATCGATATTCTCCTTGACAGGCGGCGACAGCCGTTTCGGTGGCGCCTCTCTACCTGGCATCTGCAACGAGATGATTACCAGTCCCATATGCGTGAAGCCATAGCTCACTACTGGGAAGAGAATGTGGGACGGGGCTCGGATGCGGTGACCCTCTGGGAGGCCATGAAGCCAACGCTGAGGGGTGTCGACATAGCCTGGTGTGCGAGGGCCCGTAGGACTCGGAAGGAGGACCTGGAAAGGGCGGAAGATCGCGTCCGTACCCTGGAAGCGCGGTCTACGGAGACGGGGGCGGAGGAGGATGCGCGGCGGCTCCTACAGGCGCAGAAAGATGCTGCTTCTCTATTGCTTGAGGAATCACGCCATATATGGCTGGCTACGCAGAGTAGAATCTACCAGTGGGGGGATAAATCCAGCTCTATGCTGTACAGGCTGTGCCAGGGTGCGTTCCAGGCTCAGACATTTCCGGCGTTGATGGATGAGGCCGGGACCCCTATCACAGACCCTGGGCTCATGGCTGCCAGCTTTGCGCAGTACTATGAGGCGCAATACGCCCCCAGAGACTCCCTTTTGGCGGCGGATGTAGACAGATTCCTGGCGGATCTCCCGCCGCGGGGGATCTCCGACGAGGAGCGTGAGGATCTAGAGCTCCCTCTGTCCTCGGAGGAACTGGGTAAGGCGTTGGGCGAGCTGAATGCCAGGAAGGCCCCTGGGCCGAACGGTTTCCCGTGCGAGTTCCTTCGGAAATACCACCTTCAGTTAGGGCCCCATTTCAAGAAGGCGTTGGATGCTGCAAGGGAGCTGGGCCGGCTACCATCAGATTGGAGACATGCCGAGATAGTGGTGTTCTGCAAGCCGGGGAGACCGCCGGATAAACACGAGTCATACCGCCCTATTTCTCTTCTGAATATAGAGGCGAAGATCCTGGCGAAGGCGCTGGCCAATCGTCTCCTGCCTCTCATTGCCACTTTGGTCCATCCGGACCAGGCGGGTGTCATGCCCCACAGGGCCACTAGGCACAACATCAGGCGGGCTCAAGTGGCTCTGGAAATGATGAAGTAAAGTAAAGTCCACATTTGTAAAGCGCACAATCACCCGTAAGGGTCTCTAGGCGCTGGGGGGCCGTCGGGAAGATTAAGCGAGCTATTGCCCAGAGTCACATGGTGCTGGGCTGACCTGCCGCCGTAGCCGGGGATTGAACCGTGGTCCCCAGATTCCAGCGTCAGTCGCCCTGGCCGCGGCGCCACACCTCTTCCACAAGGCTACTGGCACCCAGGCGGCACTCCTACTGGCTGACATAGACAGAGCATTCGACTCGCTGAGCTGGACGTATCTACAGGCACATCTACCGCGCCTGAATCTTGGCCCTCACTTCCTCTCGTATATACGCCTGCTCTACACTGACCTAACGGCGTCCGTGCGGGTGGCGGGTGCGACTTCCGACGCCTTTCCCGTCGGGCGGGGCACCCGACAAGGTTGCCCGCTCTCACCCTACCTATTTGCCCTCGCAATGGAACCCCTTGCGGCTTGGGTGCGCATTGATGCACAGATGAAGGGGTTTGAGTGGGAAGCTGGGCCGTCGGACCGCATCGCACTGTACGCGGACGACGTATTGTTTTTCATTACAGAGCTCGACAGATCGGGTCCCAGAATACTTGAGATTATGAGGGTGTTTGGTGAGGTGTCAGGGCTGCATCTCAATGTGAGGAAGTCAGTTTTGTGGACCCTGGGCAGTGGGGCAGTTCCAGGTGCCTGGGCGTCGGCTCTACAAATAGCGACAGGAGGCCTTAAGTACCTAGGGGTGTTCCTGACTGACATCCCTGGGGTCTCGTGGGAGCGTAATGTTGTTCCGGTTTGGGACAGAGTCCGATCGGACATGAAGAAGTGGTCCCGAATGCCCTTGAATCTCTATGGCCGATCGGCCATCTTTAAGATGGTCGCCCTCCCGCGCCTGCTTTACCAACTGCAGAACCACCCGTACCCTATCTCGCCGCAATGGTTTCGCCAAGTCAACTCGGCACTGGGCCGATTCCTGTGGGCTGGGGGGGCTGTGCGCGTGGCCCTTCGCACTTGCTTCCTGTCTACATACTGCGGTGGTCTGGCTTCTTCGGACATCCTCTCCTACTACCAAGCGTCCCATCTATTGATACTTAATGAATGGTGGTATGGGGACCGGAGTGACCCAGCGTATGCCCTGGAGCGGTACTTAATGGAACCCGACACCCTGCACACACTTCTCTACTCAGCTGGGAAACGGAGGAAGCTCCCGGTGGTCACGCAAACTGTCTTTCAGATCTGGCGTAGGGCACTTCATCGTATGGGGTGGTGGAATAGGCTGACTGGGGAGACCCCGCTGTGGCAGAATGGCCGCCTGCCGGCCTTGTCGACCCTGAGGGGCTTTCGGGGCTGGGACTCGATAGGAATCTCGGCGTTCGGACACGTTATGAGGGGCACGGCCCTTAAGTCCTTTCAGAAGTTGAGGGAAGAGTTTGAAATGCCGAACACCCAGTTCTTCAAATACCTGCAGTTTCGCCATGCTATTTCCCCTGCATTAGAGGGGTTGGACTCGCTACCGGAGTTCAGTCCCATCGAGGCTAAACTGTTCATGGGTGAACTGACTGAGAAGAAGATCTCATGCATATACCAATCCCTAGTCACACACTGTGCGTCCTCATTGGATGGTCTGCGGTCCAAATGGGAGAGAGATGTGGGGGAGATAGATGAGGAAGGGTGGAGGGAGGCTCTTGCGGCCCCGAGAGAGGCTGCTGTCACTGTGCGGCTGCGCTTCATCCAATTCAAATACCTTCACAGGGCTTACTACACAAGGGAGAGGCTGTGGCGGGCTGGACTGATTGCTTCCCCTGACTGCCTGCGGTGTGGTAGGGAAATGGGCACGTTTTTACATACAGTGTGGACATGTGGAGCTATAGCCCGATATTGGAAGCGTGTCTGGGACTGCCTGGATGAGGTCCTGGGCTGGCAGCTCCCGCGCACGTCGCAGCTGGGTCTGTTACATGTCCTGGAACAGGTGGGTGGCAACATCTATAAGAGACATCTCCTACTCTTGGGCCTTACAGTGGCTAAGCGGGATGTGGCCCGTGCCTGGAAGGATCCGGGGGCGCCCCCGATTGGGGTCTGGAAACGGGGCATGGACTACTGCATGGGACTGGAACGCCCCGTGTTTGAGGCCCGAGGCTGCCCTAGAAAGCATTATTAAATCTGGAAGAGGTGGGCAGAGTATAGGGGGCTGTGGCTGGAGCCGCCATCGCAGCAGGATACACACGTAGATCAATTGTCATGAGTACCGGGGCGGGAGTGAGAGTGCATAGACATCTTAGTACAGCTTACGTTGTGTTAGATTCTGGTGACCATCGTGAACGGGGTGGGGGTGGGAACCGGGTGGAGGGATGTTTTGGGGTTGGAGGGGGGGATCCGGGAGGTTAATGTCATTTGGTTTTATCCGCTTACATATGTTGATTGCTGCAACTGTGATTCATGATAATCTGCTTACGGTCTCTCCAGTGTTTGGAGTACTGTGAATGTTTCCGCAATCCATGTTTGAAATGCCAATAAAGATGGTTTTGAAAAAAAAAAAAACAAGGACACAGACATTGATTGAACAACCAAAGACAAAAACAGCAAAAAATATACCACCCAGATTTATAACAACCTTCAGTAAGGAAAGTGGGAGTATTGCCCGGATAATGAAAAAATACTGGCATCTCTTATCAGGGGATCCTGATATTGGAGCATCAATTGGCGGAGTACCATCAATCACATACAAGAAAATACCTCTTTAATAGATCTATTAGTAAAAAGTTACTTTCAAACAAAACCTAAATCAGACTGGTTACAAGACCAGCGAAAAGGCTTTCAACCATGCAACACATGTAAAGCGCGTAAAATTGGGAAAAGCATGAAAGTAATACAAGAACCAGATGGTAAACTAATGAAAATAGATCAACACATCACATGTACATCTAAAAATGTGGTATACATTGTGGAATGTAAGTGTGGTATGAAGTACATTGGATGCACCACATGTATGTTGAAAAAGAGGATCTTGGGGCATATAAGAGCGGTAAAAAACTCAAATATGCAATATGCTACCGCCAAACATCTAAGTACATGCCAGAATGGCGATTGGAGACAAATGCATTTTTACGGAGCAAAAATGCTGGATAAAATGGAAAGAGGAGGTGATGCAATCCAAAAGCTCCGTCAGATGGAGTCCCGGATGATAATCAGATTTAGAACAAAACACCCCAGAGGCATGAACTTTGGGGAAGACCTCCATATTCATCTGGAATAAATGCCTATAAAGAAAACCATGACAAATAGGGTACTATACCCAATACTTTGACATTGAAAAACATGAAATTATATGCCACAGTGAATAACTAGTCACAATACATGAAGGGTGTAATTGAGAAACACACACACTGTCTTTCTTTTGTTTTTATATTATTTTGAAATGCTGTAACTACAATTCCCAGAATGCTTCCTAATTGGCAAAAATGGGATAGTACAAAAAGTGACACTGTGGAAGGACTAACCGACCGTGAGCAAGGCCAGTTGTGGCTGAAACGTGTTGGTGGAGTGAAGCAGTAAATAAATAAGGCTGAAAAGTACCCTGGCTGTGCCGTCTCTTTTGTATTACAAAATATATATATATATATATATATATATATATATATATATATATATATATATATATATATATATATATATATATATATATTTATATATATATATATATATATATATATATATTACCTACTGGCGGTCGCCAGTAGGTATATATAGTTAGGATTTTTTCTCTATGGGTTTTTTGAAAATTCTATGTCTAATAACTTTGGCGTTTGTGGACGGAATTGGCTGAAATTTTCAGGAAAATGGCACATTTTGTTTCTGAGCAGCCCTTGAAAATTTGGGGGGGGTTCGTCCAGTGGGGGCCGAGAAAAAAGGGGGGTCCCAAAACGTGTTTTTAACATTGAGTTTTCCATAGGGCGGTTGGCCTCACTTTTAGCCCGAACGGCTGAATGGATTTGCACGAAACTTGGCAAAATTGTAGGGACTGGTAGCCCGATGTGCCTTTTGTAGGTCTCAATATATGTGCTCCAGTGGATTTTGAGAAATTAACGTTTAAAAAAAGATATATATCTGTAACAGCGGACCGGTTAGCGCTCTGGTTCGCGGACTTTTCGCGCAACGGAGCTTTGTGAAGCGAAGCTGATTGGTTCTCCGGCGTCTGTCAACATTCCAAACAGTCCGTAGCGGCCGCCATCTTGTCTCTCGGTAGGATCGAGAGACAAGAGGAGGTCAAAACAAAGGGGGAAATAACTATAAGGGGGCATAGTAGATCCTCGCTGACCCCCTAGGTTTGATGTGGAGGTTTTAAAAGGGCCCCGCGGGGCAAAAAAAAATAATAAAAATAATAATTGAACGGCTGAATGGATTTGCACGAAACTTGGCAAAATATTAGGGACTGGTAGCCCGATGTGCCTTTGCTAGGTCTCAATATATGTGCTCCAGTGGATTTTGAGAAATTAACGTTCAAAAAAAGATATATATCTGTAACAGCGCTCCGCTTCGCGTAACGGAGGTTTGCGAAGCTGATTGGTCATTCTGTCACTGGGCTATAGTTGGGCTACATCTGGCTGATATTTGGGCTACATTTGTTTTTTTGTGTGTCTGGCGGCCATCTTTGGGCTACATTGGGCTACATTGGGCTTCATTGGGCTACATTCGGCTAATTAGCAAATAGCTCATCGCAAACTAGGAATGGTAAAGAATCGCTATTTATTCCTTAAAGTTCGCTATTTAGGAAATGCAAATAACTTTGATGATACATATGGCGGTTCATCTCTAACAAGATAAGAAGCATAGGGATAGATTTATGATGACTGGCGCATCACCAGGGATGTGTTAGTCATTCTGTGCCGCTGTTCCGTCACCTATGGTGTGCTGCATTTACAATGCGGCGCATCATGGGGCAAAAACAGCACAGATGCGTGATGTATCTGTGCCGTAAAGGTGGCGCATTGCTGGAGTTGTATCGCAAGTGTGATGAAGCTCCAGCAAGGGTCGGGGGTGCCCCTGTCGCAGGGTTTCTGTTCTCACACAGAACTGTGGACAGAGGATTGGAACCTCGGCGAATTAGGGTGTCCCAAAACTCACGTTAGTAATCAAAAACTATTTAGCAAGCTAGGTACAGTGTCACATTGGATATAACAAACTCTCAATGTTTAGACAATCCAGAATATGAACTTATAGTACCTCAGGATACGTGGAACTCATGAACAGTCGGTCGTTATAGATTTCTTAGAAACCAGAACATGGAGTTAAGAAGAACAGATGTGTATTTGAAATGTTTATTTACTAATGCCGTCTTCTCAGGCGTAGTACCTTAGATAATAAAAGTACACATATTATCAGTAGCAAAATTACCAGCATAGTTACTAGTACATAAAAAGTGAATGGTGATAGTATGTTAACATGCTGTAAATGAATAAGAGTTAGCAACACTTATAAGCAGCCGCGGGCCGTGGAGGGAGTTACGGTGAGGCAGGGAGGCGGGGAGGGGGAGAAGCAGGGTGGAGAATACAAGTACACATATTATCAGTAGCAAAATTACCAGCATAGTTACTAGTACATAAAAAGCGAATGGTGACAGTATGTTAACATGCTGTAAATGAATAAGAGTTAGCAACACTTATAAGCAGCCGCGGGCCGTGGAGGGAGTTACGGTGGGGCAGGGAGGCGGGGAGGGGGAGGGGCAAGGTAGAGAGGGCTCCACCCTGCTTCTCCCCCTCCCCGCCTCCCTGCCCCATCGTAACTCCCTCCACGGCCCGCGGCTGCTTATATCCCACCCTCCCTAATACACATATTATATTATTTGCTAAGAAGGTCTCTTTGTGTTGGTTTAGGGCGTGTCCATACTTTAGTGTCTTAGATTTGAAGGAATCACATCAGCATACACCAGCTCTCTCTTCATGTGAACCGCATCAACTGTTGTGTATGTGTGTTCGGCAAAGCAATATAAAACCCGCCTCATGCCCAGAATTGGCAGAAGTTGCACTTATGTTATGAGTATGAAGTCGTGGAGATCAGACCTCATAACAATTCTGTATCGTGTTGTTCTTGAAACTTTAGCACTCGCTGTACAGATATAGTTTAACAAGTAAAGCAGATAGTAGACCAATAACATATTATTCTCATGTAAACCACGATGAACTACTAGGTGGAAAGCTAAAGCAACAACTAAGTGTCGTGTGCAGAAGTTGCAAAAAAGGAAAAATGGCGTTTAAACCGGTAATGAGCCCATGCTAACTTAACACGGTGTAAAGATATCCAGGACCTAGATGACACCTCCTCATGATCCGGAAACGAACTGAATAAGATAATAGAAGTGCCATCTCATGAGAGCAGATTGCAAGTTTATATGTGGACGGTCCGCAAGGTAAAGCATTAAAAACTAGGAAAATTCAATGCTAAAGAAAAATAAAACAGCTAAGTACTTTATCGAGTCTTAAGCCAATAGGCAAGGTAAATAATAAAAACTTGACAAATAAGTCAATGAATTGTCAATGAAATGCTAGTACTCAGCATATCAAACATGAAAAAGGTCTATGACATAACTGTGTATGCAAAATAAGCTGCAACAGCCTCCAATAGGAAGTCACCGTCTTCATCCGAAAACAGTTCAGCCATCCAATTTAAAAGCGGAAAAGAACATACGTGCTCTCCCAGCACCGGATCCTCTATCACCATCAGAGGACAGCTCGGTGGGTTTTCAAGAAAGCTGTGTTCCAAGAAAGACTGTGCTGCCGCCAGTAAATTCCAGGGACCAAGTAGTCCATGCATCAATGCCACAGCCATAATCCTTTCGCCAGGACAAATCAACTCGTGAGTAATGATAGGAGTCATCAGCTGATTAAAGTCGACGTCAGGAGAAACCGGTCCGCAGAGACACAAATCAATGGCCCAATCGAAATCACAGGTCAGGCAGTGAAATATAGGCTGGACACAGGTGAAGTAGGAGAACCGAAAAGATAATCCATATGCCGTGCTTAATATCGCCAACGGCATTGTGCCATAATATTCTAGCATGCGATTGCGGAACAGTGTCAGCAGCTGCAGGGTCGGAGGTTGCATAGGAGGGACATCCATATTTAAAAATGTAAAAAAGCACAAGAGCGTCCGCTGGTAATGCAAGTAAAAATGCCAATCCACGAACCAGAGTGCAGAAAATACAATGAAAGGGAGCAGGGATGACTCCAAAGATTTTCTCAAATGAAGTCACGAGACCACTGGTAACAACTTTAAAAAAGTGTGCCAGGGATTTTGTGGAGGATGTGTTAAAGATAGTCGGAAACATGTTGCTGAAATTGAACGGCAAACCTGTGTACGGGTGTTCGCTATGTGAAGTACGAAAGTTTCACGGGCCGAACTCAAGGCCACCTCTCTCTGAGACAAAAGAGCTCTTATTCTTGTCATGCCGTTGAAACGTGTCCCAAGGTTGGTATTTTTGGCCAGATTGAAAACTCCCTATGTTCATGTGTGGGAGGAAATAGAACATTTCTGCAGCAAATAACCCGTTCACTTACTGTTACGATAAAAGGAATACTTTTAATTAACTCAGAACAATCTTCATTATTGAGCATCAAATAACTACCATTTTCCAACAACTTGAACGTGGGGATGATAGCAGGAACTGGCGTGCCTTGCAACACGCAAGCCATATTTGGTCGGTGTTTGTTGCATGAATCGTGTAACTGTATGTGCCTACACATTAGTGAATGATCTGGCGTCTCAGTGCATTCCTCTCCATTCAGATAAACTTCTTGATCATCTTTGAAACATCTGTATGTGTATGGAAGCGACCAGACCTCATGAACAAAAGCACTACCTAAAGGTTCATAAAGACCTATTGGTATATATTTCATACAATTTGAAAACTTATATAAAGCAAAAGGCAGCGTTATTAAACCGTGGATAAGGCATGTTGCCAAAAAACCCGCAATCCTCTGCTGATGATGTCACTGAGCATGTCATGAATGATGTAATATGTGACATCATCAGTAGTGGATTATGGGTAATAGTATCTCTAGTTTACTCCCCTATAGCTGTCTTTCTTTTAACATAAGTGTGTGTTTCCTTCCCTTATACTTACTGTTTTTGGTTCGCTTCCAGTTCGCGTACCAGCGAGCGAACTAGGAAGCGAAGTAAGAGAAATAGAGGTTGGCACAGTTCCAAATATTGTACCAATTTTTTAATAACGGGGAGGTAGTTCTGAAAAGAACTTTTTTTTTTATTTTTCTGAACATTTTTTTACTGTTTTTGAATTTTTCGGAACAGTTTTATATTTTTTTGGGTTTTTCTTGGAGGGGGCAATGAAAACGATTCATTGTAAAGGGCTCAACAGGAGCAACAAAACAAAAAAAAGAAGTATTTATTATTTTGGGCGTTTCGGACAAACTTGCATATGATAGTCAATAGCTCTGTTGATCAGAGTGATGCTTCTTTCTCCGTAGGAAATGAATCCATCGCAAAATACGCAGGTGTGTTTTACTTCACCAAATCTCATTTGTATATTTGGCACCATCTCCCTGCCCTCTGGTCCCGTTACTTCCGGTACAACAGATCTTCTGGCCATAATAGGGAGATTATCTAGGTCGTTCCGAAACTGTGCAGCACTGTAGTTGTTAGGATGCCACCTAGTCATATGGCGATGCATTGTGTAGTTTCCGAAACTGTATTTTTTGTCGGTCCCTCTGGACAGTCTATCTTGACATATAAGGCAAGTTACGTATCTTGCATTTACTTTTTTCTGACCTTTGGGAATTTTAAAAAATTGCCAAATGAAGTTTTCTTTCCGGTGAGACGTCTTGGGCTGCTCAGGCAAAAACTGCCTCTCTTCGTGCTCGTCCTCCTGTTCCTCTTCTTCTTCTTCTTGTTGAATTACAACTTGAGCAGGTGGTCCACTCTTCCTTGGATGTGGTGGAGGTGGTGGGGAAGCACCAGCTGAAGCTACTAAAGAAGCCATTGCTCAGTGATCACAAAGGGTCTTTCTCTCACAATGATGAAAGTCAGAGTGAGGAAAGAAGGAGGGATTTTCATCATTTGGGAAAAACAAGAGTTCTCAACCAATCAAAAGTGTTCATTTTAGATTATATGACCTAGTCTTACATCATTAGGAAACCAAAAGTGAAATGAACCAATGAAAAGTGTTATTACCAAGTCACATGACTTGCTGTGTTTACGTTAAGCGCTTTGCAGGGCCTCCCGGTTTGCTTCCAGAAACCTGCGCTTTGGCACTCGCTTCGCGTACCAGTTCGCTAACGTAGCACGTCATATGACGTATCACGCGACAACGTGGAACGTCATGCGGACGGGAGGCGTCACGATGTTGTTTTCTAACGCGGCACTTGCGGTAAAGAAACGTTTACCGGCTCGCGGTCTATTTCGCGGCATCAAGGTCAGCTAACGGGAAGCTTCCCGATTCGCGAAGCGGGAACGAAGAAAAAAAAATATTTTAAAAAAAAATTATTCATAAACATATAAAATATATTTTTGGATTTAAAGAAGAATACATTTTACAGCTACAGATATTAGCTGTTAAAAAACCAATGAAATTCACAGAAAAAACCATAGGTTATAGACCATATATAGTTAGGAATTAGCATTTACAAAACCTTGAAAATTCACTGAAAAAACCATAGGTTATAGACCATATATAGTTAGGAATTAGCATTTAGAAAACCTTATTTTACTCACACAAAACCATTGAAATTCCATATATAGTTAGTTGCACTAACTATATATCGCGCACCCGCAATCCACTGCTGATGATGTCACATATTACATCATTCATGACATGGTCAGTGACATCACTGATGACATCACTGATGACATCTCAAATGACATCACTGATGACATCACTGATGACAACATCCAGTGACTGTATGCTTCTGTAAAGTTAAAATATGTCTTACATATTGAAGAATGAGTGGATGTATAAGTGTCTGGATGAAGGATTTAGTAGGTGCATGACTGACTGTATAAGTGAGTGATTAAATGTGTCTCACTGAGTGCATGGGTTAGTGACTAAACTGTTTTAAATTGTGCATCATTGTGTCTGTTGTTTTGTAATCTGATGCATGTGTTGATCATTAGCTATATGACTAACTATATGGGTTATTGATTAGTTGCCCAAGTATTTGTATGGGAGACTGAGTGTGTGTGTGGGTGTCTGGGAGGTGTATGACTCTGTGCATAGATGTGTGAGCAGTTGATTCACTAGATGTATGGGTTCAAAAGTGCATGTGGAAACATCTGTATGGGCGGTTGACTGTGTGCATGAGTGTATTGGTGAGTGAATGGATATCTCAGTGCTACATGTCAAAGTAAGTACATATGTAAAACACAGTACATGTGATAGTTGACATATATAAATAACTGTGCATAAGAGCCAGTGAATGTGTGAGTGGCTGTATGGATTATTGTGAACTTGTATCAGGGATTGTATAACAGAGTAAATATGTGTTATTATATGTTCCAATAAGTAAGGTGTGTATAACTATATAGTTGAGGAAATCGAGGTGTGATTGATTCTTTGCAAGACTGACTAGGTGTGTGAGTAACTCCATGGATGAGTGACAGTCTGTGAGTGTCTGTTTACACTGAGTGTATCTAAGGTTATATTAGAGTCTGAAGAGGTTCATTGTATCATCACATGAATGATGTCATCAGTGATGTGATCAGTAATGTCAAATGAGATGTCATCAGTGATGTCATCAGTGATGTCATTTGAGATGTCATCAGTGATGTCATCAGTGATGTCACTGACCATGTCATGAATGATGTAATATGTGACATCATCAGCAGTGGATTGCGGGTGCGCGATATATAGTTAGTGCAACTAACTATATATGGAATTTCAATGGTTTTGTGTGAGTAAAATAAGGTTTTCTAAATGCTAATTCCTAACTATATATGGTCTATAACCTATGGTTTTTTCAGTGAATTTTCAAGGTTTTGTAAATGCTAATTCCTAACTATATATGGTCTATAACCTATGGTTTTTTCTGTGAATATATATATATATATATATATATATGTATATGTATATTATAGTTAGGACCTAGTTTCCATAGGAAATCCGCAACATTCTATTTGGAATAACTTTGGCGCCGTTTGAAGAATCTTCGCGAAATTCTCCAAGAAGATGGCCCGCTCCTATCCTGAAAGTTTCAGGGTGATTCATCAAGCAGGGGGCGAGAAAAAAGGGGGGGTCCCAAAATGTGTTTTCCCCATGCAATTTTCCGTAGGGACATTTAGCCGCGGCTACAGCCCGAACTGCAGAACGGAATTACACCAATTTTGGAAAAAAGGTAGAGTTTGTTTCGCAGATTACGCTTTTTGTTAAATGGTGTAAACCAGTGCAGTAGTTCCTGAGAAAATCAAAAGAAAAATCATCGTACCCTTACGAGCATGAGCTGCATGCTAATTGGCTGTCAACTGTCTGTCAACACTCCAAACCAGGAAGTGTTGGCAGCCATCTTGTGTCTCGGTAGAACCGAGGCACAAGAAAACTGAAAAACAAGTGTGCAAAAGGTGCAAAGGGGGCAGGGTAGAAACACCCTCATCCCCTAGGCCTGCTTAGGGGGCCCTTTTTGGTTTTTTTTAATTGTGGGATACCCGTAGGATACGCGTATCCCGCGAAAATAAATAAATCCTGAAGCCCGTATTAGTGGTAATTAGCCCCCGGGGGGCCAAGTCCGGGGGCAATGTGATTCATTACCGGGGACCACCACCCCACGGGGCTTTGACAATATGTATGCGGGGCTCACAGCCCCCCGCAGCCCCGGGGACCGCCACCCCCGGGGCTTCTTTTTTTATAATAATGGGGGGCCCAGAGGGGCCCCCCAGCCCCGTGGACTGCCACCCCCGGGATTTAAACGTCACAGCCCCCCAACACGCCCCGGGGACCGCCCCCTCCCTGGGGCACTAACAATTTAAATTGGGGGGTCCATGACGGACCCCTCAGCCCCGGGGACCACCACCCCCTGGTGCTTTTAAAGGTTGGGTGGCCTTGTGGTGGCCCTGGGGACCGCCACCCCAAGGGCCGGCTCCTGCAGTGTCCCGGGGTGCCTACCCCTGGGACACTGTAGTTTGCTATGGTAGGGGCGGGAGCCCATAGCAAACTGCTTTGGTTTTCTACATGGGGAGCAGCATGTTAGCTGCTCCCCATGTAGAAAAGCAATGCCGGCTCCCGCAGGATGTGGGGAGCTGGCTGGGACCGTGGGGGGATTGGGGACCTCCCCACGGCCTCCAACGAGGTGGGCCAGCCCCAGGGGATGGGGTCCCCAAGGCTAGTAGTGGCCCGTGAGGGAGGCCACGTGGCCCCATCCACAAAAAAAATAAAAAATATATATATATATATATATAAAAAGGTCCCCGGGGGATGGGGTCCCAGGAGCCATAAGAGGCCATAGGAGGGGGGCAAGGCAGCCCCCCAAAAGATATTTTCGTTTAAAAAAAAAAGGCAATGCCCTGGTGGATGGGGTCTCCAGGGCCGAAAACGGCCTCGGGAGGGTGTGGTCCCCTTCCCAAAATGTTTTAAAATATTAAAAGGTTTGGGGGCAGGCCCTGGGGGGTAGGGTCCCCAGGGCCCCAAAAAAGAGAAAAAGAAGGGGGCTATACAGCCCCCTTCTTAAAAGTAAATTTTAAAAAAACGGGATCGGGGCGGAGGAGATGCCCCCTCATTGCACCTCTCTGCAAACGTGCCCCCTTGCGCGTTTGCAAAGGGGGAACTAATTCCCCTTGAATACTGGGGGTCCCTGGGGGCCAACTAGCCCACCAGAAACCTCCAGTATGCGCCAGGGAGCTGCGTTGCAGAGAGGTGTAATGAGGCCACGCTGTTTTTTTAAAATTTAGTTTTAAGAAGGGGGGCTGTATAACCCCCCTTCTTAAAAGTAAATGGAAAAAAACAGGAATGGGGTGGAGGTCACGCCCTCTCATTGCACCTCTCTGCAAACGTGCCCCCTGGCGCGTTTGCAGAGGGGGAACTAATTCCCCGAGAATACTGGGGGTACCTGGGGGCCAACTAGCCCACCAGGAACCTCCAGTATGCGCCAGGGGGCTGCGTTGCAGAGAGGTGTAATGAGGCCATGCCCCTTTTTACACCTCTCTGTAACGCAGCCCCCTGGCGCATACTGGAGCTTCCTGGTGGTCTAGTTGGCACCCAGGGACCCCCAGTATTCAAGGGGAATTAGTTCCCCCACTGGAAACACGCCAGGGGGCTGCGTTGCAGAGAGGTGTAATGAGGCCACACCCCTTTTTACACCTCTCTGTAATGCAGCCCCCTGGCGCATACTGGAGGTTCCTGGTGGGCTAGTTGGCCCCCAGGGACCCCCAGTAGGCAAGGGGACTTAATCCCCCAACTTAGAACGCGCTACGGGGCGCGTTTGCACAGTGGTGAAGGTTGGGGGCGGGGCTTGAGGTGATATGTATGCAAACATGCCCATTGGCGTATTTTAAGTTGGGGAATTAATTCCTCTTCAATCCAGAGGTCCCCTTGGGGGCAATCAGCCCACCAGGTACCTTCAGTAAGCGCCACGGAGCTGCGTTGCAGAGTGTTGTAAAAAGGGGGCATGGCTTCTGAACACCTCTCTGCAAGGCAGCTGCTTGGCGCATACTGGAGGTACCTGGTGGGCTAGTTGGCCCACAGGGGACCTCAGGATTGAAGAGGAATTAATTCCCCAAATTAAAACGCGCCATAGGGCGTGTTTGCACACATGTCCCCTCAGGCCTGCTCCCTTCCTTCACTATTGAGCATAATATTCCTCTAAAATCAGCCAAACTACGAATTCCGATCTCTCACTCTCACATATACTCACTTATATACATCAATTCTCACATATACTAGTTTAAAACATATGTAGTTACTCATAAAGATACTATTGACACAGTCATTCACTCACTAACACACCCATGCACACACTCATCCACCCATACAGTCCTGCACACATGCTGTCTTCAAAACACATACAAACAGTGAGTCAGTCATTCATGCATCTATGCGCTAAGTAATACCCCCCACCAAACCATACAGACACTCATACTGATACTCAAACAAACAACTAATAACCCATATAGACACTCATGCAGCTACTCACCAACCCATGCAGCCACTTATACACAAAGTGAGACACTGATACAGATATTTACATATTTAAACATTACGCGCTAATACATGTATTCACTAAGATACACTTAAAGTCAGTTATACAAAAAAACATCCATTTAGACACTTATTTACCCATTTATTCTTCCATCGACATTTAGAGATACATATATAAAAAAATTATTGTTCAGAAAGACACACATTCACTGGATGATGTCATCAGTGATGTCATTTGAATTGTCATCAGTGATGTCATGAGTGATGTCACTGACCATGTCATGAGTGATGTAATATGTGATGTCATCAGCAGTGCATTGCGGGTGCGCGAGTTATAGGTAGCTGAACTAACTATAACGGGTGTATTTCAATGGCTTTGTAATAGTGAAATTCCAGCTACCTATAACATGTGTGAAACCTATGTTTTTTTCAGTGAATTTCTAAGGTTTTTTAAATGCTAATTCCTAACTATAACGTTGCTGAAACCTATTGTTTTTTCAGTGAATATATACATATTTATATTTATTTATTTATATAGGCATCGGAATCAATACAATCAGATAAGTACATTTTGCAAAAGAAATTCTTTTGCATTAAAAAAGTTGACGCTAAGTGCAATTTCCAAAGGCTGCGATGTTACCATATCGGAGTAAAAATATATGCTGCATATCAGTTCTATGCAGCAACTTACAGGACCAGTCTCCTGGATTAAAGTGAGTAAGGGGCAAGGTCAAGGCAGCACCAGCAGGTCACCTCCAGCGGCACTAGGGTGGTCGGGTGCAGTGGTGCAAACAGTGTTTGATGCCCAATGCCATCCAATGGGGATCGGTCTGATCACAAAGAGTCGGCAAGGAGGGACAGACAGGTCAGTCCGGTGAAACCAATGAGTGGCTTCGGGTCTTGCCATTTTGGGGGATGTGAGGACATCTTTGGTCCTCTTCTCCTTAGGCCAGGGAGTACGGGTGCCGAGGTTCTTTGGGGTGGCAGGTTTCTTTGTCAAGCAACACTTGTGGTTGACGGGATCTGCCCACAGAGGCTGCAGGCAGCATCAGAGTGTTCACAAGGGGTTAATCCACAGTGGACTCTGTCCCTTGGGGGCTTGAAGACACGCTGACACCGTTGGCCCACTTCAACATGGGTTGGGGGCTCGGGCGCAGTGGTGCTGGGCGGTGTAGGGTTTTGGCAGTTCTGGAGTCCTCATGGTTCTTTTTTGGGTGCCTGCAGGATGCAGGGGAGAGTTCTGTTGTCCCCCAGGTCTTGGTTCCTAGATAAAGTGCTGGCAAATCTCACAAGCTTTGGAAACTTAGCAGCAGCAGGACAAGTCATCTTTTGGCGTAATTGTCGAAGTTAGCAGGCAGGCCGGCAGGTTTGGCACCAGGTCAGTTCCTGGGTCTTGAGTTCTTGCTCTTTGTGACTCTGAAAATCCACCTTCTACTTTCAGGTCAATAGGATCTGATTTTCTGGTGCCAAGGCATCCACTCAATACTGACTTTTAGAGCTTTAGGAGAGTGTAGGGTAGTAGCCAATGTGCTACTGACAACTGGGGTCACTACGCCCCTTATTTGACTACTTCCCGTGGGAAGCGGGCATATCCCTGTCCCAGAATGCCTATATTTGCCATCAACAAGATGGCCAACTCTGAAAAGTTGTGTCCACTTCAGATTAGGCCACTATAATGCCTGCCTGGGGATGGGCACTTCTTCCTGACTAGACACTTTTCTCACATGTCCAGGTGCCAAGGGGCTCTGGACAAGGGGGATGCCACCCTCTCCTGTGAGTGGAGACAGACATGCGTTTTGAAGCTCACTTCTTAGAATGCTAAGAAGCAGGCCTGTGGGAGAGGGTGTGAACACACACTTCCCATGCAGCCTTTTTTTCTGTCCTCCTGAGAGTAAAGGCCCTCACCGTGGGAGGTCAGAAACCTTTCTCGGGTGGCAGGCTGGCAGAGACCAGTTAGCCAATGCACCAGAGGCTGGTAGGGTTTCAGGGGGCACCGCTAAGGTGCCATCTATGTGCATGTATTTACAGATCCACTACTGGAATAACGGTGGGTTTGTGAATATGAGATGTTTGATATCAAACATCCCTATTTTCAGTTACAAATGGGGGTGGGGTCGCACACTACTCACACACCGGCGGTGTCGCCCCTAAGGACTCTGGTCAACCCGGCAACACCAGTACACGGCCTATCCCTGCTGACGAGGGGTGATACCCCGAAACACGTGTCCAGGGATGGCGAAGACAGCGAAGATAGCAGAAGATCGAAAGATGATGCATCGCGAACACTTTACTACATTGACCAGAGTCCTTAGGGGCGACACCGCCGGTGTGTGAGTAGTGTGCGACCCCACCCCCATTTGTAACTTTAAAGCTCCCGTGAGCAGTGGGCTGACGAGCCTGGGATCCCGCACCTACGCGCCTGAGTGGTACTATACCTGGCAGATATTGGCAGCCATCGGCAACCCCAGTACACGGCCTATCCCTGCTGACGAGGGGTGATACCCCGAAACACGTGTCCAGGGATGGCGAAGACAGCGAAGATAGCAGAAGATCGAAAGATGATGCATCGCGAACACTTTACTACATTGACCAGAGTCCTTAGGGGCGACACCGCCGGTGTGTGAGTAGTGTGCGACCCCACCCCCATTTGTAACTTTAAAGCTCCCGTGAGCAGTGGGCTGACGAGCCTGGGATCCCGCACCTACGCGCCTGAGTGGTACTATACCTGGCGGATATTGGCAGCCATCGGCAACCCCAGTACACGGCCTATCCCTGCTGACGAGGGGTGATACCCCGAAACACGTGTCAAGGGATGGCGAAGACAGCGAAGATAGCAGAAGATCGAAAGATGATGCATCGCGAACACTTTACTACATTGACCAGAGTCCTTAGGGGCGACCCCGCCGGTGTGTGAGTAGTGTGCGACCCCACCCCAATTGGTAACTTTAAAGCTCCCGTGAGCAGTGGGCTGACGAGCCTGGGATCCCGCACCTACGCGCCTGAGTGGTACTATACCTGGCAGATATTGGCAGCCATCGGCAACCCCAGTACACGGCCTATCCCTGCTGACGAGGGGTGATACCCCGAAACACGTGTCCAGGGACGGCGAAGACAGCGAAGATAGCAGAAGATCGAAAGATGATGCATCGCGAACACTTTACTACATTGACCAGAGTCCTTAGGGGCGACACCGCCGGTGTGTGAGTAGTGTGCGACCCCACCCCCATTTGTAACTTTAAAGCTCCCGTGAGCAGTGGGCTGACGAGCCTGGGTTCCCGCACCTACGCGCATGAGTGGTACTATACCTGGCAGATATTGGCAGCCATCGGCAACCCCAGTACACGGCCTATCCCTGCTGACGAGGGGTGATACCCCGAAACACGTGTCCAGGGATGGCGAAGCCAGCGTAGATAGCAGAAGATCGAAAGATGATGCATCGCGAACACTTTACTACATTGACCAGAGTCCTTAGGGGCGACACCGCCGGTGTGTGAGTAGTGTGCGACCCCACCCCCATTTGTAACTTTAAAGCTCCCGTGAGCAGTGGGCTGACGAGCCAGGGATCCCGCACCTACGCGCCTGAGTGGTACTATACCTGGCAGATATTGGCAGCCATCGGCAACCCCAGTACACGGCCTATCCCTGCTGATGAGGGGTGATACCCCGAAACACGCGTCCAGGGATGGCGAAGACAGCGAAGATAGCAGAAGATCGAAAGATGATGCATCGCGAACACTTTACTACATTGACCAGAGTCCTTAGGGGCAACATCGCCGGTGTGTGAGTAGTGTGCGACCCCACCCCCATTTGTAACTTTAAAGCTCCCGTGAGCAGTGGGCTGACGAGCCTGGGATCCGGCACCTACGCGCCTGAGTGGTACTATACCTGGCAGATATTGGCAGCCATCGGCAACCCCAGTACACGGCCTATCCCTGCTGGCGAGGGGTGATACCCCGAAACACGTGTCCAAGGATGGCGAAGACAGCGAAGATAGCAGAAGATCGAAAGATGATGCATCGCGAACACTTTACTACATTGACCAGAGTCCTTAGGGGCGAGATCGCCGGTGTGTGAGTAGTGTGCGACCCCACCCCCATTTGTATCCCTATTTTCAGTGAAGCCATCATGTAGCTGGGAAACACATGTTTACCAATGTCTAGCACATGCTTTAAAATGGCATCCCTGTTCACTTGTACTTGCAGCAATGGAACTGACCAGGACAGGGGTATATCTTCTCATGCAGATATATCCTCACATGTATTATGTAACACCCTGCATTAGGGCTGTAAGGCCTATTGTAGGGGTGATGTACAAATATTACATGCAGTTTTAGGGGGCATGTCACACAGGGAGGTGTGTTGTGTTTTCACTTTTGTTGGTACTAAAATATACAGCCTGCCATGGCAGTCTTGCAAGTGTTTGGGGAGGGGCCCCTTAGGGTGGCACAATTTGTGCTGTAGCTTTGAGGGACCCTCTTTAGTACCTTAGGCCCATGGTATCAGGGGTACCATTTACAAGGGACTTATAGAGAATGTTATAGGTGTTGCCAATTGGGGAAACAGTTGTATCACTTTTGGGAGAAAGATATGGGATTGGGAACATGGTTAGCAGAAACCCAGTGCACTTCCAGTGAAAATCACATCAATGGCCAGGAAAAAGTGGTGTTGACCATGTCAAAAGACAGCACTTTTCTACACTCACCCTACGGTAGCTTGGCACAGAGCCTTCTGGATAAACTAAAGAGGCAATGTGTAAAGTATTTAAGCACACACACAGACACACGCACAGTAACACAGTGAAAACATCACAAAAGTACTCCACACCAGTTTAGGAAAATAGCCAATATTTATCTGAGTAAAACAAGACCAAAATGACAAAAATCTGACATAAACAAGACAAAATATGAATTTTTCAATATTAAAATAAAAAGCAATGCTTAGAAATCAAAAGCTGCCACAAGGGCTAACTAGTCGCGCTTGACCAAGACAAAACCTATAGTTCTGTCTGACCGCGATAGAGGTTAGGCTGGATACAAGACTCGCACAGACCTGCTGGCTGCCCCTTGGATGCGTCAGAAATCGAAGACGATGCGGTGAGCAGAGGAGGTGAGGTGTCGCAGATGCAGGTGATGAGTCGGTTCCTGGAGGCGGTGCAAGGTGGTTGAGTCTTTAGTACTCAGGATGCAGAATGTAGTGATAAAAGTCCAGTCCTCTCACTCCGATGCAAGATCCAGCAGGCCAACAATTCAAAGAAAGCAGCAAAGTGGCAGTCCCTCCTGGCAGCACAACAGCTCTTCTTCCTGGCAGAATGCCCTGAGTCCAAAACTGTCCTGAGTTGACATATAAGAAAGCTCTGAAAGGGCTTTACAAACTGATGAGAGAGGCAAGAAGGGACTATGTGGTGAAGCATGTTAATAATGCAGAAAATTCAAGCAAAGAAATATTTAGAGTCGTTAACTCATTTTTTAAACCGAGGGAATTGGAGATCGAAGTGCAACCATCCCTGTCGCTGTGCAAAAATCTCTGACTTTTTCGATAGTAAAATTCTGAAAGTCTATAACTGCAAAAGTCTATAAATAGCAGAGACTGAAAAAAAAGATGAAAATGGAAGTGTTCATACGTCTTTATTTCGATATTTTTTCATCATAAAAGACAATTTATAAAAATTAAGTTAATCAACATACATTTGCCCTTCTTTTCCCTAACAGTTAAAAACAATCAACCATATGTAAAAAATACTAGACATAAAATATGATTGAAATCTACAACACTTTATGCATCTTACAAATGGCAAAAGATTTCATACATATTGGATTATATTATAATACAGCAAAGTAAAACATACGTAAAATTAAAGACGTTTCATGATAGATATAAACAAGAATAAGAACAATTAATCAACTATCTATTGGGTGCCTAGCTCTAATTATCCAAGCCCAGCCCAAGAATTTTGCTACACCTATAACCACTAATTCTCTTGTGTCAGCCCTCAAGATCTGTATTGCCTCCAACACCACCCGTGTTCTCATATTTTTACAGATGGGTTTTAGCCATTTACTATGAGGGGCTGAGTATGCAGGGCAAACAAAAAATAAGTGACCTAGTGACTCTTTTTGGTCCTTACACCATGGCAGAACCAGTTTGTCTGACCTTGCCATTTGATGGTAAATGATCTCAATGGAAGCGTCCCGACCCTAAACTGGTGATATAGCTTTCTATCACCACTCTTGGTGATGATATCCCAGTAATCCTCTAAAAAAGGGTCGAGTTTATGATCCAAGAACCTACCTGATAAAGAAGTGGTACCTGTCTGGACAATGAGCTGTTGCCTTACTGTGGCCCAATAAAGATCTTTAAAATCCTTTTTAGAAGGAAAAACATTTGAGTCTGGTGCCAGCCAATACAAATCTTACTTTCTTGAACCAAGGAATATTGCCTGAGCCCACAACTCTTCTTAGATCCCGAATTTCATTGGCAAAAAGTGCGAGTTCTGGAGTTGTCCAAATTCTCCTCCATAGGGATACCATTCTAAAACGTGCAACATCATCTATAGGGTGGCAACCCATATCAAGTAACAACGGTTTCATGGGACTGGATTGCGGAAGACCAATTACATTTCGATGACAAATCCGAAGATGTCCATAAGTCCGCGCCGTACATGATCGCTGAACTTATTTTAGCATTGTATATTTTTAGAGCAGGCCCTATCCTTTTAGCAAGAGCATTTCTATGTTCCTTAATTAAACAACCTGTCAGCTGTGCAAACTTGAGAGAGAGTATATCAAGCTGGGGTTTCCAGTTGAGCTTATTTTCCAGCACTATCCCAAGATATGTCATAATTTTTACTTGTTCAAGCTCACAACCATTCATATTGGCTTGACCCCGCTTTTCCCTATTTTTGGTAAACACCATGAATTTTGTCTTGGTCACATTGACCTGTAAATCATTATCTTGACAACATTTCTCAAACTTGGTTAGGGCGGACTGAAGACCCTTTAAAGTTTTAGATAAGATTAAGGTGTCATCCGCAAAAATAAGAAGCGGGAACTTGGTGCCACCTAAAGCTGGAGCATCTTTTGGGAATGCTGCAAAATACTGCACGACTCTGTTGATAAACAACAAAACAGGGTCGGTGCCAATACGCACCCTTGCCAAACACCGCGGGTTACAGGAAATCTCTCAGTAACCTGCCCCTGTTTGCCCCATCTGACCTGAGCGAAGTTTGCCTCGTGTAATCTAATTACAATTTCAAGAAGTTCGCGTGGCATCCCCATGGTTCCTAATGCATCCCATAATTTAGCCGTAGGAACGAAATCAAAAGCAGATTTTAAATCTACGAACGCTGCATAAATAGTTCCACCACCCAAAAAAACAACCTTCCAATAAATTAAAGTAAATCTAAAAACCTGGTCAATAGTGCTGACACCAGATCTAAAACCTGCCTGCATTGGAGACAAGACATTCTCTTCGTCCATCCAAACCTGAATCTTTGCAAGCACCATCCTAGATATTATTTTCTGAATAGCATCTATTAAACTAATGGGACGGTAGTTCCCTGGAACTGAGCGGTCCCCCTTCTTAAATATAGGCAATATCTCGGCACCCCTCCACGAGTCCGGGATTGGTGCCCCCTTCACTATTGCATTTGCTAAAAGAGTAATATAAGACACCCATGTGTTAAAATCACTTTTAAATAGATCGGCCGGGATACAGTCCATACCTGGAGATGTTCCACCTTGTACCAGCCTGAGTGCGTTCTCTACGTCTTTACTGACGAACACTAGGAGATTACATAATGTCAATGATTTTGGAAGTGAATCTGGGCCAGTGGCTATGTATGTTTCCAAACCCCTAAACGGGGACCCAAAATGTTCGACCCACTCTGCGGCTGACACGTGGTTTACAGGAGTTTGCGTGTCCGCTGAGTTTCCCCATCTAACGACCTGCCAAAACTTAGTCTGGTTTCTCGACCTGCTGGCTTCTAATAGATTCTGCCAATGTTGGTCATCCCTATCCTTCTTAGCCTGTCTTAGGTTGTCCTATACACAGACCTTGCAACCCTAATATTCTCAGATCTCCGAGTTTTAATTGCTTTAACCAAAGAACCATAAGCCATACGGCATGAGTTCCCTAGTTTGTTAGAGATCGATTTACTGGATTTGCAACCTTTGGAGAATAGGCATTTCAAATCTCCAAAAAGCTGCTCATGGAGTGCACTGGAGATCACTATCTCTTCTTCATGTTCACCCAGTGCCTGTAAGGCAATAAGAATGGTGGAAACCTTTTGAGAAATGCTATCTAAAGTTTGGGGATCTTCGGCTACTCTATGGAAAATGGAAGTAGTAAGCCCGAGTTCTCCCTTACGGAATTCCTCCCCATTTCTCAGCAGGAAGCATTGGCAGAGATCCAGAGTTGTAAGTCACGTTCCCCGGAGGACCCTTGCCCCCCTAAACTATGGAAAGAGCTGGTGCACTCTCTTATCCATGTGCTGACTCACATATGGAATACATCTCTCACTTCTGGCACCTCAGTAAAAAACCTAATGGTGATCCAGGGGGATTAAATAATTACCAACCCCTATAGTAGGCCCAAGGGCAGGGTGCATTGTGAGTATAAGGTAGGACATGACATGGTGTGTGTGGCATGTCCTAATAGTTAATTACAGCCATTTTCGTTTTTCACTATTACAAGGCTAACTGTTCTCCATAGGCCAGAATGGGCAGTTAGATTATTGCATCTTATAATCCTAAATTACTCAGGGAACATGGTAGAAATTCGAGTTTAGTATGCCTGAACTCAGAATGATACAATACCTCTTTTAGTGATGTTGATTTTAACATTCTGTGTTTGAAAACACCACTTTTAGAAAGTAGGTATTTTCTTGTCTAACTATCCGAACCTGCCTCTGCTAGGTTGTGTATTCCTTGTCTGGAGTTTGTGTGACAGGGTTGGGGGAATCCAGAAGACAGGGTGAGTCCGCCCAGTGGTGAATAGAGAGATTTGCATCTAGATGGGAGGGAGGAGTTGCACCTGGGACCTGAATAGGACTGTGCCTGCACCCCACAGTGCTGGCTCCATCCCCTGTGGTGTGTCTGATGTCTCTGCCCTGCACTGTCAAAGGAGAGAAGGAATCATGTCAACAAAGTGCTCCAGGGCTGTGCTTTCCCTCCACAATGCTGGCTCCACCTCTTGTGGGGCGTCTGATGTTTCTGCTCTACACTGTTGAAAGGAAAGAAGGAGTCATGTAAACAGAGTGCTCCAAAACTGGTTTGGACTGGTCAAAGGCCCCTCTGTCCTCAGAGGACAAAGGATTTTGGGGTATAAATATTGGGACCCTGATCCCAAGAAATTAGATCATCCTGGGATCAAAAAGGAACCTCTGCCAAGGAGAAAGCTGGAAGACTGAAGAGGAAGGACTGTCCTGCTGTGTGCTTGTGGACTGACCTGCACTTGCTTTGCTGCCAAGGAGAGGGGAAGGACTTTGCTGTGTGCTGTGTCCCCTTGCTTGAAGAGATCTCCAAGGGCCTGAGGAGAGCTGGCCTCCTGTTAAGAAGTCCCAGGAACAAAAGGTCTTCACCCCCAGCTTCCCTCTTGAACTCTGCTGAGTGAGTTCTGCCCTCCCTAGAGTGCTTGATCCAATTGTGGGGCCTCTGGAAGTTGTGCCTGCTGTTTGGGGAGCTGGACGAGGAGAAAAAAAGACAATCTGCAATTTTCACGCATCGCTCGCTTGCGGAGCTGCTTCTGACAGTGCGAGGAAATTCCCGCCGCCGCGAAGCTCGATATCATAGCAGCACCTGTTGCCGCTGCAAGAGCCGATGCATCGTTCACTTGCGGAATGCATCGCCCCGGTGTGGGAAGTTTCCTGTTGCTGCGAGTATCGTCACAGAGCCTGTCATCACTGGGTGAGATCACCACACCGCTTGCTTGCGGACCGCATTACGTCGCTGCGAACATCGTCGCAGAGCCATCGCATCGAGGGGCCGTGAGAGGAGAAGATTGACGCTGCGCCGCGCATCGCCGCCGCACCTGAGATCGTCACCATCCCGAAGATCATCGCATCGTGCCTGTGCGAGACGCTTCCTACCGAACCTGCGCAACGGAATCCATACAAGGTATCATATCCCTCCCCATACAGACTAAATTAGTCGCAACACGCCCGCTGCGTGTAACAGGTCTCTTGCATCGCCTCCCCAGGGTCTCAGGAGTTACGCATTGCTTGTTTTTCAATGCTGCAGCTTCCTTTCGGAACTTTTTCACATATACAGGTACTTTAGGCTAAACATGACGCAACTGTGGATTATTTTGACGCAAACCCTAGAACTCTTTGAAAATCATATTCTTGAACTGTCTATGTTGGATTTTTGTCATTTTGGTCTTGTGTAGTTTAGATAAAGATACTTTATTTTCCTAAACGGGTGTGGAGTCCATTTATGGTCTTTTCACTGTGTTACTGTGAGTGTTGGTACACATACTTTACACATTGCCTTTGGTAAGCCTTTCTGCCCGTGCCAAGCTACCAATGGGGTGAGCAGGGGTTATCTAAAGAGTGTATCCCCCTTATCCTAACTAGAAGCAAGGGTCCCTATTTGGACATTGGTATCTACCTCTGCCAACTAGAGACCCCAGATCTAACAGTCATGGTATTCTGCATGATAATACATCTGGCTTTCGAACCGGTTTCAGTACCGAGACGGCTCTATTAGAGGTGGCAGAGTCAGTGAGAATGTCGGTGGGCTCAGGAGCATCAGCGATGCTGGGTCTCATGGATTTATCAGCAGCATTCGACACGGTGGACCATGTTATTCAGGCTCAGAGACTCCAGCACGTCGGTATCAGGGGAGTGGTACTTACCTGGTTGAAGTCATTTCTCAAAAATCACACACAGAAGATCGCTCTGCAACCCCATCAGTCGGAACCCAAACATTTATGGTGTGGAGTACCTCAGGGGTTGGCGCTGAGCCCCCTTCTTTTTAATATATATTTGGCCCCTCTGTTCTAACTCATAGCCCACTGGGGTGTGAAGGGGATATCATATGCCGACGATACCCAGCTTGTGTTTTCATTTAAAAACCAATCGCAGGACTCCTTCAAGAGTTTTAAGGGATGACTGAAAGACATTACCCAATGGATAAAGAACAATAAACTCAAATTTAAGGCTGAGAAAACTGAAGTGTTGTTCTTCAGCAAGGACTTGCCGCCAGTAGCCGATATGTGGTGGCCGGCTGAAATGGGATCGCCTCCCACTCCAGCAGCCACAGCAAAAATCCTGGGAGTGAAGTGGGAAGCAGATCTCTCTTTCTCAGCCCAGATTCCGCAGGTGACGGCCTCCTGTTTCAGCAAATTGAGAAATTTGCTGCCGGAGGATTGCCCTAGAGTCATAGCCCATTCCACTGTGACATCTAGGCTGGGCTACGCAAACGGCCTCTTTTTGGGTCTGCCGGTATTCCTAGTTAGAAGACAGCAGATGGTACAGAATGTGGCTGCGAGACTGATCAGACGTGTACCATTCTGTCATCATATCTCTCCGCATATCAAAGAGCTCCACTGGCTACTGGTAGCAAGAAGAATCGAGTTTAAGGCTTTGACCTTGGCATTGAGGACAATTCATGGTAAATGTCCTAGTTACATGAAACGACGGCTATGTCACTATAACCAGAACCATTAATTGAGGTCCAAATCTCAAAATCTGCTCTGTACTCCATAATTTGCTAAAGTGTGGCTAGGTGGCAGATCTTTCACGGTAGGGGCTACCAAGCTATGGAACTCTTTGCCAAATAATATTTGCCATATTGAATCAGAGCCACTATTTAGGAAAGCTGTGAAAAACTGTCTCTTTAGCTTAGGTTAATGTTCTTGTGGTCTGTTTTTTTCTGCTCACCTCTGCGTGCCACCTACTGCTAGAGCGCCGGGACACCTCTGTTTGAGGTAACTGTTCGCGCTTAATAAATGTCGGTATTATTATCATATGGTGTCAAAGTTCCAGTACTTATACCCATGTTAGCCTTCGAAGTAGGGAGACTTCAAATAAAGGTCTTTGTAGTACACAAGACCCTGCAATTCCTGGACCTGGCTCCAGACACACTACAGGGTGGTAGGCAGCTCTTTGTGGGGGGACAGACAGCCCTACTCAGATATAAGTGCCAACTCCTCCCTCCAGTTTATCTCAGGAAGACCCATCAGCCTGGTGATGGGCAAGCAGGACATTCAGGGCACCCCTCATCTCCCTTTGTGTGTGACTGTCTAGAGGAAATTCACAAAGTCAGGCTGTCCATAACCCAGACCGGTATTCTATGCTTTGCGGAAGCACAGAATGATTAAAGTAAGAAAATGCCAACTTTCTAAAAAGTGACATTTTCAGACCTGCAATTTAAAAACCAACTTCATTAAAAGATGTATTTTTAATTTGTTACTCCAGAGGCACCAAACTCAGATTTATTAGGCCTTACTGTAGTGAAAAACAACTGTAGCAGTTTTTCACTAACAGGACATGTAAAATTCAAATGTGCCTGTCCTACCTGTTAACTACATTGCACTCTGGCCTCGGGACTACCAAGGGCCTACCTTAGGGGTGCTTTACATGTAATAGAAATGAAGGCTTGGGTCTGTAGGTAAACTTGCCAGGTCAAAATGGCAGTTTAAAACTGAACATTCAGGTTCTGCAGTGACAGGCCTGAGACAGGTTTGAAGGGCTACTAATGTGGGTGGCACAATCAGTGCTGCAGGTCCACTAGTAGCATTTTATTTACAGGCCCTGGGCACATGTAGCTAACTGTACTAGGGAATTATCAGTAAATCACATATACCAATCATGAAGAAAGCATATGCCATTACATTTTAGACACAGGACACATGCAGTTTAGCACTTGTCAAAAGTGGTAAAGTGCCCAGAGTCCTTAAGACAACAAAAAGGTCAGAAAAATGGGCAAAGGAAGGTAAAACGTTTGGGGATAGCCCTGCAAAAAAGCCAGGTCCAATAAAACGTATAGGTATGGAAAGTGCTGTTAGAGATGTCAAATTTAGTAGTGGCTGCAGGCAAGGGAAATCAGTGGGGCAGGGGGGAATAAAAAATAAAACAAACAAAACTTACCTGTAGCCTGACGTCCGCCGCCTCGCTGCCTCTTCAGCTCCAATGTCCACACGGGCTGCCAGACTCCCCAGCACCAATCCAGATACAAGTCTCATCCTGGTATAAACCAGATTGAGTGAAGCATAGGGATTGGGCGGGGGGGGCAACCTCCAGCAGGGACGGGGTGTCTGTGCTCCGGAGCCTGCCAATATCTCCAAGCAATAGCCTAGAGATATCCAAGTGCACATGTCAGTTTGGCTGCCCGGGCACGGCTGGCAAAACTGACGTGCATTCTGGCAGTGGGCCCTGATCCACCACTCCTCCTGCTGCTGATGGCCCCGCCCTCAAGACAGCTTTGGGAGTATAATAAAATGGTAATAAAGCAGTTCATAACTGCTTTATTATCTTTTTTATTTTACATGTGTCTGCTGGTTCCAGTAGTGGGGCGACATTCCTCCGCTATAACAGAGTAGTGGCCCCCTGGTAATTTTTCATTTTCATTGATGTACTGGTTGGAAAACATCAGATCATGATGCAGCATTTATCATTTGTCCCCATCTATCCCATAGTGCCTAGTACAAGATTCATTTTTAAGTATGCACGTCTGCAACAAACCACACAATGAAATATGTTTGTCAGAAAGCAGACGCAATAGATGGTTTTTGCAAGATCCTCTGGGAAGCAAGTCCTCACTTCCATCATTCTAACATGGCAGGTGGTAACATTTTTCAAACATTCTCTTTAAAGCTTGAAAACATTATTAATCAAAAAGGAGTCATGAATCAGTTTAATGGTTTACCAATCACATGTTTACAACTGTAATTTTTTCTCTAGTCAAGATTTAAAGCAGGCAGCCAGTTATATAATAAGAGCCAAAGGATACAGCATTGAATCCTATATAACAAAGGACATTGATATTATTGGCATTACGGCATCAGTTTCTGCACCAGTTGTAAAGAAATATGAGACAAGTGGGCATATTATTGAAATGATGTAGTAATGGAATGATAGTGAATCAGTCAAAAGTTTATTGCTCCGTTAATTAAACCATTACAATTAAAGCATACACAGAATAGAAAACGATACTCCAGACTCAACCTTGTCTGTGAAGGTAAAAGAACAGTTTATCAAGTTACTGCATAGAGCCAGTGCACACCGCCTTAAAATATGCTGTTCCATTAATAGTGACTGTCATCAAATAAATTGGTTTACAAAGATTGTGAAAGATTTTTGAAATTGTACGTGATTTAAAACTATGTTACAGTTTGTTTGATGATCCTCGTCAATTAATTTATCAGTAATGAAGCAAATCTTTAGTCAGGTACAACGAAGCCTATTTAGCAAAAGTATCCATGGAAATACGCTGTTTTACGCAGGTCCTCAAAGCATATACGAAAATGAACCACATCCTTGCATGTTCTTATAGAAATTGCTGCCGTATCGGGTGCAGGAAGAAATCTGCGCTTGATAATTAAAGTTCAGACTGGAATGTAGCAGATGTTGGATCAATTTAATGTCATGACCAAATGGCGATATTCTTGCAAAAGAACGACCACTTTTTTGTACATTCCCCAATTGGTGATAAAAAAAACCTAAGTCTAATAATCTTGGGTAATGGCCTTTGAGGGAGTTTCATAGAGGCCATGCTATTTCTAGTTTTGAAATAATTGCACAGTCTAAATCCTTCTTTAACTGTTTTTGAACCAATTTTATTGTCACTACATAATACTGGAGGGTAAATCGATTCGAACATTGTGATACGGGTATGACATTTGTTTAGATCACAATTCTAAAATTATGTTTATATCTCTCCACAGTATTTATATTCTGTGTTGGCGGAATTCCCTCCACATGGTCAAGATCGAATAGATCAACAACTACCTCCATAGCAACTGACTAAGGAAAGGTTTTTTTTCAAGGGACTGGGAAGGTTAGACGTCCTGAAGAAGACCAATGTGACCTATTGATTGGGGGCACGCACAGGTCGAAACATGTTGACTCTAGCAGCTTAGTAGGGGTGTTACAGGATCCTGATTTCCTTTCTTAACACCACCATCCTTCATTCATTTTTAATCCTGACCTTGGAACCTACGAATAAAGGTATAACAGGTATCCATGAGCCAGTTTTAACCTTACCACTTTGACTGCACTTTTGTTTATCACTGTACCCAGTCTTTGGACTGACACGTTCTGTTGTGAACACTGTTTGTCACTTCTGAATTTGTTTTTGTCTTTGTGTTTTGTGATTCCCCTCCTTATGCTCCGCCCTGTGCGTGGCTACGCCAGGGCGTTGTAGCAGACCCGATGATGAAGCATGTCACACACATTTGTATGTGAGTGAGGGCAGTTTTTTCAAACATACAATTGTATCACTGCTTGTTTTCTTCTTTATCTGTGGTCTTTCCTCTCCACCCCTTCATGTGTGTATTATGTTGACTTTAGGGGATTCGAGGTGGTAGAGTAGTTGTTTGACCCTCTCCCCTTCTTTGTGTGAGAGAATCCCTGAGCCAATCACAATGCTGCATTGCAGTGTTGTTTTTGGTAAGCACCTAGGCTTGTGGAAAAGTCAGCCCATAACACACCTGATGCCCAGGCTGCTGGCGCAGGACGCCTCTTAGTTCCCATCTTGAACAATTACCAAATAAAGAGACGGGCGCTGGAAGCAGGAAGACAAGAATAGAGTTTTATTTCTCATGAGGAGAGCCTGTCATTTCGGACACTCGCATAGTGTCTTCAGGAGGTGCTCTAACAAGTTCTCTGAGGCTTCGTCTTTTATACACATGTTTATGATGCACAAACATTCCTTATTACAATAAAGACGCTTTGAAGTGGGAAAAGGCATGCTTGGAATCCCAGCTTCAGGCCTATTCCCATACCAGTCGCTCAGATGTCATCCTCCCCTCCTGAATGTAACAAGAGATTGTGACCTCTTAGCTGGACATTCCTACAGGGCACGAGGGCAGGAGGGGATGATCAGGTCAAAGGTTGGTCAGGTGATAAGGTCGGACACTTCGGTTGGTGTATCACGGTTTTGTTATGCTGGGCAGGGAAAAGGGGGATGTACCTCCACGAGGCTTGGTCTTAGGACTTGGGACCGGGTCGAGAGGTCAAGTGCAGCCGGGGGGGGTTGTCAGCTGAGGGGAAGGGTGTTCCTGGGAGGAAATGGGGGGGTGTGGGTCAAGCAGGAGTGCTACTTCTAGAGCAGGGTCACGCAGAGGGAGAGGGTCTTGTGGCCGTTGCATGAGCAGTGCGCGCGGGGAGGGGTGTCGGGGGTTTAGCAAACGGTCAGAGAGGTCATGGTGCCTAAAATAGCTGTCATGTACATATGTGCATGGGTCTTATGCTGGCGGGATAACACAGTCAGTGTTTCGTAATTATTCGTTCTGCTTACAACAAGGGGTACAGTGAACACAAATGAACGCCGCTTATGTACACATACATTGCCATTTTCAACAGTCGCCGCTTTTTTTACATAAGCAAGTTCAATTCTATATAGTCGATACGATAGGCAGAATGCAATACATGTTAATTTACATTTGTTGGGTTCTTCATACAAGTCTAGAGATCGATATTATACTTTAGTCGGGGTTAATCAAGAAAAACGTTCAGACACATTATAGAATCATGTTCTGACTTTCTCTCCGCTGACATCAAAATACAGTAGAAAGAGCTCTGATACCTTCGGGTCTTGTCAGTGCTATAAGAAACCTTTGGAAAACTAAATGCATGAGTGATCGATGAAACATTTTAGAAAGCAATACAAAATGGCTGAGGGAGGAGTTCAAGTTGATACAAGCAATTTGGTCAAGGGGGTGAGTAGAAAGTTCAGGAAGGGGGGTTTTCGTCACAATGTCTTTTTTTTTTTAACAGAGTCCGTCTTCTTTTGTTGGCGCTGTTGAGCACCGGCGGTGGAGCTATAGGTCCAGCTCGGATTCATCCTTACACGTTGCAGGGTGCGATCAGTCCTCTGCTGTTAGATCACAGTCCTGTTTCTTAACTGATTTTCTTAGGGGTGCCTCATGCTGGGCACCTGCGTGTCTTTCTTTTTCCGTGGCAAAACCTCATTCTATAGTCAAAAGTTATGCGAAAAGTGTGATGTTGTTGAATAATCAAGGGAAGAGAGGGCGGAGTGGGATCAGATCTTTGAGCACATCAAGGGACCAAAAGGAGCAAAAGATGACGAGCAGGCAGGCCCATCAGTCGGGCTCAAAAAGGGACGGGGACTTCAGGCATGAGTGGGTCAGCAAATCGAGGGCTTCAAGGCGGCCCTTTATTCCTTCATCTGCCGAGTTTGAGAGTGGTGCCTCGTCCCGCGTCTCGTTGCTCGGTGGCTCCACCTTTGGTCGCGGTCACACGTGCTTCATGATCTGTGGCCAGGCTGTGCGTCACGTCCAGCTCCTCTCCTCCGGTGATTGTATCTTTGAATGGGTAAAAAATACGTTTTAGAAAAACTGGCAGGAGAAAACATTTATACATCTCAATTCCGTCCCCAATCCTATGTAGGTGGGAGATAAGTTCATCGGTCACAGTCAGAAGTCATCACTTATGGAGTAAGTAGGAGGGCATTACCATTGAATTCATAAACCGGTTTGGCGTTCATTCGTGATGTATGTGGAGAGAAATTGGACCTTTATACACAGTGTATTATATCAAACTCAAAATCGAGTCCTTATGTAGAGACTCGCCCTTTTTCTTTTTTAACCCAAGTACCGACAATCTTACATTTCCCTTTGGGGTCGGCTAACTCTTGCAAGCAGGGGCGTTATCGTCATGAAGAAGGGGGAGGGGGCAGATGTTAAACATGCTTTTCTTGGAGAGCGACCGTTAATCAAGGTCATCAATTACGCTTCGAGGGTAGCTGACATGAAGCTGGGGTTAATCGGGGGAAACGGGGGCGCTTTGGACATCCGCACTTAAGTGCAGAGGGGTGAAGTGATCGGTGCATTGGGAATTGCATTTCTAGCGAACTGGAAGACAGAAGGCCATTGACGTTATAGTCCCCCTATAAAAGGCCAGATTAGGGGACATCCGTCGTCTTACCTGTCCTTTCCTTCATTACCAACTCGGGTTCTATCGTTTTGCAGAAAGGAGAGGTAGTAATATGGCAAGTCACAATCGTTTTTAGTTCCTGTCAATTTTGCCGAACACCTTTGTGTTCGAGGAGACCTAATTAAGTTTTGTGCCGGGGGGCACAACGTCACCATACAAGGAAAGAGGGAACAGGGGGCTTTTGGAGAGAGAGAGAGAAAGAGAGAGAGAGAGAGAGAGAGAGAGAGAGAGAGAGAGAGAGAGAGAGAGAGAGAGAGAGAGAGAGAGAGAGAGAGAGAGAGAGAGAGACCGCACTCTAAATGGTCCATTCGGTACACGTATGACATGGAGAGAGAAAGAGAGAGAGAGAGAGAGAGAGAGAGACGTGTACAATAATGGGTCATTCAGTGCGCGCACAACACAGAACAACAGGGGTTAAGTAATACGGAAACACAGGCAGAGGGATGACGTAGCTCCATACATTACGTACACACATACTCAGGAGAGGGAGACAGTACATGTATTATATACAAAAATCCAAGACAAGACATATAACCGTTGTTGGCCATAATGATCTCTTCCTGTATGCTGCGCATCCTTAGCATCCTACGCTCTTTTTATCCTTTTCTTTCCTTTTATTGTCGGCTGCCTTTACTGGTCTTTGTGGTTGTACACACTTACGCCTTTGGCAACCAGTCAAGAACTAACCTGGTCGGGCTAATGTGTTTCCAGGCTGAGGCAACAGTGGGTGTCAGTTGGGGGAACAATAGGGCAGCTTTGAGTTTCCGGTCCATGAGGGTGCGGAAAGGATGTAGTAATTTCCAAACACTGACAACATTCCTAATCCTCCAAGCGGAGGGTACTAGAGTAAACCTCACCTCAGAATATTCTTTAAACCTTTCCCTATTTAGTTAAGTGTAGAGTGCTTAATCATGAGTGCACATTATTTTTGGTTGTATTATTCGGGGTGCGTAGGCACCATAATCGAACGCCTTTTTCCCGTCTCTTCGTCCGTTAGATCACCATTTTCTTTTTCGTATTTTTAATCGATGTTCCAAAGTGACCTGCAGAAAGAGGGAAAAAGAAGGGGGCGGGGGCAGCATTTAAAAACACATCAGCGCGCATAAACCCGAAAAGGCTTTTACTTACTACATACTCGGTCTATCTCCACGGAACGCAGTTCTTGCCAACTCGGCATTTAAGCCCAGATGAACCTTTTAGTGTGGGAGAGATGATTATCGGAAGCCGGTGGGTAGCATAGGTCACCCAAGTGTGGTATTACGGACCGTATGTAGGGAGGCCAGGTGGCACTCCTTCGGGGCGACTTAGGGACATTTTAGCACAATTTTCCTGATACGGGTAGCATATAAAGTATAGACTGAATTCCAGGGTCTTTTAGCGGTTGCTTTAGGCTGTACAAAAATGTGCAAAGTACATACAACAAAAACCTGGACCATTCATATTTGCAATATTTCTGCGTACTATACTTTTTAACCCTTAACTAATCGGGCTGAGCCATTTCACCTGTAATTTAGTTATATCGGAAACAGTGGTCAGTTAATCGAGACTTACCAATTCACACGTGACAACTACGTACGTTTTTCTCCAAAAATCTTTAATAAAAAATGTTGGTGCATAAATATGGGCCTACAACCCTGTGGGCCGGCCAAAACTGTACATGTGGGGGTACTTATCAGTGCAAAACCTAATGGAGTCGGTGGTCATTGAAAAAAGTGCGACAAGTGCAATAAAATCATATCGAAACTTCAGTGTGAGCGAGTATCATAAGTGTTGAAATTCGAACTTTCAATAGTCATGATGCGCCAAACTTAACAACAATTCATTGTCCGAATGTTCAACCAGCACCCATCTCACTTCAATTCATTGTCCAAACACATAATCAGTACCCATCCCATATCAATTCATTGTGTTTAAAAACTGTATACATATTTCATGACATCAAGGCTGAGCAATCGGGGTACAACAAGGAGTTGAAAGTTTCATTTGTACCAGCGCCATTTTGGGTGCGGCCAGGCAGATCCAGGCACAGTCAAAACCTCCACCAACTCGTGGTTGGCCCAGAACCTCTTTCGGCAGTCCAAAAAGTTCCGTTAAAGGGCAACAGAAAGGGATCGGCAGTATGAACCATCAGTCAAAAGGGGGGGAGGGAAGCAACATTTTTCTACCGGGTCATACTGCGTTTTCACCGGAACTGATCCGAACTGTAGTCTGCAGGATTTTAGTCATTCAAATTGAGGCTGGCGTCCGCATGGGAGCGCCGATGTCCCGCGGCTACATTTTCATCGTTCCGCGGGCAGTTATGGCAGTCATTCCCCATCGGGGGTATCTGCGGGGGTCGGGGACTCCCGCGGCTCCTATAGAATCTTCAAGGTCGAGGAGAACTTTTATGATGGTGGAGTCAACAAGCAACCGGGCCATTCCTTCATGCTGGGGCCGCTCTTGCAAGGTCGACCGCCATTTTGAGAGTTCGGCAGCTACCGGCAATCGCGGGGTCAAATGAGCAGACGGGCTCCAACCTGTCGGGCGAGGCGTCGCAGCATCGCCACAGTGGACGAACCCTTTGCCGGGTGCGAGGATCGTCGCTGCACCGTAAGAGTGGACGAACCCTTTGCCAGGTGCGAGGAGCGTTGGGGGTGCAGCTGGGGAGCCTTCACCTGGGGAGGTGGGAGAGGCTCGTTCGCGCCGCCTCTCCCTCCCGGTGCACCCCACGGCGTCTTGCTTGACATTTGTTATGGCCGGACCAGGCGATGAGGACGAGGGGGGGGGGGTCGGAGGCATGTGCAAGACATTCCCCCCCCAGTGTTGTCGCAGCCATTATTGAAGAAGTGGGGACGCCTGGCACGTTTCGGGCCGGGCCCACAGCCGATGGCGGCCGGACGCTTCTTCGCCCTGGCCCCAGGAACGGGTCCCTTGGTTCATCCGGGGGACAGGCCTTGGCGTGTGGCGCCGCCTTCGGGCTATTCGCGTAGTGGTCCTTCCACCCCACCGCCCCTGACGGTTTTTGTAGACTTTAAGTGCCCAAAAACTACTAGAAAGTAGCCCAAAGTAGCCCAACATTGCTACTTTGGGGAAGGAAGGGCTGGAACGGCGTCAGGCAGACGGCGAAATGCATTGTGGGTTTCGTTTGTCGTTGCAGCAGTTTGTCATGTAAATAGTTGCTTAAATGTTTTTTTTTTTTTTGTTTGTTTGTTAAAAAATAAAACGTGTTCACCTGTTACTTCGCTAGAGTGTTATATATTTTTCTATTATTCGCCTAAGTTTTGTCGTTAATTGGGCGGGGTGGGTGGTGGAGCCAAGCTGTCTCGAAGTCATAGCGTTAAGTTCGGCTTTCCTCACCAGTTTCATATTTCCTGAGGGGTTGTTCCCTATGTTTCCATTTCAGCGAGGTTGAAAAGAGATCTCATCAGCGGCCTACTGATTTCACTCTATTCCTTTTCTTTTCCCTGACGATTTTTATATATATATTTTTCTCTTTTATTTGCTAGCACGATACAGCGGCTAATCCGCATTTTTATATTTGTCCTTTTGTATTAGGGGTACCCTCCTGGCCGAGCCAGATGACCTACCTCCAATAAATGGTCCGGGTGGAACTGGTTTACCAATCAGTGGGGAGTAGATAGGCATGACAGATTACAACGGGGGACAAAGGTCCGCATTACCTACCCTTCCTTACTTGCAAAGACTAGACAGAACATTTCTATTCCACGTTATTTGCAAACAGAGAATGCCTCAAAAGAACTATTCCTTGAACAATAAATGTTCAGACAATCAATCAATCAGTGGGGAGAAAAACAGGCATGACGGATTACAACGGGGACAAAAGTCTGCATTACCTATCCTTCACTATCTGCAAAGGGAGGCAGAATATTCCTATTCTTCCCCGTTTGTAGACAGGGAATATCTCAAAGAGCAATAATCGATAAAAACCGATAACAAACAATCAATGGGGAGAAAGATAGGCATGACGGATTACAACGGGGACAAAAGTCTGCATTACCTACCCTTCACTATCTGCAAAGGGAGACAGAATATTCCTATTCTTCCCCGTTTGTAGACAGCGAATGTCTCAAAGAGCAACAGAGCAACCAATCAATCAGTGGGGAGAAAAATAGGCATGACGGATTACAACGGGGGACAAAAGTCCGCATTACCTATCCTTCACTATTTGCAAAGAGAGAGGAACGTTCCTATTCGTCGCTGTTTGCAAACAGAGAATGTCTCCAAGAGAACCAATACTTCAAGTAGCAACCGAGGCTAAATGAACCAATCAATGAACAATACCAGTATTTTAAATACTGATTTCAAAACAATCAATCAATCAATCAATCAGATGGATAAAACCATCCTACCAATCGTACGTAAAGACGTCCTACTTAACCTTACCCGGACCGGACCATGTGGGCAATTCTTCGCCTTCCTTTCTCCAGCGCCCCATCGTTCTCTTTCTCCATGTTTTTACCGCGGCATTCCTGTGGGATTCCAGTCAGGACAGTAGGTCACTTGAGAGAGGTCCGTTCAGAATTGGTGAAGTTCATTCAATCGGCAGCCGGACGAGGGCCCTCTCAAGGCAGGTATACTCCAATCGTTTAGATGTTCACCCCCTCTCTTACCGGACCTTATGTCGCTGATGGGCCCCACGCTGGGCGCCAATTGTGGAAAAGTCAGCCCATAACACACCTGATGCCCAGGCTGCTGGCGCAGGACGCCTCTTAGTTCCCATCTTGAACAATTACCAAATAAAGAGACGGGCGCTGGAAGCAGGAAGACAAGAATAGAGTTTTATTTCTCATGAGGAGAGCCTGTCATTTCGGACACTCGCATAGTGTCTTCAGGAGGTGCTCTAACAAGTTCTCTGAGGCTTCGTCTTTTATACACATGTTTATGATGCACAAACATTCCTTATTACAATAAAGACGCTTTGAAGTGGGAAAAGGCATGCTTGGAATCCCAGCTTCAGGCCTATTCCCATACCAGTCGCTCAGATGTCATCCTCCCCTCCTGAATGTAACAAGAGATTGTGACCTCTCAGCTGGACATTCCTACAGGGCACGAGGGCAGGAGGGGATGATCAGGTCAAAGGTTGGTCAGGTGATAAGGTCGGACACTTCGGTTGGTGTATCACGGTTTTGTTATGCTGGGCAGGGAAAAGGGGGATGTACATCCACGAGGCTTGGTCTTAGGACTTGGGACCGGGTCGAGAGGTCAAGTGCAGCCGGGGGGGGGTTGTCAGCTGAGGGGAAGGGTGTTCCTGGGAGGAAATGGGGGGTGTGGGTCAAGCAGGAGTGCTACTTCTAGAGCAGGGTCACGCAGAGGGAGAGGGTCTTGTGGCCGTTGCATGAGCAGTGCGCGCGGGGAGGGGTGTCGGGGGTTTAGCAAACGGTCAGAGAGGCCATGGTGCCTAAAATAGCTGTCGTGTACATATGTGCATGGGTCTTATGCTGGCGGGATAACACAGTCAGTGTTTCGTAATTATTCGTTCTGCTTACAACAAGGGGTACAGTGAACACAAATGAACGCCGCTTATGTACACATACATTGCCATTTTCAACAGGCTCTCCTGACCAATCACAATGCAGCAGTGGGCATGTTCTCCATGCAGCCTGGGTGGAGATCAGGGAAAGTGCTCCGAGAGGGCCAGTCAAACATTCATGCGCAATTAGGACATGAAAAACACTTCTTCCCTTCTCTGCTCTGACAGCAGAGCAGCCCCACACTGCCTGGCAAAGCTGCCAATGCCACAAACATCATTTCATTTGTCCTTACACTGCTGAAAAGCAGTGAGGCAACGCTTCTCCGCCTTCACGGAGGAGCCGCCACTGGATATATGTTTCATTGCTTATTTGCTTATTTGCTCTCTCTTGAAAAACCACAGACAGTGGGTAATTTGTGATGGTCTATTACACATATGTTTGGGAACCAGGGCTCCTTTCATCCATTCCAACAAGCCAAACAAAATATTTCCCTGGCTGGCTGCCTATCTTTCCAGGCCTTTCACAGGCTAGGGCATTCCCGTACTGGCACCTCCTGTTGGCTGGCTGAGTGTGATGTGCCCTGTGTGATACTCTCTTATTGCAGCCTTCAATCAGTTCTTCACATGCTTAGATAAAGAGGCCTGTCTTGGCTTCCCTTCAGCTTGGGTGGTGGCTGACTCTAACCTTGCCTGTGAGAGGCAGGACAGCGCGGAGTTGAGTAGGAGGAGTTTAATGTTGAGGCCTGATGCATGACTGAGAGGGCCCCAAGTGCTCCTGCTTTTACTGGACTGATATTCTGAATATTAGATAATAAAAGAAAGCAATTGAACAAAGCAGGTAACCTAGCTCTGCAGTGCCAGTGGAGCTGTGTTCACTCTCACCGTGTCCTGCTGTCACTAGAGCTGCAGCTTGGCATGGTGCATGCTAAACCCCGATGCAAAGGCCACAGTTTCCCTTCGCTCGTCTCTTTCACAAAACTCCAGATCTTCATCCTTTGTTTTTCACAGGCTGTCTGACGTTTATGTGGTGCCATGTACACAGTAACATAAGTATGCAGTAAAACAACAAATGTAAGCCTAATTGATTTTAATGCCCTGGATCCAAGCAAGGAGGATTTGAGGCCCATTTCTTTTCAAAACTGTGTCATAACTAATATACCAAAAGGCTTTCACTTTACCTTTTTATCCTTACAGTGAATATAAATGCATTCACAGTAGTAATGTAGCCAACAATAATAGTACAAAACAGAAAATCAATAGTATGCACACAGCACGGGAATTGTTTAAGTAAACATTAGACAAGCCTCATTAAAAAGACTTAGGGTCTGATTTAGTTCTTGGCGGCAGGTTACTCGGTCACAACTGTGACGGATATCCCATCCGCCGAAATATAAATCCCATAGGATATAATGGGATTTACATTTCGGCGGAGAGAGTAACCTGTCCGCCAAGATCTAAATTAAGCCCATAATCAAATAGCCAGCCAATCAGAATAAGTAACACAATGCTGTGCAGGAGAGACATAAAGCCTGTAAATGTGTGCACATGTCGAGCATGCCAAATAATAACTAAAAATAAGCCAACACTGAAACTGTACCAAGTAGTTTAAGGTGAGCATGCCAGCAAGGGCGCCCACAGCAATAATATGATTTAAAATGAGCTTCTGACATCAAAAGAACAAATGTGCAAAATGATGTAAAAAGAGCCCAAATGAAGTACTATAGCAAAAAGGAATCCATAAAGACAAGCAAAAGAGCTGAGAGCCAAGAGGAACGGACAATAACTTCAGCCCATTTGAACTGTTTTGCACAATACACATTAGGGAGAACAAATTGTATCAGTTTTAAATATGTAACTTTCTGTCAGCAATGGATTTAGGAAATGAGATGTTTCAAAAATTTGAAAACTTTCTTTTGCTTTCCATCCAGATGTGTATTGGTAAAATATAAATGTTATAATATTCTACAAGCATTCTTTATTCCTTGTAACCTTTGTCCTGGAGGAGAAATAGCAACTTTAAAATATATTGCATAAATGTATGTTCCCAATGCCCATGGTGCCTTTATCTGAAAAACTACAAGTGTGTCCTGAAGTTTAGTTCAATACTTGCTCTGCTGTATTGTGCCCTTAGATGAGATCATGGTGGTAAATGTTCACACAGGCAGATTTTACCTGAACCAATCGTCTTACCAAGTGAATTATTTGCACTTGGCAGGTCCTAGATGTTGGACCAAAGACGGCATGGATATTTAAAGGTGCAGTAGACCCAGGCACCTACAATTCAATTGCAAGTAGATAAATTGCTCTTAACAGACAGCAGGGGTTAATTTAGCTTTCATGACTTCCAAAGCTGGACCCACAGTAGGGTTTTCTAGGTTTATATACAAATAGAAATTGGCAGAGGTTTTCACCCTGTCCAAGTAGAGACCACCGTCATAGTCAGGGTAAGTCAGACACACAACCAAAATAAACCCGTGCTCACTCTCTGGTAGGTTGGCACAGAGCATTCAGGCTTAACTTAAGAGGCCATGTGTAAAGTATCTATGCAAAACTTAAATTACAGTAACACCATGAAAACACCACAAAAGACTCCAAGCCAAAATTGCAAGAAGTCTTTTGTGTCACTCAGTCAGAAAACAGGATGCAAATCCTTGGAGAAACTTGAGTTCAAGGATGTAGAGAACAAGTCCAGTCCCTTCACTTCCAGAAAAGAGGCAGCAGCCCAACACAGCAGAGCAGGTAGCAAAGTGGCAGCCCCTCCCACAGCACAGCCATCAGCAGGCCAACACAGCAATGCAGTTAGAAAAGTGGCAGTCTCTATCTACCACAGCATATCAGCTCTTCTATATGGCAGAGTTCTGATTTGGTGGTGTCAAATGTCTAATACTTATACCCAAATGTGCCTTTGAACTAAGGGAAACTTCTAAGAAGCCTTGGAAAATCACAACATTCCTGTATTTCCTGCTCTAATCCAGACTCACTACAGGGGGGTATGCAGCTCTTTGTGTAGGAGCATACAAAGCCCTATTCAGGTGGAAGTGTAACCTCCTTTCTCCCAATCAATCTCAGGAAGACCCGTCAGCCTGGTGATGGGCCATCAGGATGTAAATATCACACCCCTGCTTCCTTTGTGACTGTCTAGAAAGAATGCACAAAGCCCAGCTGTGCCCCGACCCAGACGTGTAGTCAGAGACAGTAAGAAAATGTAAACTTTTAAAAATGGTGATATTTCCAGACTTACAATTTAAAATCCGATTTCACCATAAGTTGTGATGTTAAATTGTGAGTCCAGAGACGCCAAACTCCAGATTTCTATCTCTTCTGAATTTGGAAATTACACTGAAATTTTTTTTAATTCAATCCCAATGTTAACCTATGGAAGAGATAAACCTTGCTGTAGTGAAAAACAAACTAAATAGTTTTTCACTACCAGGACATGTAAAACTCAAACGTACATGTCCTATCTTGTAAATACACTGAACCCTGCCCATATGACTGCCTAGGGCCTACCTTAAGGGTGACGTATACTTAATAAAAGGGAAGGTTTGGTCCAGGCAAGTAGGTAAACTTGCCGGGTCGAAATGGCAGTTTAAAAATGCTCACACAGGCTCTGCTATGTCAGGCCTGAGACATGTTTACAGGCTACTGAAGTGGATGGCACAATCAGTGCTACTAGCCCACTAGTAGTATTTAATGTACTGCCCCTGGACACACAGAGTGCACTTTACTAGGGACTTACAAGTAAATTAAATATGCCAATTGTGGATAGCCAAATTTACCGTGCTTTGAATATAGAGCATATGCACTCAGCAGAACATGAGGTCAGAAAGCAAAAAGTCAGAGGGAAACCATGCCAAGGATGCTAGGTCTAACAATATGCATGAAACAGAAGGCAAGAGTTAAATCAGATAACTTTTTCTTCAATAAATTAAGTTAATTAATTAAGTTGAATAACAAGGCTGTGGTAGTCCTTGTTATTCAACTTTATTCCCAGATAATTATATGTGGGTGTACGAGTTAATATGTGCCTCTCCATGTGCCATTTCTCCTAAATTTGTATGCTTTTGCTGAAGATCATGATCTCAGTTTTACGAGGATTGGCTGACAGCTTGTTCTCTTTATTATACCTATCTAGCTGTTGCAAGTTCTAATCAAACCATTGCAGGTCTGATAAAAAATGATTAGGTCATCCACATAGTGCCAGATCAGTATATGCTCTGAGCCCCATTTTGGCGAAAATGACCTTATATTTGATAAAGTTATGCCAAAGTCTGCTGTGTAGAAGCTTGTGGAAGAGGTGTGGCGCCGCGGCCAGGGCGACTGACCCCGGAATCTGGGGATCACGGTTTGATCCCCGGCACCGGCGGCAGTTTAGCCCAGCACCATGTGACTCTGGGCAATAGCTTGCTTAATCTTCCCGACGGCCCCCAGCGCCTAGAGACCCTTACGGGTGATTGTGCGCTTTACAAATGTGGATTTAGAATTTAGATTTAAAAGCAGGGGCGCCAATGTACAGCCCTGCATCAACCCCTTGTTCGTGAGAATTCGATCAGAGATGCGATGTCCCTGACCAAGCTTAACCTCCCACCCATATTCCTTAAAAAAGTGATTGTATTGCTATAAGTAGTCTGTTTATGATACACCATAATGCTAACTTTGCCCAGAGCTGTCTCAAAGTCACATCATCAAAGGTAGCATTATAATCTACAAAGTAGGTGCCAATTGTTCAACTTTGCCAAGATTGTGTTAATGGTGCTGCAATATGCTCTATACCGGTTTGTTAGTATGGTATGGTATGAGAGCTCTATCTTTCACCCACATCTCAGGTTCAACAATAATATTTTCATGTATACTTTAGCGTCAGTGTCCAAAAGGTTTGTTAATCTAGGATCAGATGGTCACTCTTGATTGTAGAGTGAATAGATCAGAATAGATTCCCTCCATAAACTAGGATCTGAGCAGAACGAAAAGGCGCTAAGTAGACAAGAGTTATCATCAGGAATGGTTTCAGTCCCTCGGTGGTCTAAACATTGCCCGGCATTTTGCTGTCAATGTCTGGCTTCTCATTTGTATGCTGGCAGTCAGCCTCATATATTTCTCCAGTGATGTCAGCTCCAGGATGTAGAATATAAAGAATGAATTTATTTTGGGCACATTAGTGATAGCAGAAAGAGCTTAAAATATGAGCAGCCAGATTTACTTTCTTCTATCTTTGTTTGCAGCCTATCATTTTTTGGCCATACATGTGTATTCTGGTACAGCTTTTGTATACTGTCACTTTGCTATTGATAGGGTGACCAGAAGCAAATCAAATCCAACCAGCAGGAAGGATTTAGAAGAAGAACCGCCTGCCAAATTGAATATAGGTAATTAAATGGGGAAATGAGTAAGCTGGCTGCTGATCCATCCTGCAATGGGTTCATGTCTCATGTTTCAAGCACGAGCTTGCTATTCAAGTAGGCTTAAAAAGTGGAAGTAGGAAGGCAATTCTCAGCTGACTTTCTTTCAAAAGATGCCTGTGTGCTGGGCCAAAATTCACTATATATTTTCAAATGTACGCGCTTTGTTGAATTTTGCTAGCTTTTGCCATCTGAACGAGCCTTTCAGGTTCAATGTGATGCCAAAAGTATGGACTGCAGTGTTGATAAGCAGAAAGCACCACACTAAAGGGGCCGATTAGGATGGCGGTTTTTCCGCATCCTCCGGGCCGGCGGAAGTGTCCGCCGGCCTGGAGGATGCGGAAAAACCGCTGCGGAGCCTCCAAAGACCCACCGCCAAATTAGGATGGCTGGTGGGTCTGGAATTCCGTCCGCCGCTTTTCCGCCGCGGTCGGCTTCCGACCGCGGCGGAAAAGCTATAACATGGCAGGCGGTGTCTATGAGACACCGTCCGCCATATTAGGATGTTCGTAAATACATGCTTTTCCACGGCGGCTTTTCCGCCATGGAAAAGCATACGGACATTCACTTTGGGGGCCCGTTGCGGGCCCCCTGGGTGAATGGGGGGTGGGGGGTGCACATGGGGGGTACCTATGGTACCCCCCTGCATTTGCGTGCACAAAGCAGCAGGCACCGTGCGGTGCCGGCCGCTTTGTGCATGTAAATGTAAAACATGCTTTTTTAACATTGCGGCGGGTGCAGCTTGAAGCTGCACCCGCCGCAATGTTAAATATAGAGGATGTGACCGCCACCCTGGCGGTCACATCCTAATCAGCACGGAGGGAACGCCGCAGCCCCTGCGGACGTTCCCTCCTCCTCAAGGGTGGCGGACGGACGCAAGTCCGTCCGCCATCCTAATCGGCCCCTTAGCGCTGCCTTAGTGCCAATAGCTGTCTCACCTCCTATGGTTGATAAATGTGTCTAACACTTCCAACTCCATAGTCTGCTCTAGGCTCCCTGAATAAGCAGATCTGTGCTGTGCTGTAGAGTGGCTGCAGAGTGTCAACTTGTAATTGGACAGCAGTGGCGCCTGTAGGCTCTCTGTAGTTGGCAACCAAGTTGCAATCAGATGATACATACTGAGTGGGCTTCAGATTGTGTATACCAGACTAATCAGAAACAGAGGCAAAGCAGAAGCAAACCAACATACAGGAGGGTCACATTCACAAAGTCACATGGTCACACAGAGCAGTGACATAGTTCAGGAACATATGTGAAGGAGTGAGCAAAGGGCTCACTCCTGTGGAGAGTATTTAAAATTAAGAAAACAGCTGTTACACTCTAAGGTTAACAAAGGCTGTGAGATCAGCAGAAACACGTTCCTGTGAGTAAATGTAATTTTCCCCAAGAATCGAGTGTGGGCCATCCCATGTGGGGAAATGTCTTGAGATATATATATATATATATATATATATATATATATATATATATATATATATATATATATATATATATATATATATATATATATATATATATATATATATATATATTCACTGAAAAAAACATAGGTTTCACAGCAGTTATAGTTAGCTGAACATTTTACTCATACAAAACTATTGAAATTCCCACGTTATAGTTAGTTGGACTCACTATAACTCGCGCGCCCGCAATCCACTGCTGATGATGCTGGAGTTGCGTCACTTTTGTGACACACTCCAGCAATGCATTACTTTTGCGCTTACAGATACGTCAGAAATACTAACGTATCTGTAACTCCTTGCGAGAGTGGAGATACAGACTGCATAAAGGCAAGTGAGGGTGAGACAAGGTGAGTAAGGGAGTGAGGAGACAGAGAAAGTGAAAGAAAAAGTGAGAGTAGGAGACTGAAGGCTTCATTTATGAGGCCATGCGTCACTTTTATGCTGCCAGTGCGTCACTTTTTGCGACGCACCAGTTGTGTAAAAAATGCACCTTGTTGAGTCATATTTACAAAGTGACGCATCTAGGTAGATGCGTCACTTTGTAAACCCCTGCGCCACATTATACCTGCGCCAGGTGTAATGTATGCAAAGGGGGCGTATTGACGCAAGGAAGGGTCGTAGAAGTGACGCAGTGAAATCTATGAGATTTCACTGCGTCACTTTTAGGACGCCGTTGCGTCAAAATCTTGCGCCTGCCTCACAGCAGGCGTAAGACTGGCCCAGGCACTTTCACATGGGGCTGGCCCCATGTGAAAGGATGCATTGTTGGTGTTGCGTCACTTTTGTGACACACTCCAGGAATGCATCACTTTTGCGCTTGCAGATACGTCAGAAATACTGACGTATCTGTAACTCCTTGCGACATAATTCGTCATACATTAAATATGACGCATCAGGAATGTCACAAGGAGAGCGCACTGAGAAGTGATGCATCGCTGCTTTCACGCAGCAATGCGTCATTTCTCATAAATGAGGCCCTGAGTGAGAGAGGAAAGAAACATAAGTGAGGGAGTGTGGCTGTGTTATAGGGAGTGAGTGTGATAGAAGAGGAGTGACAGACTAAGGGGTCAGAGAGAATGAGGCTAACAGAGAGAGAATGAGGTAAGAGGAGTGTAGAAGTAAGAGGACAGAGGGTGTAAGAGAAGGAATTAGTGAAGTGGAGTAAGGACATTAAGGGAAGGGAAAACAGTGAAAGAGCAAAGGATGGGAAGAGAGAGGAAGAAAAGAATCATGGCATAGATTCTTTCTCATTTCAGACCCATATTCTTGTACCTAACCGATTAAAATTGTTCCCACACAAATTCAAAACCAAACTGCACATTTTAATTGGTTGTACATTTCAAGACTTTGAAACTCACATAACATTCACCCATCCCCCCAGTGCTCATTCACCAAGTAACCATGGTAACTCCCTCTTAAACCAGCACACAGTTCACAAGTTCATCATACTATGTTGCAAAAAAATCCATCAAGGTTGTTTGACCTCTCAATCTACTAGCTAATGAAATGCAATGTTTCTTTAAATGACTTTTTCTCAACCATTTAAATGACTTCTTACAAAAAAAAAGCATGCAGCCTAATTTTCAGTGGATATTTTTTAAGAAAGCACCAATCATTTCTGTTTTTTCAACTGCACTGATTCCCAAGCACTTTTTTTCATAATCAAACTGCCATTTCATTTCCACAATTCATCTGACTAGAAGCACATCTACCTTCAACATGCAAAAAGTCTGGTTTGTGGGTCATAGCTATGTCCACTGGAGTCAAAAATACGCAGCTAACAGAGGTATTTACAACCTTGATTTACCAAATATGGACATTGTATGGATTGGACAGAGAGGATTGAGAAGTCACCAATTGATACCATTGGTAAAATCCTTTATGCATTTACCACACCCTGACCTTATAATTGTGCACTGTGGTGGCAATGACTTTTAAAGGACATCTTTGGGCAATTGATATCACTTTTTCCAATAAACTGCCTTGGTATTTTCTAATATATGCCAAAGGCAAAAATGGAACTGGTCCAACCAATTTTGTCCACAGATTGAAAGAGCAAGGAAACATGTAAATAAATCTGTTTCTGCTTTCCTCAGAGACTATGGTATGGGTTCCATTTACCACAACAACTTGTGTTACAACATGCAAGACATCTATAGGAGAGATGGTGTGCATTTTACAGATGAGGGGAATAGATGTTTCCTCTTGAATATAAGACTCTGCATTGGTACCTACTTGTAGGTACAAAAAACACCCACATAACACAACAGCTCTTTTCAGGGCTACCCTACCTCTAAGCACTCTAAATGATTTTTTTACTATAATTTTTTATACTGTTTTTCCCTGTGGTGCGCTCAGGGTGCGCGTACCGGAGCGCACACCTGGTAACGCACCCAGCGCTTACCCCGCGAACATTTAAAAAAAAAAAAAGTTTATTTGCCCTTCAGAGTCCTTCTAGGCCCCCCTCAGAAAACCTAGGGGGTCAGGGGGTGTCTACTCTGCCCCCTTTTAATTATTTCCCACTTTATTTTCACCTCTTGTGTCTCGATTCTACCGAGACACAAGATGGCGGACTCTCCAGACTGTTTAGAATGTTGACAGACACCCGACAGCCAATCAGCTTTCCGCTCGCGCCCTCCCGTAGCACGCCGGGTGCGCTCCCCGGTACGCGCACCTGTGAGCGCTCGGAGCGTGCCTATAGATATATATGTGTTTTTGAAGTTAATTTTAAAAAAAAACACTGGAGCAATTTTCACCTACTATAGCAAAGGCACATCTGCGTACCAGTCCCTACAATTTTGCCAAGTTTGGCGTAATTCCGTTCAGCGGTTCGGGCTGTAGACTTGTCAGACCGTCCTATGGAAATTACATGGGGAAAACACGTTTTGAGACCCCCCTTTTTTCTCAGCCCCCACTTCACGAATCCCCCCGAAACTTCGAGGGAAGGAGCGGAGCGGAGCTGGCCAAAATTTTTGAAAATTACACACAAATTCCTCAACCGGCGCCAGAGTTATTCCCAATAGAATGTTGCGGATTTCGTATGGTAGCCAATCCTAACTATAACTACCTACTGGCGACCGCCAGTAGGTAATATATATATATATATATATATATATATATATATATATATATATAGATCCGACAAGGTATAAAGTGAGCTGTGAATATACATATATATAGATATATATGTATATATATCTATATATATATTCACTGAAAAAACCATAGGTTATAGACCATATATAGTTAGGAATTAGCATTTACAAAACCTTCTTTTACTCACACAAAACCATTGAAATTCGCATATATAGTTAATTGTACTAACTATATATCGCGCACCCGCAATCCACTGCTGATCATGTCACATATTACATCATTCATGACATGGTCAGTGACATCACTGATGACATCACTGATGACATCTCAAATGACATCACTGATGACATCACTGATGACATCTCAAATGACATCACTGATGACATCACTGATGACATCTCAAATGACATCACTGATGACATCACTGATGACATCTCAAATGACATCACTGATGACATCTCATTTGACATTACTGATCACATCACTGATGACATCATTCATGTGATAATACGATGAACCTCTTCAGACTCTAATATAACCTTAGATACACTCAGTGTAAACAGACACTCACAGACTGTCACTCATCCATGGAGTTACTCACACACCTAGTCAGTCATGCAAAGAATCAATCACACCTCCATTTCCTCAACTATACAGTTATACACACCTTACTTATTCAAACATATACTAACACATATTTACTCTCTTATACAATCCCTGATACAAGTTCACAATGATCCATACAGCCACTCACACATTCACTGGCTCTTATGCACAGTTATTTATATATGTCAACTCTCACATGTACTGTGTTTTACATATGTACTTACTTTGACATGTAGCACTGAGATATCCATTCACTCACCAATACACTCATGCACACAGTCAACCGCCCATACAGCTGTTTCCACATGCACTTTTGAACCCATACATCTAGTGAATCAACTGCTCACACATCTATGCACAGAGTCATACACCTCCCAGCCACCCACACACACACTCAGTCTCCCATACAAATACTTGGGCAACCAATCGATAACCCATATAGTTACTCATATAGCTACTGATCAACACATGCAGCAGTTTACAGAACAACAGACATAATGATGCACACATTAAGACAGTTTAGTCACTAACCCATGCACTCAGTGAGACACATTTAATCACTCACTCATACAGTCAGTCATGCACCTACTAAATCCTTCATCTAGACACTTATACATCCACTCATTCTTCAATATGTAAGACATATTTTAACTTTACAGAAACATACAGTCACTGGATGTTGTCATCAGTGATGTCATCAGTGATGTCATTTGAGATGTCATCAGTGATGTCATCAGTGATGTCACTGACCATGTCATGAATGATGTAATATGTGACATGATCAGCAGTGGATTGCGGGTGCGCGATATATAGTTAGTACAATTAACTATATATGCGAATTTCAATGGTTTTGTGTGAGTAAAATAAGGTTTTGTAAATGCTATTTCCTAACTATATATGGTCTATAACCTATGGTTTTTTCAGTGAATTTTCAAGGTTTTGTAAATGCTAATTCCTAACTATATATGGTCTATAACCTATGGTTTTTTCAGTGAATTTCAATGTTTTTTTAATAGCAAATATCAAAAGCTTTAAAATGTATTCTTCTTTAATTCGAAAAATATATTTTATATGTTTTTAATACAAATGTTTTATGTATTTTTTTTATTATTTTTTTTGTTTCACTCCCGGTCCGCGAACCGGGTTGCTTCCCGTTAGCTCAAATTTGTGCCGCGACCCGGTCCGCGAACCGGTAAACATTCCGTTTGCGCAACTGCCGCGTTAGAAAACAACATCGTGACGCGTCGCGTAATCGCGACGTATGGCGTTCTCGCGTAATGCGTCTTATGACGCGCCGCGTTAGCGCACCCGGAAGTGCTCCGGAGCGTGAACCGAGGTGCGAAGCGCAGCGCCCCGGAAGCGATCCGGGGCGTGGCGCGCATCGCGTAACGTAAGCGTAACAGGTCCTATAACTTGTTTTCTTTGGTTCATTTCACTTTTGGTTTCCTAATGATGTAAGGCTAGGTCATGTGACCTAAAAATAACACTTTTCATTGGTTTAGAATTATTTTTTTTCCCAAATGATGAAAACCCCTCCTTGTTTCCTCACTCTGACTTTCAACTTTGTGAGAGGAAGACCTTTTTTCATTACTTAGAAATGGCAAGTCTTGTAGCTGCAGCTGGTGCACCCCCACCACCACCACCACCTCCTAGGAAGAGAGGACCACCTCCTCAGATTATCATTCAACAAGAGGAGAAAGAAGAGGAAGTAGAGGAACAGACGCAAGGGGAGAGGCATTTTTTGCCTGAGGAACCAAGAATTTCTCATATAAAGGAAGATTTTATATGGCAATTTTTTCATTTCCCCAGGGCCAAAAGAAAGTGAATGCCCCCTATGTAACTTGCCTTATCTGCAAGAAAGATCTGTCCAGAGGGACAGATAAAAAATACAGCTATGGCAATTACACCATGCATCGCCATATGCAGAGGTGGCACCCTAATAATTATAGTAATGTACAATTACGTGACCTGCAGGATAACCCCCCTCCTCTGCCCAGAACATAAAATGTAGAGGCAGTGACAGGACCAGAGGCGAGGGAGAAGGTCCCAAATATACAAATGAAGTTTGGGAGTATCAAGCAAGTCTGCGTTTATTGTGGCCAATTGATATGCTACAGGGAAAGTAGCATCACTCTCATCAACAGAGCTATCGACAATCATGATTGTCCAAAACGCCCCAGAAAATAAATTATCTTTTTTTTGTTGCTCCTGTTGAGCCCTTTATAATGAATCATTTTCGTTTCTCCCCCCCCCCCCAAAAAAAAAAAAATATATAAAATCGTTCAAAAAGTAGAAAAAAAGTAAAAAAATGTTCAGAAAAATAATTTTAAAAAAATAAAACAACAAAAATAATAACAAAAAGTTATTTTCAGAACTACCTCCCCTTTATAAAAAATTGCTAGAATGTTTAGCACTCTGGCAACCTCTATTTCTTTTGATTCGCTTCCCGGTTCGCGCGCCGGTACGCGAACCGGATGCGAACCAAAAAAGAAAAAAAAAGAAGAGTAAGTATAAGGGAAGGAAACAGAGAGTAATGTTAAAAGAAAGACAGCTAGAGGGAGTAACACAGAGATACTGTTTAATAGATCTATTTACTGAAGAAAAGATGGAAGAGGGTATAATTGTGAAAAACAAAATAGATAAGGAAGTGAAAGAAAAAAAGGAGAGTAGAAGAATAATAAACAAGAGTTTCTTAGAGAATGTGAGTGAATGTTCAAAATAAGAAGAAAAATAGTAAAGGATGTGGAATGAGAGGTAGGGATAGAACCGGACTAAAAGAACAATCATGAGGGAAAGTGTTAAGAAAACAGTGAGCAAAAGTAAATAGGAATAAAACAAGATGTATGATAGTGACTAAGGTTAAAACATGTGGAATAACAGAGAGAAAAAACAGAAAGTAGAAAAGAAGAAGTGACAGAAAAGGAATGATTGAAACTGCAAAGAAATGTAAATAACATAGGGGCATATTATCAACACAAGCGATAAAATTATCGCTGCTTTTATCGACAGAAATCTGACGCTAAAGCCGCTTTTGCAGCAGAAAACTGCCGCTAAAGCCGCTTTTGCAGCACTTTTCTGCCGATAAAAGCAGCGATAATTTTATCGCCTGTGTTGATAATATGCCCCTTAGTGTGCTTGAACTACAGGGAGAAAGCACAATGAACAAGTAGTGAAAGAGTGATCAGTCAGAGACAGTGAGAGTAATAGAGACGGAGTGAGTGAACAGGAGTGAGGAACTATGAGAACAGAGGGACTGAGAAAAAGAGTGGAAGGAGTAGAGTAAGTAAGTAATAGAGAAAGGAATGAGGGAATTAGCAAAGGCAGGAAACTGAGGGTTAAAGAAATGAAGCAGTGGAACTAATAGAAGTTAAATGTGATAGAAATGTAACGAAAAGAGTACAAAACATTTACCTTATAATTGTAGTTAACTTAGTCACTTGTTATTTTTATACTTTCAATCTGTGAAAGAAACAACAAAAATGTGAAAAATATTAAAATATGTATTTAAAAATGGGAAAACACAATCATCCAATTTTACAAAGAAATAAAGTTAGAGATAAACATGCAGAAAAAAAAGAGAAAGAAACGGTGATAGACAGTCAGAGACAAAAAAAAATTGAAATAGAGTAAATTACTAAGAGAAAAAAAAAGAAGATACTTTCAGTGACAGAAAAGAAGGATAGAAGAGAAAACTAAATTGAAGTTGTGAAAGCTACTAAAAGAAACTGAGTAAGGTAAACTATATAAGGAAAGGGTGAATAAGGAAAAGAGAGTGAGGGAGAGAGGAGACAGAGGAAGTGAAGGAAAGAGTGTCAGATATAGACTGAGTGAGGCATCTACACAATGTGATTCATAATGTTAGGAAACACAGGTAATGTAATTGAAAAACGTTCAATTTTTTTTGTTTATTCCACAATCACATCACTTGTGTTTCCTTTGCTTAGGTATCTCATTGTGCAGATGTAGTGTAGCATATGAAAGACTACGCAGAAGGTGACCACTGTATGCAACAACTTTGACACCTACAGAAGCCTCTGCTTCTCCATGCCCCTACACAGTCCTAAATATATACATTTTAAACTAACAGTATCTTGTTGCAGATGAAGTGAGGCCTATCTTGCACATGGTGCATCTTTTGCACTGCTGCTGTGTCACAAAAGTGACACAACGGCAGCGCAAAAGAGGTGCACGGCCATCATAAAACTGCCCCTAACATTTTAAATGATTGTTTCAGGATGCCGATAAGGTGTGGCCTATCCAGAGATTTGTTTGAGGTGAGGTCTACTCAGAGTTACAGATTAAATTTAGGCTTGTTGAAGAGTACAGAGGAGATAATACATGTGCAAGCCTACCAACGAAGTGAGTCATGTCCACTGCACTCTTGAACAAAGGCCAGACCTCCTCTGTCTCCCTGGACAGGCCTAAACCTCATCTGCACAATGTGATTCGTAATGTTAGGAAACACAGGTGATATAATTGAAAAACGTGCAAATATTTTTGCTCAGTTAACAATCACATCACCTGTATTTCCTCAGCTTAGGTATCTCATTGTACAGATGTAGTCTAGCATATCCAAGAGTACGCAGAAGGTGAGGACTGTATGCAACAGAGCAATGTACATTACTCACCTCCCTTGACACTTACAGAAGCCTCAGTTTCTCCATGACTCCTACACAGTTCTAAATGTATATCATAAATACAAAAAGTACAGAATTAATTATACATGTTAAATGGTTTATTTTTGCTGTTCTCAGAATATATCAAATTTCACTAAAAACAGTGACTTGAAGGTATTCATCATATAACAGCGGGGGAAAAAAAACACAATCAAAATGATTGTGTTTAAAAAAAACATATAACATAACCAATCAGAAATCAGAACTCCTCAAAAGTAACTTACTTTCCATGACGTCGAAGGATGTCCTATGAACAGCTTATACTCTGTTGTGCTGTTAATATTTTCAGCCCGCCACTTTCTGAAAGAAAAGCTCAATCGTTTTGACAAATATGTTACATACAATAAATGACTTCTCGCTCTCTACCGCACTTCTCCTCAAGGCCAAATCATGTAAGAGCCATTTATAACTCTTGGAATTCTTCTAAGCAAATCCCGTCATTTTCTTATTCCGCAACTTTCAGAAAGAAAACGTTCAAGATCACTTTCACAATCCTGTACTAGTAATATCTCACCCTTCTTGCTCACTCATGTTCCACATTTCCTATGACACTGATACTGCTTACTATGAAGCAGACTTACACTACCTCTATGACTACTACAATTATTTAATTCTCTACATCACTTTTAATCACAAAGCAATTTAAAACAGTACATAAAATTATATCAATTCCTAAAATCATTATAGGCCAGTTACCTACCCTAAATTCTTTCTTCTGAAAACAGAAAGTAAGAATATTTTTAAATAAAAAGGCAACATTGTTTCATAGTGCAATGTGAATTTTTTCCGGAACATCAGCTTTTTTTTACATTTTGAATAAGATGTGTAATAAGTGGATGTTGTCAAAGGACCATCATGTCATATAATAGCTGCAGTTAGAAATGTTCTTCCTAAAATCAACGACTGTGTAGCCATAACATTTGTAATTAAAGTTGAAAACTTACTTTCATCAGGTTTATATAGTTGGAATTTTTAAATGACATTATAACCAAAAGGTTGTTCAAAATATGTCGACAGCATTGCAGACTTACATTACCTCTACTCCATGTTTTGATTGGCTGCTTGTATTAGCTTATTAAAAGAAACAGTTTTTCTGAACTCATTCAAAGTGCAGTTATTTTTCCATGACGTCAAGTGTTATGGTAAGAACACCGTTTGCTTTGGGAAATACTCTGTTGTCCTTTAACTAATCCGTGCCCACCACTTTCTGTAAGAAAACCTTCTTTTTTTTCAGGAACTACTTAAAACTGAAAAATAACTTTTGACTCTGTACTACACTTATCCTCAAGGCCAAATAGTGTAGGAGCCATTAGAACCTCTTGAAATTCCTCAGAGCAAATCCCGAGATTTTTTCCCTAAAATTTTGGTTGTAAAAACACCAGGTAAGAATTTTTAAGGTCAAAAGTCAATTTTTTTTTTTAAGTTAAAACAGAATCATTGCAGAATGATCAGCCGTTTCTAGACTTCAAATAAGCTGTGTAATGTCCTGATGTTGTTGAAGGACCGTCATGATATATAATTGCTGCAGTTACAAAAGTCCTTCATGATATTGACAACTGCGAAGCCACAAAATTTTTAATTAAAGTTGTCTATTTTGTTCCATGTTGGAACATTAAAATGACATACTGGCCATATGTTCGTATAAATAATGTGGACAACATTTCAGACTTACATTGGCTACACTCCATGTTGTGATCGGCTGCTTTTACTAGCTTATTAAAGGACACTGATTTACTGTCTGGCAAAGTTAAATATATACATTTTTTTGAGTCTACACTAGTAGTACTTGATACCCTACAGTTCTCGCAGTCATGCTGCCATTGATAAGAAAGGCCAAACAGGTGATCTACATCTACACCTTCATCTTGCAATACATCAAGCATATACATTAAAAACTCCTGACAATCTTGCTGAATATTTTGAGAGAATTGCGTTTGACCTGAACATTTGTCTAACAGATTTCAAATTTCAGACACACTTTCTATTTTTGTTCTATCAGTGCTACATTTCTCTAACACAGAATTCAACAAACTGCAAAATCTTTGATCCAAATTGACCACAATCTCTTCTTTTAAAGTTTCTAGAGAAAAGACAACATTAACCACAACATTAGCATAGCAGTTGACACCAGAACTATTTTCAAATTGAAAACCAACAACATCTTCAACAGAATCCATTTTTTTTCTGCTTATAATTTTGGGTTCATCGACTTTTCGTCTCTTTTTGCTACAACCTCCCTACTATTGGTCACATTTCTTCGTTTCCGGCCTACCACACGTTTCTCAAACAAAGGATATTGAGGCAAATGTGGCGCATACTCTCTTCCTAACCTATTGTATTCCTTAACACAATCTAGATCCGCACAAATGTTTGTGACATCACACTCAATCAAGTACAATCCCGATAAAGTTCTGACTCGTGACAATGCCACATATGCCATACCTTCCTTGAACACAGAACTGCCAATATTCACCAATGCACTGTCTACACTTAAACCTTGCGATTTATGGATTGTCACCGCATATGCCAAGCAAACAGGAAACTGCTTACGGTGAACATATAAGTCTTTTACAAGCAAAGACCTAGCAGAGCAACGACCAATTAGCTGTACTTCCTCAATGCCATCAAATTTAATTTTTAAAAATTCAATTCCATCTCTATTTCTGTATTTCTCAAAATCAACAACATTACCCATTGATCCATTTACCAAACCTCTTTCAACATGTAAATTCCTTCTTAAAATTATACGGCAATTTAAGCACACATTCAGAGTCTTTTCAAAACCAGCAGTTTTAGATATAGTCTTCTCTAATGAATCCAATTTTGATTTCAAATATTCAGACAAAATAATTGTTGCTCCCATATGCTCTATTCTGTCAATAGCTTCCAGTTTCACAATCTCTTGGTTTTCTAAATTCAACATTTTGTTGTTAAAGATGGCACATTCTGCAAGAGTTGGCATCAAACATATTCCAGATTTCTTCTCAGTAATTTTCCGAAAAATATTCTCAGGCACATTCTTCTGGATACAAATTTGATAGTAATCGTGCATGTAAAGCTTCTTTCCCATGCTCGGTCACTTTTCCGATTCTAACATCTTGTAGAATATTCTTATAATCTTCATCCTTCGCTTGACGCATATTTTCACGCAGTTCAGCATAATTGAAGTTGAACCATATATTGACGTTGCCAATGCTCCCTAGGCACTTCCTGGTATCTTCATGCGTGAGCATTTTGAACACAGGTTGTCTTTTCACTGGTGTCAGCTGCAGAAGATCACCGAAAACAATGATGTGTTTGCCATGAAATAACACATCATACTCTGTTTTGAGAACTTCTTGCATTCTCAAATGCACAAAGGCAAGCATGACATTGGAAACCATGCTTACTTCGTCAATGATAAGAAGTTTCATTTTCCTCAAGACTCTTGAAACTTCACAACAAGCATCTCCAGATAACTTGTGGTATTGTAATTTGTTATCATGCTCCACTGGCAGCATCAGTAGACGATGCAAAGTAATACCTTTAATGTTATGTGCTGCCAGTCCAGTTGGAGCGGTGACAACACAAGACAGCGATGACTCAGTCCTTTTCTGCAAATAATATGAAATTGCTTTAATGAGGAAACTTTTCCCAGTTCCCGCTTCTCCACTCACGTACAGTCGGACAGGCTTCAACGACGTACATGAACACTCTTTCTTCTCATGACTTAATCCATGATCTATTTGGTTGGTAACTTTGTCATATATTTTCCTCTGCTCAACGTTGAGTTGTCTTTCCAAGTCTTCTAAGTTAACCGCATCCTCCTGAGCATGTGCCATGGCTCTTTCCACTTCAATCATGGCAGTGGCAGCTTCATTTTCGATAACTGGTCCTCCTAGTGGATCCTGACTCAATGAAACAGAACTCTGACTGTCCTGAGAACTGTCTCTAGCAATCTCGGCTGCAATCGTTGCTTCCTGCTCGATTTCCGCATTCAACATTTCTAGATATTTGGGAAAAACAGGACATTCTATGGTCTCCTTGGCGGCATTGAAAGAGTCTTCGTAACAGAGGAAATCTCCAAGCAGTTCCTCTTCTGCACGCCAAGGCTTGAAAAGTTGCAAAAGTGCTAAATAGAAAAACTCTTTTCTTTCAGGAGATTCGCCACTCAATTTTCGATGGTTTACCAAGTGGCATTTTCTTTGCTTGACCAGACATCCCTCACTTCCAATTACAGCATACACTCCTTTATCAATATCTTCTTTGATGTTCCTCTTGAATATGTAATTTTGTAGAACCTCATACAGACAAACATTCTCGAGGTGACTGCTTCTATTTGGATAATATGTATCCAACATGTTGGTCTTCAAAATATCTGTACTGTTTGGCTCCTTTTCCGCCAAATACTCAATTTCCCGTACAGGTTTCAGAACTCGATTACGCGTTGCAGCAAGACCAAGACTCGCCCAAATGATACTCCTGGATTTGGCATAGAGACTTGCTGAAGACAACCGGTCAGAACATTCGTAAGCTCCGATTTCTCGATGCGACAACATCTTCAGACTGAAACTGTACAACTTCTTACTGAGGCTCTTTTCATGGGAAATGTCCTCCCACATATCCTTCAATTCTGTCTTTTTTTTTGGTGATGTAAGATGTCACATACCGAGCCACAGCCATACAGTTATCAGCCACAAACTGTATATCCATGTTAGCATTCCACATGGACAAAATCACTGGGTTGTAGTCGTTGATGTACTTGGACTCTTCGTTCCTTTTCAAATTGTAGGTATTTTTGGGTGATTTCTTCATCACATTATGTCGCAGCGAAGACATCAAACTGTTCACTCTTCCTTTAGAAATCACCGGTCGTGGAAAGGCGAAACGACATTTTGTGTAGAACTTGTCCTTGTTTCTGAATTTACGACGACAGTACTTTCCACAACGATGGCTTTGGAAGCGTAAAACTTGTTCTCTTAGGCTTTTGTCTTCCTTTGCCTTTGGAACAGCACATGTAGAATACTGTTCTATGAAACTCATCACTAAGTCATCCGGATCTGTTCCAAATTTGGGTGCATCTTTGATCCACAGCAGCATATGTACATGAGGAGCACCTCTTGCTTGGTACTCCTTTCTCCAGAAGAAATCCAACACCTCTCCAAGAGGTGGATTTTTCTTGTTCATGATGAAAGACATCATAGCTTCAAATCCATGATTGAAGTACCTGCATACATTCACTGGATCCAAAGAGCACAGTTCTCCGGGTGTCTTGCATTCAATATTTTCAATGTTTCCATTTGCCTCTCGTAGAAATTCAAGTAAGTCTTCCCAGCCATACTCATAATAATTTACAACAAGGGGTGGTGAGGGACAGAGTCTCTGAATTAAGCAGAATACTCTCACCCAGTCAAGAGATCAGGGCTAGATCCAACACCGTTTTTTAGCTCATTGCACCATCCCAGTTTCAGAACCTGGCTGTATGCAAATTAGTCTGTTCCTGTCCCAGTGCATGATGGGAACAGGGCAAACCAAACTACAAAAGCCAATTCTTACACTGGGAAGGAAACAAGCTTCCGGGGACCGGTTTCTGGCATTACAGTCGTCTTCGGCCCGGCTTGCTTGAATCCTGACGGTGCAATGAGCAAGGGACTCATGTCTGAGTATACCCTTCCACGCTTAGGGTGGACAAAATTATTTACAACAAGGGGTGGTGAGGGACAGAGTCTCTGAATTAAGCAGAATACTCTCACCCAGTCAAGAGATCAGGGCTAGATCCAACACCGTTTTTTAGCTCATTGCACCATCCCAGTTTCAGAACCTGGCTGTATGCAAATTAGTCTGTTCCTGTCCCAGCGCATGATGGGAACAGGGCAAACCAAACTACAAAAGCCAATTCTTACACTGGGAAGGAAACAAGCTTCCGGGGACCGGTTTCTGGCATTACAGCCGTCTTCGGCCCGGCTTGCTTGAATCCTGATGGTGCAATGAGCAAGGGACTCATGTCTGAGTATACCCTTCCACGCTTAGGGTGGACAAAATTATTTACAACAAGGGGTGGTGAGGGACAGAGTCTCTGAATTAAGCAGAATACTCTCACCCAGTCAAGAGATCAGGGCTAGATCCAACACCGTTTTTTAGCTCATTGCACCATCCCAGTTTCAGAACCTGGCTGTATGCAAATTAGTCTGTTCCTGTCCCAGTGCATGATGGGAACAGGGCAAACCAAACTACAAAAGCCAATTCTTACACTGGGAAGGAAACAAGCTTCCGGGGACCGGTTTCTGGCATTACAGTCGTCTTCGGCCCGGCTTGCTTGAATCCTGACGGTGCAATGAGCAAGGGACTCATGTCTGAGTATACCCTTCCACGCTTAGGGTGGACAAAATTATTTACAACAAGGGGTGGTGAGGGACAGAGTCTCTGAATTAAGCAGAATACTCTCACCCAGTCAAGAGATCAGGGCTAGATCCAACACCGTTTTTTAGCTCATTGCACCATCCCAGTTTCAGAACCTGGCTGTATGCAAATTAGTCTGTTCCTGTCCCAGTGCATGATGGGAACAGGGCAAACCAAGCTACAAAAGCCAATTCTTACACTGGGAAGGAAACAAGCTTCCGGGGACCGGTTTCTGGCATTACAGCCGTCTTCGGCCCGGCTTGCTTGAATCCTGATGGTGCAATGAGCAAGGGACTCATGTCTGAGTATACCCTTCCACGCTTAGGGTGGACAAAATTATTTACAACAAGGGGTGGTGAGGGACAGAGTCTCTGAATTAAGCAGAATACTCTCACCCAGTCAAGAGATCAGGGCTAGATCCAACACCGTTTTTTAGCTCATTGCACCATCCCAGTTTCAGAACCTGGCTGTATGCAAATTAGTCTGTTCCTGTCCCAGCGCATGATGGGAACAGGGCAAACCAAACTACAAAAGCCAATTCTTACACTGGGAAGGAAACAAGCTTCCGGGGACCGGTTTCTGGCATTACAGTCGTCTTCGGCCCGGCTTGCTTGAATCCTGACGGTGCAATGAGCAAGGGACTCATGTCTGAGTATACCCTTCCACGCTTAGGGTGGACAAAATTATTTACAACAAGGGGTGGTGAGGGACAGAGTCTCTAAATTAAGCAGAATACTCTCACCCAGTCAAGAGATCAGGGCTAGATCCAACACCGTTTTTTAGCTCATTGCACCATCCCAGTTTCAGAACCTGGCTGTATGCAAATTAGTCTGTTCCTGTCCCAGTGCATGATGGGAACAGGGCAAACCAAACTACAAAAGCCAATTCTTACACTGGGAAGGAAACAAGCTTCCGGGGACCGGTTTCTGGCATTACAGCCGTCTTCGGCCCGGCTTGCTTGAATCCTGATGGTGCAATGAGCAAGGGACTCATGTCTGAGTATACCCTTCCACGCTTAGGGTGGACAAAATTATTTACAACAAGGGGTGGTGAGGGACAGAGTCTCTGAATTAAGCAGAATACTCTCACCCAGTCAAGAGATCAGGGCTAGATCCAACACCGTTTTTTAGCTCATTGCACCATCCCAGTTTCAGAACCTAGCTGTATGCAAATTAGTCTGTTCCTGTCCCAGCGCATGATGGGAACAGGGCAAACCAAACTACAAAAGCCAATTCTTACACTGGGAAGGAAACAAGCTTCCGGGGACCGGTTTCTGGCATTACAGACGTCTTCGGCCCGGCTTGCTTGAATCCTGATGGTGCAATGAGCAAGGGACTCATGTCTGAGTATACCCTTCCACGCTTAGGGTGGACAAAATTATTTACAACAAGGGGTGGTGAGGGACAGAGTCTCTGAATTAAGCAGAATACTCTCACCCAGTCAAGAGATCAGGGCTAGATCCAACACCGTTTTTTAGCTCATTGCACCATCCCAGTTTCAGAACCTGGCTGTATGCAAATTAGTCTGTTCCTGTCCCAGTGCATGATGGGAACAGGGCAAACCAAACTACAAAAGCCAATTCTTACACTGGGAAGGAAACAAGCTTCCGGGGACCGGTTTCTGGCATTACAGCCGTCTTCGGCCCGGCTTGCTTGAATCCTGATGGTGCAATGAGCAAGGGACTCATGTCTGAGTATACCCTTCCACGCTTAGGGTGGACAAAATTATTTACAACAAGGGGTGGTGAGGGACAGAGTCTCTGAATTAAGCAGAATACTCTCACCCAGTCAAGAGATCAGGGCTAGATCCAACGCCGTTTTTTAGCTCATTGCACCATCCCAGTTTCAGAACCTGGCTGTATGCAAATTAGTCTGTTCCTGTCCCAGTGCATGATGGGAACAGGGCAAACCGAACTACAAAAGCCAATTCTTACACTGGGAAGGAAACAAGCTTCCGGGGACCGGTTTCTGGCATTACAGCCGTCTTCGGCCCGGCTTGCTTGAATCCTGATGGTGCAATGAGCAAGGGACTCATGTCTGAGTATACCCTTCCACGCTTAGGGTGAACAAAATTATTTACAACAAGGGGTGGTGAGGGACAGAGTCTCTGAATTAAGCAGAATACTCTCACCCAGCCAAGAGATCAGGGCTAGATCCAACACCGTTTTTTAGCTAATTGCACCATCCCAGTTTCAGAACCTGGCTGTATGCAAATTAGTCTGTTCCTGTCCCAGTGCATGATGGGAACAGGGCAAACCAAACTACAAAAGCCAATTCTTACACTGGGAAGGAAACAAGCTTCCGGGGACCGGTTTCTGGCATTACAGCCGTCTTCGGCCCGGCTTGCTTGAATCCTGATGGTGCAATGAGCAAAGGACTCATGTCTGAGTATACCCTTCCACGCTTAGGGTGGACAAAATTATTTACAACAAGGGGTGGTGAGGTACAGAGTCTCTGAATTAAGCAGAATACTCTCACCCAGTCAAGAGATCAGGGCTAGATCCAACACCGTTTTTTAGCTCATTGCACCATCCCAGTTTCAGAACCTGGCTGTATGCAAATTAGTCTGTTCCTGTCCCAGTGCATGATGGGAACAGGGCAAACCAAACTACAAAAGCCAATTCTTACACTGGGAAGGAAACAAGCTTCCGGGGACCGGTTTCTGGCATTACAGCCGTCTTCGGCCCGGCTTGCTTGAATCCTGATGGTGCAATGAGCAAGGGACTCATGTCTGAGTATACCCTTCCACGCTTAGGGTGGACAAAATTATTTACAACAAGGGGTGGTGAGGGACAGAGTCTCTGAATTAAGCAGAATACTCTCACCCAGTCAAGAGATCAGGGCTAGATCCAACACCGTTTTTTAGCTCATTGCACCATCCCAGTTTCAGAACCTGGCTGTATGCAAATTAGTCTGTTCCTGTCCCAGTGCATGATGGGAACAGGGCAAACCAACCTACAAAAGCCAATTCTTACACTGGGAAGGAAACAAGCTTCCGAGGACCGGTTTCTGGCATTACAGCCGTCTTCGGCCCGGCTTGCTTGAATCCTGATGGTGCAATGAGCAAGGGACTCATGTCTGAGTATACCCTTCCACGCTTAGGGTGAACAAAATTATTTACAACAAGGGGTGGTGAGGGACAGAGTCTCTGAATTAAGCAGAATACTCTCACCCAGCCAAGAGATCAGGGCTAGATCCAACACCGTTTTTTAGCTAATTGCACCATCCCAGTTTCAGAACCTGGCTGTATGCAAATTAGTCTGTTCCTGTCCCAGTGCATGATGGGAACAGGGCAAACCAAACTACAAAAGCCAATTCTTACACTGGGAAGGAAACAAGCTTCCGGGGACCGGTTTCTGGCATTACAGCCGTCTTCGGCCCGGCTTGCTTGAATCCTGATGGTGCAATGAGCAAAGGACTCATGTCTGAGTATACCCTTCCACGCTTAGGGTGGACAAAATTATTTACAACAAGGGGTGGTGAGGTACAGAGTCTCTGAATTAAGCAGAATACTCTCACCCAGTCAAGAGATCAGGGCTAGATCCAACACCGTTTTTTAGCTCATTGCACCATCCCAGTTTCAGAACCTGGCTGTATGCAAATTAGTCTGTTCCTGTCCCAGTGCATGATGGGAACAGGGCAAACCAAACTACAAAAGCCAATTCTTACACTGGGAAGGAAACAAGCTTCCGGGGACCGGTTTCTGGCATTACAGCCGTCTTCGGCCCGGCTTGCTTGAATCCTGATGGTGCAATGAGCAAGGGACTCATGTCTGAGTATACCCTTCCACGCTTAGGGTGGACAAAATTATTTACAACAAGGGGTGGTGAGGGACAGAGTCTCTGAATTAAGCAGAATACTCTCACCCAGTCAAGAGATCAGGGCTAGATCCAACACCGTTTTTTAGCTCATTGCACCATCCCAGTTTCAGAACCTGGCTGTATGCAAATTAGTCTGTTCCTGTCCCAGTGCATGATGGGAACAGGGCAAACCAACCTACAAAAGCCAATTCTTACACTGGGAAGGAAACAAGCTTCCGAGGACCGGTTTCTGGCATTACAGCCGTCTTCGGCCCGGCTTGCTTGAATCCTGATGGTGCAATGAGCAAGGGACTCATGTCTGAGTATACCCTTCCACGCTTAGGGTGGACAAAATTATTTACAACAAGAGGTGGTGAGGGACAGAGTCTCTGAATTAAGCAGAATACTCTCACCCAGTCAAGAGATCAGGGCTAGATCCAACACCGTTTTTTAGCTCATTGCACCATCCCAGTTTCAGAACCTGGCTGTATGCAAATTAGTCTGTTCCTGTCCCAGTGCATGATGGGAACAGGGCAAACCAAACTACAAAAGCCAATTCTTACACTGGGAAGGAAACAAGCTTCCGGGGACCGGTTTCTGGCATTACAGCCGTCTTCGGCCCGGCTTGCTTGAATCCTGATGGTGCAATAAGCAAGGGACTCATGTCTGAGTATACCCTTCCACGCTTAGGGTGGACAAAATTATTTACAACAAGGGGTGGTGAGGGACAGAGTCTCTGAACTAAGCAGAATACTCTCACCCAGTCAAGAGATCAGGGCTAGATCCAACACCGTTTTTTAGCTCATTGCACCATCCCAGTTTCAGAACCTGGCTGTATGCAAATTAGTCTGTTCCTGTCCCAGTGCATGATGGGAACAGGGCAAACCAAACTACAAAAGCCAATTCTTACACTGGGAAGGAAACAAGCTTCCGGGGACCGGTTTCTGGCATTACAGCCGTCTTCGGCCCGGCTTGCTTGAATCCTGATGGTGCAATGAGCAAGGGACTCATGTCTGAGTATACCCTTCCACGCTTGGGGTGGACAAAATTATTTACAACAAGGGGTGGTGAGGGACAGAGTCTCTGAATTAAGCAGAATACTCTCACCCAGTCAAGAGATCAGGGCTAGATCCAACACCGTTTTTTAGCTCATTGCACCATCCCAGTTTCAGAACCTGGCTGTATGCAAATTAGTCTGTTCCTGTCCCAGTGCATGATGGGAACAGGGCAAACCAAACTACAAAAGCCAATTCTTACACTGGGAAGGAAACAAGCTTCCGGGGACCGGTTTCTGGCATTACAGCCGTCTTCGGCCCGGCTTGCTTGAATCCTGATGGTGCAATGACCAAGGGACTCATGTCTGAGTATACCCTTCCACGCTTAGGGTGGACAAAATTATTTACAACAAGGGGTGGTGAGGGACAGAGTCTCTGAATTAAGCAGAATACTCTCACCCAGTCAAGAGATCAGGGCTAGATCCAACACCGTTTTTTAGCTCATTGCACCATTGCACTGGGCCAGGGACAGACTAATTTGCATACAGCCAGGTTCTGAAACTGGGATGGTGCAATGAGCTAAAAAACGGTGTTGGATCTAGCCCTGATCTCTTGACTGGGTGAGAGTACTCTGCTTAATTCAGAGACTCTGTCCATCACCACCCCTTTTTGTAAATAATTTTGTCCACCCTAAGCGTGGAAGGGTATACTCAGATGTGAGTCCCTTGCTCATTGCATCATCAGGATTCAAGCAAGCCGGGCCGAAGACGGCTGTAATGCCAGAAACCGGTCCCCGGAAGCTTGTTTCCTTCCCAGTGTAAGAATTGGCTTTTGTAGTCTGGTCTGCCCTGTTCCCATGATGCACTGGGCCAGGGACAGACTAATTTGCATACAGCCAGGTTCTGAAACTGGGATGGTGCAATGAGATAAAAAACGGTGTTGGATCTAGCCCTGATCTCTTGACTGGGTGAGAGTACTCTGCTTAATTCAGAGACTCTGTCCATCACCACCCCTTGTTGTAAATAATTTTGTCCACCCTAAGCGTGGAAGGGTATACTCAGATGTGAGTCCCTTGCTCATTGCATCATCAGGATTCAAGCAAGCCGGGCCGAAGACGGCTGTAATGCCAGAAATCGGTCCCCGGAAGCTTGTTTCCTTCCCAGTGTAAGAATTGGCTTTTGTAGTCTGGTCTGCCCTGTTCCCATGATGCACTGGGCCAGGGACAGACTAATTTGCATACAGCCAGGTTCTGAAACTGGGATGGTGCAATGAGATAAAAAACGGTGTTGGATCTAGCCCTGATCTCTTGACTGGGTGAGAGTACTCTGCTTAATTCAGAGACTCTGTCCATCACCACCCCTTGTTGTAAATAATTTTGCCCACCCTAAGCGTGGAAGGGTATACTCAGATGTGAGTCTCTTGCTCATTGCACCATCAGGATTCAAGCAAGCCGGGCCGAAGACGGCTGTAATGCCAGAAACCGGTCCCCGGAAGCTTGTTTCCTTCCCAGTGTAAGAATTGGCTTTTTTAGTCTGGTCTGCCCTGTTCCCATGATGCACTGGGCCAGGGACAGACTAATTTGCATACAGCCAGGTTCTGAAACTGGGATGGTGCAATGAGCTAAAAAACGGTGTTGGATCTAGCCCTGATCTCTTGACTGGGTGAGAGTACTCTGCTTAATTCAGAGACTCTGTCCATCACCACCCCTTTTTGTAAATAATTTTGTCCACCCTAAGCGTGGAAGGGTATACTCAGATGTGAGTCCCTTGCTCATTGCACCATCAGGATTCAAGCAAGCCGGGCCGAAGACGGCTGTAATGCCAGAAACCGGTCCCCGGAAGCTTGTTTCCTTCCCAGTGTAAGAATTGGCTTTTGTAGTCTGGTCTGCCCTGTTCCCATGATGCACTGGGCCAGGGACAGACTAATTTGCATACAGCCAGGTTCTGAAACTGGGATGGTGCAATGAGCTAAAAAACGGTGTTGGATCTAGCCCTGATCTCTTGACTGGGTGAGAGTACTCTGCTTAATTCAGAGACTCTGTCCATCACCACCCCTTGTTGTAAATAATTTTGCCCACCCTAAGCGTGGAAGGGTATACTCAGATGTGAGTCCCTTGCTCATTGCACCATCAGGATTCAAGCAAGCTGGGCCGAAGACGGCTGTAATGCCAGAAACCGGTCCCCGGAAGCTTGTTTCCTTCCCAGTGTAAGAATTGGCTTTTGTAGTCTGGTCTGCCCTGTTCCCATGATGCACTGGGCCAGGGACAGACTAATTTGCATACAGCCAGGTTCTGAAACTGGGATGGTGCAATGAGCTAAAAAACGGTGTTTGATCTAGCCCTGATCTCTTGACTGGGTGAGAGTACTCTGCTTAATTCAGAGACTCTGTCCATCACCACCCCTTGTTGTAAATAATTTTGTCCACCCTAAGCGTGGAAGGGTATACTCAGATGTGAGTCCCTTGCTCATTGCACCATCAGGATTCAAGCAAGCCGGGCCGAAGACGGCTGTAATGCCAGAAACCGGTCCCCGGAAGCTTGTTTCCTTCCCAGTGTAAGAATTGGCTTTTGTAGTCTGGTCTGCCCTGTTCCCATGATGCACTGGGCCAGGGACAGACTAATTTGCATACAGCCAGGTTCTGAAACTGGGATGGTGCAATGAGCCAAAAAACGGTGTTGGATCTAGCCCTGATCTCTTGACTGGGTGAGAGTACTCTGCTTAATTCAGAGACTCTGTCCATCACCACCCCTTGTTGTAAATAATTTTGTCCACCCTAAGCGTGGAAGGGTATACTCAGATGTGAGTCCCTTGCTCATTGCACCATCAGGATTCAAGCAAGCCGGGCCGAAGACGGCTGTAATGCCAGAAACCGGTCCCCGGAAGCTTGTTTCCTTCCCAGTGTAAGAATTGGCTTTTGTAGTCTGGTCTGCCCTGTTCCCATGATGCACTGGGCCAGGGACAGACTAATTTGCATACAGCCAGGTTCTGAAACTGGGATGGTGCAATGAGCTAAAAAACGGTGTTGGATCTAGCCCTGATCTCTTGACTGAGTGAGAGTACTCTGCTTAATTCAGAGACTCTGTCCATCACCACCCCTTGTTGTAAATAATTTTGTCCACCCTAAGCGTGGAAGGGTATACTCAGATGTGAGTCCCTTGCTCATTGCACCATCAGGATTCAAGCCGGGCCGAAGACGGCTGTAATGCCAGAAACCGGTCCCCGGAAGCTTGTTTCCTTCCCAGTGTAAGAATTGGCTTTTGTAGTCTGGTCTGCCCTGTTCCCATGATGCACTGGGCCAGGGACAGACTAATTTGCATACAGCCAGGTTCTGAAACTGGGATGGTGCAATGAGCTAAAAAACGGTGTTGGATCTAGCCCTGATCTCTTGACTGGGTGAGAGTACTCTTCTTAATTCAGAGACTCTGTCCATCACCACCCCTTGTTGTAAATAATTTTGTCCACCCTAAGCGTGGAAGGGTATACTCAGATGTGAGTCCCTTTCTCATTGCACCATCAGGATTCAAGCAAGCCGGGCCGAAGACGGCTGTAATGCCAGAAACCGGTCCCCGGAAGCTTGTTTCCTTCCCAGTGTAAGAATTGGCTTTTGTAGTCTGGTCTGCCCTGTTCCCATGATGCACTGGGCCAGGGACAGACTAATTTGCATACAGCCAGGTTCTGAAACTGGGATGGTGCAATGAGCTAAAAAACGGTGTTGGATCTAGCCCTGATCTCTTGACTGGGTGAGAGTACTCTGCTTAATTCAGAGACTCTGTCCATCACCACCCCTTGTTGTAAATAATTTTGTCCACCCTAAGCGTGGAAGGGTATACTCAGATGTGAGTCCCTTGCTCATTGCACCATCAGGATTCAAGCAAGCCGTGCCGAAGACGGCTGTAATGCCAGAAACCGGTCCCCGGAAGCTTGTTTCCTTCCCAGTGTAAGAATTGGCTTTTGTAGTCTGGTCTGCCCTGTTCCCATGATGCACTGGGCCAGGGACAGACTAATTTGCATACAGCCAGGTTCTGAAACTGGGATGGTGCAATGAGCTAAAAAACGGTGTTGGATCTAGCCCTGATCTCTTGACTGGGTGAGAGTACTCTGCTTAATTCAGAGACTCTGTCCATCACCACCCCTTGTTGTAAATAATTTTGTCCACCCTAAGCGTGGAAGGGTATACTCAGATGTGAGTCCCTTGCTCATTGCACCATCAGGATTCAAGCAAGCCGGGCCGAAGACGGCTGTAATGCCAGAAAACGGTCCCCGGAAGCTTGTTTCCTTCCCAGTGTAAGAATTGGCTTTTGTAGTCTGGTCTGCCCTGTTCCCATGATGCACTGGGCCAGGGACAGACTAATTTGCATACAGCCAGGTTCTGAAACTGGGATGGTGCAATGAGCTAAAAAACGGTGTTGGATCTAGCCCTGATCTCTTGACTGGGTGAGAGTACTCTGCTTAATTCAGAGACTCTGTCCATCACCACCCCTTGTTGTAAATTATTTCCCAGCCATACTCGGCACAGCTGAGAGTGAGGAACCATGTGGGAGTTCCTAAGTTCCTCAGCATACATTTTAAATCACCATGACGACGGTACCAGTACTCATTAGTACCACGCTGACACGCCATGAGATTAATCAGGTGAGAATCCAAAATACTGTCTTGCACATTGACTTTATCCATAAAGTCCCTTGCCGAGATATTTTGCATGTGTACACCACTTTTCAAGATGTGGTTCACTGCATATGACAGTCCAGACAGATCGCTTTCAAACAGTAGATGAAACAAATAGGGAATGCATTGACGAAATCTAGGATCTTCTGCATACAATCGTAAAGTCCGGTATTCAGAAGCAGGAATTTGATCAGGTCGCTCATCATATCTTCCTCCTTGACCTGTTGGAAATAGCTGTGGGAAACACCGAGCTTCCAAACTTTCCTCCCAAACACTAATGGGACTTCATTTGGCTTGTTTCATTTGAAACAACTCAATAGCATTCCCCATGACTTCCTTGGAATGCAAAGGATGAACACTATAATGTTCATATATTTCTTCATTTTTAGAGACTTCTACTTTCTCAATTTGACCAGCACACAAATCGCTATCCTCTTCTTCACTTACTTCCTCTTCTGCAACATATACATTCTTGTAGTACTTATTGTTTTTCTTCAAATACAATGTTGCCTTTTTGACTTTCCTATCATCCACTAAATCTTGCCAGATTTTCTTACTCTTTGTCGGAACCCCATTAACTAAGATAACCAGAGGTTCCTCTTCCACTTTCTCTACTCCAATTGTATTAATGTTTTTCTTCAAATCTAGAGGCAAATAAACAACTCTTCCCTTTAATCCTCTCTGTAAATCCGATGGAGGCAATTTCCCTGTCTTTGGCTCCATTCGTACAATAGCCTGAAAGGGATGGATACTTTGAATCAAAATAGATTCATAAGTATTTAAATCCTTCAATTCAGAAGGAATCTCAACAAATTCCAGATTATTATGAACCGCTCTAGCAGGCATCCGGTTTTGATTTAATTTGTTACAACAATAAGTACACACACGTTGATCCGATCCCAAATCAAAACAATTTTCTACCATCAAGTATGTTGTAAAATCCTTCCATTCACTATTATTTTCCCTTTCACTTTTCGCATATAAATCCACTTAGTCTGATTCTTATAATAAGTGTGTCGACAACACACACAAGTGAAATTAGGCCTCTCACTTGATTTCACCTGAAACGTGGCAATTTCTTTCTGAAAATTATCTGTACTGGAAACCTGTACACTATCTTCCACATTACCTTCTTCTTCTGGGTCAATTTCAACATTCTCCTCTTTACTTGCAAAGTAACAAAACTCAATTTCTTCACAAATATTCTTCACATCTACTTCAGAACCATGCAAAAGAGCAGTGCATAATTGTTTAAGCATAATTGCTGGACTCTTAGCATAATACAACATTCTAACTAATTTCCTCACTTTATTATGATGCACTGCTAGCATCCTGAAATGATGAAAAACACTCTGGCATACTCTCCTGGAAAGACAAGCCAGTGAATGACCATGCAAACCTGTCACTTCTCTCACTCTGCAAGGATCTAATTCTTGCAACAACTTCATTTTCTGTTTTAAAGTTTTCTTATTAAACGTCCGTACAAAATCACAAAGCAAATTGATGGAATCCTGTCGCACACTGCAAATACTACTACACTTCCAGGTATACACTGGTCCCTTAGGACGTCTTCCTAAAACCTCATTACCTAACACCTCTTCTGCCTCTGTTGTCACAAGTTTTTCTTTTTCAACTGGACAACCATCTTTCACCTCATAAGCTCGACCACTGGTGTCAACTACATGCACCAAATCATTATCCTGGAAATAACTCTCCTCATTAAAAAATGCCTCACAACTTGAACTATGCATCCATTCTCCTGAAAAAACTTCACAAAAATTACTACGATTAACTGTTCTCTTCCATCTACTATTTGTTTTGAAATCATAAATTGCCTTGTTTAGTTTCCTAATTCTATTGATTATCAAAATAAATAACTTTCGCTTAATTTCAAATGCCTGATCAATAATTTTCTCAACTTTTTTTTTTCTCTTATAAAAAAACACTTTCTGTTGACCTTTCTTAATATTTTTTAACAAATTGCCAATTATCCTGTTGCGGAACATTCGTCTACGAATGTCCCTAAACTGATTTTTCCTTCTACTACCATGCACAGAGTTATCTCCTGCTCTAGCAGTAACATTTTTGATTGGCCTTTCCTTTCCATTTAAATTGGCTCTCTTTTTCTGGACTAAAACATGTTCTGTAGTAATACTTTTTGTTCTACTAATGTTTCTTAGGAATGATTTCGTTGTCTTACCCGGAGCTTTCTTGGTGACTTGACGAGTTTTTATTGTAGAGGACTGCTGCAAGCATTTAGTAATCTGCTGTCTTTGACGTTTTGTAGCCTTTCGGCTTCTTTCTTTAGATGGCATAATGTAGTTTTAAAATGATCTGCAGTTGAATCTGTGGTAAAATATAATAAAAAATGTTATTAACCACTATTACCAAACAGTAAATCAATAACAGTCGTCAAAAAATTAACACACTACTTGTCAATTTTACATACAATAATTTTTAGTGCATTGGCAAATTTAGTACTCACAAATAGTAGCAAAGAAATAGAATGCTTCTACATTTGACCTTTGCTCTTTTATATGTGAATCTGAACTAATTTTTATCAGCATATTTCCCTATTTTATTAAAGACACTTCACACAAGCTGTTTTTGAAGATGTGTTTAATTTTAAATGAAACGGTTAACATGGTTACTTTTCATTTCCAGTAACTTTTAAAAATAAATGTTTATAGTTCCATAGGCTCGAGCAAGTCAGCTTCCCACCCTATGTCATACAATTCTGACAAATCGGCATCCTCATCATGTTCTTCATCATCCTCAGGATTTAAATCATCCAAGGGATCTACTTCCACTGATGTTTCAATCACAATTTCAATGATAATATCGAGATCAACAGATTGCTCATTATCACTCATGCTTGATGTTGTCGTTATCTTTAAAGAAAGAGAACAACAATGACATGTTGCAGAGTAAGAGACAAATCTCAGAGACTATAATTGTAAAATTGTTTAACAAGAGTAACATTTTGCAGATATTATTTAACCATGTCCAGCGATGCTGAGGAGGTGAGGCCTATGTCCAATTTTTCAGTGAACAGGACTCATCTCTTCTTAACCTTGGATAAGCCTCACCAACACTGTGTCCCCTGCTAATACTTAAATTTAAAGGAGCAGATTTATGTTAACTGGCGCATCCCCAGGGATGCACCAGTTAACGTGCGCCACTGCTCTGCCACCCATGATGTGCCGCATTTACAATGCAGAGCACCATTGAGCAAAAACAGCACAGATGCGTCACGCATCTGTTGCACAAAAACGGCGCATTGCAGGAATCACGTCGTAAGCGCGACATATCTACTGCAATGCACAGGGGCAAGCCACACATTGCATGGTGCATCACTCCTTATGCCTGTTTCAAACAGGCCTAAGGATTTGATTCAGCAATGCCATAAATGTGACTCAGTGAAATCTTCTTAATTTTACTGTGTTAGTTTTACAGGGCTTTCATGCAAATGACTGCCCACCCTACAACAAAACGCTCACATGAAATCTGACGCAGGTTTCATGTGGCACAGGACTTTACAGCATGACACATCTGCCTAGATGCATCAAGTTGTAAATATGTCGCAACATAGCAAATCTTTTGCACCGCCGCTGCGTCACAAAAGTGACGCACAGCGGCGCAAAAGAGGCACACGGCTATCATAAATCTGTCCCTAACATTTTAAATGATTGATTCAGGATGACGATAAGGTGTGGCCTATCCAGAGGTTTGTTTGAGGTTAGGCCTACTCAGGGTTGCAGATGAAATTTAGGCTTGTTGAAGAGTACAGAGGAGATAATACATGTGCAGGCCTACCAATGAAGTGAATCATGTCCGCTGCACTCTTGAACAAAGGTCAGACCTCTTCTGTGTCCGTGAACAGGCCTAAACCTCATCTGCACAATGTGATTCGTAATGTTAGGAAACACAGGTGATGTAATTGAAAAATGTGGAATTTCTTTTCCTCATTTCACAATCACGTCACCTGTGTTTCCTTTGCTTAGGTATCTCATTGTGCAGATGGAGTCTAGCATATCAAAGAGTACGCAGAAGTTGAGCACTGTATGCAACAATTTTGACATTTACAGAAGATTCAGCTTCTCCATGTCCCCTACACAGTCCTAAATGTTTACAGTTTAAACTGACGGTATCTTGTTGGAGATGAAGTGAGGCCTATCTTGCAACATGGTGCATCTTTTGCATCACTGCTGCATCACAAAAGTGACGCAACAGCGGCGCAAAAGAGGCACACGGCCATCATAAATCTGCCCCTAACATTTTAAATGATTGATTCAGGATGACGATAAGGTGTGGACTATCCAGAGGTTTGTTTGAGGTGAGGCCTACTCAGGGTTGCAGATGGAATTTAGGCTTGTTGAAGAGTACAGAGGAGATAATACATGTGCAGGGCTACCAATGAAGTGAATCATGTCCACTGCACTCTTGAACAAAGGTCAGACCTCTTCTGTGTCCGTAGACAGGCCTAAACCTGATCTGCACAATGTGATTCGTAAAGTTAGGAAACACAGGTAATGTAATTGAAAAATGTGGAATTTCTTTTCCTCATTTCACAATCACATCACCTGTGTTTCCTTTGCTTAGGTATCTCATTGTGCAGATGGAGTCTAGCATATCAAAGAGTACGCAGAAGTTGAGCACTGTATACAACAATTTTGACATTTACAGAAGATTCAGCTTTTCCATGCCCACTACACAGTCCTAAATGTATACATTTTAAACTAACAGTATTTTGTTGCAGATGAAGTGAGGCCTATCTTGCAACATGGTGCATCTTTTGCATCACTGCTGCATCACAAAAGTGACGCAACAGCAGCGCAAAAGAGGCGCACGGCCATCATAAATATGCCACTAACATTTTAAATGATTGATTCAGGATGAAGATAAGGTGTGGACTATCCAGAGGTTTGTTTGAGGTGAGGCCTACTCAGGGTTGCAGATGGAATTTAGGCTTGTTGAAGAGTGCAGAGGAGATAATACATGTGCAGGCCTACCAATGAAGTGAATCATGTCCACTGCACTCTTGAACAAAGGTCAGACCTCTTCTGTGTCCGTAGACAGGCCTAAACCTCATCTGCACAATGTGATTCGTAAAGTTAGGAAACACAGGTGATGTAATTGAAAAATGTGGAATTTCTTTTCCTCATTTCACAATCACATCACGTGTGTTTCCTTTGCTTAGGTATCTCATTGTGCAGATGGAGTCTAGCATATCAAAGAGTACGCAGAAGTTGAGCACTGTATACAACAATTTTGACATTTACAGAAGATTCAGCTTCTCCATGCCCCCTACACAGTCCTAAATATATACATTTTAAACTAACAGTATCTTGTTGCAGATGAAGTGAGGCCTATCTTGCAACATGGTGCATCTTTTGCATCACTGCTGCATCACTAAAGTGACGCAACAGCAGCGCAAAAGAGGCGCACGGCCATCATAAATATGCCCCTAACATTTTAAATGATTGATTCAGGATGACGATAAGGTGTGGACTATCCAGAGGTTTTTTTGATGTGAGGCCTACTCAGGGTTGCAGATGAAATTTAGGCTTGTTGAAGAGTACAGAGGAGATGATACATGTGCAGGCCTACCAATGAAGTGAGTCATGTCCACTTCACTCTTGAACAAAGGCCAGACCTCTTCTGTGACTCTGGACAGGCCTAAACCTCAACTGCACAATGTGATTCATAATGTTAGGAAACACAGGTGATGTAATTGAAAAATGTGGAATTTATTTTCCTCATTTCAGAATCACATAACCTGTGTTTCCTTTGCTTAGGTATCTCATTGTGCAGATGGAAACTAACATATCAAAGACTACGCAGAAGTTGAGCACTGTATGCAACAATTTTGACATTTACAGAAGATTCAGCTTCTCCATGCCCCCTACACAGTCCTAAATGTTTACAGTTTAAACTGACGGTATCTTGTTGGAGATGAAGTGAGGCCTGTCTTGCAACATGGTGCATCTTTTGCATCACTGCTGCATCACAAAAGTGACGCAACAGCAGCGCAAAAGAGGCGCACGGCCATCATAAATCTGCCCCTAACATTTTAAATGATTGATTCAGGATGACGATAAGGTGTGGCCTATCCAGAGGTTTGTTTGAGGTGAGGCCTACTCAGTGTTGCAGATGAAATTTAGGCTTGTTGAAGAGTACAGAGGAGATAATACATGTGCAGGCCTACCAATGAAGTGAGTCATGTCCACTACACTCTTGAACAAAGGCCAGACCTCCTCTATCTCCCTGGACAGGCCTAAACCTCATCTGCACAATGTGATTCGTAATGTTAGGAAACACAGGTGATGTAATTTAAAAACGTGCAAATATTTATGCTCAATTCACAATCACATCACCTGTGTTTCCTTAGCTTAGTTATCTCATTGAGCAGATTTAGTCTAGCATATCCAAGAGTACGCAGAGGATGAGGACTTTATGCAACAGAGCAATGTACATTACTCACCTCCTTTGACACTTACAGAAGCCTCAGTTTAATATTTCTCAGTTCAATATTTATTTAAAGAAGCAGACACCAATATGACCTTCTCATAAATGTGAAAAGCGTTTTTTTTTTTTTTTTTTAAAACGATTTTCTGGTCATAATTTGAAAACACAACACAGGTCCTATGTAGAAGCACATCCTATCAGTACTTAAATTAGCCAAGCACACATGGGGGCGTATTTACAAGGACCTTACACCACGGGGAAATAACTTAAATTAAAATGGGGAAAATAACATCAAAGGGACTCAAAGGCCTTTTAAATATGCCCCAAGCAGCATATGAAACTCTAGCAGTACATATCAAGAAACTTAAATGACTTCAATAAACGTTTTTAAACACATCAAGTAAAGCAGTTATTCAACTACATTCATGGGGAAGTGACTTAAAATGCCCTAACACACATGAAAGCGTATTTTGAAGGCCCTTGCACCATTTTTGCATCACTTTTAACATGGCTATGTAACTCAAAGAAACAAAATCTAAATTTGCCAAGCACACATGGGGGCGTATTTACAAGGACCTTGCACCACGGGGAAATGTCTTAAATTAAAATGGGGAAAATAACATCAAAGGGACTCAAAGGCCTTGTAAATATGCCCCAAGCAGCCTATGAAACTCCAGCAGTACATATCAAGAAACTTAAATGACTTCAATAAACGTTTTTAAACACATCAAGTAAAGCAGTTATTCAACTACATTCATGGGGAAGTGACTTAAAATGCCCTAACACACATGAAAGCGTATTTTGAAGGCCCTTAAACCATTTTTGCATCACTTTTAACATGGCTATGTAACTCAAAGAAACAAAATCTAAATTTGCCAAGCACACATGGGGGCGTATTTACAAGGACCTTGCACCACGGGGAAATGACTTAAATTAAAATGGGAAAAATAATATCAAAGGGACTCAAAGGCCTTGTAAATATGCCCCAAGCAACCTATGAAACAAAGCAACATTTTAAATACACAACTTTCTTCATACTTTTCTCCCTAAAGCATACTATTCTCTATCTAAATTAAATGAATCTTTTCTCACCTTAGCAAATACTTTTTGAGTTTCAAAACAGTCTCAGACACACACCAATTTGTCTTCAGCAGAGCAAAAGGTATGCACTCCAGAGGCTGCAACCAACAATGGCACAGAAATGCTGTAATTCATCACACATATCTCTCATGTCACCCAATCAAAACTCTTCCCTCACTTTTTTCAAATCAACACCCTTCCCCCTTCTGCCCTTTCTGCCTTTTTTCCATAGCAACCACCTCCTGAAAGATCTCTCATGTTTGCAAGTTCACACAACAATGTTTCAATTGAACTCTGAACTCTCAGTACACCTGCGTATCCAGTGCAATCTTTCATAAAATGATTTTTTCTTGACCATTCAAATTACATCTTTCAAAGAACTCATCCATGCACCCTAACTTTCTGTTTTCAGCAATCAAAATCCACCAATCACTGCTACTGATTAATTATCACACAAACTCCACAGTTTTTTTCATTACATACTCCTACTGTTCCAGCTGCCATTTCATTCCCACACTTCATCTGACTGCAGCAGAACCTCCTCTCACCATGTTTTCTGTCTGGATTGTTGGACATAGTTATATCCACTGGGCTCAAAGGTATGCTGATAACAGAAATTTACACAACCTCAATTTACAAAATGTGGAAATCAACTGGATTGGCCACAGAGGATTAAGATGTCACCAATTGATACCATTGGTGAAAACCTTTTTGCATTTGCCAAAACCTGACCTGTTAATTGTGCACTGTGGAGGAAATGACTTGGGCACTTTGACAGGGGTAGGTCTGGAAATGCTTTTAAAAGACACCTTTGACCAATTGATGGCACTTTTTCCTCAAACTGCCTTGGTATATTCAAATATATGCCAAAGACAGAAATGGAGGTGGTCCAACCAATTTTGTCCACAAATTGAGAAATCGAGGAAGCATGTAAATAAGTCTGTTTCAGCTTACATGAGAGACCATGGAATGGGCTCCATCTACAACAATAACTTGCGTTACTACATGCAAGATATCTACAGAAGAGATGGAGTTCACTTCTCAGATGAGGGGAACAGAATTTTCATCCTGAATTTAGGACTGTGCATTGGTACCTACTTGTAGGTACCTAAATCAGCCACAGGACCCAAAAGCTCTTTTCAGAGCTACCCTACATCTGATCACTCACAATTATTATTTTACTCTAACTTTTTTCACTAATTTTCACCAAAGTATGCTCACCGGAGCGCTACCCGGGACGCGCACCGGACGCTAACCGTGCAAAAATTTGAAAAAAAATGTGGTTTTTTTCGCACATATGGGCCTCCTCAGCCACCCTCAGAAAACCTAGGGGGTCAGGATACGTCTACCGTGCCCCCTTCTACCCATTCTCAACATTATTTGCCCTCCATCTTGTATCTCAAATCTACCGAAACACAAAATGGAGGACTCCCGTAACGCTGCCAGTTCGCGTACCGGGGCGCGCACCAGGAAGCGCTCGCTCAAAAAAGGTGGGAAAGTAATATACAGAAAAATCACTGGAGACACTTTCACCAAATATAGATTAGCGCATACTACATACCAATCCCTACCGTTTTCACAAATTTGGTTGGAATTCCATTTAGCCATTTACCCTGTAGACCTCTCTAAATAACCTGAGGTAAATTACTTCACAAAACACATCTGAAGTGTTGGAATTGACAACCAATTAAAATGTTACTTTCATTTTCTACTTTTTTTACCTGACATTTGATTGGTTATGTACCTGAATATATATAAAGAAAGAGAGAGAAACACAGCCATTTTGACTACTACTTCCTGAAGTACATTGCAAGAGCATTTTCACTGACAACTTAAACTTGTTTTTAAAAGGTAAGATGTTATTTTGTAAATTTGAAAGGAGAACTATGTCATGCACTTTAAATTATTTTGGGAAAACATTTTTAGATAGGTATATACTGTCCCTCTGTAAGAGTTAGACATTGAGAAAGGCTTGTTTATTATAATTATGGATTGATTTAGGTTTCCGTGGTATAATTATGAATTTACTTAGGCTTCTTCACAGGCACTTTTTAATAGTACTACTTCACGCCTGAAACCATACAGTGCCCATTGATTACTTCTCTGTTATAAACTCACAAGTACCTGTCTGAACTTAAACCCAACAGTGCCCTATCCCTACTGATATATTTATTTTTTATGCAAATTACAGCAAGAAAATGGAAGGAGAGCAGAATATTTCCTTCAAAATTGTTCTGGAGAACAACACAGAAAAAGATATTGAGGACAATTATGACTCAGATTTCATGGATGAATCACGGGACCATGAATTAGTTCAATGTGTAGATGCAGTAGATTCGCTGATTGAAAATGAGGACATTTCCGACAATGTGTTGTTAAATGTTCTGTTAAATTTGGAAAAAGAATCACAAAAATAAATTTATATTTAATTAAAAAAAAAAAAAAAAAAAAATGAACAATCAATAAACATACAATATTTAAAAAGTCGATCATTCTTTTTTCCTTATAGTACGCTCCCCGGACCGCTTCCCGGTGCGCGTACTGGGCGCTCCCCACGCAAAAAAAACAATTTTTTCTTTTCTTTTCCCCCGCGGGGCCCTTTTAAAGCCTCCACATCAAACCTAGGGGGTCAGGGAGGATCTGCTATGCCCCCTTATGGCCATTTACCCCTTTGTTTTGGCCTCCTCTTGTCTCTCAATCCTACCGAGAGACAAGATGGCGGCCGCTCCGGACTGTTTAGAATGTTGACAGACACCGGAGAGCCAATCAGCTTCGCTTCGCGAAGTTCCGTTACGCGTCAGGTACGCGAACCGGGGCGCTGCCCGGAGCGCGCTTACAGATATATATATTTTTTTGAACGTTAATTTCTCAAAATCCACTGGAGCACATATATTGAGACCTAGCAAAGGCACATCGGGCTACCAGTCCCTACAATTTTGCCAAGTTTCGTGGAAATCCATTCAGCCGTTCGAGCTAAAAGTGAGGCCAACCGCCCTATGGAAAATTGCATGGGAAAAACGCGTTTTGGGACCCCCCTTTTTTCTCAGCCCCCCCCCTTGACGAAACCCCCCCAAATTTTCAGGGGCTGCTCAGAAAGAAAATGTTCCATTTTCCTGAAAATTTCAGCCAATTCCGTCCTCAAACGCCAAAGTTATTCGACATAGAATTTTCAAAAATCCCATAGAGAAAAAATCCTAACTATATATACCTACTGGCGACCGCCAGTAGGTAATATATCTATATATATATATATATATATATATATATATATATATATATATATATATATATATATATATATATTACCTACTGGCAGTCGCCAGTAGGTATATATAGTTAGGATTTTTTCTCTATGGGTTTTTTGAAAATTCTATGTCTAATAACTTTGGCGTTTGTGGACGGAATCGGCTGAAATTTTCAGGAAAATGGCACATTTTGTTTCTGAGCAGCCCTTGAAAATTTGGGGGGGGTTCGTCCAGTGGGGGCCGAGAAAAAAGGGGGGTCCCAAAACGTGTTTTTAACATTGAGTTTTCCATAGGGCGGTTGGCCTCACTTTTAGCCCGAACGGCTGAATGGATTTGCACGAAACTTGGCAAAATTGTAGGGACTGGTAGCCCGATGTGCCTTTTGTAGGTCTCAATATATGTGCTCCAGTGGATTTTGAGAAATTAACGTTTAAAAAAAGATATATATCTGTAACAGCGGACCGGTTAGCGCTCTGGTTCGCGGACTTTTCGCGCAACGGAGCTTTGTGAAGCGAAGCTGATTGGTTCTCCGGCGTCTGTCAACATTCCAAACAGTCCGTAGCGGCCGCCATCTTGTCTCTCGGTAGGATCGAGAGACAAGAGGAGGTCAAAACAAAGGGGGAAATAACTATAAGGGGGCATAGTAGATCCTCGCTGACCCCCTAGGTTTGATGTGGAGGTTTTAAAAGGGCCCCGCGGGGCAAAAAAAAAACAAAATAATAATAATCGAACGGCTGAATGGATTTGCACGAAACTTGGCAAAATATTAGGGACTGGTAGCCCGATGTGCCTTTGCTAGGTCTCAATATATGTGCTCCAGTGGATTTTGAGAAATTAACGTTCAAAAAAAGATATATATCTGTAACAGCGCTCCGCTTCGCGTACTTTTCGCGTTACGGAGCTTTGCGAAGCTGATTGGTTCTCCGGCGTCTGTCAACATTCCAAACAGTCCGTAGCGGCCGCCATCTTGTCCCTCGGTAGGATTGAGAGACAAGAGGAGGCCAAAGCGAAGGGGGAAATGACCATAAGGGGGCATAGTAGATCCTTCCTGACCTCTTAGGTTTGATGTACCATTTTGCCAAGTTTGGTGTAATTCCGTTCAGCCATTCAGGCTGTAGACGTATGTAAATGTCCTATGGAAAATTGCATGGGGAAAACACATTTGAAAGTGTTGAAATTTAGAACCAATTAAAATGTTACTTTGGTTTTGTATTTGTGTGTGATGAAAGTTAATTGGTTATGTATATATGTCAAATGAGAGGAAACCACAGCCATTTTGTGATACTACTGTCTGAGGTACATTTGTGAGGAATTTTTGGTGGTGAATTTCTGGTGTTTGATTTACACAGTACTAACACTTCTGCTACTTTTAAAAAGGTGAGTTGTTAATTTGTAAGGGGAACTATGTTGTACACTTGAAGATAATTTGAAAAATGTTTTCTGTTATTTATTTGCAGTCCTTCTGTTATACTAAATACTTGATAAAGTTAGTTTTATATTATGTATTACTAAAAACGATAAATGAAAGTGATTATTTTTTTCTGCAATTTACAGCAAGCAATTTCAAAATAAAATGGCTCACAATGAAGAGACCGTGGCAATTTCTTTTGAATTGTCCAACACATTGATTGAAATTGAGAGCACCAATAATGAAATATTGTCACAAGGAGGACATGACTTGTATGATTCCATTAGATTGATTGAAATGGACAGCACCAAGAATGAAATATTGTCACAAGGAGATGACTTGAATGATTCCACTACATTGATTGAAATTGAGAGCACCAATAATGAAATATTGTCACAAGGAGGAGATGGCTTGTATGATTCCATTAGATTGATTGAAATGGACAGCACCAATAATGAAATATTGTCACAAGGAGGAGATGACTTGAATGATTCCACTACATTGATTGAAATTGAGAGCACCAATAATGAAATATTGTCACGAGGAGATGACTTGAATGATTCCACTACATTGATTGAAATTGACAGCACCAATAATGAAATATTGTCACAAGGAGGAGATGACTTGAATGATTTTTTTGATCAATCTCTTGATGGCGAATTTATCGAGTGTTTGGAGACCATAGACTTACACGAATCATCATTGGAGACTTTTAATGAGGACATTGCTGATGAGGACATGTTACTAGTTCTTTCAAATTTAGAAAATTCTGAAGAATAAATTTATATTTAGAAATCAAAAATTGTTTGAGACATTATTCATTTTTATTTTTAATTTATGAGGTTGTAGCGAAGTGATTGTAGTATAAAATGAGACTTATAGTATAGAGTGCAACATTTTTATGTTACATGGTAAGTTTACTCATATTTACTTCCCTTCTGCCACTATATTATCTCCAATGTGTATTTGACATGTCTTCTTCATCTCCGGCCTCCTTTCTCTCACTGTGTGTCTCCGATGCATCTTATCGCTGGTATTTTGTGTAATTACAGAAGAGAGTAAAATAAAATAGTTCGGAACGTGAAAAGGGGGCAAAGTAGAGTACTCCTCACCCCCTAGGCCTTTTTAGGCGGTCCCAAAAGGATCAGTTTCTGCTTTCCTGAGAGATTATGGTATGAGTTCCATATACCACAATAACTTGCATTACAACATGCAAGATATCTATCTCCTATTACCAACTTTTGGAGATATTCGCGCTAAGCGCGAATATCTCCAAAAAGTAACACCTGCCCTGAGCAGTTCTTAGCCATGTTATCCAATGGGAGGTGGATAACATGGCTAAGAGCATTAGCTCGGTAATGCATGAATATCGCTGAGTTTTTAGCGATATTCATGCATTGCGGCCGTTTATTATCGCATTTGCGATAAACCTTGATAATAGTAAGGTTTATCTTCGATAATTTCTGACGATGCTTAGTGGTAAAAAATTGGTTGGTAAGCATCGTTAGCGATAAATATCGCTTAACTTTGGTAATATGCCCCAACGTCTGTTAACGTTCGATTCGAAGGAAATGAGGAAGTGTTGAAAAACATTGTCTGCGCCATCTTGCCTTTTTTGAAATGCCACACTTTTGTCGTGCACGGCAGCCATTTTAGGTGTCTTGACCAGACCCACTCTCTGCACGCTGTCGATTCGTAGCATGGCTCCTCACCCACGCAAGCATCTTCCCTAGGCACTGGTCACCACCGCTCTCTGTCTTATGCATGGGCAATAAACCTCCCCCCATCTGCGCTGCTCTTCCCTGAGAATCACACTCTGTGCCCGCCCGACACCTCCCTTTCGCCCTATTCACTACCGCACCCTCTGACACTCCTCTTTCTCTGTGTCCGATTGTCCAGGCTATCAGCTAGCCCTGCAGATGTAGTTTATGGCCCCAGCTGTAAAGAATCACCCCTCTTCAAAGGAGTTATAGTAGATCAAGGCCCACACTCGATGAGATCCTTCACACCACACGTGTTCCTACTATCTGAAAACCATCCTGTATTGTGATTGGGGAGGGGACCGAGCCTGAAGCGGAAGATTCCAGGAATGACTCTTTGTACATCAAAGTTTTTACAATTATGTGTCACATTAAAAATATATAGCACTCCAACAAAGTAGTAGGAATATAAAACTTTAATAACATATAAATATATACAACAAAACAAAAACAGTAAAAACATTTAAACAACGAAGAGACCGTGGCAATTTCTTTTTAATTATCCAATAGATTTATTGAAATTGACAGCACCAATAATGAAATATTCTTGTCAGTAGCGGTCTGTTGTGCGAATAGTTCCAAGGCAGCAGAACGCGCTGAAATCTAGATGGCACGAAAGTGATGTCTAGTAAGTTGCCGCCCAGCAAAAAACGGCGTGGGGCGCCGCGGGGGTGAGTGAGTCCAGTAGGCACCACAGCTATTCTTACCGGCATTGCAGAATTACTGCTGGGGACAATGCCTGTGCTGTAGCAGGGTCACAGCAGAAACAAAAAGGATTCTGTTGAAGATGTTGTTGGTTTTCAATTTGAAAACAGTTCTGGTGTCAACTGCTATGCTAATGTAGTGGTTAATGTTTTGTTTTCTCTAGAAAATGTAAAAGAGGGGGAGGCAGTCCAAAGTTCCGTTAAAAGGGCAAAGGAAAGGATCGGTGGTTTGAACTATCAGTCAAAAAGGGGAGGGGGTGCAATAATTTTTCCTACCGGGTCACACTGTGCTTTCACCGGAAGTGAGGTCTGCAGGATTCTAGTAATTCAAAGTGAGGCTGGCGCCAGCATGGGAGCGCCGACGTCCCGCGGATACAGTTTCGTCACTCCACGGGCGATCATGGCAGTCATTCCCCATCGGGGGTCGGAGACTCCCGCGGCTCCTCTAGAATCTTCAAGGTCGTGGAGGACTACGGTGGTGGAGTCAACCAGTGACCGGGCCATTTCTTTATGCTGGGCCCGCTCTTGCCAGGTCGACCGCCATTTTGAGAGTTCGGCAGCTACCGGCGATCGCGGGGTCACATGAGCGGACGGGCTCCACCCTGCCGGGCGAGACGTTGCAGCATGGCCACAGTGGAAGAACCGTTTTCCGGGCGCCTGGAGCGCTGAGGGTGCAGCTGGGAAGTCTCCACCTGGGGAGGCGGGAGAGGCCTGTTCGCACCGTCTCTCCCTCCCAGTGCACCCCACGGCGTCTCGCTTGAGATTTGTTATGGCCGGACCAGGCGATGAGGACGAGGGGGGGGTCGGAGGCATGTGCAAGACATCCCCCCCAGTGTTGTCGCAGCCATTATAAAAGAAAGAAGTGTCCCGTCCGTCTTCGGGCCGGGCTTCCGGTGGATGTCGGCCGGACGCCCCTGGCTCTGGCCCCATGAACGGGTTTCTTGGTTTATCGGCTGCAGCCGGATCCCGTCGGCCTCGGCCCCCCGACCGTTGGTGGTCGGACCGGAAGAGCATGTGGCGGGACTACCTGCAACTCTCAAGGGCCACCGCGGCCGGACTGGGAGAGAGAGGGGAGGGTCGAGGAGACATTCCCCCCCCCCTGCAACTGTTCAGCGTTGTAAAGGCAATCTCCTGGCCGGGTCCCGCTGGCCTCGGCCTCTCCTTCGGCTACACCCTACGTTAGGATCTCCTGGCCGAGGCGTGGCAGCAGGACCTGCCTTATATGGGCTGCTCCCGGCTGGGCGTAGCCGGAACCCTGCCCCACCTTGGAAGTTTCCAGAGTGGGGGTGGATGTTCTACTGACTTGCATTTTCCCTAGTCTATCGATTTTTTTGGCGTGGCAGGCGGTGGGACAGCGAGGGGTGATTTGGTTTCTCTTACTGTTTTTCTGGTCTCTCACCAGTGGCATATTTTAACGTTTTCTTGTTTCTAGGACATTAATAGGTTTTATCATTACGTTATGTTATCGTTTCTTTGTTCGTTGTTTAATAAAAGTTCATGTTCATCAGTGGCCTACTGATTTTCGTTTTCCTATTTTTTTCTTTCCAGGTTGTTTCATGGTAAAGTTTCTGTTAACAGGATACAGTGATCACTTCGTTATTATTGCGTATGTCCTTTTCACTAGGGGTGCTCTCTGGTCGGGCCAGATGACGTATCTCTAGTAAATGGTCCGGGTGAAAAAGGTGCATCAATCAGTGGGGAGTAGATAGGCATGACAGATTACAACGGGGGAGAAAGGTCCGCATTACATACCCTTTCACTACTTGCAAAGATTTTCCTACGTTTATTTGCAAACAGGGAATACCTCCAAAAAGAACTAATTCCCAAACAGTCAATGTTCGGACAATCAATCAATCAATGAGGAATGAAATAGGTACGACGTGTTAAAGGCTTGCGTTACCTACCCTTCACTATCTGCAAAGGGAGATAGAATATTCCTATTCTTCCTCGTTTGCAGGTAGAGAAGATCGTTAAGAGAATTAACTTCGAACAATTCAATGCTCGATTGAAACAATCAACAAGGGGTACTGTGAACACAAATGAACGCCGCTTATATACATACGCATTGCTATTTTCAACAGGTTGTTCCTAATGTTTCTATTTTAGCGAGGTCAAAAGAGATCCCATTAGTGGCCTACTGATTTTGCTCGATTCCTTTTGTTTTTTTACACGATTTTTCGCTATCTGCAAAGAGTAAACAGAGTATTGCGACTCTGTGCTTGTTTGTAAATAGAGAATGAACCAAAGAGAACAATCAATCAAATGGAGAGAGAAGCAGGCACGACGGATTACAAAGGGGGAAAGGGATGCGTTAACTACCCTTCACTATCTGCAAAGAGAGAGTACTCCTAATAGAAATGAGGGGTGGGGGGCAGCAATCAAAGCAGATCAGTGTGCATAAACACGAAAAAAGAAATTCTTACCACGTACTTGACATTCGACAGCTTATGATATTTGCTATTAAAAAACCATTGAAATTCACTGAAAAAACCATAGGTTATAGACCATATATAGTTAGGAATTAGCATTTACAAAACCTTGAAAATTCACTGAAAAAACCATAGGTTATAGACCATATATAGTTAGGAATTAGCATTTAAAAAACCTTATTTTACTCACACAAAACCATTGAAATTCCATATATAGTTAGTTGCACTAACTATATATTGCGCACCCGCAATCCACTGCTGATGATGTCACATATTACATCATTCATGACATGGTCAGTGACATCACTGATGACATCACTGATGACATCTCAAATGACATCACTGATGACATCACTGATGACATCTCATTTGACATCAATGACCACATCACTGATGATATCATTCATGTGACAATACAATGCATCTCCTCACATTTTAATATAACCTCTGTTTCACCCAGTGTTAAAAACAGAGTATAATTTTTGAAACCATTGACACACCAATACTAGTTACTACATACGTACTCACTGATTCCTACGTCTACACACACATTCACTCATTCACCCATACAATCATTCATACATACAATCACTCATGTTTACAACACAATCATATGCACTCATACACCTATACAGACACTCACACTCTGCCACTCATCCATGGAGTTACTCACACACCTAGTCAGTCCTGTAAAGAATCAATCACACTTCCATTTTCTACTCTATACAGTTAAACATAGAGCACCTTACGTTTTCAACCATATACTAACACATACTTACTCTCTTATACAATCATTGATACAAGTACACATTGATCTGTACAGAGTCACACACCTCCCAGCCAGCCACACACACACTCAGTCTCCCATGCAAATACTTGGGCAATCAATCAATAACCCATATAGTTACTCATATAGCTACTGATCAACACATGCAGCAGTTTACAGAACAACAGACATAATGATGCACAAATTAAGACAGTTTAGTCACTAACCCATGCACTCAGTGAGACACATTTAATCACTCACTCATACATTCAGTCATGCACCTACTAAATCCTTCGTCCAGACACTTATACATCCACTCATTCTTCAATATGTAAGACATATTTTAACTTTACAGAAACATAGTCACTGGATGTTGTCATCAGTGATGTCATCAGTGATGTCATTTGAGATGTCATCAGTGATGTCATCAGTGATGTCACTGACCATGTCATGAATGATGTAATATGTGACATCATCAGCAGTGGATTGCGGGTGCGCAATATATAGTTAGTGCAACTAACTATATATGGAATTTCAATGGTTTTGTGTGAGTAAAATAAGGTTTTTTAAATGCTAATTCCTAACTATATATGGTCTATAACCTATGGTTTTTTCAGTGAATATATATATATATATATATATATATATATATTCACTGAAAAAACCATAGGTTATAGACCATATATAGTTAGGAATTAGCATTTACAAAACCTTGAAAATTCACTGAAAAAACCATAGGTTATAGACCATATATAGTTAGGAATTAGCATTTAAAAAACCTTATTTTACTTACACAAAACCATTGAAATTCCATATATAGTTAGTTGCACTAACTATATATCGCGCACCCGCAATCCACTGCTGATCATGTCACATATTACATCATTCATGACATGGTCAGTGACATCACTGATGACATCACTGATGACATCTCAAATGACATCACTGATGACATCACTGATGACATCTCAAATGACATCACTGATGACATCACGGATGACATCTCAAATGACATCACTGATGACTACATCCAGTGACTGTATAATTCTGTAAAGTTAAAATATGTCTTACATATTGAAGAATGAGTGGATGTATAAGTGTCTTGATGAAGGATTTAGTAGGGGCATGGCTGACTGTATGAGTGACTGATTAAATGTGTCTCACTGAGTGCATGGGTTAGTGACTAAACTGTCTTAATTTGTGCATCATTATGTCTGTTGTTCTGTAAACTGCTGCATGTGTTGATCATTAGCTATATGATTAACTGTATGGGTTATTGATTGGTTGCCCAAGCATTTGTATGGGAGACTGAGTGTGTGTGTGGGTGGCTGGGAGGTGTATGACTCTCTGCATAGATGTGTGAGCAGTTGATTGACTAGATGTATGGGTTCAAAAGTGCATGTGGAAACAGCTGTATGGGCGGTTGACTGTGTGCATGAGTGTATTGGTGAGTGAATGGATATCTCAGTGCTACATGTCAAAGTAAGTACATATGTAAAACACAGTACATGTGAGAGTTGACATATATAAATAACTGTGCATAAGAGCCAGTGAATGTGTGAGTGGCTGTATGGATCATTGTGAACTTGTATCCAGGATTGTATAAGTGAGTAAATATGTTTTAGTATATGTTTGAATAAGTAAGGTGTGTATAACTGTATAGTTGAGGAAATGGAGGTGTGATTGATTCTTTGCATGACTGACTAAGTGTCTGAGTAACTCCATGGATGAGTGACAGTCTATGAGTGTCTGTTTACACTGAGTGTATCTAAGGTTATATTAGAGTCTGAAGAGGTTCATCGTATTATCACATGAATGATGTCATCAGTGATGTGATCAGTAATGTCAAATGAGATGTCATCAGTGATGTCATCAGTGATGTCATTTGAGATGTCATCAGTGATGTCATCAGTGATGTCATTTGAGATGTCATCAGTGATGTCATCAGTGATGTCACTGACCATGTCATGAATGATGTAATATGTGACATGATCAGCAGTGGATTGCGGGTGCGCGATATATAGTTAGTGCAACTAACTATATATGGAATTTCAATGGTTTTGTGTGAGTAAAATAAGGTTTTTTAAATGCTAATTCCTAACTATATATGGTCTATAACCTATGGTTTTTTCAGTGAATTTTCAAGGTTTTGTAAATGCTAATTCCTAACTATATATGGTCTATAACCTATGGTTTTTTCAGTGAATTTCAATGGTTTTTTAATAGCAAATATCATAAGCTGTCGAATGTCAAGTACGTGGTAAGTGAAAACATTTTCGTGTTTATGCACACTGATCTGCTTTGAATGGTGCCCCCCCCCTCATTTCTATTAGGAGTACTCTCTCTTTGCAGATAGTGAAAGGTAGTTAACGCAGGCCTTTGCCCCCGTTGTAATCCGTCGTGCCTGCTTCTCTCTCCATTTGATTGATTGTTATCCAAGTATTTACTGTTTTAGAATTAGTTCTCTTTGGTTCATTCTCTATTTACAAACAAACACAGAGTCGCAATACTCTGTTTAGTCTTTGCAGATAACGAAAAATCGTGTAAAAAAAAAAAGAAAAGGAATCGAGCAAAATCAGTAGGCCACTAATGGGATCTCTTTTTGACCTCGCTAAAATAGAAACATTAGGAACAACCCATCATGACAAATACAAAACTAGTGAGATGAACTGAACTCCACACAATGATGGCTGCAAAACAGCTCGGCTCCGCCACCCACCCCGCCCAAAATAACGATAAAGAGCGGCTGCCATGATTGGTTGCAGAATGGCCACGACGGAGCTACGAAATGGTGCTGCTCTCATGCTAACCCCAGCTTCAGTCTGAAACATCCAGAAACACTGTAGACTACCAATTCGATCAGTTCCGGTAGCGCCCCAATGTAACCCGGTAGAGAAGAACTAGCCCTCCCCTCTTTGACTGATGGTTCTTGTTGCCTGTCCCTTCTGTTGTCATTTAACAGAACTATTTAGCCTGCTGAAAGGGGTTGTGTTCCGACCGCTGGTTGGTGGAGACATTTTGACTATATTCTGGACCTGCGTTGTCGCGTAATGCGTCATATGAAGCGCCGCGTTAGCGCATCCGGAAGTCATCCGGGGCGCGCAGCGCGTAACGTAAGCATAACAAGTCATGTGACTTGTTAATAAAACTTTTCATTGGTTCATTTTACTTTTCTTATTGTAATGATGAAAGGCTTGGTCATATGACCTAAAAATTACGCTTTTCATTACTTCCGAACATTATTTTTTCTTAAATATATGTTATAATGTTCCAGGCTAATGTACTTTCCCGGAAATTTTACAACTGTCCTGCAAGTAAAATATATTCTTTTTTCGAGAAAAAGAGCGTTTCTTCGTCCCATGACGGAGCCGTTGAGCAAAAGAGGGTCGACCTGCTGTCTTAGTCGCCGATACGCCTGAATATGAGATTCTTATCGATCACTTTATGTTGCAGGAATAGAAAACACAACAGCCCTTGACCATTTATCCTCACTGCGTTCCTTCGTATTATACCTTTTACCCTTCATGTAATTGGTCTACTTTATTTCACTTGCCTTTTAATGATTCTAAAACAGTGACTATTATTAAAAACTTTACCAATGTATATACTACTACCATGTTTTCTTTTAAAAACCTTTATTGTGAAAATTTCATTATACAAATACGAGCCTATAACCACGTGGGCCTGCCACGGAGCAAACTGTAATCGTATATGATGAATAGACATTTACACTGTAGAGGAACGTAACGGGCGGGCCATTAGGTTGCAAGAACTAAGGTGTCTAACAGTTACGGAATCGGTGGACGTACATTTTATAATTAAAATACGACAGGGCCAGTTACAATAAAATTATCTAGATATACATTTGCGGGCAAGTACCATGGGTGACGTTAATTCGAACTTTCAACAGTACAGTAATCAATAACACATCAGAACTTAATATCAATAGGGATGTCGAAATATTCAATCAATTCTCGTCCCCGCCCGCCATGTGCTTCAAAACTGCATACGTATCTCGTGATTTCAAGGTTCTGCAACCAGTACACAACAAGGAGTTACGAGTCCCATTTATTCCGGCGCCATTTTGGGCGAGGACGGGCAGGTCCAGGATATAGTCAAAATGTCTCTACCAACCATCGACTATGATGATGTTCATATGCTGTATTTATTAGAGTAACACTCATCTGTCCACATGAAATTAATTTGCCACAATCTAAACATGTCATTTTAATCTTTCCAAAGTTCTTCTAAATATTTGGGACCGTTTCCCTTGCCTCTGAAGCTCTCAGTGCCACTTCTTTGATGAATGTACTAGCAGGTCAGGGGTTCTCCTCCAAATCTCTCTTTTATGCAGCACTATAATTAATTGCTGCCACCTCTCCATATGACGATGCATGGTATAGTTACCACAACTATATTTTTTTTCGGTTCCTCTGGAGAGTTCATCGTGGCAGATGAAGCGTGTAACGTACCGGGCATTTACCTTTTTTTGCATGTACAGGAAAGGAAAAAAAAATCGAGCGTCCGAGTTCTAAGGTGTCCCAGGGCCATTTTAGTGGACCAGGCCCAAATCCAAAGAACAGGCCGCCATTTTGAGAGTCCTCTTGCAGCCGCCTGTCGCTGTAGCATCAAGAGCAGCCGAAACTCAGCTGAATGGCAACTGAAACGGTAAAGGGGCGCCCCACTACAGCAGACGAGCCTCCACCTAGGAATGCCCATTCACGCCGCCTCCCCCCCCCCCTTCGGGCCCCCCACGCCGTTATTCGGAGCAGTATTGTAGGATGGCCACACCAGTGCGGCAACTTGCTAGACATCACCTCGGTGGTAACCGAATCTCAACGCCTTGTGGTGTCTTCTATTCAGAAAACATTGTTATGCTGCCTTCGACCTATTCGCCGCAAGTGCGCACACAACTCAACTGCATAGCTTGCTAGACACCACCTCGGTGCCATCCGGATCTTGGAATGTCAGCGCCTTTTGGTGTCTTCTCTTCAGAAAATATTGTTGCGCTGCCTTTGGCCCCATTCGCACATCAGTCCGCTACTGACGCCATCTCACAGGCTAATGGGGCGCCCCACGCCGACTTTCAGCATTGTAGGATGACCACACCAGTACAGCAACTTGCTAGACATCACCTCGGTGCCATCCGGATCTCGGCGCCCCACTGCAGATGAAGTGCCTCTCAACTATGAAACCACCACGGTGACATCCGGATCTTGGCGCGTTGTGCTGCCTTCGCCTATTCGCACATCGGTCCGCTACTGACGCCATCTCACAGGCTAATGGGGCGACCCACGCCGAGTTTCAGCATTGTAGGATGACCACACCAGTACAGCAGCTTGCTAGACATCACCTCGGTGCCATCCGAATCTTGGCATCTCAACGCCTAGTGGTATCTTCCATACAGAAAATATTGTTACGCTGCCTTTGGCCCCATTTGCACATCAGTCCGCAACTTAGACATCACCTCGGTGCCATCCGGATCTTGGCATCTCAGCGCCTTGTGGTGTCAGTCAGAAAATATTGTTGCGCTGCCTTTGGCCCCATTCGCACATCAGTCCGCTACTGACACCATCTCACAGGCCAACAGGGCGCCCCACGCCGACTTTTACCATTGTACGATGGCCACACCAGTGCCACAACTTGCTAGACACCACCTCGGTGCCATCCGGATCTTGGCATCTCAGCGCCTTGTGGTGTCTTCAAATCAGAAAATATTGTTGCGCTGCCTTTGCCCCATTCGCACATCGGTCCGCTACTGACGCCATCTCACAGGCCAACGGGGCGCCCCACGCCGACTTTCAACATTGTAGGATGGCCACAGAAGTGCGACAACTTACTAGACACCACCTCGGTGCCATCCGGATCTTGGCGCGTTGTGCTGCCTTCGGCCTATTCGCACATCGGTCCGCTACTGACGCAAACTCACAGGCCAACGGGGCGCCCCACGCCGACTTTCAGCATTGTAGGATGGCCACACCAGTGCGGCAACTTGCTACACACCACCTCGGTGCCATCCGGATCTTGGCATCTCAGCGCCTAGTGGTGTCTTCTATTCCGAAAATATTGTTGCGCTGCCTTCGGCCCCATTCACACATCGGTCCGCTACTGACGCCATCTCACAGGCCAACGGGGCGCCCCACGCCGACTTTCAGCATTGTAGGATGGCCACACCAGTGCGGCAACTTACTAGACACCACCTCGGTGCCATCCGGATCTTGGCGCGTTGTGCTGCCTTCGGCCTATTCGCACATCGGTCCGCTACTGACGCAAACTCACAGGCCAACGGGGCGCCCCACGCCGACTTTCAGCATTGTAGGATGGCCACACCAGTGCTGCAACTTGCTGGACACCACCTCGGTGCCATCCGGATCTTGGCGCGTTGTGTTGCCTTCGGCCTATTCGCACATCGGTCCGCTACTGACGCCGCCTCACGTGCCAACGTATTTTCTCCGCATTTTATACCCTATGCCGCATAACAGGTCATGTGACTTGTTTATAAAACTTTTCATTGGTTCATTTTACTTTTGGTTTCCTAATGATGGAAGGCTTGATCATATGACCTAAAAACAACACTTTTCATTGGATGAAAACTTTTTTTTTTTCCCAAACGATGAAAGCCCCACCTTGTTTCTGGATGTTTCAGACTGAAGCTGGCGTCAGCATGAGAGCACCACCATCTCGTAGCTCCGTCGTGGTCATTCCGCGAGCAATCATGGCAGCCGCTCCCCACCAGAAGCCTGCAGGAGTCGGGGCCCCCAAAACTTTTGATGAATTCTCAAGGCGGAGGGGACGCTTTCGAGAATGGGGTCCAAGACCTAGCAGACAAGCGTCCGATTTCCAAGGTGTCCCAGGGCCATTTCAGTGGACCAGGCCCAAAAAGGAAAGAGCCTGCCGCCATTTTGAGAGTCCTGTGACAGCCGCCTATCGCTGCACCGCAAGAGTGGGCGCAACTCAGCTGAATTGCGGCTTTTGACACAGTGGACCAAAAACGGACGGAATGGCAACTGAAACGGTAAAGGGGCGCCCCACTACAACAGATGACACTCCACCTGGAGAGGCCCGTTCACGCCGCCTCCCCTGGGGCGCCCCACGCCGTTATTCGGAGCAGCATTGTAGGATACCAAAACCAGTGCGGCAACTTACTGGACATCACCTTGGTGCCATCGTTCTGCTGCCTTGGAACTATTCGCACAACAGTTTGCTACTGATGACCCACCCCCCGCGACGCCCCACGCCGTTATTTGCTGGGTGGCAACTTACTAGACATCACTTTCGTGTCATCTAGATTTCAGCGCGTTCTGCTGCCTTGGAACTATTCGCACAACAGTTTGCTACTGATGACCCACCCCCGCGACGCCCCACGCCGGAAATCTGGACGTTGTGCTGCGTTGGGACTATTCGCACAGCCGACCGCTACTTCGTTGTTTTTCCCTCAAAATGTTTATATGTTATTACTATTTTTGTTTTCTTGTATATATTTATAAATTATTAAAGTTTTATAATCTTACTACTTTGTCGGAGTGCTATATATTTTTAATATGACACATAATTGTAAAAACTTTGATGTACAAAGAGTCATCCCTGGAATCTTCCGCTTCAGGCTCGGTCCCCTCCCCAATCACAATACAGGATGGTTTTCAGATAATAGCAACGCTTCTGCTGTGACGGATCTCATCGAGTGTGGGCCTTGATCTACTATAACTCCTTTGAAGAGGGGTGATTCTTTACAGCTGTGGCCATAAACTACATCTGCAGGGCTAGCTGATACCCTAGGACCAGCCTGGACAATCGGACACAGAGGAAAAGGAGTGTCAGAGGGTGCGGTAGTGAATAGGGCGAAAGGGAGGTGTCGGGCAGGCACAGGGTGTGATTCTCAGGGAAGAGCAGCGCAGATGGGGGGAGGTTTATTACCCATGCATAAGACAGAGAGCGGGGGTGACCACTGCCTGGGGGAGATGCTTGCGAGGGTGGGGAGCCATGCTAAGGATCGACAGCGTGCACAGAGTGGGTCTGGTCAAGGCATCTAAAATGGCTGCCGTGCACGACAAAAGTGTGGCATTTGAAAAAAGACAAGATGGCGCAGACAATGTTTTTCAACACTTCCTGATTTCCTTCGAATCGAACGTTAACAGACGTTGGGGCATATTACCAAAGTTAAGCGATATTTATCCCTAACGATGCTTAGCAACGATTTTTTTACCGTCAGAAATTATCGCAGATAAACCTTGCTATTATCAAGGTTTATCGCAAATACGATAAAAAACGACCGCAATGCATTAATATCGCTGAAAACTCAGCGATATTCATGCATTACCGAGCTAATGCTCTTAGCCATGTTATCCACCTCCCATTGGATAACATGGCTAAGAACTGCTCAGGGCAGCTGTTACTTTTTGGAGATATTCGCGCTTATCTCGAATATTTCCAAAAGTTGATAATAGGAGATAGCGATGTTAGCGACTGTTTCCAGTCGCTAACATCTTGGCATGCCCACTTTGCATGTCATTAGTGATAAATATCACTCACATGCAAAGTGGGGCCCAAGATGGTCGCTATCTCCTACTAGCCGTCGCTAACTGGTGTTAGCAACAGCTAGGTAATACAGATATAATTTTATCTCCGCGAAGCGGAGCGCTGTTACAGATATATATCTTGTTTTTGAACGTTAATTTCTCAAAATGCACTGAAGCACATATATTGAGACCTAGCAAAGGCACATCGGGCTACCAGTCCCTAATATTTTACCAAGTTTCGTGCAAATCCATTCAGCCGTTCGATTATTATTATTATTATTTTTTTTTGCCCCGCGGGGCCCTTTTAAAACCTCCACATCAAACCTAGGGGGTCAGCGAGGATCTACTATGCCCCCTTATGGTCATTTGCCCCTTCGGTTTGGCCTCCGCTTGTCTCTCGATCCTACCGAGAGACAAGATGGCGGCCGCTACGGACTGTTTGGAATGTTTACAGACGTCGGAGAGCCAATCAGCTTCGCTTCGCAAAGCTCCGTAACGCGAAAAGTACGCGAAGCGGTACGCTGTTACAGATATATATCTTTTTTTGAACGTTAATTTCTCAAAATCCACTGGAGCACATATATTGAGATCTAGCAAAGGCACATCGGGCTACCAGTCCCTACAATTTTGCCAAGTTTCGTGCAAATCCATTCAGCTGTTCGATTATTATTATTTTTTTCTTTTTTTTGCCCCGCGGGGCCCTTTTAAAACCTCCACATCAAACCTAAACGATCAGGGAGGATCTACTATGCCCCCTTATGGTAATTTGCCCCTTCGGTTTGGCCTCCGCTTGTCTCTCGATCCTACCGAGAGACAAGATGGCGGCCGCTACGGACTGTTTGGAATGTTTACAGACGCCGGAGAACCAATCAGCTTCGCTTCACAAAGCTCCGTTGCGCGAAAAGTACGCGAACTGGAGCGCTTCCCGGTCCGCTGTTACAGATATATATCTTTTTTTAAACGTTAATTTCTCAAAATCCACTGGAGCACATATATTGAGACCTACAAAAGGCACATCGGGCTACCAGTCTCTACAATTTTGCCAAGTTTCGTGCAAATCCATTCAGCCGTTCGGGCTAAAAGTGAGGCCAACCGCCCTATGGAAAACTCAATGTTAAAAACACGTTTTGGGACCCCCCTTTTTTCTCGACCCCCCCTGGACGAACCCCCCCCCAATTTTCAGGGGCTGCTCAGAAACAAAATGTGCCATTTTCCTGACAATTTCAGCCAATTCCGTCCACAAACGCCAAAGTTATTAGACATAGAATTTTCAAAAAACCCATAGAGAAAAAATCCTAACTATATATACCTACTGGCGACCGCCAGTAGGTAATATATATATATATATATATATATATATATATATATGTATATATATATATAAATATATATATACATATATATATATATATATATTCACTGAAAAAACCATAGGTTTCAGGCCTTATATAGTTAGGAATCAGCATTTAAAAAACCTTTGAAATTCACTGAAAAAAACATAGGTTTCAGGCCTTATATAGTTAGGAATTAGCATTTAAAAAACCCTTTGAAATTAACTGAAAAAACCATAGGTTTCAGGAGTTATATAGTTAGGAATTCGTTTTTAAAAAACATTTGAAATTCACTCAAAAAACTATAAGTTTTAGTGGTGTTATAGTTAGCTGGACATTTTACTCATACAAAACCAATGAAATTGCTCCTATATAGTTAGTTGTACTAACTATATTGCGCGTACCCGCAATCCACTGCTGATGATGTCACATATTAGATCATTCATGACATGGTCAGTGACATCACTGATGACATCTCAAATGACATCACTGATGACAATACTGATGACATCATCCACGTGACAATCACATACACCTTTTCATACACTATTACAATTTTTCATCACTGTTTGTAAAATACAGAGTATCATATTTAAATCCATTGTCACAGCAATACAAGTATCTAAAAATCCACTCAGTGATTCATAGATGTATACACACATCTAATCACTTACCTATGGATTCACTCATACATGCTGTCAATGAACAATAGAACATTTTTTTTTTCAGTGAATTTCAAAGGTTTTTTAAATGCTAATTCCTAACTATAACTGGTGTGTAACCTATGTTTTTTTCAGTGAATATATATATATATATACAATTTCTATGGCAAAATGTAATTCCTCATTTTGTTCCTTTTCAAATTAAATGTATTAAGTGTTACCACTCAATCAAGATGACTTCAGGTGTGCCATACTTTTGTCATAAGTAAGACTGTTAGCGTTCTAGTTGTTCTTTAGAACACTCTTGGACATTCTGTCATTGGGCTGTTGTTGGGCTACATCTGGCTGATATTTGGGCTACATTTGGGCTCTTTTGTCTCTGGTGGCCATCTTGAGAGACTGCATATCAGAAGTTTTTTTAATGAAATATAAGAGGATTTGAGAAGTCACTCAAAATGTGCCCTAATTTTTCTTTCCTATAAACCAAAACGAGCACCATTATTGCCACACTACTTCTACTTGGATCATGGATGATCACTTGAATTACTGAATCAAACGGTAACTCTCAGGAATTGCTTTTTCCGGAATTAATCCAATGATTTTTATTAGTTTTGCGTCCAAAAGACCTTATAAATGAACAATTTTGTGTGTATATACTAATGTGCTGTTGTGTATGAGTGTTTGAATGAAAGCTGTTAGGTTGTAAGAAATTGTCTTTATACATATGACGTGGAGTCAATAAGTGTTGTTTGTATTTAAATAAGAAAAATTGTTCATTTATAAGGTCTTTTGGACGCAAAACTAATAAAAATCATTGGATTAATTCCGGAAAAAGCAATTCCTGAGAGTTACTGTTTGATTCAGTAATTCAAGTGATCATCCATGATCCAAGTAGAAGTAGTGTGGCAATAGTGGTGCTCGTTTTGGTTTATAGTATTGATTGTGAGGCTTGTCCTTATTGCCAGTGAGCCCAGACCCTGTCTTGGTAATGGTACTTTAGCAGAAGGCTTTCTGCGAGGTTGTTCAGGCCCCGTGAGGAGCTGTTGTAATATGGTGGTTTAAAGTTATTTGTTTTTGGATTAAGTGTTGTAAATCTATTATATTTTTTTGTGATTGAGTGGTGCACAGTATGTCTGAAAATCAAACATTTGCCTATAGCGAAGAGCATATAAAAAATCTACTGGAGAAACCCCCCCTGTTCACTTCAGTCACCTTGAGTTCATCTGCTAGGAATCAAAACGAAACTGATAAACTCTTAAGGCTAAAGAAAAAACAAATACGCACAGATCTGCATGGCCATTTCCTCCTCCAGCACTTGAGAGCTGGCACAATACCAGGAGGACTGCAGATAAAAAATATCCCCGTGATATTCACAGACGACCCGATTTATAAAAAGGGATATAGTTTTATTGAGACCAAGTGTAGCCGAGACCTCATGGTCTTAACGGTCGAGACAGCACAAAGAATCTCATTACAACAACTGGAAGAGATAAAAACTTTAGAAAGTGAGATACAGCAAAATCAACTTATCACGGACGCAAAAACACTACTTGAAAAAGTTGAAAAGGACATTTTAGAATTTAAGGACTACACAATAAACCAAAAAGAAAATCAGTTCCAAAAGGATAAAAAGAACTTCAATCTTGAAAAGACATATCCGTATCTGCAAACGGACTTTTATTCCAGACCCGACGCAAGGAAATATTTAGGAGAATATCAAGGACGATCAACAAACAAGTTTATCTCCTTTTCAGATACTTCGTCGGCATCAAGCAGTAGTGAGGGTGAGAGTGACAATCAAAGGAGAGGTGCTAATAAAAGAGGAGCATTCCAACAACAACCAGGTCCCTCTTCGGCTCCTTTTTTAGGAAGAGGCCAACCGCAAAATCGAGCACGCCCACGTTACAATCAGCCATGGGAAATGTCGACCCGGAGGCAGAACTACAAGAACTGGTAGTGTCTCCGATCTTCAATTTGTCAAACAAAGTCCTCACTCCATCAGAAATAAGCATTTTGGAAAAAGGTCTCTCTTTTGTCCCCACGCGACATACTAATTTTGTGAAACTTAAAATGGAAGCACTCGAATTTTGTCGAAAAATTAAATTGAAATCTTTCTTTGCACAAACAACGTTTAATCCATCACTGGAGGTTACAGGACTGAGAAGAAAGTCTACATTTTGTCCACCAGGAAATAAAGTTGCACAAGAAATCATGACTTTTGAAAAAACTATCCTATCGGCCATAACCAAAATGGAAGGAAAACGTAATTGGACAAAATTTAACATCTCACAAGCAGAAAGAAGTGCCCTAGATAATCTCAAAAAGGACACGTCAGTTACAATAAAACAGGCGGACAAAGGAGGATCAATTGTCGTATGGGACACTGAGAAATATATAGTAGAAGTGATGAGTCAACTCAACAACCCCAGATGCTATAGAAAAATACAGAAGGACCCCACTACAGAATTGCAACAACAACTAAACCCTATTTTGGAGAGAGGCTTGATCGATGGAATTATCGGAAAGAAAGAGTTTGAATATCTCAAATGCAATAGTCCACGAATACCCCTGTTTTATGTCTTACCAAAAATCCATAAGGATATAAACGCCCCTCCCGGAAGACCAATTGTCTCCAGATGTGAGTCACTATTTGAACCAGTGTCCAAGTTTGTGGACTTCTTTTTGAAACCTTTTATGTCCGAAGTGAAATCATTCCTCCGTGATACAACTGATTTTATTAATAAACTCCCCACCATCCCCTTTGAACAAAATGAAGATTTCTTAGTAACAATGGATGTCTGTTCATTGTATACCCAGATCCCCCAAAGTGACGGTCTGGATGCGATTCAGTTTTTCTTGGACCAAAGACCCAGACCTACCAGAGTACCAACTGACTTTATCATGCAGCTAGCGTCATTGGCTTTAAAGAAGAACTACTTTAACTTTAATGGAGAATTTTTCTATCAGATAAGCGGAGTAGCCATGGGGTGTCCCTTTGCCCCTGAATTGGCTGTACTCTTTATGGCATTATACGAAGAGAGATTTGTGTACCAGTCAAATCCATTTGTAGAACAAATCACCAGCTGGAGTCGATATATCGACGACATTTTCTTGACCTGGAAAGGGACCGAAGAAGATCTAAAGAAATTTCATGAGTGGCTCAACTCAAGAACAGAGGAAATAAAATTCAGCATGAGCTTCTCTAAAATAAGAATGTCATTCCTCGATGTCGAGGTGTATCCAACAGACGTGGGCTTGGTTACCACACTGTATGAGAAACAGACAGACAGAAACAAGGCTTTACATTTTAAAAGCAGTCACCCACGCAACTTAAAGGAAAACCTCCCGTTTGGACAGTACCTCCGGATTAAAAGAAACTGCCATTTCAAAGACGAATACATGTTCCACGCCTACAACCTGACGGACAATTTAGCTTTAAGAGGCTACCCCAGAAAACTATTAAGAAGAACAATGAAGAGAGTGTGGTGGATTCCCCGAGACACACTTCTAGTTAAAAAAGAAAAAACAACTCTTAATAGGATAGTATGTGTGTCTACGTTTTGTTCAAATTCCAACCTGCTCAAGAAAACCATTCTACAAAATTGGCATTTGGTGGGAAATATTGATGAGACACTGAAAGAGAAGCCACTTTTTGCCTTCAAAAAAGACCAAAGCGTTGCTAACCACTTGGTTCGAGCAGCGATAAAAAAGAAAACATCAACAATTGGCACAATGCTAGGATTGCCACCAATCCAAGGCCATCACAAATGCGGGTCTTGCATTTGTTGCGCCAGCACGGAAGAAGGGTACCTGTTTCAACATAAACAACAATTTTGGAAACATGAAAAATTTACGAATTGTAAGTCAAGGTACGTCATATATGGCATAAGATGCCCTTGCGACAAATTGTACATCGGCAAAACAAGCCAGGAGGTGAGATGTCGAATCACACAACATAAATCACGAATAAAAAAGAATGTGACGACTGCTCCACTAGTGAATCATTGGAAAAACCATGAGCACACGCTAGAGGAATTAAAATGGACAGTGATTGCCAAAATTGAGAAAGACTCCAGAGGTGGTGATATTGAAGAAAAACTATCACGCCATGAAGCCATGCTAATTGTCAAGTTTAACACGGCTACAAACGGTTTGAATGAATTCTCCGAGATCTACCGCCTGTAAATGACGCAATACACGAGACACTGTATTGTACATGAAATACTCTTGAATTACGGCCTGCTGCCCCCGCTATTGACTGGGAGGTCGGCGGCACAAGGTCCGATTTAACTGTATCCCTGTTCGAAAACACCGTCTCCATGACGACCGACAACCAAACTACAATCCCCAGAATTCTTGGAACCAGGAAGAGAGTAAAACTAGGAGACGCGAGAAGAGCAATACCGACTGGATGGTGCCGGCCCCTGCACTTACTGACAGAGGCCGAATAGCGTGGACCCCCTGATCAACTCAGTGCAAGAGAATTATTAAGGTAATTGCAAGTGCCATTATAGCTCCAAAGCGCGAGGCACACAATGCGGATTGAAAATAGACAGAGACCTGATACAAGTCTCCCCTTCTATTGCAGCAAGTAAAAGCAAGAAGAACCGCCGTCAAGCCCGGGCAAAACCACCCGGTTGACACACACGCTTCAAACAAGTAAGTCGTTCCCCTCCCATCCAAACTAGCTACAGGAGCCAGCAAAACGCCACCGTGCTCTTACAAATCCCTCTATTCTTTTAGATCTCCACTTCCACCAATTTTGACAAATCGGAAAATTGCGGCATGCGTAAAAATATGTGAGTATTCACGTATGAGTCTGTGACTGAAAAGAGTGTAAGTGCCTTTTGAATTAGAGGCTAAAGAGGCTCTGTTTTTGTTACAGTTTCACCAAGCAAGATGAAACCGAGCACCTAAGAGGTAGGATTAGTTTTTCCACCCCCCACCCCCACTGTAGTGTCAGAGGCATGGCTCTCCCTCGGTTGATTTATTTTTGTCCTTCATTTACAGGCACATGGTCCTGATGAGATTTCCCCACAACAAGGGGTTATCGAAACGCGTAGACCCCCTCTACTCAGCATTAGGAATATTCTATTGAATATTAAGCATTTCAAAACTTTTCATTTGTTATTTCCAATGCTATTTTTTCTAAATCATGAAATTGTAAATATTGTTGTATAATTCCAGAAAGTTTGTGTGTGTATATACTAATGTGCTGTTGTGTATGAGTGTTTGAATGAAAGCTGTTAGGTTGTAAGAAATTGTCTTTATACATATGACGTGGAGTCAATAAGTGTTGTTTGTATTTAAATAAGAAAAATTGTTCATTTATAAGGTCTTTTGGACGCAAAACTAATAAAAATCATTGGATTAATTCCGGAAAAAGCAATTCCTGAGAGTTACTGTTTGATTCAGTAATTCAAGTGATCATCCATGATCCAAGTAGAAGTAGTGTGGCAATAGTGGTGCTCGTTTTGGTTTATAGTATTGATTGTGAGGCTTGTCCTTATTGCCAGTGAGCCCAGACCCTGTCTTGGTAATGCTAATTTTTCTTTCTTCAGCACTAATCATAATTTCTATGGCAAAATGAACCACCTCATTTTGTTCCTTTGCAAATTAAATGTTTTAAGTGTTAACACTTTATTCCAATCAAGATGACTTCAGGTGTGCCATACTTTTGTCATAAGTAAGACTGTTAGTGCTCTAGTTGTACTTTAGAACACTCTGGGACATTCTGTCATTGGGCTATAGTTGGGCTACATCTGGCTGATATTTGGGCTACATTTGTTTTTTTTTGTCTCTGGTGGCCATCTTTGGGCTACATTGGGCTACATTTGGGCTCTAACATATATATAGCCCAATGTAGCCCAATATATATTTTTTCAAAGTTAATTTTCGTAAAAACCACTGGAGCACATATCTTGAGACATAGCAAAGGCACATCGGGCTACCAGTCCCTACAATTTTGCCAAGTTTGGTGGAAAACCATTCAGCCGTTCGGGCTAAAAGTGAGTCCAACCGCCCTATGGAAATTAACATGGGGAAAACACGTTTTGGGACCCCCCTTTTATCTCGGCCCCCGCTTGACGAATCCCCCCCAAACTTTCAGGGAAGGAGCGGAGCGTTTTGAGGCAAAGTTAAGGAAAATTTCAGGAAGATTCCTCAACCGGCGCCAAAGTTATTCCCAATAGAATGTTGCGATTTCCCTATGGAAAACAATCCTAACTATATATACCTACTGGCTATCGCCAGTAGGTAATATATACATATATATATATTGTGTGAACTCCGCTGCATGGTCAAAATCTTTCCATGGACATGGACACGGACCAAGTTAGGTGCTTCAGTAGTGTTTATTCACCCATCGCCATTACACTTCTCGATTGCTTAGCCTTCCTCAACCTCCTTGTGGCGATAAGGAAAGCACGAACTCCTCTGCAATTAGGCGAAATTCTTCTTTATTTCTCACAGGTAACAGTCATTACGCGTTTCGGCTGGTAAAATGAACTTGATCACATGTGAAAGACGATGTAGTGACTTGTCTTATACCACCTAATGTGTCACGTGACCCCCAATTAACATGAAAAAAATACTTCAAACCATTATTACGTTAGTTGTTGACAAAGCAGCACATTACATTTCTTTGTAACCTAAATAAAGCCGTATGGGAGTATTTTCAACATGAGAGTAAGACTGCATTGAATTAGGACCTTATCATTTGTTTCATCCAATAATACTAAAAAATATATGTATGTATTAATATATATTAAATAATGTAAAAAGAATCATTCGGATGAGATAAAAGACACCATCCTCAATTGATTTTCGATCTGCACAAATGCATCATCGAATGATCAAAATTATAACCTGGTTTAACCATTTAACAAGGCTCATATGTATTTAGCACCCTTGGTAATGCCATATAATGTCATTCCTGAAGTCTTAGGATTGATATCCCCGCTGTAAACATTCTAATGCATTCTATAAACCACCTAAAGTGGCCATTGTATAAAAGGTGGCAGTTATGTGCAAAAAGTGAAAAACAGATGCTCCGTCCATCACTACCCCCTTTTGTACCACTTTGTTCGCCATACGTTGGCAGGGTATGCTCAGACGTGAGCCCCTTGCTCACTTGGCCACTGGATTCAAGCAAGCCGAGCCGAAGACGGCTGAAATGCTAGAAACCGGTCCTCGGAAGCTTGTTTCCGGTCCAGGGAAGGCATGACTTGACAGTTCGGGCTGGACTGTTCCCATGAGGCACAGGGTCAGACTGGTTTGCATATGGCCATGTCTGAACTGGGGTGGCAGAGTGGGCTAAAGAACGGTGCTGGATTAAACCCAGATCTGTTGACTGGGTGTGAGTGTTTGATTGATTCAGATGCTCCGTCCATCACCACCCCCTTTTGTAACACTTTGTTCGCCATAAGTTGGCAGGGTATGCTCAGATGTGAGTCCCTTGCTCACTTTGCCACTGAATTCAAGCAAGCCGGGCCGAAGACAGCTTAAATGCCAGAAACCGGTCCTCGGAAGCTTGTTTCCGGTCCAGGGAAGGCATGACTTGGCAGTTCGAGCTGGTCTGTTCCCATGAGGCACAGGGTCAGACTGATTTGCATATGGCCATCTCTGAACTGGGGGGATGTATGACATTACAACGCATGCTTTTACCACGCATGCCTTTACATCGCAGTTTTTACAACGCATGCTGTTACAACGCATAGCGCTAAGGGGTGCTGGATAGTGAATAGTTTAATTTACTATTCCAACTCCAGTCCCCGTGGATAGTAGGGAAGGTGTTGGATAGTAAATTAAATCTATTCCCTATCCTAGAGCGCCCCCAGCGCAATGCGTTGTAATGACATGCGTTGCAATAGTTGCGTCGTAAAGGCACTGCGTGGTAAAAGTTGCGTTGTAAAGGATGTCTCCCGAACTGGGGTGGCAGAGTGGGCTAAAGAACGTTGATGGGTTAAACCGAGATCTGTTGACTGGGTGTGAGTGTTTAATTGGTTCAGATGCTCCGTCCATCACCACCCCCTTTTGTACCACTTTGTTCGCCATAAGTTGGCAGGGTATGCTCAGACGTGAGTCCTTGCTCACATTGCCACTTGAGTCGAGCAAGCCGGGCCGAAGACGGCTGAAATGCCAGAAACTGGTCCTCGGAAGCTTGTTTCCGGTCCAGGGAAGGCATGGCTTGGCAGTTCGGGCTGGACTGTTCCCATGAGGAACGGGGTCAGACTGATTTGCATATGGCCATGTCTGAACTGGGGTGGCAGAGTGGGCTAAAGAACGGTGATGGATTAAACCCAAATCTTTTGACTGGGTGTGAGTGTTTGATTGGTTCAGATGCTCCGTCCATCACTACCCCCTTTTGTACCACTTTGTTCGCCATAAGTGTGGCAGGGTATGCTCAGACGTGAGTCCCTTGCTCACTTTGCCACTGGATTCGAGCAAGCCGGGCCGAAGACGACTGAAATGCCAGAAACCGGTCCTCGGAAGCTTGTTTCCGGTCGAGGGAAGGCATGGCTTGGCAGTTCGGGCAGGACTGTTCCCATGGGGCACAGGGTCAGACTGGTTTGCATATGGCCATGTCTGAACTGGGGTGGCAGAGTGGGCTAAAGAACGGTGATGGATTAAAACCAGATCTGTTGACTGGGTGTGAGTGTTTGATTGGTTCAGATGCTCCGTCCATCACCACCCCCTTTTGTACCACTTTTTTCGCCATGAGTTGGCAGGGTATGCTCAGACATGAGTCCCTTGCTCACTTTGCCACTGGATTCAAGCCACCCGGGCTGAAGATGGCTGAAATGCCAGAAACCGGTCCTCGGAAGCTTGTTTCCGGTGCAGGGAAGGCTTGGCTTGGCAGTTCGGGCAGGACTGTTCCCATGAGGCACAAGGTCAGACTGATTTGCATATGGCCATGTCTGAACTGGGGTGGCAGAGTGGGCTAAAGAACGGTGATGGATTAAACCAGATCTGTTGACTGGTTGTGATTGTTTGATTGGTTGAGATGCTCAGGCCATCACCACCCCCTTTTGTACTACTTTGTTCGCCATAAGTTGGCAGGGTATGCTCAGACGTGAGTCCCTTTCTCACTTTTCCACTGGATTCGAGCAAGCCGGGCTGAAGACGGCTGAAATGCCAGAAACCGGTCCTCGGAAGCTTGTTTCCGGTCCAGGGAAGGCATGGCTTGGCAGTTCGGGCTGGACTGTTCCCATGGGGCACAGGGTCAGACTGATTTGCATATGGCCATGTCTGAACTGGGGTAGCAGAGTCGGCTAAAGAACGGTGATGGATTAAAACCAGATCTGTTGACTGGGTGTGAGTGTTTGATTGGTTCAGATGCTCCGTCCATCACCACCCCCTTTTGTACCACTTTTTTCGCCATAAGTTGGCAGGGTATGCTCAGACATGAGTCCCTTGCTCACTTTGCCACTGGATTCAAGCCACCCGGGCTGAAGACGGCTGAAATGCCAGAAACCGGTCCTCGGAAGCTTGTTTCCGGTGCAGGGAAGGCATGGCTTGGCAGTTCGGGCTGGACTGTTCCCATGAGTCATAGGGTCAGACTGATTTGCATATGGCCATGCCTGAACTGGGGTGCCAGAGTGGGCTAAAGAACGGTGATGGATTAAACCCAGATCTGTTGACTGGGTTTGATTGTTTGATTGGTTGAGATGCTCCGTCCATCACCACCCCCTTTTGTACCACTTTGTTCGCCATAAGTTGGCAGGGTATGCTCAGACGTGAGTCCCTTGCTCATTTTGCCACTGGATTCAAGCAAGCCAGGCTGGTGTGACAGGTGAAGTGACCCTTTATTTTTCTTTTATTTGGACTGAAAGGTATTGTATAGTGAGTTGTATTTTCCCCAGATTTACAGGCGCAACATGACGAACACTTAAAGAAACCTTGTTTTGGTTTGAGCCATGTCGAGCTGGGGACAATTTTGGGGCTACTTTTAACCAACTCAGTTTTCAAACATTTTGCACGTCTGAAGGTGAGTGTTGGCGTAGATGGTAAACTTGGCAGCGCTTCATCTGTGATCAAAACGGGCCAATTTTTATTAACTATTGCCCACACTTGTCCTTGTTGTCCACTGTAAGTCATAATTAATCTAGGTGTATTGTTCTCATTTGCATTGGCCGCCATGTCTTATGCAGATGCCAGAGCCATGTTATTCTTCTGAGCTTTCTGGTTCAGCAGGGACTCCCTGGTTCTTAATTTGGCTTTCTTACTGGCTTTGGGTAGCTTTCTCTCACTATAACCCCTCTGTCTGAATCTCTCTAGTGAAGCTTGTGAGCATTTGATCAATTCCTCCTCTGTACTGCAAATCCTTTTTAATCTTAATAATTCTCGGGAAGGAATGCTTGTAATCAGGTGCTTAGGGCGTGAACTCATAGCGAGCAGTGTGGAGTTGCCAGATGTCGGCTTTCTGTGCAGTGTTGTCTAACTTTCCCTCAGCTACATATACAGTAGTATCTAAAAAATCAACTCTTACATGACTTATATATGAGGTAAATTTTAAATTCACATTGTTGACATTGATTTCAGCAATAAAAAATCTGCACTTATTTGGTCCACTTGCCACACTATAAAAACATCATCTATGTAGCGAAACCAATATGCTATCTGTGTGTTATATATATTTGCATGGGTTCTCCTTAGAACCTGTTCCTCCCACCAGCCAACATGCAAGCATGCGTAGCTGGGGGAGAAATAGGCTCCCATAGCAACTCGTCATTTTTGTTTGTACAGTTCCTTTCCCAACATGAGCAAATTGTTAAAAAGACACCCATTTATCAATTTGAGTAGCATAAAATTGTGACTATGATAATTCAATGATCTTGTATCCAAATATTGTTTTACGGCGGATAATATAGCATGATGACCAATGCTTGTATAAAGCGATTCTATGTCCAATGTAATTAATAGATAGCATCATTCCATTTCACCTGATTCAGTTTCTTTAAAAAGTCACTGGTGTCTTTCACATATGTGGGAAGATTCTGGACATAATTTTGAAGATAGCAGTCCACATACTGAGTTATATTTTCACTTACCCCCTTTAGCAGATATAATAGGTCTGCCTGGTACAGGTGACACTTTCTTGTGTATTTTGGGAATCAAATACATCTTGGGGATCACAGGGAAGTTATTGTGCATGAATTGATAATCTAGGTTGGATAGGAGACCCTGTCTTTTATATGCAAATAGTTCTCTCTTCAAGAACTCTTTCGCTTTTTTGTATTCCGTCATAGAGATTTTTTCATAACAAGTCGTGTCGTTGAGCTGACGTTGTGCCTCTTGAATATAATCCTTGTGGGGCAAGATAACAACATTCCCACCCGGGCCACTTGTTGATCACTATTTCCTGGTTTTATATATATATATATATATCCACAGGGACGTTATAGATAGGGTCAAATTTCACATGTAGAAAGCCAGTGAAATTCAGCAGTTATAGTTAGCTGAGCTAACTGTAACTGACGCCCCCACAATTCACTGCTTATGACTTCACATATTACAACACTCATGACATAGTCGGTGACATTACTGATGACATCTCAAATAACATCACTGATTACATCATCCAGTGATTGTGAGTGTTTTAAAAATGTTTATGAGTGTTAAATATATATACCAAGGTGTATTGGTGAATAAGTGGGTGTATGAGTGCCTGTATGGATGATTGAGGGGTGCGTGACTGATTGTATAGGTGAGTTATTCTGTGTCTCAGTGAATGTATGTGTGAGTGACTGGTTGTGTGAATGGAGGTTGATGTCTAAATGGCTGAATGGGTGTGTAAGTGGGTACATGAGTGCGGTGGGGGAATTGATTGGTTATCTGAGTACAAGTATGGATGTCTGACTGTGTGTGGGTGAGGGGTGTATGACTGTCTGAATGGAAGAGGGAGTGTGTGAGTCAGTGGTTGTATGGCCTCCGAAGACCTCTTAGCAATCCTTTTGTGTGGGATTTATTGGAATAAACATTAGAGGTAGTTGGTCCCCCTGGGGCAAGATGGCGTCCGCGATGGATGCATGAGCAGACCGCTCCTGCTGGACCCTGCTGGGAGAGTTTGAAAAGGAGAGGAGGGGTGAATTTTTACTGGTTCCATTCAATTAAAAATTGAAACTTACTTGTGCCTTCTGGTTTTCGGCGAAAGAATTGGATTTTCGCTGTATTTGACTGATGAGCTACTAATTGAAGCTACCCATTGCTTCCCGCTCCGTCTTCACTCATTGCGGCGGCGGAATCTGTGGAATCAATCTGCCGGCTCGAAATCCGATGCTGCTGCTGGTTTCGGCTACGTGGCGTCAGCTCTGGAGTCGGACTCGGTGGGCGTCGCTACTCACTGGGGATCGACTCACCTGTACGGTGTTGCCTAATTCTGCCGGGAGCTTGGAGCTGCGAGAGGAGATGCCACCGAAAGGGAGCTGCGGTAAGAACAGCGGGCAGAAAGGAGAGTCCGTGGAAAGTGCCAATGGTGCATCGGGAGCAGGGCAGGTGAGAAAGACTCTGCAGGGAGGCTTTAGCAGTGGAAATTCAAATAATACAGCGGATTCTGTAGCTATTGCGACCAGAGCTAAAGGGTATCAAAAACTGGGGGAAAAAATACCTGAGTTATTTTTGACTGTTAAAGATAAAGAGAAACAGCACCGGGGAGGTAAAGCTGCAGAAGCAACAACTAACCCTGCAGACTCTGTTGACTTGACTAATGGATTAGTAAGTGACTCTGATGTGGCTGCTGTAGTTGCTGTGGTTAATCCCACTTCTCTACCCACTGAGTTGGAGGAATTTGGTAATATGGCGAATATGGCTAATACTCAATTGAATCCGGCATCTTTACTAATGGAGAGGGGCAAGGTCCATGTAGTGGATAATGTTTGTGTAGCTGCTGAAAGTACCATGCATAGCGATACTCTTAACCCTGGTGGGGCTGTTGGAGGGGGTCCATGAACAACATATATGGGCTCGAGAAACTGACTCGGCTGTTTTTTTCTCCCTGTCGGAACAGTCGTTGTCATCATGTAAGGATCTTGCTGTACAATATTCAGCTCAGCTGAGTATGGGGGATGGAAGTGACCATAGCAGTCTAGATCCCAGCCGATTTTAGGGCTGTAGATCGAGGGGCAGTGAGCACATCATCTACGGTGGCCATCTTGAGTGAGAGGGCGAGAGTGGTGAGAGCGCTGCAGTGTCCTGTACTTAAGGAGCCCCTAGGAGGCAGGCGCGAGATCCCAGCGCTTTCCTAATACTTGCTAAACACTCTGCTTGACTTCAGATCACGCTAGGAGCCATTTAGAGCGACTGCGTGCAACTTGTTGATTTTAAAAACGCCGAATTTTAATTTGTAGAATTTCCATACTGCTTTGCACTCAGCATACTTGGCACTCACTAGGCACTTTTTTCGCCGTGTTCTGACGATCCCAGCCGATTTTAGGGCTGTAGATCGAGGGGCAGTGAGCACATCATCTACGGCGGCCATCTTGAGTGAGGGGGCGAGAGTGGTGAGAGCGCTCCAGTGTCCTGTACTTAAGGAGCCCCTAGGAGGCAGGCGCGAGATCCCAGCGCTTTCCTAATACTTGCTAAACACTCTGCTTGACTTCAGATCACGCTAGGAGCCATTTAGAGCGACTGCGTGCAACTTGTTGATTTTAAAAACGCCGAATTTTAATTTGTAGAATTTCCATACTGCTTTGCACTCAGCATACTTGGCACTCACTAGGCACTTTTTTCGCCGTGTTCTGACGATCCCAGCCGATTTTAGGGCTGTAGATCGAGGGGCAGTGAGCACATCATCTACGGCGGCCATCTTGAGTGAGGGGGCGAGAGTGGTGAGAGCGCTCCAGTGTCCTGTACTTAAGGAGCCCCTAGGAGGCAGGCGCGCGATCCCAGCGCTTTCCTAATACTTGCTAAACACTCTGCTTGACTTCAGATCACGCTAGGAGCCATTTAGAGCGACTGCGTGCAATTTGTTGATTTTAAAAACGCCGAATTTTAATTTGTAGAATTTCCATACTGCTTTGCACTCAGCATACTTGGCACTCACTAGGCACTTTTTTCGCTGTGTTCTGACGATCCCAGCCGATTTTAGGGCTGTAGATCGAGGGGCAGTGAGCACATCATCTACGGCGGCCATCTTGAGTGAGAGGGCGAGAGTGGTGAGAGCGCTCCAGTGTCCTGTACTTAAGGAGCCCCTAGGAGGCAGGCGCGAGATCCCAGCGCTTTCCTAATACTTGCTAAACACTCTGCTTGACTTCAGATCACGCTAGGAGCCATTTAGAGCGACTGCGTGCAACTTGTTGATTTTAAAAACGCCGAATTTTAATTTGTAGAATTTCCATACTGCTTTGCACTCAGCATACTTGGCACTCACTAGGCACTTTTTTCGCCGTGTTCTGACGATCCCAGCCGATTTTAGGGCTGTAGATCGAGGGGCAGTGAGCACATCATCTACGGCGGCCATCTTGAGTGAGGGGGCGAGAGTGGTGAGAGCGCTCCAGTGTCCTGTACTTAAGGAGCCCCTAGGAGGCAGGCGCGAGATCCCAGCGCTTTCCTAATACTTGCTAAACACTCTGCTTGACTTCAGATCACGCTAGGAGCCATTTAGAGCGACTGCGTGCAACTTGTTGATTTTAAAAACGCCGAATTTTAATTTGTAGAATTTCCATACTGCTTTGCACTCAGCATACTTGGCACTCACTAGGCACTTTTTTCGCCGTGTTCTGACGATCCCAGCCGATTTTAGGGCTGTAGATCGAGGGGCAGTGAGCACATCATCTACGGCGGCCATCTTGAGTGAGGGGGCGAGAGTGGTGAGAGCGCTCCAGTGTCCTGTACTTAAGGAGCCCCTAGGAGGCAGGTGCGCGATCCCAGCGCTTTCCTAATACTTGCTAAACACTCTGCTTGACTTCAGATCACGCTAGGAGCCATTTAGAGCGACTGCGTGCAATTTGTTGATTTTAAAAACGCCGAATTTTAATTTGTAGAATTTCCATACTGCTTTGCACTCAGCATACTTGGCACTCACTAGGCACTTTTTTCGCTGTGTTCTGACGATCCCAGCCGATTTTAGGGCTGTAGATCGAGGGGCAGTGAGCACATCATCTACGGCGGCCATCTTGAGTGAGAGGGCGAGAGTGGTGAGAGCGCTCCAGTGTCCTGTACTTAAGGAGCCCCTAGGAGGCAGGCGCGAGATCCCAGCGCTTTCCTAATACTTGCTAAACACTCTGCTTGACTTCAGATCACGCTAGGAGCCATTTAGAGCGACTGCGTGCAACTTGTTGATTTTAAAAAGGCCGAATTTTAATTTGTAGAATTTCCATACTGCTTTGCACTCAGCATACTTGGCACTCACTAGGCACTTTTTTCGCCGTGTTCTGACGATCCCAGCCGATTTTAGGGCTGTAGATCGAGGGGCAGTGAGCACATCATCTACGCGGCCATCTTGAGTGAGGAGGCGAGAGTGGTGAGAGCGCTCCAGTGTCCTGTACTTAAGGAAACGGTTGTCCTCCGCGCTAGCGGTCGCGTTTGCGGACGCGCCTCCTCAGCGCCGGAGTCACGCCAGAGTCAGCCCGTCTGCGCCCCTCTGCGACAGGACGGGGCGTAGGGGTCAGGGCCCATGTGTTATGGACCCTACTACTTCTGGTACTCGCTGTATTTCCTACTCTGCTAGTTCCCTGCGCCAGTTACAACCCACGAGTATTTGTGCGACACGATTATCCTGTCAGCTACTCGAGGGTTGCTTTTCATGTCTGCAATGTCGTTTTCAATCATTTGTGCCAACAAACAGCTCCTACGCCAATGTAACCACACTAGCATCTCCCCTAGAACTTAAGTGTCTTCTCCTTAATGTACGGTCTCTTCCTAAACACCAACTTCAGATCTGGGATTTGATTTTCTCCCAGCAACCTGACATATGTTTCTTTACCGAAACGTGAATGAAACCTCATACTACAGCTGCAATAACATTAGGGGTCCCAGCAGGTTATAAAATCATACATGTGGATAGGGCAATTAAAACAGGAGGTGGATTAGCTATCATATTTAAAGACACCTTTAAGATAGCAATGTTAGAACAAAGCTCCACTCCCCTCCTGGAAATTATGGTATTTAAAATTAACCTAGCAAGCAATATCTCATGGAAGGGCGCACTAATATATCGCCCACCTGGGCATAATCCAGATTTTGCTCTGTCGCTTCTGGAATTATTGGCCCCCCATGTCAGAGCTAAGGAGGATTTCTTTCTCCTTGGTGATTTCAATGTACTTATGGATAACCCTGAAGACCCTGAATCAATACAATTAACAGCAGATTTGTCCAATCTTGGACTAGAGATGAAAAATAGTGGGGCGACCCATATAGCGGGTCACACCCTTGATGCTATATTTTCCAACTGCACTAAAGTCAGGTGCCTCCCGGCCACAGAAGTCCACTGGACAGACCACTTTTTGATTGCATTTTATCTGGCTGGACCTACCAAGCAACAACCTAGAACACCACCCCCGCCTATTTACCGTCGCCAATGGCATAAAATATCAGTTGAAAATCTGCGTGAACATTGGCAACAACCTCAGTTCTCTGAAGTAGACTCAGCCGAAGTGGCACTGGAAAAGTACAATAATTCTCTTAAATTAGCTATTGATGCCCTCGCCACGCTAAAACTTCACAAACAGTACCTCCCTACTAAGCAAGAAAAGTGGTATACCCCTGACCTTAGGAAAGAAAAACAGAAATGCAGAAGGCTAGAAAAAGCGTGGAGGAAATCTAAAAATGAGCAGGAAAAGAAAATGTTTTTAGAAGCTCAGTCAAATTATTATAGACATATAAAACTTGCAAGGAAAAATAATCTATCGCTACAACTAGATGCGGCGGGAAACTGTCCGAGGGAATTATTCAAAATCCTACTAAGTTTTGTAAAGCCGTCAGCTAGTGAGAGCCCTGACGATGCCTCACAGATACTGTGCGATGAGATTTCCATGTTCTTTGAGGACAAAATTAATTTGATTTACAATAAAATCATTGCTTCCCAAGGTACAGAAACCTGGTCCCCCCCCCCAGGTGTATCCTCTGCACTCACTAAAAAAACATTTCTTACTATTCCACCAGTTAGTGATGTAGATCTTCCACTCCTCATTAACCACATGAAAACTGGCTCCCCAAACGATCACCTTCCTGCTAAAATGGTGGCTCCCTTGATTTCCATCCTGGGACCCTCCATTCAGTCAGTTATGAATACCTCACTGGCGAAAGGACAAGTCCCGAGGGAATGGAAGATAGCGGCGGTAAACCCTATAAGGAAGAAGGCGGCTTCCCCCTGGACAGATCTTTCCAACCTCCGGCCCATCTCCCTTCTACCCTACATCGGTAAAATGACAGAGAAGCACGTGAACATCCACCTATCGAATCACCTTGAAGCAGCAGAAAGCCTGGACCCTTCTCAATCTGGGTTCAGGCCAAACCACAGCACCGAATCGGCCCTACTAGAAGTGACCAATAACATCAGGTTGACACTGGATAGTGGGGGGTCTACGATTCTGGTGCTGTTGGATTTATCTGCTGCTTTCGATACGGTGTCGCATAAAGTGCTTCTCGACCGTCTGAGGGATGTAGGGTTGGGAGGTGCAGCCCTGTCTTGGGTGGAAAGCTTCCTCTCCTGTCGCTCTCAAGAAGTCAGGCTGGGCTCCCATAAGTCCATCTCTAGGGAGCTCACCAGGGGCGTGCCACAGGGCTCATGCCTTAGCCCCACATTATTTAATGTGTATGTGGCCCCCCTGGCCGACTTAGTAAGACCATATGGGTTTACCCCGATATCCTACGCTGATGACACCCAGCTGCTGTTCCCCTTTAAAACTTTTACACCGGCCCTGCAAAAATCTTTTGCAGAAGGCATGAGGGCTGTGTCGAGATGGATGGCCGAGAACTGCCTACAATGTAATGTGGGCAAAACGGAGGTTTTACTGTTCGGGGAGGCAGCAACATTATGGTCTGGGGAGTGGTGGCCCACAGAACTAGGACCAGTTCCTGTCCCTAAGCAGACTGTCAAAAACTTGGGGGTGTTATTCGATCAAGCCTTGACTTTTAAACATCATGTCAACCAAGTTGCTGGCACATGCTTCAGGGCCATTGGACTATTGAAAAGGGTTTTTCCCTATATACCTGATAGTCACAGGAAAACCCTAGTCCAGGCACTAGTGATCAGTAGATTGGACTACTGTAATGGCCTTCTTTTGTCAGCTAATGAAGGCCAATTAAACAAATTACAAGTGGTCCAAAATACGGCGGCAAGGTTAGTCCTCAATGTTCCATCTAGAACTCCCTCCCGTCCTCTACTAGTCAAACTTCACTGGTTGCCAGTGCGGCAACGCACGAAGTTCAAAATTCTGTGTACCATTCATAGATGCCTGACAGGAAAGGGCCCCAAATATTTGACTAAAGCTTTCCGACCTTATGTTCCAGGCCGATCACTTCGATCGTGCAATCTCCACTTACTACAGGTCCCTAAAATAAAAAAATCTCGTCAGGGAGGTCGTGCTTTGGCACACACAGGACCCGTTCTCTGGAACTCCCTTCCCCTTAAACTCAAACTTATCACCAACCATTTATCCTTTCGCAAAACCCTCAAGACCCACCTTTTTACTATTAACTTCCAGCTTATGATTTACTACCTCTGTAAATGACCAGGCATGGGACAAATCTCCATTTCTATAACAAGCGCGGAGATACCCCTTCGGGGGTTTATTCAGGCGCTATAAAAGCACATAAATAAATAAATAAATATGGAAGAACAGGAAGAACAGGAAGATGGCCGCTCCCATACTGTTAGGAAGCTTGAACTGAATGGAAAGAAAGGGACTTCAGTAAAGTCTCCGATTCAGGGGGGGCAGCCGTCAGAGGTAGATGGAGAGGGAGAGGAAATCTCCCTAGCTTTGATCTACTGATCCATCATGTCACATTGAGATGAGACTCGGGAAGAGAGTCAAAGAGTTCAAAAAAACATTAATGCCGGAAGCTACAAAACTCAGTTAGACGCTTGGTAAAATCTCATGCCGAATGTTCATCTAGATTTAATGAAGCAGAAGCACGTATATCCACTTTGGAGGACGAACTGGTTCAACATAAGACTACGACTGATCTATATAGGGCGACTAAGGAGGACACTATGTGGAAACTAGCTGACATTGAAAACTGGTCTTGTAGAAATACTTTGAGAGTTCTCCAGATACCGGAGGGGAAGGAGGGGTCAGATCCTCGAGGATTTATTATAGATTTGTTTAAAAAAGCCTTCCCGGAGGTGACGAAGTGGGATTGGGATAGGGAGGTTGAGCGGGTTCCCAGATTTCCATTTAACATCCGAGCGAGACCTGGCCAACAAGATTTAAAACCCAGAGCTATTCTGGTGTCTTTTAATAGTTTCCTTGCTCGAGAGGAAGTCTTTCTGCAGGCACGACCAGACAAGAAAGAAGCGGTGGCGATTTCGAGTTTTTTATGCGTCCAGATCCATGTCAACGCTCTTTTGAGCTCCGTTGGCGGTATCGGCAGTTGATTCCAGAATTTCAATCTAAAGGGGCTCAAGCATTTTTAATGTTTCCTGCTAAGTTGAAAGTAATTTACAAAGAACGCACTCGCTTCTTTACCTGTATTGGTCCTGCTAAAGAATATTTAAGCTCTATCTAGCTAGATTTGATTTGTGTTGCTAGATCTCTGCCGTGCGTCTTCTGTTCTCCTCATCCTCTCCTTTTTTTCTGGGTGATTGTTTTTTTTCTATGGAGATTGAGACCCACAGGTAGAGGCAGGGGTCTGAGGGCGAGCTCGCATCTACAGGACGAGGAGTCCTAAAGCCTCGTTAAAGGGGGGGGTTGAGGGTACGGTGTGTGTTAGGGGGCCACCAAGGAGAGGAGGGATGGGGGTCACTGAGGTGGGGTAAAGGGGGTGAAAGGGGAGAAAATTCCACGGTAACAAGCGAACAATCAAAATTGATAAAGACTAAAATTATGAGTTGCTTTCAAATTCAATTTTTTGGTTTCTGTAGTAGCTATTACAAGGTGTTCTCCGGTAAGCTAGGAGTGGCTCGAAGTGGTATCAGTCTTTTATCACAATGTTAAATAAAGGGATAAGAATATGTCCATTGAATGTGCCCGGCCTTAATAATTGGGCGAAGCGGTAAAAGGTTGTAGCAGAGCTTCGATTCATTCACCCCGATATGGTTTGTATTCAAGAAACACATATACCTTGGGTTAAACGGAATATTTTGAAAGAATTTGGATTTTCATTGGTCTCGGCCTCTCAGCAATCTAGTATGATGAAGGGGGTCGCTATTTTAGTTAAGCCAAATGTATTTACTATTATACGGACTTTACCTGATAAAAAGGGTCAATGGGTCATTATTGAATGTGGTCTAGGGGGCAGTAAGTTTACGGTGTGTACCATATATGGCTCAAAATTTGATGAGGTGGAAACCCTCGTTGAACTGAATATGGAATTGGCCTCATGGGCGCAACCTTTGGTAATATGTGGGGATATTAATATTAATTTGTCAAATTTAACAATAGAGGAGGGTCCTCATAAGTATAAAGGGCCGAAGCCACAGGTATTCAAAGCACTTTGTAATTTAGTTAAGGCCCAAGACTAGTTGATGTGTGGGGGATGTTGAAAAAGTCTGAACCAGGGTTTACGTTTTATTCATATCCACACAAAAAGTGAGTTAGACTGGACTATTTTTTGCGCCCTCTTCTTTTTTAGAAGGTGCTTCTGTTCAACTATACCCAAGAATCACCTCCGATCATGCCCCTATTGTTCTAGAACTATGTGTATTTAGTAGGCAGACCCAACCAAGGTCTTTTACGTTCGATCTTAAACATTGCTTAAATGATGAATTTAAAGATTATATGAGGTGTTGGATGAGGGATTTTTTTTCAAATAATAGACAATCGGCTGACACTACCGTTATATGGGACACATTTAAGGCTGGTTTTAGGGGTGAAGCCCTTACTTTTGGTATATACCAGCAAAGGAAACTTAATTCTGATTTACTTCACTACTATGATGTTTTGAGAGAGGCGGGGGGTGCTTTAACCATAGGTATTGCCTCACACAAGAATAATATTTCCGAACTAGAAGATACTGTAGCTAAGCATAGAGCTAACATTTTGGGGTTTTTGAATATGGAGAATGCAAGAAAATATTTAATATTCAAACAGCAAAACAATGAATATGGGTAAACCATTGGTAAACAACTAGCACTGCGGCTACGTATGAGAGAGTCAGCTCAATCTATTCAGACTCTGAAGGACCAGAGTGGTATAGAGTGTCAAAATCCACAACAGATATTGTCTATTTTTCACCAATTCTATACCGATTTATATACCCAGCAGGGAGGGTTAAAGGGAAATGATAGTCTTTTGTGGCAGGAAGGACTTTCATATCTTGATATGGTCGAAGCAGCGCAACTTGATACTCTACCATGGAAGAATTAGAAAGTGCAGTCAAGAGCCTAGCTGTAGGCAAAGCTGCAGGGCCCGATAAAATTCCAGTCGAAGTATATAAACTTTTTTTTCAGTATATAAAGGATGAGATGTTGGACGTCTTTCGTGCGGCACAGGCGGGAAATCCACATAAATCTTGGGCAGAGGCCACTATTGTGGTCTTCTGTAAAATGGGTAAAAAACCGGATTTGGTGGGCTCATATCGCCCGATCTCGCTGTTAAATTATGATAGCAAGATATACTCCAAGATTTTGGCTAATCGGCTATCCAAAGTTATTAGTTCATTGGTATCTCCAAATCAACACGGTTTTATATCATCACGAGGAACCGTCTCTCATGTCAATAAAGTGATAACATTATTTGATATTGCATCTGTCGGAAAACGAGATTTGGGTTCAATTTTATTAGACGCAGAGAAAGCGTTCGATCGTGTGGAATGGGAGTTGGTTCTGAATTTATGACTGCATCAAAGGCCCTTTATAAGACACCAACTGCCAAAATATCCGCTATGGGTTTGTATCTGATGTTGTAAGTATTACTTGTGGCACGAGGCAAGTTTGTCCCTGTTCCCCCCTTCTGTTGGCCCATTATATAAATCCTTTTGTTGAACAATTAGGTAATAACCCATGTGTCAAACCTTTTTCTGTGTTGGATTATCAATTCTCTGTTTTTGCTTATGCAGATGATATTGCTGTAACCTCTTCAGATCCCTCCTTAGCACTGACAGAGATGAGCGATTAGCAATAGCAATAGCGTGTGGCCAAATATCTGGTTACAAATTGAATGTGGTTAAAACACAAATTTTGTGTTCAGATAGTATTATCTGGCTAGATGCCAGGGTAGTCGAAGAGGTGACGTATTTGGGTATAAAAATAAGGGCTTTAATGCATGAGGTTATTGAAGTAAATTGGAATTCTTTCATGCATAACATCAGGGAATGCTTAGATAGATGGGGATGCTTGCATTTTACGTTAATTGGACGGAGTAATATTATTAAAATGAATATTTTACCTAATGTTTTATACTTATTTCGTTCAATTCTTTTGGAAGTGACTACTACTCAGTTACAACACCTCCAATCGATGTGTGGAAAGTTCATATGGGCCCCTGGGAAACCGAGACGCACTATGCGGTTTATGACCTTACCAGTGATTAGAGGGCTAGCTATACCCAACTTTACTCTGTATTTCTATACTTGTTTTTTGTAAAGGATGCGGGGTTTACTAATTGGTGAGGGTGCTAAGAGTATAGCTGAGACACCGACAATCTTTGAGATAATCTTGGGTCCCATTGCCAGATAGTGTCTGTTTAGAGAAATCAATGGGAACTATTATAAATGTACTTGATTCAAGACATTAGAAAGTGCTTTTAAAGCATGGAAAAGAATTTAAAAAAATTGAATTACTGGAGAAAATATCATACTATACACCGTTGAATGTGATAATACTGTAAATACAAAATATTGGGGGATTTATTTTCTACTGGGGGTGTGCTCAAGTCATTTGAAGAATTGGCTAAACATTTCGATTTGCCAAGATCTCAGTTTTTTTAATTTCTTCAAATTAGGGATTTTTTGTTAAAAAAAAAGTGGCCCTAGTTCCTACATCTTTTACTGAGATGGTTAGACGTCAGGAAAAGATTGGGGTGGTTTATCAATCATTATTGTCATATAAAGTGTAGGATCTTGAAAAGTACAATGAGAAATGATCAACAATTCTGGTGAGCAAAATATATCCATCGAGAAGATATTAGTTAATGCCAGGGACGTGCTAATGTCGGCCAATTTGAAGGCACAGGTTTTTAAAACAACATTCGACTTGCTTTACACCCCCACTCGAATGGCTAAATGGGGGGTGGAGTTTGATGGAAGATGCTTTCTAAATTTATTTCCGATATAGAGAATTCTTATCTACAATTATGTGCCCGATGAGAAGTACCCCAACAATTATGTTATTAAGGATGGAGTTTATTGATACTCATGAGAACTTAATGTAAAGGCATCGACATTTGATATTCATTGCTATGTCTGTTGCACGTTTATGCATTTCCTCTGAATGACTACAAAGACAACCTCCAGCATTTGAGTTGATAATTAGTACAAATTAGAATGGAGTTTATTTGCAGTTAAGGGGGTTAAAAAACGGCAAATTGGTATAAGTATTTGGGGAGCATTTCGTGATTATTTTGATTCCTGAAGCAGAAATGATTAGAACTATACAGTTGTTTTTTCTTTATTGTATTTTTTTTATGTGTAATCTTGTTACTGTGGAGCAATAAAATAAAAAATAAAAAAGAGGTAGTTGGTCCCCAAGTATATCCTTGGGGCCAACTACCCCTCCTGTTACCTCCAGTAAGTCCCTCACAGCAGAATCGGTAAAACCTAGAAGGAGGCCAAGCCCTCTTTCTCTACCACTCTGCAAACATGCCACCTGGTGCACTACTAATTTGGGGATGAAGTCCCCATGGCTCTTGAGGGTCCTTGGGACCAACTAGCCCTCCTATTAACTCTAGCAAGACCCACACAGCTGGATTGCTGATAGGTGGTCAGAGGACACCCCCCCTTTCCTCCCCACTCTGCAAACTTACCTGCTGGTGCACTGCTGCTTGGGGGAAGAAATCCACTTTAGTCCTGAGGCCCTCAGGAGGCAAGTGGACCTCAACCCCCACACCAGCAGTGCGCCTGGAGGCAGAGTGGTAGAGAAAGGGGGCGTTGCCTCTAACCATCTCCTAGCAATCCCACTGTGTGGTGATTGGTAGAGGTAATAGGAAATCTTGTTGGCCCCTAAGGACCGTTGACAGCCAAGGGGACTTCATCCTCGAACCAGCAGGCACATTTGCAGAATAGTGGAGAAAGAAGGCAGGGCCTCCGGCGAGGTTACAGCTTTTTACTTTTTCTATGTTCTAGGAGAGGGGCTGCGAGGCCCATCCCCGGGGCCTGACCCATTTATTTTTTTTTTTAATAGCATAAAAGGAGAGAGGGGCTCTGTGGCCCCCCTCCCAGACAGATTGTAGCCACGGGGACCCCTTCCCCTGGGGCCCAGTCTTTCATTATTTTTTTTCAAATAAAGAAAGGGGGGCCACACAGTCACCCTTCCTTGGGCCATTTTTGGTCCCAGGTGCCCCATTCCCTGAAGCCTGCCCCCTTTTCTTTTTTCTTTTTTTTTTAAAAGGAAAGGGGCCACGGAGACTCCTCCTCAGGGCAGTTTCAGTCCGGGGACCACATCCCCCCGGGGCCAGGCCTTTATACTTTTTGTATAAAAGGGGAGGAGAGGCCACGTGGACCCCCTTCCCCAGCTGATTTCATCGCCGGGGACACTATCCCCCAGCGTGAGGACTTTTCATTTTTTTAAATCACAAAATTCCCTTAAAGGGGCCATTTTTGACATCAAGGACACTGTCCCCCAGGGACAGGCCACCTCATTGGGGACCACAGTGGAGTCTAAAGGCCCACACACGGTCCGGTCCATCTCTACAGCTCCTGTGGGATCCGGCATTGCTTTTTACACACATGGAGCTGCTGGCATGCAGCTCCCTGTGTGTATAAAGAAAAGTATTCCACTTTCAGAAAGCGAGAGCAAAATGATCTCACATTCTGAAACTAGAGCACTTGTTTGCTATAGCATGATGGGAGTATTTCATAGCAAACTGCAATGCACCGATGGTGGGCAACATGGGAGATTGCTGGTACTGGTTGGTGGCCCCCAAGGCCGTCTAGGGCTCCTGGAGGGGAGGCTGCCTGGCCGCACTCCTTCCTTGAGTAGCTGCCTGCTCCTGGAAGTTGTACAAAAGGGGGTGGTGATGGACAGAGCATCTGAACCAATCAAACACTCACACCCAGTCAAACGTTCTGGGTTTGATCCATCATCGTTCTTTAGCCCACTCTGCCACCCCAGTTCAGACATGGCTATATGCAAATCAGTCTGACCCTGTGCCTCAAGGGAACAGTCCAGCCCGAACTGCCAAGCCATGCCTTCCCTGGACCGGAAACACGCTTCCGAGGACCGGTTTCTGGCATTCCAGCCATCTTCAGACCGGCTTGCTTGAATCCAGTGGCAAAGTGAGCAAGGGACTCACGTCTGAGCATACCCTGCCACACTTATGGCGGCCAAAGCGGTACAAAAGGGGGTGGTGATGGACGGAGCATCTGAACCAATCAAACACTCAGACCCAGTCAAATGTTCTGGGTTTGATCCATCACCGTTCTTTAGCCCACTCTGCCACCCCAGTTCAGACATGGCTATATGCAAATCAGTCTGACCCTGTGCCTCATTGGAACAGTCCAGCCCGAACTGCCAAGCCATGCCTTCCCTGGACCGGAAACAAGCTTCCGAGGACCGGTTTCTGGCATTTCAGCCGTCTTCAGCCCGGCTTGCTTGAATCCAGTGGCAAAGTGAGCAAGGGACTCACATCTGAGCATACCCTGCCACACTTATGGCGGCCAAAGCGGTACAAAACGGGGTGGTGATGGACGGAGCATCTGAACCAATCAAACACTCAAGCCCAGTCAAAAGTTGTGGGTTTGATCCATAACCGTTCTTTAGCCCACTCTGCCACCCCAGTTCAGACATGGCTATATGCAAATCAGTCTGACCCTGTGCCTCATTGGAACAGTCCAGCCCGAACTGCCAAGCCATGCCTTCCCTGGACCGGAAACAAGCTTCCGAGGACCCGTTTCTGGCATTCCAGCCGTCTTCAGCCCGGCTTGCTTGCATCCAGTGGCTAAGTGAGCAAGGGACTCACGTCTCAGCATACCCTGCCACACTTATGGCAGCCAAAGCGGTATTAAAGGGGGTGGTGATGGACGGAGCATCTGAACCAATCAAACACTCACACCCAGTCAAAAGTTCTGGGTTTGATCCATCACCGTTCTTTAGCCCACTCTGCCACCCCAGTTCAGACATGGCTATATGCAAATCAGTCTGACCCTGTGCCTCATGGGAACAGTCCAGCCCGAGCTGCCAAGCCATGCCTTCCCTGGACCGGAAACAAGCTTCCGAGGACCGGTTTCTGGCATTCCAGCCGTCTTCAGCCCGGCTTTATTGAATCCAGTGTCAAAGTGAGCAAGGGACTCACGTCTGAGCATACCCTGCCACACTTATGATGGCCAAAGTGGTACAAAAGGGGGTGGTGATGGACGGAGCATCTGAACCAATCAAACACTCACACCCACGCAAAAGTTCTGGGTTTGATCCATCACCGTTCTTTAGCCCACTCTGCCACCCCAGTTCAGACATGGCTATATGCAAATCAGTCTGACCCTAGGCCTCATGGGAACAGTCCAGCCCGAACTGCCAAGCCATGCCTTCCCTGGACCAGAAACAAGCTTCCGAGGACCAGTTTCTGGCATTACAGCCGTCTTCAGCCCGGCTTGATTGAATCCAGAGGCAAAGTGAGCAAGGGACTCACGTCTGAGCATACCCTGCCACACTTATGGCGGCCAAAGTGGTTCAAAAGGGGGTGGTGATGGAGGGACCATCTGAACCAATCAAACACTCACACCCAGTCAAAAGTTCTGTGTTTGATCCATCACCGTTCTTTAGCCCACTCTGCCACCCCATTTCAGACATGGCTATATGCAAATCAGTCTGACCCTGTGCCTCATGGGAACAGTCCAGCCCGAACTGCCAAGCCATGCCTTCCCTGGATCGGAAAACAAGCTTCCGAGGACCGGTTTCTGGCATTCCAGCCGTCTTCAGCCCGGCTTGCTTGAATCCAGTGGCAAAGTGAGCAAGGGACTCACGTCTGAGCATACCCTGCCACACTTATGGCGGCCAGAGCGGTACTAAAGGGGGTGGTGATGGACGGAGAATCTGAACCAATCAAACACTCACACCCAGTCAAAAGTTCTGGGTTTGATCCATCACCGTTCTTTAGCCCACTCTGCCACCCCAGTTCAGACATGGCTATATGCAAATCAGTCTGACCCTGTGCGTCATGGGAACAGTCCAGCCCGAACTACCAAGCCATGCCTTCCCTGGACCGGAAACAAGCTTCCGAGGACCGGTTTCTGGCATTCCAGCCGTCTTCAGCCTGGCTTGCTTGAATCCAGTGGCAAAGTGAGCAAGGGACTCACGTCTGAGCATACCCTGCCACACTTATGGCGGCCAAAGTGGTACAAAAGGGGGTGGTGATGGACGGAGCATCTGAACCAATCAAACACTCACACCCAGTCAAAAGTTCTGAGTTTGATCCATCACCGTTCTTTAGCCCACTCTGCCACCCCAGTTCAGACATGGCTATATGCAAATAAGTCTGACCCTGTGCCTCATGGGAACAGTCCAGCCCGAACTGCCAAGCCATGCCTTCCCTGGACCGGAAACAAGCTTCCGAGGACCGGTTTCTGGCATTCCGGCCGTCTTCAGCCCGGCTTGCTTGAATCCAGTGGCTAAGTTAGCAAGGGACACACGTCTGAGCATACCCTGCCACACTTATGGTGGCCAAAGTGGTACAAAAGGGGGTAGTGATGGACGGAGCATCTGAACCAAACAAACACACCCAGTCAAAGTTCTGGGTTTGATCCATCACCGTTCTTTAGCCCACTCTGCCAACCCAGTTCAGACATGGTTATATGCAAATCAGTTTGACCCTGTGCCTCATGGGAACAGTCCAGCCCGAACTGCCAAGCCATGCCTTCCCTGGACCGGAAACAAGCTTTCGAGGATCGGTTTCTGGCATTCCAGCCGTCTTCAGCCCGGCTTGCTTGATCCAGTGGCAAAGTGAGCAAGGGACTCACGTCTGAGCATACCCTGCCACACTTATGGCGGCCAAAGTGGTACAAAAGGGGGTGGTGATGGACGGAGCATCTGAACCAATCAAACACTCACACCCAGTCAAAAGTTCTGGGTTTGATCCATCACCGTTCTTTAGCCCACTCTGCCACCCCAGTTCAGACATGGCTATATGCAAATAAGTCTGACCCTGTGCCTCATGGGAACAGTCCAGCCCGAACTGCCAAGCCATGCCTTCCCTGGACCGGAAACAAGCTTCCGAGGACCGGTTTCTGGCATTCCGGCCGTCTTCAGCCCGGCTTGCTTGAATCCAGTGGCTAAGTTAGCAAGGGACACACGTCTGAGCATACCCTGCCACACTTATGGCGGCCAAAGTGGTACAAAAGGGGGTAGTGATGGACGGAGCATCTGAACCAAACAAACACACCCAGTCAAAGTTCTGGGTTTGATCCATCACCGTTCTTTAGCCCACTCTGCCAACCCAGTTCAGACATGGTTATATGCAAATCAGTTTGACCCTGTGCCTCATGGGAACAGTCCAGCCCGAACTGCCAAGCCATGCCTTCCCTGGACCGGAAACAAGCTTTAGAGGATCGGTTTCTGGCATTCCAGCCGTCTTCAGCCCGGCTTGCTTGATCCAGTGGCAAAGTGAGCAAGGGACTCACGTCTGAGCATACCCTGCCACACTTATGGCTGCCAAAGTGGTACAAAAGGGGGTGGTGATGGACGGAGCATCTGAACCAATCAAACACTCACACCCAGTCAAAAGTTCTGGGTTTGATCCATCACCGTTCTTTAGCCCACTCTGCCACCCCAGTTCAGACATGGTTATATGCAAATCAGTTTGACCCTGTGCCTCATGGGAACAGTCCAGCCCGAACTGCCAAGCCATGCCTTTCCTGAACCGGAAACAAGCTTCCGAGGACCGGTTTCTGGCATTCCAGCCGTCTTCAGCCCGGCTTGCTTGAATCCAGTGGCAAAGTGAGCAAGGGACTCACGTCTGAGCATACCCTGCCACACTTATGACGGCCAAAGCGTTACAAAAGGGGGGGTGATTGACGGAGCATCTGAACCGATCAAACACTCACACCCAGTCAAAAGTCAAAAGTCAAAAGCCATGTCTGACCTGGGGTGGCAGAGTGGGCTAAAGAACGGTGATGGATCAAACCCAGATCTTTTGACTGGGTGTGAGTGTTTGGTTGGTTCAGATGCTCCGTCCATCATCACCCCCTTTTGTACCGCTTTGGCCGCCATAAGTGTGGCAGGGTATGCTCAGGCGTGAGTCCCTTGCTCACTTTGCCACTGGATTCAAGCAAGCCGGGCTGAAGACGGCTGGAATGCCAGAAACCGGACCTCGGGAGCTTTTTTCTGGTCCAGGGAAGGCATGGCTTGGCAGTTCGGGCTGGACTGTTCCCATGAGGCACAGGGTCAGACTGATTTGCATATAGCCATGTCTGACCTGGGGTGGCAGAGTGGGCTAAAGAACGGTGATGGATCAAACCCAGATCTTTTGACTGGGTGTGAGTGTTTGGTTGGTTCAGATGCTCCGTCCATCATCACCCCCTTTTGTACCGCTTTGGCCGCCATAAGTGTGGCAGGGTATGCTCAGGCGTGAGTCCCTTGCTCACTTTGCCACTGGATTCAAGCAAGCCGGGCTGAAGACGGCTGGAATGCCAGAAACCGGACCTCGGGAGCTTTTTTCTGGTCCAGGGAAGGCATGGCTTGGCAGTTCGGGCTGGACTGTTCCCATGAGGCACAGGGTCAGACTGATTTGCATATAGCCATGTCTGACCTGGGGTAGCAGAGTGTGCTAAAGAACGGTGATGGATCAAACCCAGATCTTTTGACTGAGTGTGAGTGTTTGATTGGTTCAGATGCTCCGTCCATCATCACCCCCTTTTGTACCGCTTTGGCTGCCATAAGTGTGGCAGGGTATGCTCAGACGTGAGTCCCTTGCTCACTTTGCCACTGGATTTAAGCAAGCCGGGCTGAAGACGGCTGGAATGCCTGAAACCGGTCCTCGGGAGCTTGTTTCTGGTCCAGGGAAGGCATGGCTTGGCAGTTCGGGCTGGACTGTTCCCATGAGGCACAGGGTCAGACTGATTTGCATATAGCCATGTCTGACCTGGGGTGGCAGAGTGGGCTAAAGAACGGTTATGGAACAAACCCAGATCTTTTGACTGGGTGTGAGTGTTTGATTGCTTCAGATGCTCCGTCCATCATCACCCCCTTTTGTACCGCTTTGGCCGCCATAAGTGTGGCAGGGTATGCTCAGACGTGAGTCCCTTGCTCACTTTGCCACTGGATTCAGGCAAGCCGGGCTGAAGACGGCTGGAATGCCAGAAACCGGTCCTCGGGAGCTTGTTTCCGGTCGAGGGAAGGCATGGCTTGGCAGTTCAGGCTGGACTGTTCCCATGAGGCACAGGGTCCGACTGATTTGCATATAGCCATGTCTGACCTGGGGTGGCAGAGTGGGCTAAAGAACGGTGATGGATCAAACCCAGATCTTTTGACTGGGTGTGAGTGTTTGATTGGTTCAGATGCTCCGTCCATCATCACCCCCTTTTGTACCGCTTTGGCCGCCATAAGTGTGGCAGGGAATGCTCAGACGTGAGTCCCTTGCTCACTTTGCCACTGGATTCAAGCAAGCCGGGCTGAAGACGGCTGGAATGCCAGCAACCAGTCCTCGGGAGCTTGTTTCCGGTCCAGGGAAGGCATGGCTTGGCAGTTCGGGCTGGACTGTTCCCATGAGGCACAGGGTCAGGCTGATTTGCATATAGCCATGTCTGACCTGGGGTGGCAGAGTGGGCTAAAGAACGGTGATGGATCAAACCCAGATATTTTGACTGGGTGTGAGTGTTTGATTGGTTCAGATGCTCCGTCCATCATCACCCCCTTTTGTACTGCTCCTGGAAGTTGGCAGTTCCCAGGGTCCAGATTGGTGCAGGAGGGGGGCCACTTAGCCCCCCGTCCCATTTCTTAAATATAGAGTTTGGCCCTGGCAATGTGGAAGCCCACAGGGCCGGGGGGTGGTCCGTGAGGCCCCACACATTAAAATGTTAAACCCCCAGGGAGGTGGTGGTCCCCAGGGCTGGTCGGGGTCCGTGAGGCCGCCCCACATAAAAATGTTAAAGCCCCGGTGATATGGTTGTCCTGGGGCCAGAGGGGGTCTGTGAGCCCCCATATTAAAATGTTAAAGTCTCAGGGAGTTGGTGGCCCCCAGGGCAGGATGAGTCCTCAAGGTCCACCCATTACATTAAACCCAGGGAGGTGGCAGTCCCTGATGCTGCGGGGAGGCCATAAAGCCTTCCCCGCACCTTCTTTGTTTTTAACAATTGGCCCAGGGAGGTGATGGTCCCTAGGGCTGCGGGGGCATGCAAGTCCCCTGTGCCTCTTTAATTATGTTTGCCGTTTGTAGGTGGTGATCCCTGGTGCACGGGGGTGCCGCATAGGCACTCACGCATTAACTCATAAATTGCCCCTGGGACATGGTCCACCCAGGGGCCTTTATTTAAAGAAGCTCAGCAGACCGCGCTTTCTTTTTTTTAATCTTTCGGTCGGAGTCGACGATCCAATGCGACTATGCAGATTTTTTTTTCAACAAAATGCTTTTTTGTCTGTAGGGTCCCTGTGGTACCCCCGCCCCCCAAAAATCCTAGTGGGGCAGGGTGTTTCTACCCTGCCCCCTTATCTTTTTTTCTTGGGACTAGGTTCAATGGAGTCACAAGATGGCTGCCAAAACCTACTGGTTTGAGATGTTGGCAGCCAATCAGATCTCAGGCACAAGATTGGGAGGGGTCACGAAACCACCACGGCCTCAGTTGTATATTTGAGAATTCTTAAAATTTCACAACTACTCAATGGATTTCCCCTATGTTAGTTTCCTATGGAAATTAACATGGGGGAAAGAGTTTGTGGACCCCCCTGTTTGATGGATTCCCCCAAAATTTTCAAGACATTAGCTGAAGAGACTGCCCTGATAGTTTTGAAAATTTCCCAAAGATTTGTCAAACAGCGGCAAAGTTATTGGCAAATCAAAGAGCACTCTTCCTATGGAAACTGCATCCTAACTATAACTACCTACTGGCGACCACCAGTAGTTAATATGTGTGTGTGTGTGTGTGTGTGTGGGTGGGTGTGTGTGTGTGTGTGTGTATATATATATATATATATATATATATATATATATATATATATATATATATATATATATATATATATATATTTGGTGTAAAGTCATGAATAATTTTTATAGATGTTTATTTATATATTTACATTATATTAGATTTATTGATGTATAGTTTTGGTAATTTTATGTTAATTTTCGTATTTTACATATAATGTATTTAAACATTGTTTAATTGGTGCTACGTTTTTTTCTTTTTAAAAAATATATATATGTGTCGCAGAGGCACCCCCACATTAACTCATAAACTGCCCCCGGGACATGGCCCACCCAAGGGCCTTTATTTAATGTATATATGTATATATATTCTGTGCGCTCCACATAAAGCATCAGAGGGTGTTGCTTGAAGCCAGAGAAGCAAGCTAGCAGTAAATCTTTATCCTTCCAACCAAATTCACACGCTTACTCAGGGAAAAGTCACATCAAGTTTATTCTATTTGTCAGCAACAAGACAAGATGCAATCCGCCTTTTCAGCTGTGATGAAGGCTGAAAAGCTGAAATGCTTCTTGTCTCATTGTTGGCTTTAACACTTTATAGGTTTATTCCCTTTGGAGAATATTAAAGTGCTCATGCATGCTATTGTATTTTACTTATGTGAGGTGTGTGACATATACACATACAAAAACTCATAAATTCTTATTTCCTTATTACGAGTTGGGCGGTCCTCCTGTCAGCCCGCCACCGCTGTGCCGACATGAGGACCATCAAGCCCAATGAAAGCCCACCTACTGCATGGGTGTAATCCGTGGCGGGCAGGCATTGCTACCGCGGTTGGCTATTAGACTCATGGGAGAGCCTTAACAGCCGACCACTGCCTTGAAGGTGCCTACAGCACGTTCCTGCACAGTGTGGCATGCATGCCATACTGTGCAGGAAACGAGGGTACAATTCCAGGGTGGCAAAACATGTGCCTGCATTCACCTCTAGACCCAGAAGCGGCCTGAGGATCCCTTTACTTCCAAGTCCGCCACCCTTTTCATGGGCTTACTGCCATGAAAAGGGAGGTGGAAATGAAAGTCAGAATATGCTCGGCAGTGCAACAGTGGCACCACCAGCATTTTCCTGCCCATTTCCAGACCAGCGCAGCGGGATACTTGGTCTCGGCAGAGCGAACGGTTTTGTGGCAGTCCAACCACCACCTTCATATTAAGGCAGGCGGATCTCCAGTAAGGCAGTGGACGGAACACTACCACGAGTATGGGGGTCCTGTGGACCGCGTATCATAATAAGGCCCTAAAAGAGTGAATTGAACATCACCATACATTTCATAGTTAGTTCTTTCTTTGACCAGATGAAATGGTTATAAAAGTACTTTTGAGTTTTTAAGAAGGTTTTTCTGTCAGTTTTATCCTTCCTTTTGTTTAAGACAACTGGTAAGAAGGAACTGGCTTTAACGTGCAAAAGCATGAAGGTTCAACGAGGAGCAAAACAAATATTAACAATAGTAATTCTTCACTGTATGAAGGTATGCAGCCATGGCCATCATCTTTACTACCATGGTCATCTGACATTTGCCACAGTGAGTGACCATCTGAGATACATGTTTGCAGGCAGCTAGAACAGTTATGAAAGCCAGTTAACATCATTCTCCTAAGACTACTACAGATAATGTTTGTTGTCCTTCTGCACCTTCCTTCTCCTGTGTAATGTGATGGCACATGCATTTATGGATTGTTTTGATCTGCTCCCACATGGAACTTGTCTCAAGGGAAATATTCTTCACAGTGTGTCTCAATAATTGCCTACTGCTGACATTGCACTGGATATATTTGGCTCTAACCTTTTTCTCAGATGAAGGAATACTTACTTGTTTGCAAACATTACTTCTTTTTTGCAGGTGGCATCTCTTCCTCCAGTACAGGGTCAGGTTGGTCTTGCTGGTCTAAACAAATGCCTGCATCTATCAAAAGTACTTCTGTACAAAAGTGTATTTGTAAATACTTAAATAAGTTATGTTATGTTTATTTGTTTATTGTTTGGTATAAATTGTAAAATGTTACCATCACAGATAACTTATTGCAGTAATCTGGCACTGTTATTTCCTCAATATTTGAAGGTTCCCTCAAGATGACTTCAGATGGTGAGCGGGGTTCTCCTCCACTTGCCTTCCACACACCAAGTGATTGTATGTCCATTCTTGGATGGTTCTAACATGTTTCCACATGGAGCTTGTCCCATGAGAATACTTTCTTCCAGTGACCATGAGACAGACCTCCAGTACTCTCTCTGGTCTTCTGTCTGTGTACGAATAACAACTCCCTCAACCAACAAGGCACCAGCATTAAACTAGCCTTCCTACCTCTAACCCTAGAGAAAGGAGAGATTTTAGTATGTTCAATCACTGTGGCAGCATACACCCAGGTCAAATCTTTTATTGCATCATCCATCCTCAAACCACTCCTCACAGCCATTTTCAGTGTTCTCTTTACCATCCTGTTTGCCCTCTCTACCTATCCATTAGACTTGGGATTGCAGAGGGAGTTCCTGATGTGTTTAATACCTAAACAATATCCAAGACATTTCTCATCTCAGTTGAAATTAGTTGCAGACCATTAACCCCAATAATGTATTGAGGCATATATTCTCTGGCAAAAACATCCTTCAATACCCTAATTATGTCTAGGGTTGAGCTCAAGAACACCATTCCCAACCACCTGCCACCAAAACCTTTCTTTGAGACATTTCATTGTCAATATTCAAAAAGACGGCCTCCATGAACTAGAGTAATCATTTTCTATTGGACATCATAGAGAGGAAAAAATATCTCACCACTCATGACCACATTAGCATCACTAGCAGTGAGCTCATCCTTGATTTAAAGATGCAATCTCATACTACATGGTGTACAAATCTCCATTCTAGCACTTTTTGTGAAGCAACTTGACTACTATCTTCATGACTTCACCTTTTTTCAAGGGGTTAACCCTCTTTTCTCTTGAGCCAGCACCCGGAAACCTTCCATGGTATCAGGCACACTGGCAACAACTTCCTCAGACTCAAGGTTTTCCACAATCTCACTCAAGTCTGGTGACCATGAGATACAATCTGTCAAGATATTCTAACAGACTAGTATATACTTCATTTCATACATGGAATTCTTCAGTTTTGCAGCAAACCTTGTTAACCTTTCAGAACTCTTATCTGTGCCTGCAGGCTTCAAATATATTAACAACGGCTGGTTTCTAAAAAGATTTTAGTTCCCATGTATAGGTTCTGAACTCCTTGTGCCCCATAATGCAGCCAATGCCTCTTTTTTGGATTGGTGAATAGGGGAGACATAATTCACCATGCATCCATTTCAACGTGGTACTATTACATCATGGTTTTCACTATGCAAGTCGTTACTGCGACTTGCACTGGAGGGCGCTGTTGACTAAGGAATAGTGTAAATTACTGCTTCCAACACCTTCCCATCTGTATGTAAACTGGAGCTGGAATAGTAATTCACACTATTCCTAAGTCCAGCGCCCCTCCAGTGCAAGTCGATGCACTTCAATGCAATCTAACAGACCGCATTGAAATGGCCTTCGATGTATCATCATACATCCAGTGAATGGTTCCTCTACATTTTAGTTAAAGCCAGAGAGGCAAACGCAGCAATCATTTCCTTGCTACTGTGCATATGATACAGCATATCCCCAAATCAGAGATGCACTGATATCTACTGTAACCACGGTTTGCTTGCTGACATGAAAAAGAATCAAATTGACAAATTGGGACCTAGCTTAGTTTATGGTTTAATGTTGGTTTTGTTTACCTATTTTCATGAAAATTTAATTTTCTTCCTCAAAAGAATCCTCAAATGTTCAGTTTTGTTCTGCAAAGTTTTCTACAAATTTGCATAATATTCAATTAAGCCAATAAAGGGCCCAAGCTGTTCCTTATCTGAAGGTATGTCTTGCATTGAAATTGGCATGGACGAGATCAGATTTTGGTCTAAAACTGGTGGTAGAAATGGGGTATTCCAACTCCTCCTCCTGAGAGCTACATTTTTCCTTGCGTAGTGTCATCCCTGCACCTGATAGCCTTGCTAAAATGTATCCCAAAGCCAAATTGTGTTCTCCCACTAAGTATTCAAACATCAGAATATCGTATTGATAAAAAAAACATTCCGGATATCTTTTGATACTTCTGTCATCATGTTCTGTAAGACACTAACAGTGAAAGCTAACCCAAAAAAGAGGTGAGCAAATTGAAAAATTCCTTCGGGAGATGTCAATGCTGTAAATGCCTTAGAGCAGTGGTTCAATCAATCAATCAGCATTTGTAGAGCACAGCACGGTCGCCCCTCAGGGTATCTGGGTGTTGGGGTGCGAGGTCTTAGTTTAATAGCTAGGTCTTGAGAAAACCGCATGAAGACAGAAGAAACTAGCAGAAAATGGATAACAAATGCCAGAAAAACAAGCAGAGAAGTCACAACAGAGCATAAGAGGGCAAGACAGAGGGCAGAAAAAGAGCAGAAAGTGCCAAACAAAGGGCAGCAAAACAAGCAGAAAACTCACAACAGAGCAAAAGAGAGCAAAACAGAGGGCAGAAAAAGGAGCCAAAAAGGTAAAACAGGGGGGAGAAAAACAAGCAGAAAAAGGCAAAAAATGTGTTGAACATGCAAAACACAGCAAGAAACGAGCCGAGGATGCACAAATTGTGCAATAGGTAGATAGGCAGCAGAGGGTAGTGGACTGCGCGCAAGCTGGACAGGAGAACTGTCACAGGTGGAGCTGGCACAAAGACGTGCTCCCAAACCTTTTAGAACCATGACCCACTTTTTTAGAATAACAAACGTTCGTGACCCACTTACTTATAATGGTCATGAGGGATGGGCGATTTTCTAATGTAACTAAAGGATCATTTGATAGCACATTGTCATTTACAGACACATTTTCTGATAAAACTATATAGTGCACAAATCATAATTTCTGGAAATCTACTTCAATTAATATTTCAATTACAGACAGCACATTTTCAGTTGAAATGGCCTCTAAATTTTCTCAGACATACAGTTTTACTGATAAAACTATATAGTACACAAATCATAATTTTTGGAAGTCTACTTCAATTAATATTTATCATTTGTACATCAAAAAGTAAGTGTCTTAATTTGTTTTGCTCCTATTAAAAACTCTGTTTCCAGCAATAACAGAATTACAAGAAAGTGCTTCATTTTAGCTTTCCTGACTGCTGCATGCATGCAGTTTATTTATAGATATTTACATTTTGTTGTGCATTGCAAAATTAACAGCCAACATTGTCACAGAATTCACTTTCAAAGCACCGCTCCCTTTGCAGTCAGAATAAACAAAGTAAACACCAACCCATATGTTAAAAGAATAAGGCAGCTTGACATTTGAAGTCTGTTTTTGAATCACCGAAAATGAGGCAAGTTAAACACAGAATTTAAAGGCATTTGTATTTATTGCTGTGACTAACACGACCCACCAAAAATCTGCGACCCACAGTTTAGGAAACACTGCCTTAGAGTCCAATGAAGCTAATTTTGGTGTTAATCACTTCTCAAGTTTTACTTCACGAATACTTACCACATCCCAACAACAACACCATCTCGTTGATTTTGAGTAGAAGAAAGCAATCCAGTATAATATTTTGAAAATGATCCTAAATCTATACCAAACCTTAGACTTTTATCAGCCTTCTTCATTATCAAGATTGGAGAAACCCATTCTGAGGCTTCCATCAGCTGTATGACACTATCACCCACCATCTGCTGGAGCATACCTTTGACCTCTTTCCTTATGAGTAGGTGAATACTTCTGGTCCTATGCTTGACAGGGATCGCCCCTTCCTTTTTTGCATCCTGTGCGTGTAACCTTTGACAGTGACTAATTTGCTTTGAACACCCTTTGTTTTGAAAACAGTGCCTAATTTGGTTTGAACTCCCTTTGTTTTAAAAATTGGACAGTATCTCTCAATATTTGTGTTACACACCACCAGGATCTCAGGTTAATAACTATGCTTAAGTCATACTCGTGCACCCCCAAAATTGGGGGCACAGAGTTGTCCACATATAGGGGCCTATTAGGATGGCGGACGGACCTGCGTCCGTCCGCCACCCCCGAGGTGGAGGGATCGTCCGCAGGGGCAGCGGCGGTCCCTCCGGTGCAATTAGGATGTGACCGCCACCCTGGCCGTCACATCTTGTATCTTTAACCTTGCGGTGGGTGCTGCTTGAAGCAGCACCCGCCGCAAGGTTACAAATGCATGTTTTACATTTACATGCACAAAGTGGCAGGCACCGCGCGGTGCCTGCCGCTTTGTGAATGTAAATGCTGGGGGGTACCATAGGTACCCCCATGTGCACCCCCCACCCCCCGACACCCTGGGGGCCCGCAACGGGCCCCCAAACACCAAAGACCACATGCTTTTCCGCGGCGGAAAAGCCGCTGTGGAAAAGCATGTTACACCACACATCCTAATTTGACTGACGGTGTCTTGCAGACACCGTCACCAAATAGCCCTATACACACTGCGGATCAGCGGCGGATGGACCTGCGTCCGCCGCTGGTCCCACCGCAATCCCACCGCCATCCTAATCTGGCGGTGGGTGTTTTCTGTGGCCGCGGCGGTGAATCCGCATCCTCCAGGCCGGCGGTGGCTTCCGCTGGCCCGGAGGATGCGGATTCACCGCCATCCTAATCGGCCCCATAGTTTCCCATTGACCAGCTTATCTTGAAATGTAATGTCTGCCCACATGTAGCCAATGGCATCAATAATGCTGATCTATCATGCTTTGAGGTTTATTTGAAGTGGTGTAGCTTGGTCAGTAAGATTGGTAGGTGTAAGCTTCATATTTACCACTCACACTGGCATATAATGGTAAAGTGCATTGAACAATAAGCAGGGTACAGGAGAGGGGCCTAAGTGACAGTGAAAAGGGAGAGGAATGCAGATTGGTAGGAGTACAAAGTGAGAGGAAATATTTTGCAAAATAACCAACATTTATGAGGACTATCACAGTGGCATAGCTAGACCTTTTGCCGCCCATGGCCTCACTGCGGCAGCATGTAAGAGAGAGGGGTGCTGGAGACTCCTGGGTTTTCCGCCTCATGAAGGCAGCAGATGACAGGGGGGGGACTCATGCCCCCTTGCTACGCCACTGGACTATCAAAATAGAGAGTGAGAGTGTGTGTGTTTTTGTCTATGTGCATGTAACAATTCCTGGTGAAATCGACAGACACCTCATCGTACCTGACTGAGAGCACTTGTACTCAATTATTTATCAGAAAATACATTTATTTAGGGGGTAGAACACCCTATCCCCAGCCCCCCTCCCCACCCCCACCCCCCGAATCAACGCCCCTGTTTATTTCTCTAAAATCTTGGCCTATACTGCCATTTTAAATGAGCTTGTACAACCGTGCAGGAGAGCTATTTATTATCTCACCCAGCTTTTGTGGTGTGGTATAAAATGTGTGTCTCTTCATGCCAACATTAACCGACTGGTTAAATCTAGCCTCTAATCCCATTTTGACCTCAGTGACCACCAGCCCCTGGGTATCCACTGCCACAGGTAAGTCTTTAAAAAAAAAGGTTGCTCTTCTTTCCTCAAAGCCCTAGGTAAAAGCGCCTTCTTGTGGCTGGGAAGGGTTATTAAGACCATCTATGACCCCAAATAATTCTCAAAGATAACGATGTATTCGTCACACTTAATGGGAGAAGGTCCAGCTTGTAGGAGAAAACGTGATGTTGTTATGATGCCTTGTGCAGCATTCATGGTCATGCGCGTGAGTAACAAGCTTGAAAGAAAATACACGAAAGGACAATCATGCTAGGTAATTGCGAGAGAAATCGTGTGCGTCAATATCAATTGTTAAGTGAGGAGAAGAGATGGTTGTGGTAACGTGTTACCACCAATACCTATTTTAGTTCCTGATGAGTATAATCGAAAGACAATCCAGAGAAACATACAGTGAAGCGTGTTAATGACAAGATGGGAACAAAATTATTAGAACTAGTCTCCTGTGGCTTAGCGAGACAGGGCGCCCAGGAGTACATCTTGATAAAATTCGGGCAAAAGGGAAAAGCATTACATATGCCCTAAGCAAACTGTATGCCACCTTTCATAGCCCTACAACAACAGCAATTCAAAGAGTACTAAGGGCAAAGTTAATACCTTCACTGAACTACGCACAACAAGCCTTCCCTGGTAAGTTATCAGGCACTCTAGAAAAAATCCACTGCTCAGCATATAAAAAGTTATTTCATCTTCCCGCTCGCACCAGAAACATTTTAGTGCGGCTGGAGTTCGACCTAACCCAACAAAAATATGAAGAGTTGGCCGCAATGAGCAAATACGTCTTCCTTGCCATTGCGGCAAGAGAAAACACTCTGAAATTTTTTATAAAAAAAAATATTTTCCTGGAAACAGATAATCCGTGGTCAAATAGCCTCTGCGACGCCAAAGATGCTCTGCAGCTCGCAGTGGAAAACTGGGACCCTGAATCAATAAAGTACGCTGCTATTAAAAGCGCGATAAAAAAACAGGTTCTTTGGAATCAAGAGGCTTTCACGAGTCCTTAAAACTCCCTCACACAGAACGGAACTCCAAACTCCATCTCACCCAGGCGGTGGGGAAACAGGCGTTAAATTGGACTTTAGCGCTTAGATTACATCCTCTCCCCCTTAAAGATCTCTACCCCTTGGGGTCACCTTGGATAAAGCACTTGGAGTGCCGGCTATGTAAATACAAATATGAGAGCTTTGCACACATTTTATTCTGCTGCCCAGCGTTGTCCTCTGAGCGTAACCTCTATCTAAAGCCAACCTTACTGAAACATGGTATCAGATCTATAAAGGAGGCCGTTTACCACCTATTCACAATGGAAACAGTGAAAGACATGGCTACGTTCAGTAAATTCATTCAAGAGACACGCCGGAAATTGATGGACTCTCATAGCTAGGACATTGGCCCAGATGGCGCACTCCCACATCTTAGAGACAATCTAGCCCTATGAGCGAGACCAGGCAAGAATTGTGGGCAAGCACTAATGGTCTAATGAACTTTACATTTTTAACTATGTTTATGTCGCTCCCATTTTAAGTTTCTTTTTCAACAATTATGATTACCTGTAATTTGTTGCTCTATTTTAATGGTTTTGAGTAACCACAAATACATTGTATTCATTCATTCATTCATTCAGTCTCCTGTCATAGGATGCGGGTGCAGCGTCAAGCATGTCCCGAAGTTGCTGTCCGCAATCATGCCAGTATGAGAATTGATCAGGTGCCATCCAAGAAGTGCTGCCAGGCCGCAATCTGGTGCGATCAAACATAAATAAAGGTAAGGGTCTGCTGTGTGTGTCAGTCGCTCCTTCCTATGCAGCCCCAGGCGCCCCCTGCTGGAATGCAGAGGGGGCCGTACTGCACCAACATTTCTGCCTGTACGAGTGATGTCAGAGCGCGTGGCAAGCTGCATAGCCCAGGTTAGAAGGCAGTTTGAGAATCGAGCACATGTGGGTGAGGCGAGCACAAACAGGCCAGCCCCTGATGCCTTTTGATCCTTTCCGTTTGAGGAGGCTAAAGGACACCACTCAAGTCCTTCTTCGTTTATTTTTGTTTAAATAACCCACTGCAGGCAATCCTCATAGGAGGAGCTCACAGTCTACAAGTAGTCACACTGATGCTTGGAGGTAACGCCATCACGTAGGGTTCAAAACCGTCACCATCCGAGTCCTGTCAGCGGATAGTGCTCACAACCAAACCTCACCAAATATATTATATGAAGCACTCATGGTACTGGTAGCCGAAAGTAAGTCTAGTTTAACCAGGCAGGATCCCTGTGGTGTTTTCTGGAGACCAGACAGATCCCAACTGTCCAGAGGACACCACATGGAGCCAACGATAAACATTCCGGGGCAGATTTACAAGCCCCTTGCGCCACTTTTGCGTCACTTTTAACATGGGGAAAGTGGCGCAAAAGTGGCGCAATACAAGCCCCTTGTGGCACTTTTGCGTCACTTTTCCCGTGTTTTAAAAGTGACGCAAAAGTGGCGCAAGGGGCTTGTAAATCTGCCCCTCCAAGCCTCGAACATTCTGCTTGGATTAGAGATATAACAAGTATCTCCACTGAGGCCCAGATCCCTTACGGGGACGACAACTACTGTAGGCTGCAGAAATAAGTGACATTTGCTTCAGCACTCTGTTTAAAACTATGCACGTTACACCAACATTTTAAATGCTCACTGTGATTCGCTTTATTTAATCACACAAAGGGCATTTAAATGTGTGTCCAATCAATTATGTTTCTGATATCACATAGTGTATAATTGCTTGCGACAAACACCTACTCTGAAGTTGTTCCAGTGCTTGCCCAGCGTAATAGTTTGGTTTGTGTAGATTTCATGAAACCTACGCAATTAAAATAGACTAAATGTGCCAGCATTCTTGTATCACTCTAGCATTTATGTGTTTTCTCCGCATCCTTTCTTTATTTATGGCTAAAGCTTAACCTTGGTTATTTATTGATTCTTCATTTCGCAACCCGATATTTTCCACTAAGCCTGCCCTTCAAGGTCAGCCTCTGCGCTCAATAAATAGATTTTCTAAATGATCTTGTATTACATAGGAACAGGTGACTGGTGACTGACATAGTCAGGTGGAACCTCAGCTGGCAAAGCAGACACTCACCTTTGTTCTGAATCGATTCTGTTCAGAGCGAAAATATTGCAATAATTTGCACGAATACAGCAGGCGAAGCACCTATTCAACAGCACACCAGTTATTGGAGGGAATGCAGCTGTAAAACAGGACTCCAGCTCTTGATGCAATAGGAAGATCTGGAGATAACGTAATTGTAATTCAATTGCAAGATTTAATATATATTAATGTTTCTTAACATGCATCAATGTAATGTTTTTAATAACACCCTACGGAGCATATTCACATGTGCACTTCGTAGTACATTTAGTAATACTACAATAGTACTACTCACTTACTGCAAAATGCTATTCACAAATCTGCATGTGGAGACCTCCCCCTTCTCCTCCATCGCTCCTATTTTTTCTATGCAGAGATATACATCTTGTGGGGTTCTCCCCACATGCACGTATGTGTTTTAGCAGTAAATGTGGGAGGAACTTTGAGGATTTACTGGGGAATGGGGAATACTTACTACTAAAGGGGAGGAGATTAGCAGGGGTAAAGAGGGTCAGAGGGAGAGGTAAAGGGGGTTGAGGTCGTGACCCATCCACAAAGGAGTAAATCCACTGAAATTCAAAAATTGCACTTCTAAATTTATAACAGCCAAAAAGGACCCAAAACAGTCATAAATGCACTCACATGTACTGCAAGCCACTCTAAGAGGAAAGAATGGAGGCATGGAATTAATATAACCCGCCACAGAAATGAATGCTAAACAAATTGCATTTTATACATTTTTAAATTATATATATATATATATACAGGAAGCCTACTGCAGGCAATACTGTACTGCATGCTAAGAGTCACCATCCTCCCCACCTGATTAGGAGCATCCCCTACGGGGAAATGCTCAGAATCAGGCGGGTTTGCAGTACAGAAAACCAATGTAAACAGGTTCAAGAGGCTAGCAAGCACAGGTTCATGGCTAGGGGATATAGTGATAGCATTATTAATGCTGCTATAATCAAAGCGAATGCTATATCCAGAGATACTGCCCTTATTCACAAGAAAACCCTGAAACCTACCATCGGTGTTGATAAACAACCCACCAGGTTAATTTGGACCTACAATAGGCAGCATGGGGCCTTAAGAAAAATTGTCAACAAACACTGGGATCTTATAAGATTTGATCGGGTGATTGGAGAACATATGCCGAGGAAACCTGCTATCACTTACAGGAAAGCACATTCTTTACAGGATGCATTAGTAAAATCTAGTCCTTAGGTGATATTGCCGAAAAATTGGCTGTTAGGAAGCAAGGGCTTCAGAAAATGCTCCAGCTGCAAAGCTTTTTTGCATGGTGTGAGTAAAACAGAATACACCGTTCCGTTCTCAGACACGCCCCGTAAAATCTTAAAGCAGCTAACTTGCAAAAGTGAGTACGTGGTATATGTGCTGGAGTGCCCATGTGGCCTGCGATATGTGGGGAGCACCAAACTGCAGGTCCACAAGAGGGTGCTCCAGCACATCAGAGCCATCAACACGAATGATGCCACTTACCCGGTTCCTAGGCACTTTAAGGAGAGTCACAACAACAACAGTGCACTCCTTAAGTACTTTGCAATTGATGCAGTAGGTCCACTGGGAAGAAGTGGAGATAGAGAGGGCATCCTCAGAGCGCTAGAGACCAAATACATCATTGAGTTGAATAGTAAATCCCCTTGGGGATTAAATTCGACTGAAGATCTGTACACGTGTCTTTAAAAACCAATGACAAACAGAAGTAGTGATGTGTGATGTAACACTTTCTGTAAATACCTTAGCGTACCTGTTTACTGGTCAACATGTTATCTCCCCTATAGAATTGATGCAATTGAGATATAAAAATGAACAACATCTTTGCATAGGTTGGGATCAGCCTATGTAATAACTGAGAAATTAATTTTAATACACACATATATATATAATTCTTGATATATATGTTCACATATTCACTGTTTTGTTATTTATATTTGCACACGAGTAGTTGGACACTGCGTATGTGATCTTTTTGGGGTACACTTATATTGAACAGTTGATTAATTAATTTTTTCACTTGTCTTATTGTATTTATACATTAATCAATGTGTTAATTGATTCATGTGAAATTAATCATGGCAAGTGGATCAACAGTATTTTCTGTCCTTGGGGATTTTTATTGCAATGTGGATTATCCAGGTAAAGGTATTTTTGCGACTCCAAGTAACAGTTTATTATATCTCAAAATGATATTATGATATGTACATTTTTTCACAATGGAAACGCACAAGTCACTTTGACAAATCTATGTTATTCTTTTTGGATTTTTCCTGTGATTTACAATGGTGTTTCAGTCTGTCTTCAATAGCATTCTTGAAGACTAAGCGGTGTGCAATGAAAGGTTGTGGATTTACAGCACTAGCACTTTAAATTCTGATCGCGCTCTCTGTGTGTCATGTGACCAAGGCCTTTCGGAGGCCGAAACGTTATGCTTGACGAAGGTGCCGATTAAAGAATCTTCTCACCTGAACTTCTGGGTCTCGTGTTCCTTGCTGTAGCGGCGTTCAGGATTCTGTGTAAGCGCCCTCCAGTTTTGAGCGTGTTTGGAATATATATATATATATATATATATATATATATATATATATATATATATTCACTGAAAAAACCATAGGTTTCACAATCGTTATAGTTAAAAATTAGCATTTAAAAAACCTTTGAAATTCACTAAAAAAAACATAGGTTTCACAATCGTTATAGTTAGTAATTAGCATTTAAAAAACCTTTGAAATTCACTGAAAAAACCATAGGTTTCACACCAGTTATAGTTAGCTGAACATTTTACTCATAGAAAACCATTGAAATTCCCACGTTATAGTTAGTTGGACTCACTATAACTCGCGCGCCCGCAATCCACTGCTGATGATGTTGATCCAGCGGCCTATAGGAAATATGTCATAAACTATTCTACCCAACTCCGTAATATACACAATGAATTATAAATCAAACACAAGGCCCATTAATCATACATGACATATTTTGACCAACTGAACCAAGTGGCCTAATAAACCTATTCACAAATTATATACATTTATATAAATCCGTGGTAATTGAAATTATCATACTTAACAAGTCCTACTATTATTAAGCCACCTATGGCGATAAATCTAGCTAATGGTAACACGAACCCATGAATTTACAAGACCAGCTTGTTTTCAAAAGTAAGATTTTATTAGCTATTTATTTTGGAATTGTAATTAGAAATCTTTATTGATGCATTTTTATTAGAATCATTGTAAGTAAATTCGACAGCATCTTGATATTTAAAATTTATTATTGTATTTGAAATTATTAGTTTAGCATTTTTCAAAACCTAAGTCCCTAACTAAGCTAAATAAATGAAACTTAAAGTAAAGTCATTGAGGGTTCTTACGTGCTCCAAGAGAAGTCCGTCAGCACGACACCCTCATCCAAAGGTCAGCAAAAGCAGCAGCAAGCATAACTATTCCACGGGGTATGGGTTTTTATACCTTTCTACGCTAACTAATCTTAGTAAAAAGAATTCTTTTCTGGAAACTCGGAGTCCCATTGGATTAGAAATGACAGGCGACATGTCACCTCATTTTCAAAAACATCAGTTCCGTCACTTTCTTAGAGTCCATTGTCTCTAACATTCGAACAACGAAGCTTCCTCAGGTTGCAACATTTTCTTGCATAAAATTGTCATCTTGTCATTTGGCTTCCTCGGATGCAAAGTTATCAAATGTTCCTCCTGCCGGTTCCTGGCCTTGGCCTTGTCCGACAAGGAAATTGTCAGAGTCACATAACATTCACCAAGCGTTGATACAGTGATGGAAACTTTTTTTTCAGAATGGACTTTTTCTTGCTCCGTGCAGAATTTTAGCAGACACAAGTAAACTAGGCCCAAAGCAGCCATTTTATGGGTAACTATTATATAAACAAACACAAAAGAATAATTAATGCGAGAAATATAGTTTGTTCTGTTGCCACCCACCATTACTAATGATTAACCCATTAATCTAAATTACCTAGCTGAAGCGAACAAATAAAGCAGCATTTTATATCTACCAGTCTTCATTAATCCATCGAAATTCTTTATGCACCTATAGAGAATAGAGTGACACCACATACACAGGGAAAGCAAAACAAGCACATGCTACTTTCTACATTTCTATCAACATGAAATATCTTTGGAAAAACAAGCCCAACAAAACATGTCCCATACCAATGGTCTGGGAGATTATAATAAGCTTTGTCACCACAAATAAAATAAATCCCAGGAAAAATTGGATCTTTGCCACCTTTGAATCCCCAACCTCCCATGATTTGATAAGTGTCCTCACAGTTGCTAGCTCCTACAAAATAATTATCAAAAAATGTATTATCCCTTCTAATGCAAAGCTTACCACTAATTGGTTTGTCTATGTGAATTGCAACATTATCAAAAGTCTTGCCATTAAGCTTCTCATCCTCTTTTTGCCAGAATTTAGATTTAGTCTGTTTGACTATTTCATTTCTCTTATAGATTGCTCTTCTTTCTTCAACAAGATTCAGGAAAGACTTTTCTTCAGCTCTTAATTTGCAGGTTAAATTATTCTTGTAAGCATACTCATAAGTGAGTTCATTAGTAACTAAAAAGAATTCCCTCATCTGTTTAGCTGTTTTATGTTTATTCAAAGCACTCTCAATTTTTAAATTCGCAAAAATCTCATCGAAATTTGAATAGTAATATTCTAAACGACCAGTCTGATAAAATAAGCTAGCTAACACACTACAAGTTATCCCATATGTGAGAGGAAGCATATTGTATGTCACTCCCTCAGAAACAGAAGCAGGTAATTTCACGCAGACGTAGCAATCTTTGACACCCATTACTTTAACATATTCTCCTAAAAGCCTTGAGAATGAATTGCTTGAAAAATCACTAACAGATTTATCCTGATGAATTTCAGGTTTGTGATCAATTACTTTGTTAGCTATATCTGTTGCACTATGTTTGTTTTGACTAACTGAAGCTTTGCTTGTCACATTAACCTTATATAAATCTTTACTAATTTCAAAAGGAATGACAACAGCCAAAACTAACCAGAGCAGAATTAACATGAGCACACACACCAGAGTCATCTTACAGCATTTTCTGAAAATGGAACATTTTGAAGTACTCCGTTCCATAACATAAGGCATCTTTAAAAAGAAAATCTTATCTCAAAGAGGTAATAAAAGAAAACAAAATTTGAAAATTATCTAAATTTTAGACTAAAATATATACCCCCTTTTTTAAATCTTTTTTTTTTTTAATATATATCCTCTAACAACTTTTCTTCGACCTTATGTCACAAGTTAATTTCCATCTAAACAAATTTTCTTCAACCTTGTGTCACCTAACACAATATCTTCAGCCTTATGCCAAAAACAAAAACTAATACATTTTTACCAGATTAGTACTTCAATCATTGTCACTAATTTCCTCAACCTCCTCCTGACTACTGCTATTTATTTCAATAACAGGAGGAATAATCAGGTATGTCCACTCAGGAGATTTATATTTCTGATTAGGTCTCAAAATTCTTTTTGTTTTTCTAGTCACTACTTCTATTTTCCTTCCTTTTTCAACTTTCTTTTCAGGTTCTTTTTGACTAGTGATTTCGTCCACCTGCTCCTTTGACTTTTTAATTAACCTGACTCTCAATCCTCCATTTTCATTTGGCCATGATTCTCCTTTTCTCAAGATCTTTCTTTTCGGTTCAGCTATGTTTGTTTCAGTTTTCCAAGATCTTTTTCTCACTCTTCCTTCTTGACCATCTACATCACTTTCTTCAGAATTGCTGTCAGAAATTTGTATTCTTGACTCAGGAACTTTTCTAATCGGCAGTCTCACTCTGTTAGGAATATACTCAGTCTTCCATCACTGGTACTTGGCAATTCATCTTCATTCTCTTCTTCAATTACCTTCAGCTTCTCCAGTTTCTGGTACCCTGTTCCTTCTTCCAGAGATCGTTTTCTGCTTTTCGATACTCTCCTGGTCAGAAATTTCTATTGATTCAGCTTCTCTGTCTTCAACATTTTCAGTCGTCTCTATTCCGTTTACTTTCTTGACAGACTCTTCTGCTGATTTCCTTTTTAGCAGGTCTTCATCACTTTCAGAGTCTATTTCAATGATATCCAAATCTTTTCTATTCAAGTCTCGATTCACTTGCAAATTTTCCAGATGTCGACCTCCCTGTCGATCTTCAGAATCTGGAATTCTTTCACCTTCTACTTCAGAATCTGAATCATCCGTAGAATCACTCTCTTCATCAGAGTTTTCAGGAGTAGGAATTGGAATAGTATGACTGGGATGTATCCACCTTTTCAATCCTTTACACTTCACTGCATTTGTTGTTACTAGAATTATCTGTCTAGCTTTCTGCCACCTTGGAACTAGACAATTTCTTCTTCGATGTACTTTTGTTCTGACCCAATCTCCAGGTCTCAGATCATGTGTCTGTACTTTGTCATCTGATTGTAATTCAGTTCCCACCTGATTAGACACAGAAGTCACTACGTCAGATAGTCTTTTGCAATATTCCAAAATAGCACTGTCATTAATGCTCAACAATTTTGCTACAGGTACAAAAGCTTGTCTCATGACTCTGCCCATAAGAATTTCATGAGGACTCAAACCTGTCTTTTTATCAGGTATACTTCTCAGAGACATTAAAACAAGTGGAAGAGCATCTGTCCACTTCATACCTGTATCTAAACACATTTTTCCAATCCTGTTTTTAATTGTTCCCTTAATTTGCTCAACTACTCCAGATGCCTCTGGTCTGTATGCACAGTGTATTTTCTGCTCAATATGCAAAGCTTCACAGATCAATTTCAAAAGGTTATTATCAAAATGTCCCCCTCCATCACTCTCAATAGTGACAGGGAAACCGTATCTTGGGATAATTTCTCGAAGAAGCAATTTTGCCACTGTTATCGAATCACAATGACGTGTTGGAAATGCCTCCACCCATCTTGAAAACAAACACACAATCACTAAAACATACTTTAAACAATTGTGTAAAGGCATTTCAATGAAATCCATTTGTAATCTGGTGAAAGGGCCACCCTCCCGACCTATGATTCCTGTACCTACAACTGATTTCCTGTTTGGGTTCATTTGTTGGCAAGTTAAACATCTCTGACAAAGAGACTCTGCAATGGTTCTGAATTTGGTATTAAACCATGTCTCTTTAAAAAGTCTGATCATAGAATCTCTTCCAATATGACCAGGGCCATGATACAATCTGGTCATATCAGCAATCATACAATTAGGTAAAACTACTCTGCCATCTTTGTAAGTCCAAACTCCATCCTCATCTCGTGGTCTACATTCTGCCTTTAACCATGTGTTTTTCTCCTCATGTTGAAGGTGAGCAATAAAAATGGTCAGGCGATTTAGTCGATGTTTCTTAAGTAATTTTGCCCGGCGTTAAACGCCTCTAATACCTTATGAAGATTATCAAATAAAGAGGCAGGCGCTGGAGACAGGAAGACAGGAAACACGTTTATTCCGACGGAGCAGAACACATCAGATCGGACAACAAGGTATCGTCTCGAGGTGCTCTCTGAAAGCCTCTCTGAGGCCCGACCTTTTATACACTGCTTTATGAATGAGACCGTTCTTTATTACAATAAAGACATTGTAAGGTAGCGACAGATGACATCCCCGGTACCCCCCCCCCCCTCCTCCAGTTCCGGCTCTTTCCAACACGTGGCTACAGTAGAGGTCCTCACCCCCCATACAATAAGAGGAGGCTAATCATGCAGCTGAGTGTTCCGCCGATTCCTTTGGAATGTGTGCGCCTGATCGAATCTCAAGGGGTGGGGAACCCATGATCAATAGTAGCTTCGTTGAAAAGGGTCGAGTGCATACAGTGGAAGGCAATAAACTGTATCCTCAGGCCAAGGGATGACCAGCGGTCCGTACAGACAATCGGGCTCAGAGGAAGGGGTCATCAAAGGAGAGGTATTCATGAAAGAAAGGGTCAGTGTGGATAATCGAGCGTAGAGGGAGGATTTATCGAAAGAGGGGCATTCATGGAAGGAAAGGAGGTGTCGGTCAGGAGCGGGGTGTGATTCCCAGAGACAGAGTCATGTGGAAGGAGAGGTCATGACTTGTACATGTGAGAGCGGAGGCAGTCAGGGTGCATGGGGGAGGCTTGCAGGGTCAGGGAAGTGTGCTGGTGACCGATCGTAAACAGGGAGACCATGGTACCTAAAATGGCTGCCGTGTATGCTCATACGTGAGTCTGAGGAATGGACAAGATGGCGCAGATGATGTTCAGTTTATAAACTAAAATTCCACACTCATCATCAGCTTCATTTTGCAAATCCCTAATTTCTTGCCATGTTTCAACAACTGTTGTTTGCATTAATGAATTCGAATCACGTTCTTTACTCTTTTCCCGATTAAATGCACGACCATTTCTTGCGCAATACTTTGCCGTCTCATCTGCATAAGCATTGCCTTTGGTGATATAATCCTCACCTTTTTTGTGAGCTGCACACTTCACAACAGCAATTTCTTTTGGTAACTGTATGCCATCGATTAGTCTTTTAATAAATACTGCATTTTTAATTGGAGATCCTGCTGAAGTTAAATAGCCTCTCTGAGACCAGAGCTGTCCATAATCATGCACAACTCCGTACCCATACTGGCTGTCAGTTATTATGGTAACTCTCAAATCCTTTGATATTTCGCAAGCACGAATTAAAGCAATCAATTCAGCCACCTGTGCTGAACGAATTCCTTCAAGACATGATGCTTCTTCAACATCTGCAACTGTACAGACTGAATATGCTGCTTTTAAAACACCTCCCTCTGATCTTAAACAGGAGCCATCTACAAAGTAGACAAAATCTGATTCAGGCAAAGGTTCATCTTTAATATCTTGCCTTGGTTTGGTACAGTATTCCATAACATCCAAGCACTCATGCTCCACATCATTTTCACCAATAATCTCTGAATCAGGCAATAATGTAGAAGGATTCAAATTTACACATCTTGCAATAGAAACATTATCTGCTCCAAGAATAATTTTCTCGTATTTTGTCAACCTATTACTGGTCAGATGTTGTGTTTTACTCCTTGTCAGGAGTATTTCAACTGAATGGGGAACATATACTTTTACAGGAAACCCCATTATGATCCCTTCACTCTGTTCTAAACTAACACTAGTTGCTGCAACTGCTTTTAAGCAACCTGGTAAAGCTTTTGCAACAGGATCAAGAACTGCTGAGAAGTATGCAATGGGTTTTCTCAGATTCCCATGTCTTTGAATTAACACAGACAATACACATCCTTCTCTTTCACTGCAATATAGTTCAAAATCTTTTTCATAATTTGGCATGCCTAGAGCTGGAGCTTCACACAAGCTTCTCTTTAAATTTTCAAAAGCTTCCAGCTTAGATTCATTAAGGACAATTGGATCTTTTACATCTGACTTAGTCAATTTCTGTAGTGGTTTCGCAATTACTGAAAATCCACTTATCCATTGACGACAGTAACCAACCATTCCTAGAAACATTCTGACCTGTCTTTGTGTTTTTGGAGGTTGCATTGCTTGAATCATTTTAATTCTCTCAATCGTCACCTGTCTTATTCCTTTTGCAATTCTATGACCAAGATATTTCACTTCCTGTTTACAAAACTGCAATTTTGCAGGAGACACTTTATGTCCCTCAACTGCTAGATGATTTAGAAGTACAATTGTGTCTGTCACACAATTTTCCCATGACTTTGCTGCAATTAGTAGATCGTCAATATATTGGACTAATGTCGATCTGCCAGGTAGATTTAGATCTTCTTAAGATCTCTTCAACAACTCATTAAAAATAGAAGGACTCTCTGTATACCCTTGAGGAATTCTGCACCATGCGAGGGTCCTATTTTGGAACCTGAAAGCAAAAATTTCCTGACTCTCTGGATGTAAAGGAACAGGAAAGAATGCATTGCAAAGATCAATGACAGTATACCACTCAGCATCATGTGGAATCTGATATAAAATAACTGCTGGGTTTGGAACAACTGGACAACATGGAACGACAATTTGATTAATTTTTCTCAAATCCTGAACAATTCTATATGTTCCATTTGATTTTTTAATTCCCATAATCGGTGAATTACAAGGGCTGCTCTCAATTTCTTTTAAAACACCTTGTTTAATGAATTTTTCAATCACTGGAATAACACCTTCTATGGTTTCTGCTTTCATTTTGTACTGAGGAATGTTTGGAAATTCTATTCCCTGCTTCAATGAAACTTTGACTGGATCGATATGTTTCATCAGACCCATCTCATTTCCAGTCAAATCCCAAATCTCAGCTTTAACTGTATCTTTTAGTTCTTCAGGCAATTTTTCTTTTTCAAATGCAGGAAACAATTTAGTTTCTTCTGTTTCCACTAACATCATTGTCATTCTATACAAACCATCTTCCTCCATAGTTTGTAATTCAACTCCTTCAGGAGAACAATATATTCTACAATTCATCTTGCACAATATATCTCTCCCTAGCAAATTAACTGGACTACTATTACAAACCACAAATCTGTGCTTATCTTTAAAATTTCCAATCTCAACTTGCACTGGATGTGTTAATTCAGTTTTAATTTGTTGATTACTTACTCCGACTACTTGGATGGTTTCCCCAGAGAGAGGTAGGTTTTCAATTTCCACTGATCTAACAGTAGAACGGGTAGCACCAGTGTCCACTAGAAAAGTGATGTCTACATCATTAACTTTCCCATTTACAAATGGACCAGACTGGTCAACCTCAAGAGTGGCTCCAATCACACACTCTTCCCCCTCTCTCGGGCACCGTCAGAAGTAGTCATCAGAATCACTTCCTTGATTTTCTGTTAACAAAAATTGTCCTGAAGCATTTTGAAAATGTTGTCTTTGAGTCCTTATTACCTGTTCATCTCCTTCAAATCCCACACCTGGATTATATTTTTGACTTCCCCCAGAATTAGGAAAAGGAGGTTGTGGAATTTGATTCTGCTGCTGAGTCAATTGATTTTGTAGCTGTCGCTGAAGACTCAGGTCATTCAGTTTACGCTGCAACCGTAGCTGTTGCTGCAGATCAACATCATTCTGCATCTGTGGGTTTAACAATGGATTTTTAAAATTTCTGGGTGGGTTTTTACACTCACTTTTCCAGTGTCCAATTTCGCCGCAATTAAAACAAGGCAATTTCTGTTTCAAATCTTCAACTTTAGCATTATATCTTTTATTATTATTAAATTTAAATTTTCCTTGTCCTTGATTATGATTTTGAATAAAATTTGCATTTTTATTTTCAAGACTGGCAATTTGTTGCTCAGCTACTTTCACTTGTGCCCACATTGCTTTCTCTTTCAACTTCTTTTGTTTGACTTCTAGTTCATCACTACAGTATTTTGCTTTTCTCAGAATATCATCGACTGAAAGTGATTGCCATCCGACAATATTATTCCTAATCATTTCTCCAACTTCTGGTCTAAGACCATAAACAAATCTATAAATAAAATGGCTCATATCCTTTTCATCTAATTTTTCATAGCCACTGTAGTGTTTGAAAACCAACAGTAACCTTTATTAAAATGAATGAACTGACTCTTTTGGTTCCTGATTCGTTCGGTCTATTTTAACCCAGTCAACTTCTTTTGGGGCAATTTTTAGTTTTAACCAGTAAATCACTTTACCATAAAAGTCCATTACTATTGGAGCTGGAGCACCTGTTTCTTTAATTCGCTCCGGCTCTTCTTTTGGTCAACCTATAGCAATTTTACATTCTGTCCAGAGATCTGATGGAACAAAAATATCAAAAAATCTATCCAGATCAATGCACAGAACTTTTGAAACTTTTATAAACCTATCTACTTGTCGATACCATTCAACAGGCTTCTCTCTCAGTCTTGGAAAATCATTAGTGAAAAGTAAAATATCCTGTCTCGACCAAGGGACATGAACATAACCTCTACCAGCAATTTCTCTCATTGGAAACTGTTTGGATAATTTCTCTAATTGTTCATCCTCCTTCTTTCTTGTCCACTTCACTCTCCATTTGCTCAATTCACCTAATTCTTTGATGTAAACAATCAAATCCTTTATGTGCATTATTCTTCCCATTGAGTTCAAGTTCTCAATATCTTTTTCTGTAAAATCTAATCTGTAATGCTTTCCAAAACTTTTTTGTTTGCTTAAATCAATTTCAAGTTCTGCTGCCAGTTCTTCCAACTGATCATATTTATTTTTTGTTTTCCACTGAATACTCTTGCAGATGAACAGTAGTTCATCATCACGATAAAATTTTAGACAGTCAGAACCAATTGTGCCAATTATTAATTCCTCTAAATTTGCTTTTAATTTTGCAACATCAAGTTTTGGACTTAACCCTCTTCTTTCAGAAGATTCAGCATCAGATTCTGCACCCATTGGTGATTTGTTAAAAGAACCTTCATTAAAAGTCAAATCAGGCATTTTTGTTTTCTCATGATTAATTTCAGATAAATCTGAATAAAAATTTTCAGCAACTTTTTGAACTTCCGCATTTAAAGGAATTGTTAAACTTGTCCTGTTATTTTCTTTCTGATCAAAAACAGGCTGAACAGGACCAATCGTTACTGGAACTGTCACAGCTTCCATGCCTTTAGTAATTTGTCGAATTAATTCTTCCTTTGATCGTAAATATTCTGAAGTATTTACAACTTCATCATCTCTAATTTCTCTTATTAAATTTTTAGGGGCTTCCCTTTCCTTAGGAAATATCGAAAAATGTTTACCTCCAATATAAACATCAGCATTAGTTCCTGTTTCTAATCTTTCTGGAGTTTCAAACGATTCAGAATTATTTGGGTACAATTTAGAAGATTCATTAATTGGAGGTGCACTTGGTGTGGTTTCAGTAGAAACCATCGGAGTAGACCATGATCGAGGAGGTCTCAAAGGTTCATTCCTTTTATTAGAAGTAAAAATTTCTTCTAAACTGCATCTTCAGATTCACTTTCTATGATTACATTATTTTTCTTTTCAGATCTTTTTTCACCAGGAGATCCTAAAACCATTTCTCTAATTAAGTAGAGTCCATCACACATGTCTCCCTGTCTCCACATACGCATTCTATCTTCATGCGTCTCTCGTCTATAGCTTGGTATTTTAGGAGGTCTTTTAATACCACTCGCTTCTCTTTGTAGTTGAAACATTTCATCCTCCCATTCAACTAAAGCTTCAAATTGAGTAGGTCCTGGTTTTGGTACAAGAGCGTTCATCTTTTCTCTCAAATTTCTTAAAATTTTTATATGAAATGAACCATCTTCTGGCCAAGTCAAAACACCATCATCCTTAGTATAATGCTTCCAGACATCAAACCATAAAACAGTTTGATATCCATATTCACCTTCCATATACGCTGCAGGTGTTTTGTATTTATGAAGTAATTTACCACCCCGCGTTTTTATTTTCTTGTCAGGTGAAATAAAAAATTTTAACTTCTGAAGCATTGTAGGCTTTTTCTCAACATGTTTAAAATAATAACTCATATTTCAAATCAAATCCAACTAGTGGAAATGATCGTAAAATTATTTCCTGGATGTTCCGTACCACTAGCCAATCCGTGCGCGAAACACACCAACAAGCCAATCAGAGTTGAGCTACGTCACTATCTTGCTCAACGAATAGAAATTGTTCTTTCTCAAAGAACCAATCAGTTCACAGCGCGTCAGAGTTACGAAAGCCAATCAGAATACAGTCTGTGACGTATGCTACCCAATCACTGCGCGAACCGTGTGACGTACACAGCTGCTGCGGTTTCTCGTGTCTCACTCTCAGCGCTCACCCCTCCTTTACAAAAACTTTTCACAGCGCCATTTTAAGAACGCTTTTTTAATGAAAAGTAATTCAACAACCACAAGAAAGACTCATCTGTCTGTTTCTCTAATAAAGTGATAGAATTTCAATCATACAAGAATTCTATGTGTGGAATAGACGACGCTATTCTCACAGAATATACATGCGCCAATAAAGTAATCCCTTTACTTTACCCTTCAAACAAGTAATAATGAACTCATTTCCCTCAGAATGCACATCCAAGTGACAATTCAAAGTTTAACTTGAATACTATTACAAAACAATTACACACTTTCAAACGGAAAGTATCCCTAATCAAACACACATGAAATCCGTACAGGACTCTCACCTGTTTATAGATATCATGCACCGTTAGTAAAATAAGCTGCGTTATCTTACCCTTCACCCAAGTTCGAATATATACTATTACTTTTATCACAGTGAGTTTTACAACAGGCTCATTGTCCCTATACTCATGCTGCTCTAATTTCTTAGATAATCCTTACTATACAACACTCACTCCTAACCCTAACTTGTGTTGCACGGCGACAACACTCGTGATACACGGCGATACCACTACTCTGAAACAGATCAAATGTGCTGTGTGACTACCTTCTCATCACACTAATTTGTACCGGTACAACAAGGAATTTTCACGCTGCTGGAAAAAACCTTACATATAGCACGAAAACGGACTCAACATATGTTAGACATTGATTCTATGTAACTACCAAATAATATGTTGGTTACCATAGCAACCATCAAATTCTGCTACGAAGGTAATTGATCCAGCGGCCTATAGGAAATATGTCATAAACTATTCTACCCAACTCCGTAATATACACAATGAATTATAAATCAAACACATGGCCCATTAATCATACATGACATATTTTGACCAACTTAACCAAGTGGCCTAATAAACCTATTCACAAATTATATACATTTATATACATCTGTGGTAATTGAAATTATCATACTTAACAAGTCCTACTATTATTAAGCCACCTATGGCGATAAATCTAGCTAATGGTAACCCGAACCCATGAATTTACAAGACCAGCTTGTTTTCAAAAGTAAGATTTTATTAGCTATTTATTTTGGAATTGTAATTAGAAATCTTTATTGATGCATTTTTATTAGAATCATTGTAAGTAAATTCGACAGCATCTTGATATTTAAAATTTATTATTGTATTTGAAATTATTAGTTTAGCATTTTTCAAAACCTAAGTCCCTAACTAAGCTAAATAAATGAAACTTAAAGTAAAGTCATTGAGGGTTCTTACGTGCTCCAAGAGAAGTCCGTCAGCACGACACCCTCATCCAAAGGTCAGCAAAAGCAGCAGCAAGCATAACCCTTCCACGGGGAATGGGTTTTTATACCTTTCTACGCTAACTAATCTTAGTAAAAAGAATTCTTTTCTGCAAACTCGGAGTCCCATTGGATTAGAAATGACAGGCGACGTGTCACCTCATTTTCAAAAATATCAGTTCCGTCACTTTCTTAGAGTCCATTGTCTCTAACATTCGAACAACGAAGCTTCCTCAGGTTGCAACATTTTCTTGCATAAAATTGTCATCATGTCATTTGGCTTCCTCGGATGCAAAGTTATCAAATGTTCCTCCTGCCGGTTCCTGGCCTTGGCCTTGTCCGACAAGGAAATTGTCAGAGTCACATAACATTCACCAAGCGTTGATACAGTGATGGAAACTTTTTTTTCAGAATGAACTTTTTCTTGCTCCGTGCAGAATTTTAGCAGACACGAGTAAACTAGGCCCAAAGCAGCCATTTTATGGGTAACTATTATATAAACAAACACAAAATAATAATTAATGCGAGAAATATAGTTTGTTCTGTTGCCACCCACCATTACTAATGATTAACCCATTAATCTAAATTACCTAGCTGAAGCGAACAAATAAAGCAGCATTTTATATCTACCAGTCTTCATTAATCCATCGAAATTCTTTATGCACCTATAGAGAATAGAGTGACACCACATACACAGGGAAAGCAAAACAAGCACATGCTACTTTTAAAATAGCCGCAATTAGTTATAACATGACAAATGGACAGTATTAATTTATTATTTTGCACGAACAAAAAGATGCAACAATAATGCAGGTTTATGAGCACACATGTTAATATCCCGCGTGTAGTGTAACTTTTAATCTAAGTTGAATGAATACAAACACAGCACCAAACGTTAGTAGAATTATTTTTTCATTATGGAAGTGTGACTTCACGAGTTGAAATAACATTATTTCTAAATCTCGCTCCATCAATGTCACATATTACATCATTCATGACATGGTCAGTGACATCACTGATGACATCACTGATGACATCTCAAATGACATCACTGATGACATCATCCAGTTAATGTGTGTTCCTGTAAATTTAAATATGTTTTACATATTGAAGAATGAGTGTATGCATGAGTGTCTGCATGAAGGATTTAGTAGGTGCGTAACTCACTGTATGAGTGAATGATTAAATGTGTCTTACTGAATGCATGGGTTAGTGACTAAACTGTCTGAATGTGTGCATCATTATGTCTGTTGTTGTGTAAGCTGCTGCATTTGTTGATTAGTAGCTATATGACTGACTATATAGGTTATTGATTGGTTGCCAAAGTATTTGTATGTGAGGCTGAGTGTGTGTGGGAGTGGCTGGGAGGTGTGTGACTCTGTGCATAGATGTGTGAGCAGTTGATTCACTTGGTGTATGGGTTCAAGAGTACATGTGGAAACAGCTGTATGTGCGGTTGACTGTGTGCATGGGTGTGTTGGTGAGTGAATGGATGTCTCAGTGCTAAATGCCAAGTAAGTACATATGTAAAAAACAGTGCATGTGACAGTTGGCATATATCAATGACTATACACGAGAGCCTGTGATTGCGTATGTGACTGTATGGATCAATGTGTACTTGTATCAGTGATTGTAAAAGAGAGTAAGTATGTGTTAGTATATGTTTGAATAAGTAAGGTTATGTGTGTATAACTGTATAGATAAGGAAATGGGAGTGTGATTGATTCTTTTCATTACTGAGTAGATTAGAGAGTAACTCCATGGATGACTGGCACTGTGTGAATGTCTGTATAGGTGTATGAGTGCATATGATAGCGTTCTATTGATGAGTGACTGTATGTATGAGTGATTGTATGGGTGAATGAGTAGATGTGTGTGTAGACTTATGAATCAGTGAGTGCGTATATAGCAAGTGGTATTGCTGTGTCAATGGTTTCAGGAATGGTAGTCTGTATTCAACACTGGATGTATAAAAGGTTAGATTAGAGTGTGAGGAGGTGCATTATATTATTACATGGATGATGTCATCAGTGATGTCATCAGTGATGTAATTTGAGATGTCATCAGTGATGTCACTGACCATGTTATGAATGATGTAATATGTGACATCATCAGCAGTGGATTGCGGGCGCGCGAGTTATAGTGAGTCCAACTAACTATAACGTGGGACTTTCAATGGTTTTGTATGAGCAAAATGTTCAGCTAACTATAACTGGTGTGAAACCTATGGTGTTTTCAGTGAATTTCAAAGGTTTTTTAAATGCTAATTCCTAACTATAACGATTGTGAAACCTATGTTTTTTTTAGTGAATTTCAAAGGTTTTTTAAATCCTAATTTCTAACTATAACGTTTGTGAAACCTATGTTTTTTTCAGTGAATTTCATAGGTTTTTTAAAAGCTAATTCCTTTGTATATCTACTTTGTAACCTACGATTTGTTTTTGTTTTTTAGCTGTTTTTTATAACTATTAATTATTATTCATTTTTTTTATAAAAAAATAATTTGTTCACTGTATTTTTCTTTTTTTTAATCATTTTGTCCTGGTGCGCTCAGGGTGCGCGCACCGGTAAGCTTACCCGTACCATTTTGTCTTGGAGCGCTCAGGGTGCACGCACCGGTAAGCTTACCCGTACCATTTTGTCTTGGAGCGCTCAGGGTGCGCGCACCGGTAAGCTCTCCCGAGAGTGCAGCGAGAGCGCTATTTCTGCGTTCGTAAAAAAAAATATGTATGAAAACTAAATAATAATGCAAGACATTCAGTACCATACTTATAAAAGTAGTATTTTTGATTTTCCGAATGAAAATGATTTTGCATTTCCGTAAAGCTACCAAAACGTCACTAAGGCGCGCCGCGTAAGCGCCCCCGGAAGCGCCTACGTTTGCGCCGCGTAAGCGCCCCCGGAAGTGCTCCGGTGCGCGCAGCGTAAGCGTGTCAAGTCATGTGACCTTAAAATAACTCTTTTCATTGGTTGTTAACAGTTTTTTTTTACCACTAATGAAAACCCCACCCTTTTCCTTCACTTCTTTTTTCACTTTGGTGAGAGCAAGACCTCTTTTTTTCTGTGCTAACAATTTGTGGATAGAAAGGCTGCCAGAGCATCCAGCAGCAGTGAGGAGTCAGATGGTTTCATAGATGAAGAGCCTGCTCAGCCGAAGGTGAAAGAACATTTTATTTGAAAAAAAAATTCTATACCTGAGGGACTTAAAAACGTAAATGCTCTAAAGGTGGAGTGTAAGATCTGCCATACTGTACTTTCCGGAGGAGACCCCAGAAGGAAGTACAGTTTTGGTAATTCAACTATGATTAGGCACATCCAGAGGAGGCACCCCCAGAACTATGCCCGGGAGAGTGTCAGGGCTCTGGCACGAGAGGCTCCAAGGGATGGTGCTTCTACTTCAAGAGGAGGAGCAACTGTATCGGTGAGGGGGCGACCAGAACAGCTGATCCCAAATATTCAGCCTGTTTTTAATGAAGCCACAATCAAATGCAAACATTGTGATGTACTACTTTGTTATGGTGAACAACGTATTATGAACATTGTTCGAACAATAGAGAACCACCGCTGCCGTCCCCAGCCCTAATTTTGATTTTTTTTTTTGCTCCTCTTGAGCAGTTTGCCATTCCCTGTTTTTGTTTTTGTTGAGAAAAAAACGAAAAAAGAAGAAAAAAAAAGTTCTTTTAAGAACTACCTCCAATTCTCAAAAAAGAGCTGTATTCTTAAAAAATGAAAAAGAGTAACTGAAGTAGAGTGCAGTGAGAGAGGAGAGGAAAATGAGTGAGAAAGCAAAGAAAGGGACGAGAGGGTAAGGGAAGTGAAGTAGGGGGACTGAAAGAAGGTGAGTGTGGGGCAGGAGAGTGAGGAGAATGAGAGTGAACATGGGGAATGAGGATAAGTGAAGAAAATGTAGTAAAGAAACGGGGGTGTGGAAGGGTAAGAATAGAGCAGTGATGTTTAGGAAAGAGTGGAGATACATACTGGATAAAGGCAAGTGAGTGTGAGACAAGGTGAGTAAGGGACTGAAGAGACAGAGAAAGTGAAAGAAAAATTGAAAATAGAAGACTGAGGGACTCATTTATGAGGCCATGCGTCACTTTTACGCCGCCGGTGCGTCACTTTTTGTGACGCACCAGTGGTGTAAAAAATGCGCCTTGTTGAGTCATATTTACAAAGTGACGCATCTAGGTAGATGCGTCACTTTGTAAACCCCTGCGCCACATTATACCTGCGCCAGATATAATGTATGCAAAGGGGGCGTATTGACGCAAGGAAGGGTCGTAGAAGTGACGCAGTGAAATCTATGAGATTTCACTGCGTCACTTTTAGGACGCCGTTGCGTCAAAATCTTGCGCCTGCCTCACAGCAGGCGTAAGACTGATGCAGGCCCTTTCACATGGGGCTTGCCCCATGTGAAAGGATGCATTGCTGGAGTTGCGTCACTTTTGTGACACACTCCAGCAATGCGTCACTTTTGCGCTTACAGATACGTCAGAAATACTGACGTATCTGTAACTCCTTGCGACATGATGCGTCATACATTAAATATGACGCATCAGGAATGTCGCAAGGAGAGCGCACTGAGAAGTGACGCATCGCTGCTTTCACGCAGCGATGCGTCATTTCTCATAAATGAGGCCCTGAGTGAGGGAGTAAAGAAACATAAGTGAGGGAGTGTGGCTGTGTTATAGGGAGTGAGCGTGATAGAAGAGGAGTGACAGACTAAGGGGTCAGAGAGAATGAGGCTAACGGAGAGAGACAGAGGGAAGGGGAGTGTAGAACTAAGAGGACAGAGGGAGTAAGAGAAGGAGTTAGTGAAGTGGAGTAAGGAGAGTAAGGGAAGAGAAAAGAGTGAAGGAGCAAAAGAAGGAAAGAGACAGGAAGGAAAGTAAAGGTTAAGGTCTGAAAGAAGGTGAATGTGGGAGTATGGCTGAGTTATAGGGAGTGAGCGTGACAGAAGAGGAGTGAGAGACTAAAGGGACGGAGACAATGAGGCTAACAGAGAGAGAATGAGGGAAGGGGAGTGTAGAAGTAAGAGGACAGACGGAGTAAGATAAGGAATTAGTGAAGTAGAGTAAGGAGAGTAAGGGAAGGGAAAACAGTTAAGGTGTAAAGAAAGAGAAGTGAGAGGAAGGAAAGTGAAGGAGAAGGTCTGCAAGAAGGTGAGTGTGGGAGTATGGCTCAGTTATAGGGAGTGAGCGTGATAGAAAAGGAGTGAGAGACTAAGAGGATGGAGAGAATGTGGGTAACAGAGAGAGAGTGAGAAAAGGGGAGTGAGTAAGTTAGAGGACAGAGGGATTGAGAGAAGGAGTTACTGAAGTGGAGTAAGGGGAGTAAGAGAAGGGAAAAGAGTGAAGGAGTAAAGGATGGGAAGAGACAGGAAGGGAAGTAAAGGAGAAGGTTTCAAAGAAGGTGAGTGTGGTAGTATGGCTGAGTTATAGGGAGTGAGCGTGACAGAAGAGGTGTGAGAGGCTAAAGGGACGGAGCGAATGAGGCTAACAGAGAGAGAGTGAGGTAAGGGGAGTATAGAAGTAAGAGGACAGACGGAGTAAGAGAAGGAGTTAATGAAGTGGAGTAAGGAGAGTAAGGGAAGGGAAAACAGTGAAGGAGTGAAGGAAGGGAAGAGAGAGGAAAGAAAGTAAAGGAGAAGGTCTGAAAGAAGGTGAGTGTGGGAGTATGGCTCAGTTATAGGGAGTGAGCGTGACAGAAGAGGAGTGAGAGACTAAGAGGACGGAGAGAAAGGGGTAACAGAGAGAGAGTGAGAGAAGGGGAGTGAGTAAGTTAGAGGGCAGAGGGATTGAGAGAAGGAGTTACTGAAATGGAGTAAGGGGAGTAAGGGAAGGGAAAAGAGTGAAGGAGCGAAGGATGGGAAGAGAGAGGAAGGGAAGTAAAGGAGAAGGTTTCAAAGAAGGTGAGTGTGGGAGTATGGCTGAGCTATAGGGAGTGAGCTTGATAGAAAAGGAGTGAGAAACTAAGGGGACAGAGAGAATGAGGCTAACAGAGAGAGAATGAGGGAATGGGAGTGTAGAAGTAAGAGTGCAGAAGGAGTAAGAAACTGCACATTTTAATTGGTTGTACTTTTGAACACTTTGAAAGTCACATAACATTCACCCATCCCCCCCAGTGCTCATTCCCCTGTTACCATGGTAACTCCCTCCTCACCCAGCACACAGTTCAGAAGTTCATCATACTATGTTGCAAAAAAAAAAGCAGGAAGGGTGTTTCACCACTCAATGTACCAGCTAATCATGTGCAATGTTTCTTGAAATGAATTTTCCTCAGCCATTGAAATGACTTCTTTCAAAAAACAAAAGCATTCACCCTAGTTTTCAGTGGAGAATGTTAAGAAAGCACCAATCATTTTTTGTTTTTCAAGTGCACTCAATCTCAACCACTTTTTTACATAACTCCTACTTTCAAACTGCCATTTCATTTCCACAACTCATCTGAATACAAGCACATCTACCTTCAAGATGCCAAAAGTCTGGTTTGTGGGTCATAGCTTTGTCCACTGGAGTCAAAAATATGCAGCTAACAGAGGTATTTACAACCTTGATTTACCAAATGTGGACATTGTATGGATTGGACAGAGAGGATTGAGAAGTCACCAATTGATACCATTGGTAAAATCCTTTATGCATCTACCACACCCTGACCTCATAATTGTGCACTGTGGTGAAAATGACCTGGGCACTTTGACTGGGGTAGGTCTGGAAATGCTTTTAAAGGACATCTGTGGGCAATTGATCTCACTTTTTCCAAAAACTGCCTTGATATTTTCTAATATATGCCAAAGGCAAAAATGGAACTGGTCCAACCAATTTTGTCCACAGATTGAGAAAGCAAGGAAACGTGAATAAATCTGTTTCTGCTTTCCTCAGAGACTATGGTATGGGTTCCATTTACCACAACAACTTGCGTTACAACATGCAAGACATCTATAAGAGAGATGGTGTTCATTTTACAGATGAGAGAAATAGAGTTTTCCTCTTGAATATAAGACTCTGCATTGGTACCTACTTGTAGGTACAAAAAACACCCACATAACACAACAGCTCTTTTCAGAGCTACCCTACCTCTAAGCACTCTAAATTATTTTTTTACCTTAATGTTTTACACTGTTTTTCCCTGTGGTGCGCTCAGGGTGCGCGTACCGGAGCGCGTACCTGGGAACGCACCCAGCGCTTACCCCGCGAAAATTTCAACAACAAAAAAAAAGTTTTTTTGCCCTTCAGGGTCCTTCCAGGCCCCCCTCAGAAAACCTAGGGGGTCAGGATGTGTCTGCTCTGCCCCCTTTTAATTATATCCCCCTTTCTTTTTCACCTCTTGTGTCTCGATTCTACCGAGACACAAGATGGCTGACTCTCCGGACTGTTTAGAATGTTGACAGACACCCGACAGCCAATCAGCTTGTAGTGTAGTTCCTATCATCCCAATAGGCTCTGCGCATTGGAATAATACCTTCAATAGTATAGGCCTAGACCAGACGTTAACTAGGTCTACTACTGTCGATATTAGACTTAAAGTTTTGGGTTTGCCAGCTTAGCTCAGAGTTCACTAGAAACTTTCTCGAATGTTCAGGAAAGAATTAACTTCCCTGATTAGACAAGAAGGGATTTAGTTTCTGACAACCATAGAACATGACAACTTTGCTCTCCCCTAATCAAGAGTGTATCTCGAGAGTCGTGTGAACAAAAGGCAATTTATTTTACTCAGTCAGTACGTGCATTCTTAGTCTCATCAGATTGTAGAGAAAAGGAAGAGACGGGCGTGTTCAATAAAAGATGTTATTTATTTATCAGTCTCTTTTCTCATACAAGAGAAATGGATCGATATTATTGCAATACTTATAGTTAAGTAAAGTGCATACATTAAAAGCAGAAGTATAAAATAATACTGTAAAAACATTGATATGGTTTCTAAGCCATATGAAGGTTTAAAATGATTTAAAATATATTACATATACATATACATTTGACTAAACGTACTCAACTGGTGTTTCTAAATATGCCTACCCCGTGTACCTGACCTAAGTCTAATGCGTGGGCGGGAATAGAAAGTTACAGTTTAAGTTAAGTTTGTTTTTGCCAAGTGACTGACTAAAGAATTCTCTGTGAGGGGTTATTCAGTTCTGTACCTGGAAGTTAGGATGAATGAGGGATGGTATCTCTCTCTCTGGTCTCGATATTCCAGGCTGCCTGCGAGGGCTACCCGGAAGCGCCGGTGCTGGATCTCTCGGCAGGAGAAAGCAGCGCGTCTCGTTCTCAGCGCGTCAGGAAGGCGGGGCTGCGCCAGCGGGGTCTGCTCTGCTCTGGGCTTCGGCAAGTATGGCTGCTCCGTCTCGTCACCACCGCGTGTGTTTGCATAGGGCAATATCGGTAATATTTATACCTTTAAGGTGCCGAGATTGACGTAAGGATGGACATAGATACGTCAATAAAGATGTCATACGACCAGGTCGTTAGCACATTCTTTTGCTGAAGTTCTCGGTGAAATCAAAACAATGGCCGCAGGGTTTTTCCCAGGTTGTCATAGGTTTGATTTGTTATGAGAACTCCGTATGCCTTATCAGGGGCTGGAGGAATATCGCTTGTCTAATTAGATCGCAAGCGTTATGACCTAATCAGATAACACGTTCCTGTGCCGTAGTGTGGCTTTGTCAGATAACGGTATCTGCATCATGTGGGGTTTGCTGCCTCATGGGCTGACTGCTAGTTAACTTGTTAGTTTGCTAACCAGAATAGGGTCAGGAATAGGGGGATCGATTCAGAACCTATAGGAATACATCACACCCACTCCACGCTAACTATGGACATATTTACTAATCTATGCATAGTAAAACATAGTACAACATACTATAGAGTAGTGTGTATACCTTACCACCCCAAAATACATAAATGCATTTTGAAATTTACAAATATACGGAAAAATTGCAGTCATATATATTGTATGCACTCAAGCTGTAGAATAATGCTGAAATAATCACGCATTTGTATACATTATTGCTATTCGGTATATGAGAATTTACACATGAAATGGCTCTTAATACAGAAAAAAAGTTCGAGACCATTTAATCACAGAGTCAAATAATTATGAACATTCCAGCGGGCAGCTAAGGTCTATAAGCTATCTAAAAATAGAAATCTTAGTTCTTTAAGAATAGTTTCTTACTTTAAGCAGAAGATAAGTGTCCCGAAAAATATGCAAAATATTTTGGGGCTGCTGAAAAAATTGCTGTCCGTGAACTCGAGGGAAAATTATTCATGTGACTTTATTATTAAAGTTGAAGGCCAAATTCAAGGTGTCGGGAACGCCGTGTGCGAGATTGCTCAAAAGTCTCTATTTCTGCTCTGGTGAGAACATCATATCATTTAGGCTTTCGAAAAAGCTGTCAACAGCTTCCTGGGAAAGTTCCACTAACTCGGAAAAAGGTGTAACCATGCATTCGGTCGCATGATTGTCTCCATTGACGTTCTGATTTGGATTGCTGACAGAAGGTCGTACCTGATCAATGCTGCTTTCATCTTGAACTTCACTACCCCTTAATCGTAGTGGTGAAGTTTCCACGAATGCCGTCATCAGGATTGGTAGCCTTTGAGGGCAACACAAAGCGTGAGCCTTGATTGGACTCAACAATGTTTCTGCATCCATTGGCGCATCCGATTGTAGCGTCAGACAGGTGTCTAACACGCATTCTTCTCCGCATAGCAGGCACCTTAATACAGGTAAAACACATCGTTGCCACATAGGTCGAAATGATATTCAGGTCTCTAAGCCGGGATAGTGCCAGGATTTTTGTTATCTGGTCCCGGTATCCAATGGCTAGGATTGTTTCATCCCTTGTCGCAGGTGTTTTGTCTGTGACATGGTTTGCCAAAACGAAAAATAAGGACTAGGAATAGGATTCCTGCAATCAGTCCTAAAATGAGGGGAAGTCCGCCAAAAATCGAATGGACGAAGTCTGGAAAAATACCCAGTATGGCTTTGAATGGTGTTAATGCCATCGAAAATACTGTCTTAAATACCTTTGAGACCCCGGTGGTATCAGAAATATTTAAGATTTCATTCAGGATTTCTGCGAAATGTATGGGGGAATTAGTTGATAACAATGAATGTATCTCTGCAGTCGTCCTTGCGACTTGTAGATCATACGTTTCCTTTGATGACGTGAGCCTGGTAGGCGTCTGAAGAAGCACTGTTTTCATTCTGCTTAAAGTATCTACTCGAATAGAAGTAATTTTCAAGTTGGGCCATGCCCTCGCCTCCCTGTCTGGAAAGGAGCTGGGGAACAATGAGTGTCCACAGCACTTGACCTTCGCAGTCGTAGTTACGAGATAAGGAGTCCCGGGCATAAGACTACAGCATCTGCGATCTACAATTAGAATGTAACTCCCATTGTAGAGTCTTTGAAAGAATGGTTCTATCTCTGTTGCAGGTGCGCCTAGCTGGTGACATGAAAGGTTATTTGAGTTCCCTTCACAGGCTCCATGCAAACTAATTCCGTTACACAGAAGTGTGCCGCTTAGTGACATCGCACAATTATTGCCACTAAGAAACACTTTCTGTCCTTTATTACTGACACATGCATGTGAATAGGGCAGGTTCCATGTTGTTTTAATGTACCCCTTTCCCAATTTCTCGTACATGCCAGCCTGTATATATTTTTGGCAGTATTGAAACCTGAAGGTTGAAATTGGAATATTAATTATCCCATGTATTATCCATTCACTGACAGGTCGTTCTGACATTGTCACTGGTAATCTCTCAAGTTTCTCAATGCTCAGGATTGTATAATCAGCACCCTTCTGGGTCATACTGATTTGTCTATCAGTAAGGTTAAAGATATAGAATAGTGACGTTGTGTTGATTAAACGCCAAGGCACATAGCCTGAACGCAGATTTTGTAACGTCCAGCCAAGCTGTACAATAGAACGCAATTGAGACTGACCGTGTTGTAATAACAGTAAGTCTTGTGATAATATGTCGATTGCTGAAGACACAATGCTGTCCAAAGAAAAAATTCTGGAGGACAGAGTCATTAACCCATTGTCCACTACAGAAAGTGATTTTTCCAAATTAATACGGTCAATTTCCCGTATTCTCTCTGCTGTTTCAATTTGAGTAACCTTCCAGGCCTCATTGTATGCTGCATATACAGAGGCTGCTATGAAACGTTTTTGATGCTGTTTGCGCGGTCCCATAATGAAATCACGCAAGTCAGCACCATCAGTAAGTAAAGTTAGGTGTTGCTTAATTTCTGCCAGTGTGGAAGTTTGTAGCCACTGAAGGCATAATTTGCCCTTACTGTAGGTGGTTATTATCCCTGGGTGTTGTCTTTGAGGATATCTAGGGTCTGGCCTGGTCATTTTGAATCCCTGTGATTTGTTCAGGAATCTGTCTTGACAGTTATTAGTATCTGTGGGCCAGATCAACCACTGTTTCCAATCTGGATGTGTTCTGTTTTGGTTTAATACACAGTTTACGTCTATCTCTTCATCTGTAGAGCTATTGCTGTTCATTGTTGGTTTTGGAATAGACAGTTTATTTAAGTCTTTGATTTTGGCTAAGCCAAGACAGGTGGTTTGTTGAACAGTGTCATTTAAAAATATAATTTGTTCTGGGATCATGCAGGCTCTAAACAAAGATTCTATACCCTGTACTTGCCATTCTTTTGTGCCCCAAACACTTTTCAATTCAACATTTTTGTCCCAATAATCAAAACCAAAAGTATTCATTTGTTCGAAGAATGAGTCTGAATATATCATTTTTGTGTTTGTTATCATGGTCTTTGTCCCTGTCTTATTTGACAATTTGAAATAAAATGTTTCAGCATTACTTGTGTTGAAAAGTATGAATATTTGTCATAAACGGTTCTTGAGCTTCCTTTTGGAGGTGTTGCACAATGTTCCCATTGATTATAATTTAAAACATTTCTAGGTTGTGCAGATCTATGTAAAAAATGGTTGCCATAGTGGTTATAACAGTACATACTATCATAATTTGTAGAACCCTGCAAATAATCATGTTTGGTAAATTTAGCAGACATTACTAAGTCAGACATCATATTATTAATGCTTTCGAAGTCCCAATCATCAGCAAATGAGTTTGGTTTTACAAAGTCACTCAATGAGATCTTAATTTGGTGTGGATATTTCAGGATTTCAACCGGACCATAGATTTCGTAGTCAGTGTTGTCCCATGCTACCCCACCAGGTATAGGATTGGCTGTGAAGTTGACTGAAGAAAGTTCTCTTTTCTCGACGTGTGAAGATGTGTGTGGTTTGAGGATCAAGTTGATTTTCTGACTTGCTGTGTCCATTTTAGCATATTTTCCCTCAATGAAGCGTCCCAATGTTAGTATCATGATGAGCCAAAGTATGAGGATAAATGCACCAAAACCCACCCAAAATTCAAGCCATGGAGAAATCAGATATGTTTCTTTCAGTTGTTTCAAAAGTTCTTTAGCTTTATCTTTAAAGGTTTTTGATGATGGCTGTGTCTTTGATTCACTGAAGCCTTCAGAGGAATCATCGAAGTTTATGAAGTAGCCGGATGCAGTTCTGTCAATTGTTCCAATTGGTTCAGGATTACTGTTTCTTGCATTTGCACTTGGTACTTCATTATAGATTGGTGTGTCTCTGCTAAATGTTTTTATTTGGGTTTTCAGAGGTCTAAGTTCCATTGCATTGTTGCATAGTCCTTGTTGTTCTTCTGTAGGCGTTTCGAATGTGATTAGCCTCTTAGTTAGGACCTCTGTACTGGTAGCAAACCTTGGTGTTCTGCTACTTATTGGGAGTCCACTTGGCCTACTGTTTGTTATCGGCCACATGATTGTGGTTTTACCAGGTCGATGGATACAACTCGGTTCTCCTTTTTACCAGCAAGTGGCAGTAGTACAACTGATCTTGTCCCGTTGACAGACAAGACAGGAACTGCTTTTCTGTAAGAAGGCCCAAATTCCTTCTTTACCGCGATCTTTTTCTCTGACTAGATCCCCGACTTTTGGAATCCAGACAGGTCTTGCTGGGACAGGTGGTGGTTCTTCAGATGTTGTTGGCTGTTGTTTCAACTTTATGTTGCTCAGGTCTTTTCTTGTTTTGTTTAAGTCCTGCAAAATAGCCAAACGGTCTTTGATATCAAAGCTTTTTTCTTTCACCACTGAAGTCTGACTATCAAGGTCAGAGATCAACATCCTAGTTCCAAATAATAATTCGTACGGACTGAATCCCTTCAGAGAATTTCTTGGCAAGTTATTTAGACTATGTTGGACACTTATTAGATGTTTGACCCACCCAGCTCCCGAACCTAATACCTTTGCCGTTATAGATTGCTTTATGTCACGGTTTTTTCTTTCAACAATTCCGTTCCCCTCAGGGTGAAATGGACAAGAGTACCGCAATGTCACGCCCATGCTGACCATGGCCTCCTTATAAGCCCGAGAGCTAAAAGCAGGACCGTGGTCTGAATGCAGCATGCCAATTGCGTATGTGCCGATAAAGACTCGCAAATCTTTTATAACAGTTCTGGCGTCAGCCGTTCGCTGGGGCCACATCCATATGAATCTCGTGCATGAATCCACTGCGACCAAGATATATTTAAAGTTACCATCCCTTTGTAAGGGACCACAGTGGTCTAGGTAAACACAGGCTAATGGTTTATCCGAGATTAGAAGGGGCGTCTGAGCTGGACGTCTCACCGTTGATACTTTCATTCTTTGACATATTTCACATTCTAGAACATAGTTCCTTGTTTGTCTTCTCATTTGTGGCCACCAGTATCTCTGTTTTAGTAACGATACTGTGGCTGAGACGCCAGCATGTATAGAAGCAAGCCCTTCGTGTGCCGCTATTATCAGTCCTAACCTGTGTTCCATGTTTGGAATTGCCCTATCCCCCACTCCAGGGATTCGAGCAAAAGGAACATTGTTTGCATCAGTTATGTATGTATATTTTACTGGAAAGCCTTTCGGGAGTGTTTCTATCGAATCCTTTCCTGAAGCGCTGACAGCTTGTAATATTTCGCTGTCTATTTTTGTTTTTGACCGGGTGATGGCAGCTACGGAAGCCGTTTGCACAGCTGCCTTCGCGGCCTCATCAGCCAATGAATTCCCTGCAACGTGAACGCCATCACGTTGATGACTCAGTGTATGTATCACGTGAGTCTTTGGTAGTTCTTTTTGTAAAAGAACTACTTGTTCCCAGAGCACTTTATGCTTGATTGTGCCACCTTTTGCATCCTTGAAACCATTCTGAAGCCAGATCTGCAAGTATTCATTGTAAGACTGAACGCAATAATACGAATCGCACACTATGAGTGTGGGGAATTCTCGATCGGTATTTTCAAGCGCCATCTTGAACGCCAGTAGTTCAGCTCGCTGAGCTGTACAATCTCCTAAAGATTGTGTTTTAGTGATTGCTGGTTTAAATTTTCCTTCGTGCCAGCGACCTTTAACGATCGCGCACGCAGCACTGTAAGCTTGTTTACCCCCTACTGCGGGTTGTGCTGATCCGTGTGTATATATTATACAGCCGTAATGTTCTAGAGGCAGAATTTCAGTCGGCGGTGGACATTCAAATTCATATTGGAGAAATTCTTGTGTTTTTAAGTTAGGATCAAATTCGTATGCCACGTCTGTTGCAGCAAGAGAATTAGCCCATTGTATCCATCTCGGATGGAGCGCTTTAGCATTTGGAATGCTTGCTTTTGTTACAGCCTCCAAGGCTGGTATCGGTGTCACGATTATTATTCGTTTACCTTGTGCCAGGGCTCGTTCTTTTGCTATAGCTGTCTGTGTTGCAGTTAGAATTTTTTCCGTTGGGCTAAATTTCATTTCAGCCTTAGTGTACAAGTGTGACTTGAATGCAATTGGTACCTTTTCTCCCTCATTAGAGGTCAGGTATGTGAATCCGCATCTTCCTGGGATGACTCGAATCACAAGATTGCGTGTGTTATCATCACGTGTTTCTAATTTTGTTTTAATTAGCATGTCCGTTTGTAACGATCTCAGAATTTCTGTGTGTATTTGAGTCCAATTGGATCTTTTAAAATCTGGTTTTATTAGATCATAAAGGGGTTTGACCCTTTCTGCGTAATTTGCAATGTATGTTCTTCCGAAATTTAGGAAGCCTAGAATTAACTGTAGGTTTTTTAGTGTTCTAGGTGCTTGGATTACGGCACATTTCTCTAGGAAATTGTCAGCCAGGCTTTTGCCTTCACTTGATAATTCATATCCTAAGAACAGGACTGTCAGATGGGCAATTCTGGATTTTTTAAAATTGAATTTGTAACCCTCTGCTGCGAACCCAAGTATTATGGTGTTCACTCTCTTCAAGTGAGTCTCCAAGTCATCATCTGTTAAGTATATGTCGTCGACGTACGATAATGCTTCGTCGTCATATATTTGTAGTAATTCTGTTACTCTCGCTGAGAATACTCCCGGGCTGTTTTTGTACCCCTGGGCTAACCAACAGAATTGTTTTTGAGTGCCATTTATTGAGAACGCAGACAAATATCTGCTCTCTGGTGCTATGTTTTGACAAAAGAATCCATTAGCGATGTCTAATGTTGTTTTGTATTTTTTGCGCACTATGTTATTCATTAGTGCAGCACTATGCGAATTTTGCACTGCAAAAGTTTTGCTACATGAGTTAAGGTGTCGGTAATCCAAAACTAGACGGTATGAATTGTCTGGTTTGGAGACCGGAAACAAAGGGTTGTTCATTTGTGAGGTGCAAGTTTCAATCACCCCCTGGTATTCTAGCTGATCTAGTATTTCTTTTACCTGTTTTTTAGCTTCTTGCTTAATTGGGTACTGCCTTTGTGCAGTAGGTTGTGATTTTAACTGGATTTTGTGAGGAGGAGAGTCCTCATCCCATCCTACGTGATTTTTATATAAAGCAGGAGCTAGAGCTACTGCCCACTTTCTAGCAAGTGTATATTTTTTATGAATTGGGATATGATTTGAGAAGGCAGGCATAATTATTTCTTCGCCATGAGGGCACTCCCTAACAAACTCTGGTGGCCAGTCTTTTTCAGCTAGAAGGATGTCATAGCCCTTGGAGAGATTATCCCAAAATAGTCCCCTTATTTTTCTAGTCTTATCCCCCTCTATACGTAATGTTATTTCGTATATTTTGTGAGGTTTGCTAACTCTGGTGTCTGCAGTTTCCACTTGAAGATATTCATTCGTGTCCACTGTCTCCAGATGATTCATAAGGACTTTGCGAGCTATGCTCACTTCTGCTGCGCTGTCTAGCATTGTCTGAGCCCATTCTCCGTTTTTCAGTTGTGTCCTCAGTATTCTCGGCATTGTTAACAACCTTGATACTGGCTACCTTCTTTTTTGGAAATTGTAATTTCTTTTTTAGATGAGCAGGTTCCTTGTCTTTGGACTTGGCGTGCTCTTCTCTTTGTTCTGATCGTCCTCTTCTTTCCGATTTCTGCGAGGAAGTCTGAAAAGATTGAGAGGGACGTGTATCAATGTCTTGATATCTATCAGGCTTCTTTATATTATCCCTATTTCTAAGGTTATATCTTTTCCCAGAGGGGTCACTCTGAGGTGACCTGTGTCTTTGGTTCGGAGATTTCTCCCTTCGCCTAGGAGACCTTCCTCTGGACTGGAATTTCTTTTCTTTAGGATTGGATTGTTTGTTTCCATCCCAGTTCTTTTTCTGTGATGTTGAATTATTATTAAAAAATATTTTTTCAGGACTTTCAATCAGTTGTGGTTTTACTGGTATTCCACCTAAACTATCTCTACCTAGTTCCTCATAGGATTTTTCTATGATTCTGGCAATTTCAGCTGGTTGGTCTGCTAAATCTGTCTCCTTTAACCTCTGGCGGATCGCCACATTTGCTGCTTCACCTTTTATGTTGGCTAATAATATAGCCGAGACCTGCTTGAAGTCTTTCAGTAATTTCATACCAAGAGTTAAAGCGGGTTCTGGACCATATTCGTCTTGAATTTGTTTTAGCACATCTGGTATTACCGAAATGGATGGAACACCGTGCGTTTTTGTGTAAATGGAAGCAAAGACTGTACCCCAAGTGTCACAGTCCTCAATGTGTGTTGCGATTCCCATTGGAAGACAGATAGTCAGAATCCTGTGTTTTTCTAACGGGGTGGTGTCGGGAAACACCTCCTCTATTTGGGTGATTTTCTGTGCCAACCAGAATGGTATTTGTTCCCGTTTAGCCGGTACTTTACCTAGGCAGGATTGTATGTTCTGCGGTGTAATTTTATTTGTGTTCCCCTGGTGAGGGGTCAGCTGTGGAATTTTAATTGCTGGTTGAATTGTTGAAGTCCGCATCACATACTGGACTAATTGTCTATGTACTTTTATTAGTTGTTTTAGCTGTGTTAAAAGCTCTGCTGCAGACATCCCGTCGATGTCTGGATGTGGTGTGTATCCGGCTAGGACCGGCCACGTTGCTCCTGGTCTACCTAAAGGACTGAGCCTGGTGATGTGATTATTATGTTTTAGGGCGCCATCAAATAAGAGCAAATGCTCTTGAAATTTGAGTGGTACTTCCACCTCCTCGAAAGGAGTGTACATTTCAGGAGGTTCCTCTATCTTGCAATAGTGGAAGTACTTTGTTACAGCATTTGCTGCTGGAAAATGTATCCATGAATAGTATACCTCTGTCTGCCGATATTCGTGTGCCTCAATTACGAATATGACTGTGCCACCTCTAGGTGTCAGTCCATTTTCTATAAGTTTTAAGGTTATAGTTTTCCTTTTGATGACCGGGATGAGTATTATATCCGGGTCTGCATCTTGCATAGTAGCATCAGCTGCTGCGAGTTCAGTTGCTATTCTAACTGTCTCTCTTTCTTCATCACTGTCCATTTTACCGACAGGATGGTTATTTCTTTTGTTTGCAGATCAGGTTTCTTATGGCAACAAAGATTAGATGCACAATATTTTGGAACAGTGTATCCTTCAACGTTGACTATACCAAGAACCATACATAGGAGTTCCCTCCTGCGAGGTTTTGGAGGATATTACCTTTTACCCACTCCAGACGTCTTTGGAATATTATGGGAGAAAGGGGTCTGAGTGAGAAAGCACGACTGAGTTACTCTAAATGTCTTACGTTAGTTTTATCGCCCTTTCCAAACGCGTTTGGCGCCATGTAGTGTAGTTCCTATCATCCCAATAGGCTCTGCGCATTGGAATAATACCTTCAATAGTATAGGCCTAGACCAGACGTTAACTAGGTCTACTACTGTCGATATTAGACTTAAAGTTTTGGGTTTGCCAGCTTAGCTCAGAGTTCACTAGAAACTTTCTCGAATGTTCAGGAAAGAATTAACTTCCCTGATTAGACAAGAAGGGATTTAGTTTCTGACAACCATAGAACATGACAACTTTGCTCTCCCCTAATCAAGAGTGTATCTCGAGAGTCGTGTGAACAAAAGGCAATTTATTTTACTCAGTCAGTACGTGCATTCTTAGTCTCATCAGATTGTAGAGAAAAGGAAGAGACGGGCGTGTTCAATAAAAGATGTTATTTATTGATCAGTCTCTTTTCTCATACAAGAGAAATGAATCGATATTATTGCAATACTTATAGTTAAGTAAAGTGCATACATTAAAAGCAGAAGTATAAAATAATACTGTAAAAACATTGATATGGTTTCTAAGCCATATGAAGGTTTAAAATGATTTAAAATATATTACATACACATAGACATTTGACTAAACGTACTCAACTGGTGTTTCTAAATACGCCTACCCCGTGTACCTGACCTAAGTCTAATGCGTGGGCGGGAATAGAAAGTTACAGTTTAAGTTAAGTTTGTTTTTGCCAAGTGACTGACTAAAGAATTCTCTGTGAGGGGTTATTCAGTTCTGTACCTGGAAGTAAGGATGAATGAGGGATGGTATCTCTCTCTCTGGTCTCGATATTCCAGGCTGCCTGCGAGGGCTACCCGGAAGCGCCGGTGCTGGATCTCTCGGCAGGAGAAAGCAGCGCGTCTCGTTCTCAGCGCGTCAGGAAGGCGGGGCTGCGCCAGCGGGGTCTGCTCTGCTCTGGGCTTCGGCAAGTATGGCTGCTCCGTCTCGTCACCACCGCGTGTGTTTGCATAGGGCAATATCGGTAATATTTATACCTTTAAGGTGCCGAGATTGACGTAAGGATGGACATAGATACGTCAATAAAGATGTCATACGACCAGGTCGTTAGCACATTCTTTTGCTGAAGTTCTCGGTGAAATCAAAACAATGGCCGCAGGGTTTTTCCCAGGTTGTCATAGGTTTGATTTGTTATGAGAACTCCGTATGCCTTATCAGGGGCTGGAGGAATATCGCTTGTCTAATTAGATCGCAAGCGTTATGACCTAATCAGATAACACGTTCCTGTGCCGTAGTGTGGCTTTGTCAGATAACGGTATCTGCATCATGGGGGTTTGCTGCCTCATGGGCTGACTGCTAGTTAACTTGTTAGTTTGCTAACCAGAATAGGGTCAGGAATAGGGGGATCGATTCAGAACCTATAGGAATACATCACAAGCTTTCCGCTCGCGTACTCCCGTAGCGCGCCGGGTGCGCTCCCCGGTACGCGCACCTGTGAGCGCTCGGAGAGCGCTTTTAGATATATATGTGTTTTTGAAGTAAATTTTAAAAAAAACACTGGAGAAATGTTCACCAAATATATAGCAAAGGCACGTCTGCGTACCAGTCCCTACAATTTTGCCAAGTTTGGCGTAATTCCGTTCAGCGGTTCGGGCTGTAGACTTGTCAGACCGTCCAATGGAAATTAACATGAGGAAAACACATTTTGGGACTCCCCTTTTTTCTCAGCCCCCACTTCACGAATCCCCCCAAAACTTCCAGGGAAGGAGCGGAGCGGAGCGGAGCTGGCCAAAATGTTGGAAAATTACACACAAATTCCTCAAGCGGCGCCAGAGTCATTCCCAATAGAATGTTGCGGATTTCCTATGGTAGCCAATCCTAACTATAACTACCTACTGGCGACCGTCAGTAGGTAATATGTGTATATATATATATATATAAGTATATATATATATATTTGCTTTTCTATCACAGCCTTTAAGCATAGGAGTAGCACAGTGTCATCCACGGTGAGAGAGGGACAAAGTCTTTTGCTATTTCTGAAGCAATGACGAAAGACTTTGTCCCTTTCTATCTCGGCATGTTATGGCACTGTGCTAATGCTATGCTTAATGACTTTGGTAGAAAAGCAGACATTTGAGGTGAACAAATATAGAGTGTTACCGTTGTTGAGGGTGCTCTGTACAGGAGCTGCTTTCCATATAAGCTTGAGAACTACCCAGCTTTCTCTGCTTCTTTTTGCATAATGTATGCGTCACTATATGCCTGAAAGGGTATTGTTTTTACACCAGTTTAGATAAACAGCCAACATGTATCTGAATAAAACAAGACCAAAATGACAAACATCTAATGCACAAGTCAATATATGAATTTTCAAGGATTAAATAAAGTTGAAGTTCTTAAAATCAATGGTTATGCTTTATCAGGACAAAGTACATTAGGTGCATCAAAAATCAAAGATGATGCAAGGAGCAGGGGAGGTGAGGCACCAAAAAAAGCAGGCAATGTGTCGGTTTCTTACTGCTACTGGTGAGGTGATGCATTGGTTCCTTACTGTTTCAGGGAAAGTTGATGCGTCAGTTTTGGGCACGCAGCGGTGTGCTGCAAATTAACAAATTGGTGTCCAGGGATGATGCGTTGGAAGTCAAGTCTTGCTGTATTGATTCCATAGCATTGAAGAAGGAAATGCATCAGAGTCGGGGCGATGTGTCAAGGACTTTGGTGAAGCAGTGCTCGAGACTCAAACAGCGGCAGTTCTTCAGAGGCACTGCCTCGAAAAGCTGTAGCCTACGTTGTAAGCCATGAATATTGCATCAAGCGGGGACCATGCTCCAGTACAGGCAGTGGGGATGCATCAAGTTTTGGCAGCGCTGCACCGATTCCGAACGACGCTTGGAGTTGATCCACGGATTATCTTCTTTGCATCACCAGAACTCACTTCCAAGATCCCAGGTCCTGGATTTTGCACCACCTAGCAAAATAAGAATTGCAGCAGAACAACCCAGGTACTGGTAGGTGAAGTCTTTGAGGGCATTGAGACTTCTTAACAGGAGGCAAGCTTAAGCCAAGCCTTTGGAGAACCTTGGAAGCAGGATGTAGGAAGCAAAGTTTAGTCCTTTCACTCCCGGGACAGAAGCAGCAAGCAGCAGGCCAACACAGCAAAGCAAACAGCAAAGTGGTAGTCCCTTCCGACAGCAATCCAGCTCTTCTTCCTGGCAGAATGTCCTCAGCCTAGAAGTGGTCTAGGTATATGGTGTCACTGGTCTAGTACTTATACACATTTAAGCCCTTGAATTAGGCAAACTTCAAAGAAAGGTTTTTGTAGTGCATAAGACCTTGCCTTTGCTCCAGAGACACTATAGGGGTGGAGACTTCTTTGTGTGAGGACAGGCACAACCCTATTCAGGTGTCAGTGTCATTTCCTCCCACCCCCTAGCTCAGGAACGCTCATCAGCGTGGCTATGGGCCATCAGGATATGTAGGTCAGAAACAGCCCAACTGTCATCCTGACCCAGACATATATTCAGAGACCGGCAGAGTCACAGAAAGGTTAAAGTAAAAAAATGCCAACTTTGTAAAAGTTGCATGTTCAGACCTGCAATTTAAACAACTGCACTAAAAGTCTGACATACATAAAAATAGTTCAATCTCAGTAGAGCTGAGAATAGTACTTTGTACAATTTGGCTAGGAATCATCTTCTAAAAAGCAGATAAAGAAGGAGCACTGCTAATGACGAAGGGGAGGAGAGAGATGGGTCGGTAGTTTTTGAGGTCTGTCGGGTCTGCAGATGGCTTCTTGAGGAGGGGCTTGACTTCGGTGCATTTCCTGTTGTTGGGGAAAGTGCCGCCTTCGAAAGTGGCGTTGATGGTGCATCTTAGCTCGGGTGCTATGGAGTCTGTGGCTCTGTGGATGATGTGCGGTTGGCAGGGGTCCGTGGGAGCTGCTGAGTGAATGCTTTTCATGGTTGTGGCAGTGTCTTTGGTGGTGACCGGGGTCCAGGTGGATATGGTAGGCTGGATGTGGTTTCTGGAGGAAGGAGTGGTTTTGGTGTCTGGTGTCTGTTCATTGAAGTTGTCGTAGAGGGATTTAATTTTCAGATGGAAGTTGGAGCCGATTTTGTTGTAGAGGTCCTGGGAGGGTGTGACGTCTATTGCTTGGCTGGGGGGTTTGATGAAGAGTTCTTTTGAGTTGCTGGAGTTGGTGAGGATGTTATTCGGAATATCAATGTCATTGCTATAGTCGAATGCATTCATAACTGGCTGTATGACACATCGAATGACGTCTTGGAAAAGTTCTGCAGCCGATGGCTCGAAATAGATCTACATGAAGAAAGGTTGTTATATACCTACAATCTTCTTCGAGTTCTAACTAATGATAACTTTTATTTAAAAAGAGGCATGACAAAACCTTTGCACCATTTAGTTGCGTTATCATATGTGGTATATCAGCTAGATGTGGAACTGGATGCCATTTTCTTCAATTGCCTTGTTTGCTTGGTGCATGTCAATGCATATGCATGCAGCTCCTTCAGTGTCCTTTTTGGGCACTACCACTATGGGAGAAACCATGGTATCAGACCAGTTGAACGCTCAATAATGTCTTGCTTAAGTAATGATTTATGTTCTTTTTCAAAAGCTTCTTGTAAATGAAAAACAACTTGTCTAGGTCACTGAGCAACAGGATGGGCTTCCTCATTAATATGTAACTTTACTTTCAGAGTCTTTAACTTCCCCAAACAATGAAACAAAAAAGGAAATTGACTTACTATTTTGTGGTGAGCATTCAAGTTGTAATTCACAGAAATCAGTCCCATATCAGCAGTGATACTGAAACTGACCAGACAGGACTTGCTGCAGTACCATGAAGCACATAGATGGGTGCTTGCACCTTCATTTTCTTGCATTTCAATGTCGCTACAAATGAGACTTGACTTTTTATGTGCATCGATGCAGCCCAAGTGTACACTTTGGTTTTCAATGGCATAAGTCAATGTAATTGAGACAATACATGATATTTTTCTTTAATTATTATTTTTATCGATGCACCACTATTGATGAGTGAAGGTATCGAGCACTAATTTATTTTTAATGTTATTTTCTGACAATGTTTGTATGACTTTGATGCTTTCGCATGTCGACTTTTCTCTGACTGACATTTTTCATCACACACAGCCAGTCCGAAATTCGCTCTTTTCTCTGAGGTAATCATAGCTATGGTGCAACTCACTTTCACAGGATACTGAGGTGGATTAACTGTTTGACGATGGTTTAGATGACAATCGACTTCATTCAATGTTAATTTGCCGCAATTGATCTCGCTACTTGTCCTCGCGGGATTGTATCAAACGTTGTCTCTGGAATGTGGAACATTTACCTTCATGTGGAAACGAATATCCACATCTAAAACATAACTTCTTTTTACTTGTAGACAGCACTTTGTGTACATCAGTCTTTTGCTTTCGTTTACCTTTTCAAGCTCATGACTGATTCTCTTTGTGCACCTCCGGCCTCCATGTCAGTGGCTTGTCTTTCAGCATGCTTTTCAGCTCTGTCAGTCATCAACACTCCTCCAGACTAAGAGTTTCTCTCAGCATTCGTCATTTGAATGCATCTGACAAGAATCCATCAATAATTCTAAGTCAGGAAGCCTTCTCATGATTAAATTAATTAAACTTACAGTGTTTGATGAGCACATCAAGTCTCTCCACAAACTCATCAATGGTTTGACCACTTTTGTGGCTTTCTTGACTGAAAATGTATCTTTCGTAATCAACGTTTGGTACTGGATTAAACTTTAGATTCCATGTTTCTTTAATCAGACAATATGTAATTTCTTCATCAGTTCACAGTATTGTCTTTATGACTTCCTTCAGACCATCCCCAGCAAGACTTTTGAGATACTTGATAATCTTTTTATCAGTCTCAGTGCATCAAGGAAATCATCAAACATCTCTATCCACATAGACCACCATCTATTGTCAATATTTTGCATTTTGTGATATCGAAAAGTAGTGGTGGTTTCAAAAAGCAGCAGGATGGTAACTAAGATGGTAACTAATTTTGGAATGGCTGACCTTGAGGGTGGGACTCCTTCTGCTCCTGTCAGCTGTTGATTTGAGCCTGCGTCATTCATTCTATTGCTGAGGCCTTGTGATGGACCAGCCTCAGACTCATCATGGGCAATCGGGGACGCACTGACTTTCTCTCCGGTCTCCATCAGAGCCCTTCATGTGCTGGAGACCTCCGGAGTTGTTTGAGCTGTCACCTGACAGCTTTGCGGAGGGCCAATTCAGGTATCAGGCAGCTCAGTAAGCACAACCCTGGTGCCTCTTCTTGGGTCTCCTTGCCTGGGTAAGTGCAATGACAATATACTTCTTTCGTGCTTATTCTGTCAGCCTGCACTTCTCTCTATATCAGTATGTAATCACCTTTTGCAGTATTGCTCCATATAATGTACAACTTTATCTTTCATGGCATTGCAGTACCTTTATGTATGGCTTGACCCTCAGGTTCCTGACCATCAACATGTAAATTCTTTGCAACACTTCCATTGTCTTTATGTACTTTACAGCAGCTGGAGTTGCGCTTTGACTCCAAGTGCATGAAAAATGTATTTCTGTCTTCTACAGTGACACACGTCGTGCACAAGCAGTTCACTTGGACGACGTCAAACTCTCTGTCAAGCAAGGTCATTCTTTCAGTTACTTATCAACTATCTCATCACCATTTGTAGGATCTTCCCAGCCTGGGTACCTGCCAATACCCATGCCACGCACAGAGCTTAGTATTACAAGCCTTTACTCTGCTGCATGTGACTGCGAACTCAACAATCTAAACCAAGCTTTCATGGCATTGCGCTCTGACACATCTATCACAGCTCTATAGAGTGCGTTAGAAACCAAAAGAGTTGTGTTCTAAAATATCACAAGACACAACATTTCTGTAAGCCATAAAAGACGATCCAATGGTTTGATGACCAAATTGATGATATTAAAGGGATCATAAAGAGGACAACACTTTAGGACACTTCAGGTAGCACCCTCCTCATGTGTTCATAAGGACACCGGGAAGATGATTTCAGAGTGTATTTTAAATTGTTCTTGGTCCATTTTCTCTATTATGGTTTAAAAAATTAATGCCTCTGTGTGCTATTCATTTAAACTGCTATTTAGATATCTACTAGGTCCATAATAGAGGAATATGGCCTGTTATGCTTTGTGTCATAAACAAAGATCCATCCCTTTAATTTCACCTGGCTGCATAGGGGTTGACAAGCCAGTGGGACAGAAACAGATAGGATTTACAGTGTGGCCTTGAGAGCTAACATTTTTGCAAAACACCACAATCTTTATAGAAACATTGTAAAGTTGTGTATACTTTCAAAGGCAGGACTAGTTTAACTTCACACTGTGTAGTGGTTTTCCAAAGCTACCATTGCATCTAACTATCTTTATGGAATTATTTTCATGTCATTTGCAATTGCCATATAGTAGCTGTTGTTTGTCTAAAGAGCACAATTCCAACACAGTCCTTCAATAATGCTATCAGGTCCTGATTCAGATTCCGAGGCAAAGCGTACATATGTTTCCTGTAGTCCACATTGCTGCCACCTGTATTTCCCTAATATTGTCACAAACTCCGGTAGCATTTCCATGTCCTAGGATTCACCAAGTATTAAAATCCAGATTAAAAGTAACTAATTAATTCGTCCTTCTAGAAATGTAGGGCCCGATTCACAAGGGTAAACCTAGACGAAAGTCTAAATTTGCAGCTTTCGGTATTGACAAAGGGCATTTACAAGTAGTAAATGCCCTTTGTGAATACGGAAAAGTCTTAAAGTTAGACTTTCGTCTCAGTTAAAATTTCTGAATCGGGCCCGTAGGGTATAGCAAAAATAGTGAGGTTTGTTTATTGTGTAGTAAGCACTGTGATTGTAAAGATTGTTAAGGCAAGATACGTAAACGTGTGAGAGAAGACTTGAGTGATTAATTTTTTGATAATAAAAATGTAAAAAACATAAATCAATTAACAGAACATTGCTCATTTGATAAAACGAGATTTTATTGGTATAATGTATTCTTTTAATTCTGAGTTTGAGGCTGGAAACAGAATGTGATCATGGATAACTCTTAATTCACATGGGTGCATGCAAAAACTTGTGTTCAAGAAAGGCACTGTTCAAATCTACCCCCAACGACCAATTTCCTTACAGGGATTGAACTTCACTATGGAACATAAAGTCGGGCTCCACCATGGGTATGCAAATGTAATATACAAGATTCTGCCAGTCCATTGACAGGCTTCGCAAATGGTAAAGTAAATCCTGATTTAGTCAGATCTGGGTAAAGCAGCTGTTAGAAAAATGCTATGCTCCTGCTTGGCTCTGGAGAGTGTGTGCCCCTGTCTCAAGTTCATCCAAGCAAGCTGTAGTATTTTTACCTCACCTCAGCACACACTACTCTCATGCGTGTGCCGTGGAGGTATTTTGTGACACTGTTTGAGACTCAGAGTGGTGCTTTGTGGTCTTGAGGGGTGCTGAAGCCTGAACACTATCAGCTAACTGGGCTGAAGAGTGTTAACAGGGGTGGCAGCTAAACCATTTAAATTGGTATGCTGGACTATTTAATGCAGGGGAGATTTGCCTGTTGTCCTCTCACACCATTTTAATGTGGTCTGCCAGCCCTCCGCAAATGTATTCTTTAGATTGTGGATGCATCATACGTGTAACTGTCTGCACGGATAGAGGATGAACGTTTGGAGCGTGTGTGAATCAGATGGCCACAGTCACACTGGACCCAATTTTGTATTTGGCACAGCCAAATGGTACCTAAGATAAAGGGCTGAAGAGAGTCTACATAGCCCATCTGAACAATAAGTTGATTCCAGGGACCCTTTGTAGTGGGTCAGACTTTTGGGAAGAACTTTTCCATGCCATTAAGAAGTGTTCCACGCCATTTCTGGCCCGTGTTCACTGGAAGGACTACCTCCATAGGTTAAAAGTAGTTATGTCAAACTTGTTCCCCATTTGCTTTCTTATTTTTAGCCTTTCCAAGCAGGAATCTCCCAGCTCCACTGCACCTTCCTGTTTAAACTTGTAACAAAGAAATTAGCTGGACCAGTCTGAGTGAAATAAGCAAAAGAGCAGCACTGCCCAGTACCAGTTTCCGAGCGAACTCTTGGAATACACATAAAGAATCTGCAACATTATTTCAAAGATGGGGCAAAAACTTCCAGCCAGTGTAAAACATTTATTTACCAGAATCCAGGGTCCGAGGCCAGTGATGACTGAACAACTCTTTCGTGTTAACAGTTGGGTATTCATACCAACTCCCTCTGCCAAATTTTGGACCAGAAAATAGGGACTTTTCATAGCCTGTCAGGAGAAGCTGCCATGGGGGCCTCTCTTAACCAAAGGAGCTGATCAACTGCTGGAGGGTGAAATTGGAGATGCCCTTGAAGAAGGACAGCAAAGGAGCTCAGGAGGTGACAAAGTGGAGGTGATAGCAGCTGTAGCACAGGGAAGAACTGCATAGCTCACAATGACAGGTGAGGTGTTGAGTGCACCTAAAGCATGTGCTGGCCTCTTGGACAGGCTGAGGTTGAGGGATAAACTCACTTCCAGAAGCTAGCACCTAGAAGTGAGAGGCACTCATCAACTCATAACTGCAGTCAGAAAATGCACTGGAAGGAGCTGTGCAAAAAGGAGACATTGGTCACCTGACTCATCATTGCAGCTGGGGTGAGCTCCTGGCTGAGAAGACTCACTCAGCCTCAAAAAGCATGACCACTGCATGACTGCTCCACTTCTGGTATGGGCACTGCACACACTCCTCTGACAGCATTTGCCAGTGCATTTACTGTCAAATGCAACCAATGTTGGTTGGGTCTTGTTGAAGAACAGGCAAGTCCTGCTCAGCCATGCACAGCAAACATCACCTAGAGTGTTGAGGTTGCTGACAAGTGCTGGAGCCCAAAAGGAGTTTCCTTGATGGTTCAGACCTTAAGATACACCCACTTACAAATAGCACCATGGAGAATCCTCCAGTCTCCAGGGAGATAGGATGGACCTTTTCCACTTTGTCTGTAAATGAGAGTCACAAACAGAATAATGTCATTAAATATCATGGACATTTAGGGTTAAGTTGAGAGGTTAGGTTCCAGTTGTAAATGCGTTATTTATCTAGATGTTTAGGATTTCAAGTGCCTTTATTCAATTTAGAAAATACAGAAATATAAAAGAACATTAGAAATTAGCAATCAAGACATGTGTTCCGTAAAGAAACCCAAATAAGCTAAAGGACCTATTCTAAATAAGAACCCATAAAGAGTTCTGATGTAAGAGAGCGATGAATAGAAGGGCAAACTCCTCTTGAAGAGTAGTTCTGGAAACTCAGCCAAGTACCATTAAGCTGCAGAAGCAACTTTCAAAATAATGATCTGTGCAGGAGCATCGAACATGGAATTAATAAAGGAAGTCACCTCAAAGGCCAAAAATGAATCAACTCTCGGTGAAGAAGAGTCTTGGGCAAAGGAGAAAGTCCAGCAGCAAGACTACCAGTTGGGTAAGAGGGAAAGCAGAGTTGTGGTTGCTAACTAGCTAGGAACACAAAATATTATAACCTTTCAACACATTTATCGGTTCATATTGATGCCTTCCCCCGATGTCCAATCAGGTGGTGGTGTCAGTCACACAATGCATCTTCTTCCAATTCCCACAGTCTGCACTCTTGTCATCTGAATTGATACAGTCCTTTGGTACAATTGTTCCATGAATTAAGGTTTCCATGAGAACCCTCTTACCTATGATAGAGGCGCATTGTGAGTTTCAGGCTTGTCAGCAAATGTGAAAACATATACCGACTTTATATTTAAGCAACATTATAATTCTATATAACCATTTATTCTATTCAGTTTCAATAAGTGTATTATTCTCCATGGAAATAACTTAACATGGGGTGAGAGAAAGTAAATGAACATAATACTAAATTTAGCACATTTCCAAGATAACATAAATGTTAAGCAGTTGCACAGAACAAGCTACTATAAGCAAAGGTCGAAAATAATCTTCAGACCTAGTTGCTGTACAGGCTTAAGTATAGTTGCTTAGTGCAACTTTTAAAATGCATCCAATTTCAGTGAAGCATTTCTAATAGCATCTTTCATATCTTCAGACTCCACGATGCCGGCATCCATGACAAAAGCCCTGAAATGGATCACCTCCTTCTATACCGGCCGAACACAGAGAGTCATACAACCACCATTCCACTGTGAACCTACAGAGATCAGCTGTGGAGTGCCATAGGGCTCTTCCCTGAGCCCCACTTTCTTCAACATCTACATGGCTTTGCCCACAACCATCATCAGTAACCCCAAACTCAACATCCTCTCATATGCCGATGACACCCAGCTGATCCTCTCACTCACCAACAAACCCACAGTCGCCAAGAACAACTTCTACTACGGGATGAAGGCTGTCACCACTGAATGGAGGAGAGCTGACTTAAGCTAAACTGAGAGAAGACCGAAGTCCTCATCCTGAGCTCCACCCTCTCTGCCTTGGATGACACCTGTTGCCCCGCAGATCTTAGATCCCCCACACCCACAGACCACACACAAAACCTTGGCATCATCCTGGACTCCTCGCTCACCATAAACTACCAGATCAACGCCGTCTCATAATCCTGCTCCAAAAGATCTTCAAGTGGATCCCCTCGAGTCCAGAAAGATGGTCACCCACACACTCATCAGACTCAAATATGGCAACCCACTCTACACCAACATCACCCAGAAATTCCTCAAGAAACTGCAGAACATTCAGAATGCCTCTGCTAGACTCACCCTCAGCAGCCACATCACTGGCCACCTGAGAGTCCTCCATTGGCTCCCAGTCACCAAATGAATCAACTTCAAGCTCCTCACATATGCCTAAAAAGCCCCACACAATGCATAACCAGCATACCTCAACCATCGCCTCCCATTCCACGCACATACCAAAGACCTCCGCTCCACCCAACTGGGCCTGGCCGCCATCCCACATATCTGCAAGACCACGACCGGAGGAAGATCCCACTCCCACCTTGCAGCAAGGACCTGGAATACCCTGCCTCTCCACCTCAGGCAATCACAGTCACTGGCTCAATTCAGGAAGGACCTCAAGACCTGGCTTTTCGACTGAACCACAGTGCCTTTAGAGGGATCAGCAGTCTCCCACCCCCACCCCCACCCCCCTGTGCCTTGAAACCATTACCGGTTAGTTGTCGCGCTTTACAAGTCACCTGACTGATTGATTGATCTACGTTTATCACTCTACAATATGCTTTGGTTTTATTTACTAATTCTATTAAAAGATATTCATACATTTTGGAGGACATTTATTAATAATGCATTTTACTTATGTTAAATTATGTTCTAAATTGCATTTCTAATGTGCTAAGATATGTCAATTTCTAAATATGCAATCATTTCTCTCACCAGCATGACCAGCTGGAGGTCCAGCCTGCACAAACTACCATCATGCAGAGAAAGTTACTGTGTCATTGTGACTCATAATTTTGTGGGATTGCAAATTAGACATTTTGGCAGAAAGAAAAATCAAATCACAGGAGAACCCCACAGCAGCCTTCCCACAGACAGCATCCAGAGATATTTTCTTGAAGGATGAGACTGTGACCCAACACCACCTTCTTGAGAAATTCCTGAACTTTTGGACTGTGCTACTCCAAGAGTCAGAGGTGTACTTGATTCTCAGTTTTGAGGTCAATAGTAATAAACACTGAGACACCAGGATAAAAGATTCTGATTGTCACAATATGAGCTTAGCAACCACTGATTCCATTAGGACTCCTGCAAAACATTTCAAGATAGTATTTTAATCTTACAGTGTTTAGCTGCAAGGTTTGACTGGCTCAAGGGTTGTAGAGATCAATGGGGCTTGCGCCCTGTCTCAATCCCCTCTACTTTATGCATTACAAGCATTTTACAAAGCATGTTTACAAAAGAATGATGACTGTAGATAATCCAGTGGCAGGTCTGGTAAAGCTGCAAGATTCTCTCTCTGGTTTCGAGGGCCAGGGGAAGGGGATCCTCACCATGAGCCTTGCAGCCATGATTCAATGCTGCTAGCCCTAGGAGAGGGACACACTCAACTTGTCCTTAAAGCTACTATGCAGCGCTGCAAAGCCAGGGGCAGTCCTCTTCAAGGCTTCACAGAACTGAACTATGCTGCGAGGTTCGGTAAAGTTGCATCAAAGTTTGGAGTGTCCCATGTTAGTACCCTAGATTATGTTGTATATATTGCACTGGTTACACTGTATTGGCATCAATCAAAAGTAGAGTTGACAACTTTTCCAGAGCCACTTCATATGCTGCTCAACTTACAGCTGCTCCCTGTGATCAATGGTAGGAGCAGGCTGCAGTGGGTCACCTCAGTCCCGGGACCTGGGATAAGGCTGCAGTGAACCTCTCAAACCATGCATCGGCTGTGCTTGCCCCAATTATAGTAATAATAGCTGTATTCCTGTGCTCATGTTGTACTGGGTTGATGCCACTTGAGAAATACCAATTCCCAATTACAGAAGCTGCCTTCTTTGAAATGTAGGTGGTCATCCAATGGAATCTAATGCACGGATTACATACTGCTAATTTTTACTACTCTGATTAAGGTCTTCCTCATCACATTCTTTACTCTTTGATGATGAGCTCAATCTCAAGACAGGCTAACAAATATCCATTTGCCGCAATGCTAGCTGTAAATAAAGTTTTGTTGGATTGTTTTGCAAAGCATAGTCTTTTTTAACATTTTTATTAATCCATGAGCCCCAATCTTCTCCCCTCTTCCCATGCTTCCTGTTTAATACCAAGTCTTTTCCCCTGGGAATGGTGGGCAGGATTGCGAAGAGGAATACCTTGTTTTGGATAAATGAAGCTACATCTAACTTATGATGTTGTACAACAGTATTCGGAGATGCTCAAGTGGTGGCCCTACAGATCTTCAGTATTAGAGCTCTCTTTGCTGTCTAGGGCAAGGCTATGCCCCTGGTTGATCATGCTGCTATGTCCGAAGGAATCTCTGTCCTATTTTATTGGCAGGCTAGTATAATAGCCTCTTTCGTCCACCAACTGATTGTTGAGGTAGATGGTTTATGCCCTTTATATTTAGAACCAAATGTAACTAATAAAGAGATACATGTTCAAAAGTTGAATTAAGGTAAATCAAAATTGCTCTCCTGGTGGCTAGCAAATTTAACCTCGAGGGGGAGATTCAGATGAAACACTTGAAGAACCATTTTCTGTTGTGAATGGAATTTAGTATATACCTTTGGTTTAAAAGAAGGATCTGGTTTCGAAATCTTGCATGATTCCCATATTAGGTTATTCTCTTACTAAGGAATGCAACTGACCAAGCCTTCCTGCCAAAGTAATGGCTAGGAAGAAGGCAATCTTACAATACAAAAAATGTAATGGAATTTTGACCAAAGGCTCTAAAGAAGAGCCTTGATGACTTTAAAGAGCTAATAAGACATCACAAGCTGGAATAGGAGATTGGATTGTGGGTTTATGATTAAAAACGCTAGCCAGCAGTCTTCTTGACAAGATTTAAAATTTGAAAACATCTGTTTTCCCCCACTGGACTTTAAGTGTGGATACAGCTAACCCAAGGGAAAACCCATCTCTTAGGATTTCTGGGTCACATGTACCAGGATTTAAGGATTTGCTCAGGCAGCATTCAGAAAAGATTCACACTGTATCATATGGAAGGATAAGTTTGAATCCCTGTGATTATGCTGAATTAACTCTGCCACTTCAGAAGAACATCGCAGTCTTTGAATATTTAACCATTCAAATGCCAAGCCATCAGAGGCTGCTCTTGAAGGCATCAACTGTTAGTTCTAGATACTAAGGGGACAAGAAATGATAGGCTAATGAACTGATTTCATTACCAACATCCTCATTAGAAGGGGAAACCTGTGTCTCCTAGTTTAAAATAGGGTTATCAGGATAATCCTTGATCCTTCTTGGTAAATCCTTGAGGACTCTCTGGATTAAGGGAATAGGGAAAAAAGCATAGAGAAGTACTTTTGGACATGTGAATATCCGGGTGTCTACTTTGGCCAGAGGTGTCTAATAATCCATCAAAATTACCGGAAATTATATACAAAAAATGTAAAGGCAAGCAAAATTTCAATATAAGCATGCACATTTGAGGGTAACTTTCAACCAACAACTCACCTCACATCTTGAACGGAACTTCCTACTAGACTCCCAATCCAGATTCTGCAGCAACCACAGCACCGAGAAAGCTCTCATCATGGCTACCGACGACATCTGAGCCCTCCTCGACTGAGGAGAGATTGCGGCTCTGATCCTCCAAGACCCCTCAACAGCTTTTAATATGGTTTTCCACCACACACTCATCACAAGGCTGCACAACAGAGGCATCCAAGGAGCCGTTCTCATATGGATAATCTCTTTCCTCACTGGAAGAATGCAAAAAGTCTGCTTCCTCTTTCACTTCTGAAACAAACTAAACCATCTGTGGAGTACCCCAAGGATCTTCGATCAGTCTCACTCTCTTCAACACTTATATGACACCTCTGGCCAATATCGCCAAAACCCACAGACTCAACATCATATCCTAGGCCGACGACACACAACTCATCTTCTCCCTATTCCTTTACGAAAGCACCACCAACACCAACTTCCACAACTGCATGACAGATGTTGCCAACTGGATAAAGGACTCCTGGATGAAGCTCAACACAGACAAGACAGAGGTGGTGATTTTCTTACAAGCTCACCCTAGGACTCCTCCTGCTGGCCCTCAGAACTCAGACCTACTCTCTGCCCCCACTGAACCACATTAGGAACCCAGATATAATTTAGACAACAATGTAACCCTTAAGACTAAGGTCAACTCTGTTTCCTCCTCCTGCTTCTTCATCCTTTGCATGCTTCATAAAATATTCAGATGATTATCCCAAAGATCAAGATGCACCATCACCCAGGCCCTCAACTCCAGCTGACTGGAATACAACAACACTCTCTGGGCTGGGATTGCAGCTTACCTCCTCTAACGACTACAGACCACACAGAATGCCACAGCCAAACTTGTCCTGGATTGCCCAGGAGGAACCCACATCACCCCCTACCTAAATGAACTCCACTGGCTCCCTGTACAAAAAAGATGTCAGTTCAAGATCCTAACCCATGCACAAGGCCCTACACAACGGGGGACCATCCTACATGAACCACCACCTGAACTTCCATCAGCCCACTAGACACCTCCTGTTCACATCCCTTTCTCTAACCCTCAACCCCTGCCTACGACGTACCAGATGCAGAGGTTGGTCCTTCTTCTACCTATCAGCGAAGACATGGAATGATCTACCCTTTTATCTACGGACTTCCCCATCTCCCGGGCTCTGAAAGTCCCTGAAGGCCTGGCTATTCAGCTGATCAACTGTAACCCTCCCAGGGCCTGGATGCCATCATGGGTTACAAGTAGCCCTCTACAACTCTACTGATTGATTGATAAGGATACACTGTGTTTGTCTGCCACAATTTCAAGAAATGACCTGTAGATTTTTGGGTGGACAGACAGCAAAGGTCTGTGAGTCAAGACTCGTTCACACCTATATTATTGAAATCTTTTTTCGACAGCGGTTGTGGCTCTTCTATAGTTTACCATAATCAGATTTACTGATATTCCTCAAAATTGGGTTCTTACCCTTTCAGCACATTTTAATTAACTAATGATGATTTCCCTGGCACAGAAGGTAGAGATTTTCTGGGCATCCATGCTTCAAAGTTTAAACCGCAAATGCAACCCCATTTTCCATGCCAAAAAGTTCCAAGACTCCAGTCCAGCGTCTACATAGAAACAGAAAAAAAAAAGGAGAAATGAAAACATTTCTGCTCTTTGCGCCTCGCTAACGCCACCCCTTGGGTGGTGTAAGATTCTGACGCATTCCCGGTTTTACGATTTCTTGTTAATCTGGGAATGCTTCAGATTCCAGCAACACTCATGGAACGCCCCTTTCAAGCACTGTTCTGCATGAAAGTGGCACATATTTACAAGGCCATGAAATGGCCTTTAAATATGCTGCAGCACTTTGAGCCACAGGAACGTCAAGAAAAAGGTGACGTTCCAGAGCGCAAAAGTGCTTCAAGGGGCCTCATATATGAGACCATTTAGGTTTAAACATATAGTAAAGTGGCACCGTTGTATAGAAGCGCAAACCTTGTGCATGCCCAACACTTAAAATAAATAAATGTCCAGCCTTGTAGTCATCCATAATATGCAATTTTCTTTTATTTAGTTCCAAAACCGTCTTAACAGGTGAAAACAATCATAGAAGTAGCCAAAGTAGCCAGTAGCCAACACATGTTTCGTCGATGTGGCAACAATCATCTCCGACTTCCTCAGGGCTTTAATCCACATTCATTAGGTTCCAATAAAAGTCCCCTTCAGCAATCCAATGTGACCAAAAGGACGTGAATATATACTCCCAGTAGCCAAGTATGCTGCCGGAGTTGTTGGACACACACGGTTCCCTGATTTTCACAAATTTTTACCTTTGAAGATTACAGATTGGTTTATATTCACCTGCTTTTTCTTCATTGGATTGCTGATAGGGGCGTTTTTGGAACACAATGGAAGGCTTCAGGACAGGACATTTATTCTATGTATATGTAATGAATGAATATGTATTGAATGTGTATGTGCTCAAGAAAATGTATATTATTTTAGACTTAGTTTGGGTTGAAAATCGCTCTATTCTGAGTTTTTTGTTGCTGTGTTTTATTTTTTTTAGGATTTTTAGGAATTGGGACAGGGTAGGATGACTTTGGCCTAATGTGAGTTGGAGGGCGTGCCATCTATCTACTACGTTGCTGGTTTTGGCTTGTTGGGTTGTGGTGCATAGACATTACACCATGGTATTTGCTTGTTGAGAAGCATAGTGCAAATTAAGGGTATGTTACTATTATGATATTCGCCATGTATGGTGTATATCTGTGTGAATGGTAGAGGGCACATTTTAAAAGTGCCATCCATCCTCCATTGCCTTGGTTATTTTGTGTTATACATTATTATTCTCCTGTTGTTATTTCTTTTGTCAGACAGTAGAACGGGTGCTTCAATATGTGTAGTGGTGAGATTTTCAGTAATGTCTATGTCTTGGTATCTTCTGTAGGCAGCAAAGGTTTCTTTTGAGACTTGTTTGGTGCATGCTATTAATCCTTTTAAAATGGGTATCCCTGGCATTTGCCCTGCTTTGTGCTCAGGAATCTTTGGTAGTATATTTTTTTCTATAAGATTCTTACTGTGGGCTCCTGGGAGCTAGTGCATGCTTCTCTCAGTTGTTGCAACACATCTTACTTCTATCTCTGTTTTATTTGGAGGGTAATTGTGCTCTCTAACATTAAATATTATGGCATCTACTTCTATTTGTAGCTGTACCCATAACGAGTGTTAGCATAGAATTTAGTAAATTTCCAATGCATTTTCAAGGTGCTTATGATCTTGTGGTAGTATCTATATCCCATGTACAGTGGTGGCTCCTCCGCTATGGCCGAGGAGCGTCACCCCACTGCTTTACTGCTTTGAGCAGTGGAATGAAAAGGAAATATAAAATGATAACTTTTTGTAATTACCATTTTATGTTTCCTTCCTTTGCGGGCGTGCAGGTGGGCAGGGCTGTTCTGCTCGCAGCGCAGGGCAGGGGCAGAGTGGTTTGCCCACTCAAGTGCGCAATGACCGTTTGGTCGGCCCTCTCAGGGTGCCCTAACCAGTCATGCGATTTCCTCAGTGGAGAACAAGCCCAGGCTCCCATACCCTATTTGAGTGTCTAAACAAGACGCTCAAAACCAATCACAACGCTGCATTGCAATTGATCAAGGGAGCCTTGCTATTGTTCCTGGCTTCCTGTCTCATGCCACGAGGAGAGTGCAGGAGCAAGGAGTAGAGACGCGGCGGGAATGGCGGTAAGGTATGTATATAATTATTTTTAAAGTTTGGTTTTTGATTGTACTACCTCACGCCCGCAACCCCTACTCCCCCCCCACCCGCCTTCACTCCCCCACCTTACTTGCTTGGTATTCAGTTAAATTTTTTGGAGCTGTTTGTTCCTTATTTGGTGGATGATAATGAAAGATTATGTTTAACAGTAAATCCATTTCTATGCATTAAGATCACTTCTTAAAAGTGTATATAATTTAATATTATTTCTTCAGTTAATGTTTGTTTTAAATCGACGTTAGTTTATTAGTTTTCTATTATTTGTATTTGTTTAATTATTTAAAATCATTGTATATGTATTTCAGTTGTTTAGTTAGTAAATATGGTTTTGAAGGTAATTTATAATATTTAATTTTTTCTTTTTATTTGGTAAGTGTACATTTTAAAATGTTTTGTTGTGTTTGGTTAATTTACTACCTTTTAACTCAAACTGTTAGCTCAAAATTAATTGGCACTGTTTAATTTATTGAAACAATATTTTCGAGGGTTGTTTTTGCTACTTTTTTGCATATTTTATGGTTTAATGATATTTTGTTTTGCTCTATTTTTGTATTCAGTATTATGGTATTTAGATTTTTCTAATGGCAATATTATTGTTAGCGATATTTTTGTTTTTCTTGTTGATGTATAGGGTGACAATAATTTAGCTAATTATGTTTTTGGTGATATTGTCAGAATTCAACTTTTTGGTGGTTGATATTGTGTCATATACCCGCCTCAAACAATCCCTAACTTCTAAAAATAACCTGCTCACTTCTTCATCTGAAGAGATCACTTGCTAATACTTCCTATATTGGCCACCCTATTCTTCTGTATGTTCCACTTATTTCTCTAGCAATGTTTGATGTAGTATTTCTTTCCCAGATGAGTTCTTGTAAAAACAATTGTAGCAGACAGGTTGCAATCCAAGGAAGAACAAGTACTTGTAAGTAAAAGGGTTTGTAAGAGGGGTTATCTGAGAAGAACATTAAATAATGTATTTATTTTATTTATTTGTTCCCTGGAGTCGAGTGGGCCATTCAGCTCTTCTGCGGACACATTGGTGGTACACCCCAGTACACTCTCCTATGAGGCCCTAAGAGACTACTAATACCTTTGTTTTGGAGCTGCCCTTGACAGAGAGCTATCCCCTCAAGAAACCTGTCTATGGTCACTAATTGTTGCATTGTAACTTTGTAACTTGGGGAGTGACCTAGGTCCATCTTGTAGCAGAAATACACTTGTGAGAGGTGCTGTTGGAAAGAGGGGATTCATGATCACATAATCAATAAATAATGACCTGACTGCCACTACATTTGGTGGCTTATGCGTTTCAGATGAATTACATCAATATGCTGTGCACACTGCGTATCATTAAGAAAATCAATATGCATCAGGGCAACTGTTAGAAATAGGGGTCTCTAGTCGGCAGAGGTAGGTACCGTTGTCCAAATAGGGACCCTTGCTTCTAGTCAGGTTAAGGGGGATACACACTCTAGATAACCCCTGCTCACCCCCTTGGTAGACTGACACGAGCAGACAGGCTTATCCCAAAGTCAATGTGTAAGTATTTGTACCAACACTCACAGTAACACAGTGATACCACCACAAATGGCCATCACACTGGTTTAGAAAAAAAAAGTATATTTATCTAAACTTAACAAGACCAAACAAAACAAAAATCCAACAAACAAGTGTTAAGAAAAATGACTTTCAAAAAGTTTTAGCAACTGAGCCCATAGAAAACTATGGATGCGTGATTTCTGGCAGAGTACCTGTTGTTGCGAGAAAATTCACCAAGCTAAAGAGCCGCAGCGATGGGAAGAGTCAAAAAACGAAGAGATGCATCGATTCCTGAGACCTTTGTAGATGTGATGCAACAGTTCCGCTGGACACAGGGGAGCAGTGCGTCGGATCAGGTCTGTAGGGGGGGAGCAATGCGTCGATTCTGAGATGACTCCGATCCACGGGTGATGTGTCAGGGAAAACTTGCCATACAGGGACGATGCGTGGATATCCGGGATGCGGTGGCAGACGATGCGGTGGCGGCGAGCGGTGCTTCATCGATTTCTTCAGCCGTGATCCCTCGATGAGTCGATTCTTGCAGGGGTGACAGGCGCTGCGTCGGTTTTAGCAGGGCACAGCGGTGCGATTCTTCTCGCACCACAGCTTTGGTTAGGAAAAATTGTTGCAAGAAGAGCGATGCATCATTTTTCTTGTTGTTGCATTGCTTTCCAGATCTCTGCAGCAGAAACAACCACCAGAGGCCCCATGCGGTCACAGGAACTTCTTGGCAGGTCAGAACTCCCAGCAGTGAAGTTCAAGGGAGCTGGGGGTGAAGTCTTTGTGTTCCTGAGACTTCAAAACAAAACAGGAGGCAAGCTCTACTAAAGTCCTTGGAGACTTTCCTCAAGCAGGGGACACAGCATGCAGCAAAATCCTTCTCTTTCCCTTGGCAGAAACAGCAACTGCAGGCCAAGCCCAGACACACAGCAAGGGCAGTATTTCTGCCTCAGTTTCTCCAGCTCTTCTGCTTGGCAGAGGTTCCTCTTGATTCCAGAAGTAGTCTAAAGTTCAGGGGTTTTAGGTCTAATACTTATACCCCAAAATGCCTTTGTTCCCTTTGTAAAGAGAAAGTCCTGTGCTCAATCAAAACCAGTTCTGTCCTCTCTGGTACAGCTTCCTAGCAGGAGGTGGATTGCAGACCAGGCCCATTCAGGCGAAAATAAATCTCCTCCCCCTATTCTAAATGCAGCCCATGTCTTTTCAGCCCAGCCCTGACTCATCAGGCTCTCTGGAGCCACAGCTCCTCCCCAGCCCCTGACACCCCAAAACCCAGACAGTCAATCCATATCGTTGCAGAGGCACACTGGATGACTAAACAAGAAAATACCCACTTTCTAAAAGTGGTATTTTCAAACACAGAATGTAAATATCACCTTCACTAAAAGATCAATTTTAACATTCTGAGTTCAGGCATACTAAACTTCATTACCCTACCTTGTTCCCGTGGACAGTTATGTTTATAAGATTTTACAAACAAACTTCCCATTCTGTCCTATGAGGGCAGGTAGCCTTGCAATAGTGAAAAACGAAATTGGCAGTAATTCACTATCAGGACATGCCACACACATCAGGACACTGCCTTCCACATACACTGCACCCTGCCCACAGGGGGTGACTGGCATGTAGGAAAAGGGAAGGTTAGGGCCTAGCAAGTGGGTGCTCTTGCCAGGTCGACATGGCAGTTAATAACTGCGCACAGACACTGCAGTGGCAGGTCTGAGTTATCATTTCAGAACTACTCATGTGGGTGGCACAATCAGAGTTGCAGGCCCACTAGTTGTATTTGATTTACCAGCCCCAGGACACACTCAGTGCACTTTACTAGGGACTGGCCAGTAAATAAAAAATGCCAATCAGGGAGAACCAATCACACTAACAAGTTACACAAGGAGCGCCTGCACTTTGACAGTGATCAGCAGTGGCAAATTTGTTCTTTGAGGTGTGCAATCATACCAACCTCTAACTGAATGGAACATTTGGTATAACCTGTTCTTAGTGTACATGGAGGTATATCTACCATGACTTTAGCAAGAAAATCTGCATTATCTTTAGCCATATTGGTAGCAATGAAGAAGACTTTTGGTGTATATGTGATCTTGGAGTGCCAATGAAGGGTAGGTGAGCAATTGGCTAGTAGTAAGCAAGGTAATCCCAGCTCAGTATAGGAATCTTTAGAAGTAGGAGGCTCTGGCCCAGAGCTTCTCAGAATATGCCTTGAGTGAGGGAGATGTTGACAATGTAGGGGTTAGAGAGCTTCTCTGAAGAGAGGTTTGATGAAGGACAAGGGTAACACTTCATAGGAGGTGGCTTTGGGGGAGTTGCGTGTGTTGGTTAGATCTGCAAGCGCTATTTCTTTGAAAAATGTCAATTGCCAAGGATGGGTTTAAGAGATGTAGTATGCTTGGTATGGTTGATGCACTATTGGGGCTTCTGTATTTTTTCATTTAAGAAGATATTGAAATCATTACACTTTTCTATGGAGTTTGGGATAAGAGGCTCAGGCAGGTGGGTGATGCAACGCTTGATTGTTTTGAAGAGTTTTTTGCTTTGTTAGCAGCTTCATTGATGGTGTAGCTATAGTACGTAGCTTTGGCTGACATGATGAGTTAGCTGTATGTTGCACATAGGGACTACAGTAGCATGATTTCACCACAGGTTCTGTTTTTCTTCTATTTACTTTCCTGCCTAAGCATAGTGCATTTGACGTTGGCCTCGGCTTTAGCTTGCCGGATTGCTGATAGTTTCAGCAAGCACTTGTGTGTTTTACTTGGGTGTGGGTGATCAGAAAATTGTTGAAGTTATTTAGAAGGGTGTTGATGTAGGACATGAAACTGGCAGGACAAAAGATGAGCCCAAGATGTGGATAGTGTATGTAGAAGTCTTTGAAGGATCTGGAGGATTGGTGTTCCCTTTTGGGTTGACCTTGATTTTTGGTTGGACGCTGATTAAGGAGATAGGGATGTCAAAATGGTCAGTCCAGTCCAGAGGTATGGGAGGTTTGTGCTGGATTGTTGGCGATGATACAAAGATGAAGGTGATCCTAAGTTGTGTATGCATAAGCAATGCTAATACATCCCCACAAACGGCACACCAGATGAAGCGATACTTCAAATTATTCATCCAATATGTATTTATTTGTTGAATGAAGTTATTCATCAAAATGGATTTGATATTGTGTTCATATCAAAAAGTTCATATATATTTCCAAATGAGGAACGATCAAAATTAGCAACTCCGATGCATTTCGGGCAGTGCCCTTTTTCAAGGAGTTCTGCAAAGAAGACAAGATGAAATAAGGATCGAGTGTTGTGAGCAAAAGAAAAAACGGTAAATATGTTAAAAAAGCGGGCGTGCAAAAAGCATGGGCTGTCCTGAAGTCAGTTAATAGTGAGTTAAAGTGCCGATCAATAAGTGGAAGCAGGAGTAACTAAAGGAACAGTGCGACATCGTGTGTGACTGGGTTTAAAAGAAAATCTGTGCTCATGCCAATGGGAGCGTGGTTAACAGGACGGAAAGCGGGATCAAAAGACGGGATAAAGAAACGCGCTGGGAGACTTACTTGGAGTACGATGTAACGCAGCGCGTTACTGACAGGTTCAGGGGCATGCCAAGAACGCTACGGGGAAGTGTCCGCCATAACGATAGAAAAAGTGAAGGGTGAAAAAGATAGAAAAGGGACTAAGTCAGAGAGTGGGACTAAGTGAGTCAATGAAAGCGCCATGTTGGAGTGGTGGAATTAAAGATGAAATAAGCCAAAATTAAAAAGAACTAAAAAGAAAAGGTATAATGTGAAGTTAGAAAAAGGGCGAATGTAGAGGTAAATAAAAGGGTTAGTAAAAAGGACAAAGAGAGAAAGTTAATTGGAAAACAAACGCAAACTATGAGAGACAATGTAACATGATAAATACAGTAGTAGACAATATGATGTTATAGATAACAACTATATTCAAAACGATCGTTTAGACCGAAGGGCTTGTAGGTCTGCAGACGGAATGTCCATTCCAGTTCTCTTTTGAGAAGATGTTTATTGTTGTCAACACCTTCTCTCTTGTTGACAGTCTCAAGGGTGATGAATTGCAATTGTGCGATGGAATGGCGGGCTTCATGAAAATGTTGTGCAATATTGGATTTTTCGTTTTTGAGACGGATGTTAGATTTATGCTCATTCAAGCGAATCTTGATTTTTCTCTCAGTTTTACCCACATATAGTTTCCCACAGGGGCATTTTAAAGCGTATATCAAATTGGCAGAATCGCAAGTAGCATTTACTTGGAGTTTGATGACGTTGCCTTTCATGGGATGACAGATAGACTTGCCTTTGATGACAGAGTTGCAGTGGCTGCAATTGAGACAGGGTTGAGTACCTTTATACCGTCCGGTTGTGGTGCTGGGACTAGATAATATTTCCTTTATGTTTTTGCTTCTGGTGTGTGCAAACAGGGGTGGAGGTTTAAACATGTCACCAAAATCTGGTTCGATTTGAAGAATCGGCCAATGCCTGAGTATTATTTTTTTGTAGCTGTTGCTGGCTGTTGAATACTTAGAAACAAGAATAATGCGATGTTGATCGGTAGTAGGTTTCTTAATGAGGGTGTCTTGTCTGGTTATTTGTGCCACTCGAGATTGTGCCTCGGTAAGAATGTGTACTGGATAGCCTCTGTCTAAGAATCGATTCTGCATTTCATCCATGCGAGTCTTCATGATGTGTTCATCTGAAACAATACGTTTGACTCTTAAGAGTTGAGAAAAGGGCAAGTGTTTTTTTAAAGATTCTTGATGATGGCTGTTGTAATGCAAGGTATTATTGCGATCGGTGCTCTTTCTGTGTAGATCAGTCGTGAAACCATTAGGGGTGATCTTAACGTTGACATCCAAAAATGAAATTTCAGAATCACTGGTCTGCCATGTTAATTTTATTCGGTCATCCTTGGAATTGAGCTGGTGAAGGAATAGTTCTAAAGATTCTTTGGCATCCGTCCAGATGAAGAACAGATCGTCAATATATCTGACGTACATTTTTATTTTTTCTTGAAGGTTGGTGTCGCTGTATATGTGTGCTCTTTCGAAATTTTCCATGTAAATGTTGGCATATGAAGGGGCAGCACAGTTTCCCATAGCCATTCCCGAAAGCTGTAAGAACCACTCATTGTTTTTTTTTTTTTTTTTTAAAACCTTTATTGAATCACAAAAGCATACAGACACGGGCCTACAACCATCGTGGCCGGCCTCAAGAGCAATATGCAGCACAAATGTAACCATAGAACGGCTCAACAGTCTACAGAGAAAGACCAACCAGTGGTCAAAATGACACATATGAAAAGGTGACCGTCGAGCACAGGATAAATCAGGTTAAGTTTTAAATTTATAGTTGAAAAATATATCGCCATACGATCCGCAGTCCACAAAGAGGGGGCAATGAACCCAACAAGTTATCAGCAATGCCAAAAGTTGCAACCGGAGGATTAGCTAAAAAATACGTTATCAGGATAAAATCACATTTAAATCAAATAAAGATCAGAAGGCCATGAAATAACCTCCAAAGGTCAAGTCATCGTGCATCACAGGATCGTGACATTATAAACTCCAGCGATGCCAGCAACAATAAATCAGGCTAGACGATCAGAATCGGCCGCAGTTGTACAGGATGTGAGAGGCGTCCAGTTCAAATAAAATTGAGGAATCAGATTAAATGCAACAGTACGACATCATTCGCTATACAATGCACATATATGGACAATAGCCTTCAATTCAGCGCAACAATGAGAACATAACAAGAGGATATAAGTCCGAAAGCAGTCTATCAAGGCACAGGTATCCACCCACTAAGCGAGTAATACGAACAGGATCATGTAGCAAAAAGACACAAATAACCATCCACTCGAGGAACCTAAACCCCCGACTCCAACTATAAAGTTAGAAAGGAAGAAATATTAAGACATAAGAAAGAAAGAAAAGGAAAGAAAAAGCGGGCCATAGAGACAAAGAGAAATGAAAAAACACACCCCACCCTCACCCTCCACCCAGCATGCAGCGGAAGGCCACGCCCCCCCCCCCATAGGCATGCCTGTCGCCCTAGAAAACCCGAAAAGGGAAAAGAAAAAGGGGAGAGAAAAAAAAAAGGGGGGAGAAAGGTTATCACGAAAGGGTGGAGGAGGGTCATATACGTAAGTCCAAACCAGTTGTCATGGAAATCCTCGGCCGCCCATCCCCGGCCCCCGACCCAAAGCAACGATATTCAACTCCACCGTCCATCTCCCGCTGCCCCAGCAGTACCAGCCACCACAGTCAATGATAAGGGAGCGGCCTCAACCCTGGCCCCTCCGAACGGGGGTAGCGATGTAGTCCAGCCGCACGGTCGCCATCTTGAACAGTACAATGAAACGAAGTAGCCCCAGCAAAGAAGGATACTGTCCAACAAAGTCTGTCCATCTTAATGCCAAGCCTGCGACGATGATAGAAGGGGGGGCAATGCATTGCAACAGGCCACCAACGTCCACCAGCCAAAGCGGTAGCATCCGAATCAGGAGAAAGTCATAAGTGTCACCAGCAGAGCACAAGGTATCCAGGATTAGCTTCCAAGGACGAGACTTCGGGCAGTTCATAAACCCACCTTCCTCAAACTCCGCGAACCGGTCAATCGACACAGAAGTATCAGCGGGTGCACGCACTCGCAATACCCCCGAGAGTGCCCGGGCAGGCACTCCGCTGCCTTCGGGAAGCGGATGTGGCGCATTGTCCTGCATTCGAAAAGCAACTCTTCCCACCGGGGGCATGTAGAGGGAAATAGAGTCCAGCCGGAACCCCAAGTCTCGGGTAACACTTTGTAGATCAGATCTCAAAGTACCCAAGGCACATAGGATGTCTCGGATCCCCGGTGGCGCGGCATAAGGAAGAGGGGCAGCCGGTCCCCGCACACGGGATCCTCGAAGGAGCTGTGGGTCCGGAGGCTGGTCTCCATCAGAAGTGCCGCGTGGCCGGTCACCCTCTCCGAATTCAGAATGACCTGGCCTGATTGAGGGTACCGGAGTAGCACACATCATGCCTACACAATGCACGGTACCAGAGCGATCTGGGCTGTAAAACATCTCACCGGCAGTGACCTGGAGAAATCACAGGCGTAGGGGACACCGCCATCAATATGGTGTCCACCGCAACTCCGGAAAGGATAGGCAGTCCATCAGCGCCGGTCGCAGTTCAGAGCAGAGACACAATGTTGCATGTTTAAACACAACAGTCCCCAGGCGCGAGAATAAGCATAACCGGCAAATCTCCTCAGTGGTTAACCCAGCATAGTAGCTGATCCCGCTGGTCGTGTCCGCCCCGCTGCAGCATCAGATGAAATGGCAAATATGGCCGGCCATTACGAAACAAAGACCCAGGCAACAGCAGCCAGCGCCGAACAGGGAGTGAGAGCGCTCCGGTACTTCCACCGCATGGGGCGCGCGAAGAGATACACCGCCGGAGGCAGAATCGCCTCCCGGTCCTAAAAAATCAACTTAGAAACAGGATCGGTGGCAGAAGGAGGTGCGGGCCGGGAGGACGACGGAGAGGTCGGCGGAGCCGAGAATTCAAGCGGCCATCATGGATCTCCGTTAAGCCCCTCCCTCCCGAACCACTCATTGTTGACTTGAAAATAGCTATGGTATAGGGTGTACACCATTAGTTCCAAAAGGAAAGCCTGCATGGAAACGTCAATGTCACTGTTTCGTAAGGCGGCTTCAATAGCTTCAATCCCTCCCTGATGGGGGATAGATGTGTATAAGGAAGCTACATCAGCAGTACACAATATATATTGCTGATGATCATCAATTTGAATGTCAGCCAATTTATTCAAAAATTCAGTAGTGTCCTTGATGTAACTGTGAGCTTTGGTGACAATGGGTTGCAAGTATCTGTCAATCAGTTTTCCTGAAGATTCATGAATTGAACCCTTAGTCGATACTATGGGCCGAAAAGGTGGATTATTGATGTCTTTATGTATCTTGGGACTCATGTGGATTGTTGGACTCCTCGGGTGTTGTGGTAAAAGGAAATTCTTCGTGCGCTCTTGAATAACCTCATCATGAAAAGCTCTCATGACGATATCTTGAAGTATGTTATAGAATTCCCTTGTTGGGTTATTCTCAAGTTGCATGTACAGGGTAGTGTCGCGTATGTGTTCTTGTAATCGCTGTGTGTACATAGAAGTATCAAGAATAACAAGGGCTCCTCCCTTATCAGCTTTTATGCATCTGATTTTGTTGTTGTTGGCCAAAGATTTAAGAACATCACGGTCCTTAATAGTGAGATTTTGACGTCGGCTCTGGTTGTAAAAGTTGATTTTAGACAGGTCTTTGCGAACAAGTTTTTCAAATAGGTCAATAGATTTGTGACTGCATGGAGCTTGAAAAGTACTGGGTGGTCGAAGGCCTTTTAGTTCATCAGGTTTTTTTGTGGTTGTGGATGGTGAAACATTTTCAAAAAAATGACGTAACCTGAGCTTTCTTACAAATTTGAAGGTGCTCACTTCAAGTTCCAATAGATTGGTATGGGTGGTTGGAATGAATGATGTACCTTTTTCAAGTACACTCATCTGATGTGGAGTGATGGTGGTATTCGAAATGTTAATGACTAGATGTTCTTTTTTGGTTTGGGATCTTTCGTGATGGCTTTGCTCCTCGTGGTTGGAGTGGTGGATTCTTTTTCTTTTGCTCTGGCTCCTCCTGAGTCTTCGGCGTTGTCCGTATCTACCTCTAAAAAATGAACCGCAGAAGTTGAAGATGTGCTTGCAGATTCATGGGTTGGTTTGGGAGGTATGTTAGTACGAGGTGGACGGCTGGAAGTATCGCTACCAGAAGATGATGTGTCAGTTTGCATGTTAGTAGGTCGATTGCGCCGTCGTTGGGCATATATGTCTGCCCATGAGTAGACTTCATCTAGCTTGTAATCAAGCGTGTCTCTACGGAATTTTCTGACTTTTCGTTCGTTTATTTCTTTCTGGTGCTTGTCTAATGTGGTTTTGAGGTCTTCCAATGTGTTGGAGAGCTCTTCTGGAGTTAGCATTTCTTTAAGTTCTTTATCAATTTCTTTGATTTCCAATTCCAATTCTTTAAGAGTATCAGAAAGCTCTTCAACGATTAACAGGATAAGGTCCAGGCTACATTTGTTCAGTATTCTTTCCCATTTCTCTTTAAAAGACTTCGAATTTTTACATAAAGAGGGTTTTAAAGCAATACGTAAACCGCGAGGGATTCTGAGTGCCCGATGATATTTAAGTAACGTGCTCGCGTGGAGCTTTTGATTAATATGTCTCTTGGATAAGTATAAGAGTTGTCTGATACATTGCTCTCGGTTGCGGCTGGTAGAGGTTGGAGTGAGGTCTTCTTCGATTAAAGCATAAATGCGTTGACGTTCCTCTTCATCATACGCTAGAGTCTGTGCTCGAGCTTCGGTGCTACGGCTGATTTCTTCAAATTGCATGGTAAAGCGTGCTAATCACCCAAGGCGGAATACAATGGATAATTGATATGGTGATAGGTGATGCACAGCAATGTTACTCAGCAGGTATTAATTAGGTTTAGAAAGTCTATTGGGTGCACTCGTGGGTTGTGTCTCCGTCCGAAACACATCTGAAACTGATCCTAAGTCGTGTATGCATAAGCAATGCTAATACATCCCCACAAACGGCACACCAGATGAAGCGATACTTCAAATTATTCATCCAATATGTATTTATTTGTTGAATGAAGTTATTCATCAAAATGGATTTGATATTGTGTTCATATCAAAAAGTTCATATATATTTCCAAATGAGGAACGATCAAAATTAGCAACTCCGATGCATTTCGGGCAGTGCCCTTTTTCAAGGAGTTCTGCAAAGAAGACAAGATGAAATAAGGATCGAGTGTTGTGAGCAAAAGAAAAAACGGTAAATATGTTAAAAAAGCGGGCGTGCAAAAAGCATGGGCTGTCCTGAAGTCAGTTAATAGTGAGTTAAAGTGCCGATCAATAAGTGGAAGCAGGAGTAACTAAAGGAACAGTGCGACATCGTGTGTGACTGGGTTTAAAAGAAAATCTGTGCTCATGCCAATGGGAGCGTGGTTAACAGGACGGAAAGCGGGATCAAAAGACGGGATAAAGAAACGCGCTGGGAGACTTACTTGGAGTACGATGTAACGCAGCGCGTTACTGACAGGTTCAGGGGCATTCCAAGAACGCTACGGGGAAGTGTCCGCCATAACGATAGAAAAAGTGAAGGGTGAAAAAGATAGAAAAGGGACTAAGTCAGAGAGTGGGACTAAGTGAGTCAATGAAAGCGCCATGTTGGAGTGGTGGAATTAAAGATGAAATAAGCCAAAATTAAAAAGAACTAAAAAGAAAAGGTATAATGTGAAGTTAGAAAAAGGGCGAATGTAGAGGTAAATAAAAGGGTTAGTAAAAAGGACAAAGAGAGAAAGTTAATTGGAAAACAAACGCAAACTATGAGAGACAATGTAACATGATAAATACAGTAGTAGACAATATGATGTTATAGATAACAACTATATTCAAAACGATCGTTTAGACCGAAGGGCTTGTAGGTCTGCAGACGGAATGTCCATTCCAGTTCTCTTTTGAGAAGATGTTTATTGTTGTCAACACCTTCTCTCTTGTTGACAGTCTCAAGGATGATGAATTGCAATTGTGCGATGGAATGGCGGGCTTCATGAAAATGTTGTGCAATATTGGATTTTTCGTTTTTGAGACGGATGTTAGATTTATGCTCATTCAAGCGAATCTTGATTTTTCTCTCAGTTTTACCCACATATAGTTTCCCACAGGGGCATTTTAAAGCGTATATCAAATTGGCAGAATCGCAAGTAGCATTTACTTGGAGTTTGATGACGTTGCCTTTCATGGGATGACAGATAGACTTGCCTTTGATGACAGAGTTGCAGTGGCTGCAATTGAGACAGGGTTGAGTACCTTTATACCGTCCGGTTGTGGTGCTGGGACTAGATAATATTTCCTTTATGTTTTTGCTTCTGGTGTGTGCAAACAGGGGTGGAGGTTTAAACATGTCACCAAAATCTGGTTCGATTTGAAGAATCGGCCAATGCCTGAGTATTATTTTTTTGTAGCTGTTGCTGGCTGTTGAATACTTAGAAACAAGAACAATGCGATGTTGATCGGTAGTAGGTTTCTTAATGAGGGTGTCTTGTCTGGTTATTTGTGCCACTCGAGATTGTGCCTCGGTAAGAATGTGTACTGGATAGCCTCTGTCTAAGAATCGATTCTGCATTTCATCCATGCGAGTCTTCATGATGTGTTCATCTGAAACAATACGTTTGACTCTTAAGAGTTGAGAAAAGGGCAAGTGTTTTTTTAAAGATTCTTGATGATGGCTGTTGTAATGCAAGGTATTATTGCGATTGGTGCTCTTTCTGTGTAGATCAGTCGTGAAACCATTAGGGGTGATCTTAACGTTGACATCCAAAAATGAAATTTCAGAATCAATGGTCTGCCATGTTAATTTTATTCGGTCATCCTTGGAATTGAGCTGGTGAAGGAATAGTTCTAAAGATTCTTTGGCATCCGTCCAGATGAAGAACAGATCGTCAATATATCTGACGTACATTTTTATTTTTTCTTGAAGGTTGGAATCGCTGTATATGTGTGCTCTTTCGAAATTTTCCATGTAAATGTTGGCATATGAAGGGGCAGCACAGTTTCCCATAGCCATAGAAGCAAAAACATAAAGGAAATATTATCTAGTCCCAGCACCACAACCGGACGCTATAAAGGTACTCAACCCTGTCTCAATTGCAGCCACTGCAACTCTGTCATCAAAGGCAAGTCTATCTGTCATCCCATGAAAGGCAACGTCATCAAACTCCAAGTAAATGCTACTTGCGATTCTGCCAATTTGATATACGCTTTAAAATGCCCCTGTGGGAAACTATATGTGGGTAAAACTGAGAGAAAAATCAAGATTCGCTTGAATGAGCATAAATCTAACATCCGTCTCAAAAACGAAAAATCCAATATTGCACAACATTTTCATGAAGCCCGCCATTCCATCGCACAATTGCAATTCATCATCCTTGAGACTGTCAACAAGAGAGAAGGTGTTGACAACAATAAACATCTTCTCAAAAGAGAACTGGAATGGACATTCCGTCTGCAGACCTACAAGCCCTTCGGTCTAAACGATCGTTTTGAATATAGTTGTTATCTATAACATCATATTGTCTACTACTGTATTTATCATGTTACATTGTCTCTCATAGTTTGCGTTTGTTTTCCAATTAACTTTCTCTCTTTGTCCTTTTTACTAACCCTTTTATTTACCTCTACATTCGCCCTTTTTCTAACTTCACATTATACCTTTTCTTTTTAGTTCTTTTTAATTTTGGCTTATTTCATCTTTAATTCCACCACTCCAACATGGCGCTTTCATTGACTCACTTAGTCCCACTCTCTGACTTAGTCCCTTTTCTATCTTTTTCACCCTTCACTTTTTCTATCGTTATGGCGGACACTTCCCCGTAGCGTTCTTGGCATGCCTCTGAACCTGTCAGTAACACGCTGCGTTACATCGTACTCCAAGTAAGTCTCCCAGCGCGTTTCTTTATCCCGTCTTTTGATCCCGCTTTCCGTCCTGTAAACCACGCTCCCATTGGCATGAGCACAGATTTTCTTTTAAACCCAGTCACACACGATGTCGCACTGTTCCTTTAGTTACTCCTGCTTCCACTTATTGATCTCAAAAAGGGGGTGGTGATGGACAGAGTATCCGAGTTAATCAGAACACTCCTACCCAGTCAACAGATCAGGGCTTGATCCATCACCGTTTTTTAGCTCACTGCGCCATCACAGTTCAGAACCTGGCTATATGCAAATTAGTCTGTCCCTGGCCCAGTGCATCATGGGAACAGGGCAGACCAAACTACCAAGCTTATTGATCGGCACTTTAACTCACTATTAACTGACTTCAGGACAGCCCATGCTTTTTGCACACCCGCTTTTTTAACATATTTACCGTTTTTTCTTTTGCTCACAACACTCGATCCTTATTTCATCTTGTCTTCTTTGCAGAACTCCTTGAAAAAGGGCACTGCCCGAAATGCATCGGAGTTGCTAATTTTGATCGTTCCTCATTTGGAAATATATATGAACTTTTTGATATGAACACAATATCAAATGCATTTTGATGAATAACTTCATTCAACAAATAAATACATATTGGATGAATAATTTGAAGTATCGCTTCATCTGGTGTGCCGTTTGTGGGGATGTATTAGCATTGCTTATGCATACACGACTTAGGATCAGTTTCAGATGTGTTTCGGACGGAGACACAACCCACGAGTGCACCCAATAGACTTTCTAAACCTAATTAATACCTGCTGAGTAACATTGCTGTGCATCACCTATCACCATATCGATTATACAAAGATGAAGGTGAGCATGGATATATGTTCTGTCTAGGTGGCCTGTAGGCAAGGTGGAAGATGGCATTCTGAGATTCAGTGAATCAGTGTACACTAGCTACATGTATATGATCAGGTACTTCTTCCAGTGGGCTATTCTGGCGGGAAACCTTGTGTAGCTGAAGGATCTGCTGCTGGATTCTGACTACTTGTTGCTTGCTTGCTTCCTCAGCCACCATCATTCTTGAGCCCTCTGCCTCAGCCTTGCCTCCATTTGCCGATGCCAACATTCATCAGCTATACTGATACCGCTCCACATCGAAGGAGAAACCGAAGTAGTTGGAACTAGTGGAGGAGTGATTCAAAGTTACCTTTGTGTGAATTGCCCAAAATGTTTTAGCCAGAGACAGTAGCTAGAGCCACAGCAAACCGCAAAGATTGCTAAGACTGCCAAGAGATAACGAGACAAAGCCAAACAGGGCAGGCAAAAGTATAGAAACCCCTGGCCCCAACCCTGTATACTTAAATCATTCCTGAGATACTGTGTCACTGAGGATAACTGGGGCTGTGTCATGAATAGCTGTGGTGGCTCCACGCAGAGCCCAGCATCTGTTTTAATTTTCTTTTTAAAGTGCATTAATTTAAGCTCATCCTAAGCGTTGAATAAGTGAGCAGGATTTGCCTCTTTCTGTTTCAAGCTTTGCTGTCTGAATATTATACTCTTTTTCGAGGCCAGTGCAATAATTGTACTTGATAGGGTCCCTGGTGCTGAGAAAGCCGTGAACAATCAACTATGATTCTTTGACCCTTAGAAGTTTCGGAAAAGATAGAAGCTGCAACGAGCTGGAAAAGGAGAGAAGTGCATGGGCACAGTGGGAGCCTTTGAGGAACAGAAGAACCGCACTCAAGAGAGGTGCCAAACCATTGTATCGCTGGGGTCTGAAGGCCTTAAATCATCAAGCTGTTAGCAACGGCCAAGCAGTGTAACAATATGCAAAGTATTACATACAAGGAAATTATGAATTAAGGGCCCTCAAGCCAAAGTAAGGAAAATAATAGAAGACATTGACTGTGATGGTTTGAGATAGGCACGTTTGGAGTCCTTGAACCCTGCCCTGAGCAAGTGAGAATTGGAAGCAGGTAAGTGTGAAAAAAGTAAGGATGGAGGTGATTATATTGTTTGGGCAGCCAACGTGTAGCAATACAAAGTACCCTCAAACCCCCCCTCTGAACACACTGAGGCATTGCAGTGAAAAACTATTTCATTAGTTTCTGACAGCAGACATTCTGTGCTGCACCATGAACAGGCTATGCAACACTCAACTTCTCTCCATTGTTGCAGGGACTTTTCCGTGCCCTTCCGCATGTATGTTGTCCCCATGTCTTCTATTCAGGATCAATACTGTAGCTGTACCTTGACAGTCTGGAAATCAAAGAACAACATAGGAAAAAAAATGGAGAATGGGGTTGACAGATGTATGTAGCAAGAATCCTCCATCTTGCAACAGATTCTCACGAACAAAAATATGTTGAAAGAGCTAGGGGTAACCGTAATAATAAGTGCACTTGCAGCATTTATGAAGCATTTGCTTGTGTACACGTTCTGATGATGGCAATCAATTATTGTAATGACTAGGCTAATCATTTTTAGAACATCGCACATAAACTATTGATAAAAAACATAAAGGGCCATGGGCCTGCCACAAGTACAAACTGCAACTATCCCCTCGAAAAATATAGAAATGTGCTGCCAGCACAAAAAGCGTGTGTACAGAAGAGCACTCGGACGATATTTACCCACTAAAGACTTCAGGATGCGTGGACCAACTAAGGGTTTCCATTTTCAGGGTACACCAAACGAGTGGCTGTAAGGGGCACCAATTATCCCACAGAGGTGACCCTTATTATGAGAAGCACCACAAACTGCTAGAAAGCAAAACTACATGAGAACAAAGGAGAAACAGTGGAGATGGCAACACTGCACTGGTTAGTATAGACTTTTGTCCATTCATCGTAAATCCTAGTCAATGCCCAGATTTTCTCAGTAATCCTGAATTCAAACAATTCTCAACTCCCTTTCTAAATGAAAGACATTTACAATACGTTTCTAAAAGGATAGGGCCTTTAATGGCAATATCATAATGCCACAAAAAGAAAAATCCTAATTTTGGCCCAGACAGCAAATGCTAGCAATCTTCACGAACTGTGTATATGTTCATACATGCCTGAAATCAAACTATTGAGTTCCGATCAACCACCTAAACACTATCAACAAACACATGAAGAAAGACCCGCCCCTGATCCAGAGTTCTAAAATCATTGAGCAAACAACTGAACTCACTCGTCCTACAACGCACTTTAGCAGTAGCACCACCCTTCTAGCTTTTTTGTTCTCAGCATGCACATTATTCCAATTTGCCTTCCTGGCGCATAAAGTGTCCGTCACTCTTACCCTGCAACCTCCAAGAAGTGTAGCCTCCAGATAAGACTGTGATGCCACTTTCAGAAAGGGTTTGCCAATTTCACTGGATCCACAGCAAGGTCTGAGTCCTACTTAAGTAAATGTGGGTCATTCATAGAGCTCTGCACATAGCACGTCATCTAAATTATAAGAGACATATCCCATCAATAGGGACGCCATGGAAATTGCTCCATAGATCCATAGTTTCACATGTGTACTTCTTTGCACCATCAGCAAGATACCTTACTGCCCAGTCCAGTGGAAAAACAATGTGCAAAAGGTATTTTCACAGAATAGTATTACTGCACTCATTTTAAGTTGTATGGAAACATATATTCAAATACTCTTTATGTTGACAAATTTGATGCATGCCTTTTCATGGTTTTGTATCGAATAAATGCATAATATCTTTAACAGAATATTTTGCTGCTCGATGATGACCTGCTCTATTGTGTGCAAGAGGGTTGCTAAGAGTTAGCCTTATGAACTATGTCAGAATGTCAATTAATTGATCTTAGGCTCATGGGCATGCATGTAATTAGATTGAAATATGTTGCACACGTGCGGTCATTGTAAAAATAAGCTTATTTCTTGAGTAAGGAGCAACATTTCCCATAGGCCTTTACGAAAAGGAATATCACATTCTGTAGCATGGCAGCTGCACTTGTTCAATAAATAGGGGCATAGGAGGAAAGCTGCAACATGAGGAGGTAACACAATATGTACCAGAAAAGAAACGTTCGATCACAGCTGAATGATCTGAGAGAAGGTCATGCTCTTGATTCCGCTGTCTTAGTTCCAGTCATCTATTGCATGCAGAAAATATGCCCCGCCACCAACAAAAAAGTGGCCCCCAGCAGAGATTCAAATAGCTAAAGAAGTGTCCTACATTTGCAAATAGGGGGAGTTTTGAACATGTAAAGGCATGCTGTATAGGAGTTTTGTAAGTTATGGTACTCTGCATGTATTTGTTTTGCTGCAGGCAATGTTTGTGGTAATATCAGGAAAATCATCAGTAAAAGACAGAAATCAAAACCATAAAACAGGCCTACAAACAGCCAAAATCGCCAAATTTTGCACTACCAGATTGCTCTCTAGGTCAGTTGACCGTGCCTGCATTGCACACTTTCAGTCTTTCGCAATACGGAAGCCTATGGATAACATAACGGTGCATCTGTCAAACTTGAGCAAACCCAAAAATAACACGGATTCAGGAAAACCGTTTACAAAATACAAAATGAATTCACACATTTTTTCAGAACAAATATGTTGTATTGAATGCAAATTATTAGCATTTAAGACAGAAGACTCTTGGCTTGCATACATTATGCCTTGATTCATTTTTGGACTGGGTAGGTAGGCCACTATTTGAATTCCTTGTGTTTGTTTTGTGACTTTGATGTGCGCATATCCCATTCAAATCAGTGACTTTTTTGCTTAGCTCACACTGGCCCTTTTTTTACAAATTGCAGTGCGCAATTTATTTCGGTTGTTCCAGACGATGGGCGCTAGCACTTTGCGGTTGTACATTTTTTCATCATCAAATTTAACTGAGAGAGAGAAAGAGAGAGAGAGAGAGCGAGAGAGAGAGAGAGAGAGAGAGAGAGAGAGAGAACTGCAGAAAAGGGAGGAGGCGAAAGAGAAAGTGACACAGTGAGAAAGAAAACAGTGACAAAGAGAGAAAGCAGAGATGAAAAAAGATCTGCAAGAGTGAGATAAAAAAAAATTAAATTGGTGGAAGACAGAGGCGTGAGTTGGACTTAAGGCTAGGGAGCTACTGTACTTATTTATTTTTTACAAATTAAAAACCAAGGAAAAGTACTGCATAGAGCTACTACCTAAATGAGGTGTATGAAGTAGATTACCCAATAAATATTCTACACATATGTCTGCGCTTTCCAGGTCATAACTTTCTTAGGAGAACATAAATGTGTCACCACTGCTTCGTCATGTTGGACCTCAGTGTTCTGCATACCTTTATCAATCAATCAATCTATCAAATACTTTTTTTCCGCTGCATGCCATAAAAGTTACCTCAATCACAACTCATCAGCAATTGCCATCAGAAATAATATCTTCTCTTGATTAATTATCATTACAATATACCAATTAGCTTTAAATAGATAAAAAAACATTAAACTAAAATGATGCCAGAGCTTCCATGAGTTTAAAATGCAGTATAAAACATATAATAAATAAGTGCAACAGCTTTGTGGTTAAATCGATTGATCAATCTCAATAAAATGTCCTTGGTCATTATAGCTTCATGACCTTCCGTCCTGTGCTCTTTTCCTTATGTGCCACGTGTGCGATAGCACAGACGGACAGTGGTCTTGAGTCTGATTTAAAAATTTGCATGGCCACCTGGTAATCTTGTGTACCCATTTGTCTACAGACAGGTTTTAACCACTTCGATCTGGGCTGTGCAGAAGCCGGGCATGCCAACATAACATGGGCCATGGATTCCATGGTGGACTTCCACCCAGGGCAATTCCTTGAAGTTAAAGCGTTTCTATGCCACCCACTTTGGAAGTCGTAAAAAGGGAGGAAACCAAACCTAAACAAGATATACAACTTTCTGTCATACGGTATTTGGATTAGGTCTAAATAGGGCTCCAAGGAGCTTGTCTGTATCTGGAGTCTAAATTCTGCTGTTAATTTCTCCCAGGATGATTTCTGACAGGCTACCTGTGTGACCCGATCCCAACAGTGTTGTTTTACTTTACTTCTTTGCAACAGGAATGTGTTGGGGTTATCCCATGCTTCCTGTAGCCCTATATTTGTTAGAAGCATCCTTATAATGCACAACCAGTTGATTTTTTTGCTTTTGTCAAGGTGGATTTCTTCCGTCATGGTACATGAGTGGAGTTCTGGAGTCTATCTAATTCTAACCCAGAATAATAGTGGGCGGAGCCTGGCAATGTCAGTAATCGGTCTCCTGCCCATATCCAACATTAAAGGGTGGAGTGGAGAGCCCTGGGGCAGCAGCACCAAATTTCTTAAGAATGTATGCTCAGAGCTGGTGAGCTCATCTGTATTATCAAACCCTACACTTCTGACCCATAGAGGGTAGAACTCACATCTTTTGCATCATAAACTTGCAGGGCAGCATACCATTTATAATTTGACATATGTTACTGGGTCTACACTTGTATCATGTGTGGCAGGGTTTTGTATGATAATGATTCAAGTTGCATACAAAACCAGCCTGATGTTATGTACATATGACACAATTTAGTACTAGATAATGTCTGTGATATGTGTAAGGCCTAGAAAGGCAGCTGTACAGTTTGAATGATAATGTGTGTTTGATTATCATGCTGTCTGCTCAGAAAATACATTATTTCAAGCTAGCAGGAGTAGAGAAGTAAATCTTTCCACCAACCTATATGGTGTATGAGTAGTACCACTTGCTGTAAGATAACATGAATGTACAGATAAAGGTCTTCAAACGAAGAAGGCAAAATGTGTCATTAGGCTCTGTTTCATCATAATATGGCATAGGCATTGTTTGCAAATTTTTGTAGTAGTAGGAGCCAAGCGCAAGTGAGCCCTCTGTGCACTTTCAGCCATCATTGTTGATAATGGTATAAATGTGAAAGGGCGATGATGTAAAGCGGGATAGGGACCTGATCAGAGGGATCCTGTGGGGGAAGTCCAAGTGATCAGAAGTGAATGCCCTCACACAACTAGATGTGTGTCATGCTTTTTCATTGTGTTGCTCCTCGTCGGGTTCGGCGCTGCAATGCTCAACGGGCTCCTCGAAGGGGCTCTTTATTGTAGCTCTTCTGATACTAGCCATAATGATGAGTACAACTGAGGATGAAAGTGTAGGGTGGTGTACTAGGTGATTTAAAATAGCCGAAGGGATACAGAGGACTGTTTTAATAAAGTGGTCCCCTTGACAGGGATAAACTTGGGAGCTATCACAGGAGTCAATGTGCCTACACAGCTTTAATATGAGTGACGTATGGTCAACATGTTTCATGCCTTATGGCCCAGCAGCTTGTTAGGAATTTCATTAGAATTGAGTGTGGACGCCTACCCTACAACCTAATGGGAGCAAAGAGTGTGCAATGAATATGCCCAATCAAAGTGTGTCAACTATACCTGCAGAACAAAACAATCAATTCTGACCTGTAAAGACAAATTGGGCGCACTACTAAATTACTTTGAGAACACATCTAAGCCAGTCGGGTCGCAAGAGGAATCCAGGGTTTCCTGTGAAGTGGTGGAACTGTTACAATACCTACCTAGAGGGAGGAGCAAAGACTAATAATGCAATAGAGGAATGGTACAACTCCTTGAACAAATCAATCAGAAAACCTCATCCAAAGTTTTATCATTTTTTAGAAATTTTTAAGAAGGAGCAAAGTTTTCAAGAAATGGGAATAGCGCAATTATTGACTGGTAGTCTGCACCCACGAATTTCCAAAATAACAAAAGAAAAGTCTCAGCGACTATTGTGACAAAGTCAACAGTTTTCTTTGATGGTGGCTTCAAACTACCTAGACAATTTTGCACACATACTACATTTCTAACTAACACTAACACCTATTCTATGTTACGTGCCTGTTTTGCATTTAAGTTGTTTTTAAATTAAATTGGCATTTTTCAAAAGTTTTCAAATTTACAAATTTTAAAAAAAAGTTGTGTTTTCTTTCTTCAGTTGTCTTCTTTCTTCGACTCTTGGACCTTTGTAAAATTCCACAGTTCATCAAAAGTCTGGACTACTCCAAATATCCAAATGATCAAAACTCTAGTCCACGAAGGAATCCAAATCCCGTGCAAAAGAGACACAGATTGGCATAGCCAAATTTTACAGCAAACACAAAAATATACTGGGTAAACAAAAAAAAACATATCCCAAAAAAATTCCGAAAAAGTAGTGTTAGCAAAAAATGCAACAAGAAATACATCGTTGAAATCCACCATCCATACGTTTTTAATGCATCCATGACCTGTTAACAAATTTTCAAAAGCAAAAAAATTCAAACTTTAACATGCAGTAAAAATCATGCATAAAATGACAATCCTTTACAAAAACTTCCAAATTGTCCAAAACATCCATTCGGCAAATCATGCCATCTGTGTCCTCCAAACATCCAGGTGGTTGAACAGCTGCCAATACACCATAGTATGTTTAAAAAACACAACGCAACAAAAAGAACAAAATAAAGCATTGCTTTCTTTAGACTTTGGTTTAAAAGAAATTTTAATCTTTCTCTGTAAATATTTTTATTAAACTAAAGGTGTTAAAAAAGCAATCAATCCTGTGTGGGCCTAAAACCTCTACTTGCATTGGAATGTAAATCAAATTTGTCTTACCTGACAGCAGCTCCTCCTTGCTTCTGATCATGACCGCAATGTTGTACCGACTGTAGAAACATACACACAACCGGGAACTTCATCTCTAAAAGGAAAAAAGGAACATTTCCCCCATTGAGTTCAATATAAAAGCGCAGGAAAACACAATTTCTTTTATTTAAATTAACTACTTTTGAAAAGTGAACATTTAAAAAAAAAGGATTTTTTTTAAACTTATGTATAATATTTTTTTAATTTTTAATTAATTGTTAAATCTTTTTTTAAAGAAATAATCTTTTCATTATTGACCTTCATGTGTCCTATTTAATTCTTTCAATAACAATGTATATGAGTACATTTCAAATTTTATGAGTGTACATATATATCCATGTTTACCTATTTTTTTAAGTTTAAATAATTTATTTTATATTTACAAATATTTATAATTAAGGTTAAAAAAATAGGACACAACCCCAACTCAAAATCCCTCCTATTGTTTTAAAATATTAGAATACATATATAATTTATGTTATTTATAAAATGTAATTTCTATTCAGGTATTAAAATTGATGCCTGGGTATTAATACACTACCCCACCCAAAACTCCAAATTTCCTCACATAGGTGCCGGAGAGTACCCTCTTCTATTTTAATTTTTATACTTTGAAAATCATTAAATCATTTAAAAACTTCATACCAAATAAATGTTCATATATTAAAATTAATACATGAGTATTAATACACTACCCCACCACAAAACCCTAATGCCATTGCATCCCCTGACAGAGGGTGGGTGCTCCATCCTCATAAACAATTCAGCCTGAGGATGCACTGGGTCACCATGACAACCAATAACACTTTATAATGACGCCTTGGTTGCGTGTGCAGGTCTAGCGTCCCCCGGCCCCTGCATATTACTGCAAGGGCTACTTCTCCCAAAGGATAACAATGGAGTTACCTTATGGGAAAAGGCACCAAGGCACCCAGTTCATGTTTGGTGTCTCTGGAATCCTAATTTAAAATCCTAATTTATGGTGAAACCGAAATTTAAATAACAATTCTGAAAACTTTTAGAAAGTTTGTATTTTCTTGCCTTAGCCATTTGGTGCCTGTTTCGGGGTCACATGACTCGGTATGGGTGACTGTTTGACTTTGTTTATCCCTGCTAGACAGCCACACACAAAGAGGAGCTTAGTTGTGCCTGGATGGGCCATCACTGGCAGTATGGGAGAGAGGAGCTGGGCACAGCTCCACTTACACTCGAAAAGGCTGTGTCCTGTCTCCACACAATAGGCTGCAGCATACCCCTTGAAGTTAGTCTGAAGCCAAGGCCAGAAAGTTAGGGCACCTGTGTGCTTCTCAGGCATGCCTCTAGAAACTTTTCCCCACTATAAAGGCACAACTGGATATAAATACTGGACCTCAGACATCAGCGTTTCAGTTCTCTCCTGGACCTGTGCATACTCTGCAGGAAGAAGGCCTGCGGTGCTGCTCCACGGACTGACACTCTTCTGGAATTCTGTGCTGAAGGACTGCTGATCTGCAGCTTGCTGCTCTCTTGCCTGGGGGAGAAGTACTAGACCGGCATCTCTCGAACCCAAAATCCAGAGCGACTCCAAGGGCTTGTTGGCTGACCTCCTGGTCTGAAGCCTGAGGGGCATAACAGGCTTCCAAACACCATGCCTCTGCACCCAGACTATACCATCTGTGAGACTACCCTGCCAAGTGGTGCCACCGCAGTACTGGAGCCTTGAAAGTGAGCATAAGGTGCTTTGTTGCCTAAGGATCAAGCAGAACCAAAGCATCTTCTCTCCTGCATCGTGCAACCCCAAGCAGGACTGATTTATCTCCACTGCTGCGTGGATTGGACCCCCCACATCGCCTGTGCAGTCTTATAGGAACCACCACTGTGCTGCGCATCCCTGGATGCTAGTGCAGGCCTTGCATGCCTTGATGGTGATCACAAACTCCACACTCCAGCCTCGCAGCTACTCTTAACCGATTCATCGCCTGAACTGCAAACCGCATCCTCGACGCTGGACTTCACATCGCAAGACCCATCAACACGATCCTTACATCGGGCCCATTACCAGGATTTAAGGTACTTTGTTCAGCTGGCCTAACTGGGTCCCTATAGCTAGCCAATACTCTATTGCAGTCTGCCTGAACTTGTGACTCTGTCCCGGTCTGGTGCTTTTTGGTGCTCTTTTTGCTAAAATCTTTAAAACTGGATATCTCCAGTTCTAGTAACTGTATTTTTATTGTTCTATTTTTCTAACCTTTTGTTTAGTGTTGTTATTATACTACTGTTTGAAGTGTTGCACAAATACTTCACATATTGCCTCTAAGTTAAGTCTGACTGCTTTGTGCCAAGGTGCCATAGGATTGAGCACAAGTTACTGTAGGGTTGGCTTGTGCCTCACTCTGACAAGGTTTATGGTTGCTGCTTGGCCAAGGCTCACACCCTAGTCAACCAACTACTCAATTTTTTACAACATACTATCTAATGATACAAATTATTCCAGGCTAGTCAAGATATGTAGGATGTAGTCAAGGATGTAGCCTTGAGGCTCCACCTTGAAGCTGGGGAACCGGGTACGAGTCATGGCAACGACGCTCAACATGCTGTAATTCTGGGCCAATCACTTAATATCCCAAAGCCTAAAAGCGGTGCTCACGTAAAGCATTCTGATACACAATTTCTCAGGTCTAGTTTGCGCTATATAAACTCTAAAAAAAAATCTAAAAAAAAAAATGTTCATATCGCATACAACTAAGGTCCGATTACACTAATTGCCTACAAACCACTTTTATATTCTGTAGCAGAAAAGCCTTTTCGTATAACAGTTTAGTCACTGGCATGTTTGGATGAATATATTGAACATGGGTTTGGCATAATACTATCACAATCAAGTTGAGGAATGAGGGATGGCAAATTCATGGGTCAGACACGTGTGTTTGCAAGCATGTTAAATCGCAAGGATTTTAAAATTACACTTTTCAACATACATGGTTTGGTTTTCCAAATGTTTGATAACTTTTGATTCTGTTAGCCCCTCTTTGACGGCAGCCTCAACAATGACAAGGGACTCCACACCACAGACTCACATCACCTCAGAACAGATACATTGTCCGACTGTGAGCCGCATCCTTGACACCAGACTTTGCAATGTAAGTCCCATCGACAGGATCCTCAATGATGACGCAGGCCCTCGCATCGCAGCCTTGCTGCATCTCTGAACCGATGCATTGCTTTCACTGTGCAACACATCTTTGATGCAGATCCTCACATCGCTCCTCAGACCATGATTTAAGGTACTTTGTTCAGCAGGCCTAACTGGGTCTCTGTAGCTAGCCAGTGCTCCATCATGGTCAGCCTGAACTTCTGGCTTAGTCCCGGGCAGGCACAACCAGTTATCCACAGTTGGCCGTTTGGGCTTTTTGTGCTATTTTCACACAAAAAATATATATATATATATATCTCTGTTTTAATGATTAGAGTTTTGTCATTTTGGTCTTGTTTTATTTTTCAGAGAAAGTTCTATTTTTCTAACCTGGTGTCTTATTCTTTTATGTGCAGTGTTTTCATTGTATTATTATTTGAGGTGTTGGACAACTACTTTACAAATTGCCTCTAAGTGAAGCCTGATTGCTCTAAGCCAGGCTACCAAATACCAATAGTCAAAGGCTTAAGCACAGTTTCATTTAGGGTTGGCTTGTGCCTCACCCTGACAAGGATTGTGGTTACGTCTTGACTAGGGCTCACACCCCAGTAAACCAGCAATCCAATTTCTTACATGGATGATCAGCTATGAGGATGTGTATTGTGTTTGTGCAGTGCCATACAGTGAGTTGGTGTGCACCACCATCCCATATCTGAGACCTATTCAAGTTTAAATGATCCCTAATTGGCCTTTTTGCTTCTTTTTAATTCTCTCTCTAACTGTTGTGCCTCAACCCATCTCTATTAGTATGGAGTTTGAGCTGTCTAACATGCAGTCCAGCACTGTGGCCCAGCTCAAGGAGTTGTGTAAGGAGAAGGAACTTTCAGCAAAGACCACCACCAGGAAGGTGAAGCTTCAAAAAGCGTTGAGGGCCTGGGCGGAAGTTCCCCACTCACTGGCTACAGCAACATAAGGAGATGGTGATGTAGACAGCCAAGGAGAGTATTTGGATGCCAGTCCTGAGAGTCAGCAATCTGAGATACCCCTCAGTTTGAGCTCCCTGCCAGGGCAGGGAGTACTGTGTCTTACCAAGGCCAATATTAGGATGGAAGAAAAAAACTGACTATGGAAGAAAAACTGGCCTTAGAGGGATTGTCTCATGAAAGTAGCCTCACAGAGCTGGACCTCAAAGACAAGCAGGCAGAGCCCAGCATTCTTGGTGGCAGCATACCTGCAGTGTCCCTTGGAGACAAGTGATCCACTTCCCAAAGGAGTGGTTGCTGACTTTGTCAGGGGAGAGAAAATTGACAAGTAACATATGAGCTAAGGATGAGATGGAGAAGATCCAGGCATCACCCCTACTGCGTGGGAACACTGACACTTCGCCCGGCTATGTTCTGTATCTTCATTGACTGAACCAGGATGAAGGTACTTTTGTTCAGTGGGCCTCACTGGATCCCAGTATCCGGCCGGCACTCCTTTGGGGGCAGCCTGAACTCTTAACTTTGTCCCGATACAACCAGATATCCTAAGTAAGTGTTTATTGCTTCCAAGCATTATTTTACAGTTTATTCTTTACAAATGCATATCTCAAGTTCTGCTTATGTGTCTTTTTGGTCTTGTTTTATTTATTGAATTAAGTTTCTAACGTGGTGTGGAATCTTTTGATGAGGTGTTTTCACTGTTTCTTTGTTTTACTGTTTGTGGTGTTGCACAAATATTTTGCACATTGTCACTACTCTGTGCCAAGCTACCAGAGGGTGAGCACAGGTTAAATTAGTGTTTGCGTGCTTCCTACCCTGACTAGGATTGTGGTTGTCGTCTGACTTGGCCTCTTAGGCTAGTCAATCAACAACCCAATTTCTAACATTGGTGATCAGCGGTGAGGATAGGACCTGTGCTTGTGTAGTGCCATACAGTATCTACTTGTACACTACCAATCCACATGCAAGTCCATTTCTAATTTTAAATCCTCCGTAATTGAATTTTTGATTTTCCTTCAAAATCATATCTATGGCTGCTGGTTCTACAACTGGAAACATGGAACTTGAGTTGGCAACTCTGGAAACCTATACATTGGCCCAGTTCAAAGGCATTTGGAAAGTGATTGGGCAACCTGCCAAGAGTGCCACCAAGAAGGTGGAATCACAAAAAGCCCTGAGGGCCTGGACAGAAGCACACTTTCAGGAGGCCCAGCCAGCTGAGGATGATGGATTAAGGGAGCCTGAGAATGGCTCTTCTGAGAAACCACCAGTAGTGGCTGAGGGTGAAAACCCAGACGTGTACCTATCCCCAGAGCAGCTGAGGGAGAGAAGGGAGAACAGGGACTTTAAGCTGCAGCTGGCCAAATTAAAAGAGTGAAAGGAAATTGGCCATGGAGGAGAAGAAGGCTGACAGGGCCCTGAAGGAGTGAAAAGGTTGATGTTGACTCATGAGAAGAACCCAGCAGAGCTGGATATAAAGTCCAGGCAGGAAGATTGCAGCATTGATAGTGGCAGCATACATGCAGAGAAAAGAATTCACATACCCAAAGATTTGGGGATTTGGTACCCAATTATGTGGTGGGATATGACATTGATAAATGGTTTTCTGCTTATGAGGGTGCATTGAAGGTCCACAGGGTTACTGAGGAGCACTGAAGGTGGGAGGTGTGGGGGGTATGTGGAAACACATGGCAACATTTGGGAGGGACACACATATCATGCTAGAGGTTAGGGACTAAACCAAGTACACCCTATGAATGCCATTTTATGGACTTATCCTTGAAAAGTATCTCCAAAGATTCAGAGACAGTCAGAAGCTCCCCACCCGATCGTGTGCAGATTTTGTGGACTACTCTAGTAAGGCACTGAATGTCTGGGTGCAGGGCAGCAAGGTTAGTGATTTTAATGGGTTGTGTTATTTGATCATTAGAGAGCACATGCTAAGTATTTGTTTTCCTGAGTTGCGCCAGAACCTAGTTGACAGCAAGGTGACTGACCCCAGGAAGCTTGCTGAGGAGGAGGCAGACCTCTGGGCTAGCACCAGAGTGTCCAAAAAGGTATCTGGGGGGGCTCCAACACAGGTGGCTGGTGCTCTCAACAGAAGAAAGAGGGGGGAAAAACTTAAAAGTTGAGTTTTCTAAAGACTCACAAACTTGTTCCCAAGGCAGCAGTGGAAACCAGTCTGAAAGTAAAAAGAAGGATTTTTTGACAAGCAGACAAGGAAGTTTGTTCCACAATGTACTGAGTACTACAAATATGAGCACTCCAATGGTGACTCCAAATGTCCTACGAGGGCACAGTCCCACACCAGGCGGTAGACACCTAGGTTGGTGAGTGTAGAGCTCTGGGAGGAGTTGGTCCCAGTTACTTTTGGGGGTCAGACAGAGGTAATCTTAGTTTTCTTGGGGCATAAAGAAATGGTGCCTATAGCCGACATGCATACAAATAAATCAGAGTATAGGCAGTGGGTCACAGTGGAGAGAGCCATTTGCCAGTGGCTCTGGTTCCCTTTGAGTGGGGGGTCCCAGATTCTATAAAAGTTGCTGTGATACCTGTCCGTTGATTGTTTGCTACGCAGTGACCCATAGCACACTGCCTGGAAGGAGGTAGAGCTCAGGTCTCACTTGGACATGATGGGATTGCTTGAGTGGGTCTGTATAACCACACAGTCCATGGCTAACTGGAAAGGGAATCAAAGGCGTCTGGAGCCTGTAACAATAACCTAGACAGCTGCCAAGGAGAGAGGCAAGGGGCATGGGAAACCAGACCCTGAAGTTCCTGCGGTAGAGGTTGATGGGATACCTGAGAAGGAGGCCCTCAAACCAACTGGAGAAGACATTGCTGCCCTAGCTAACCTACCTGAGCTTACTAGCTGGCAAGTTGAGGATGGGCTCACTAAAGAGAAATTCTGGCAAGCACAGAAAGAGTGCCCCACTCTTGAGTTCTTAAGGTGACAGGCTTCACCCCATGCAGCAAGTGAAGACCCTGGGGATAACCTGATCTACTGGGAGAATGATCTCCTTTATAACAAGCCAAAGGCTGCTGGGACAGCCCAAGCGCTGGTGGTCACCCAGTCCTACAGGACCTTTGTACTGGATTTGACTCACAGCATCCCCTTGGCAAGACATTTAGGGCAAGACAAGACCTTCACCAGGCTTGTCTCCTACTTTTATTGACCTAGAATAAAGAGAGCCTCAAATGTTTTCTGCAGGTCCTGTCCCACCTGCCAGGCCAGTGGGAAACCAAGGAAAAAGTAGAGGTCTCTCCCGGTCTCATTACTATTCATTGGCATCCCCTTTGGAAGGATGGGGATCAATATGACCCTTCGCTACTCTAGACAGCTTTAGGCAAAAGGTGTGTCCTGTTGTTGGTGAACCAAGCCACCTGCTACCCAGAGGCCATCCATCTGAGGGAAGTGATTGCACCTTGGGTGACTAGAACACTGATGGGGGTATTTACCTATGTTGGGCTCCCTACAGAGGTAGTGTCTAACAGAGGCACTAACTTCATGTATGCGTACAGAGGGTCCATGTGTGATGAGTGTGGTAAAACTTACAAGTTCACCACACCTTATCACCCCGAACCAATGGTCTTGTTCAGAGATTCAATAAGACCTTGAAGGGCATGATTATGGGCCTGCCTGAGTCTGTAGTGCTGTCCCTTTGGGCCCACTTTAGTTCTCCCTTAGTTTAGAATATTAGATGTTTTAGGCTGCTTCTGCTTGCACATCTACACATAACACTTCTTTTTTTGTGACACTGTTTTAGAAATCCACTATACATGTTGCTTCGTTATTCAGCGATTCTTCTCAGGAGTCGGTATGCACATTTAGTAACACCATGTTGTACTGCTTTCTGCTCAGTCAGCAACAGCTCCTAATGTTCTAGACATAAAACAGTAGCACAGCTGTGGCTTTCCAACACAATAGTTTTAATATATTAACTGTGTTTTGTCCCTTTGTGGGCAGAGAGGAGTATTCCAGCAGAGAGACAGAGAGACCTGTCCTGGAACAAACGTATGCCAGAGATCACTAATATACCCCTTTGCTTACACAGTAAGGATAGGCATGGACAAATAGATAATTTGCTGTGGTTTGGTCGTTCATTGTATACAGTCTGAAAAGGGGGGGCCCTCGGCCCCCCCGCACGCATGGCGGCGCGGCGACCGCCCCACCCCCTCTCCCCTCGGGTCCTTCGACGGTGGGGGCGTGCCCTGGGGGCGCGGCCCACCGCCGATTGGCCGGCGCCCCTCCTGACCCGGAATCAATGGACTGGTTCCGGGTCGGGGGGGGCGGGCGTGAGGAGGGGCCACTCGGCCCCTCGGGAATAAGAGGTAGGGAGCGCCCAGGAGACTCCCTTGTCCCTGGACGCTCCCTCACGGAACGTTGTGCCCCGCGTTCGGGGCTTCTTTGTTTTGTAATTTTTTCCCTTTTGTATTTTTCAGGTTCCCAGTACGAGGACGAAGTAGCGAGCGCCTGCCTGCCGGCCCGAGCGGAGAGTTGGGGAGAGGAGGCGCGCGGGCGGAGTGCTTCCGAGGCACCGTGTTCTGAAGCAGTGGGGGAGCTGTGCCGCATCGGATCCGGGCCGCAGTAGATCAAGTCGGTGATACGCGGCAAGGACCGGCGCGAAGTGAGGTATTTGGGCGGGGTTGGGCGCTGCATCGGGGAGCGGTGAGCAGGACACGCACACTCTGCGGACCCGGGCAGCACCAGAGGAATAACGAGGGGGCTGAGACCTCTTTGTTCGGCGGTACAAGGGATTTCCCGCCTTCGGGGGCATTTCGAAAGCGGGCGCTTAAATCAGAGGCGGTAAACCAAGTACACAAGGGGTGTGTGAACGTTTTTTAGCGCGTAATCAAAAGCAGGGGACACGGCAACGGTTGGGTTAAAAGGCTGGATTGGTGTGATTTATCGCTCGCGTGTGGGGCCACAGCCTTGTGATTAAAAGTGATACGCTGTGGGGTGAGTTAAGCAGGGTCGACCGGGGCAGCCCCTGGAAGGGAGACCCCGTTTACAAACAGTGTACGATTAAGGATAGGTAACTATTATTGCCTAGGAGGTGTATTTTCGTGCTAGTTGGGACATTGCACAACTGTTTTCTCCCTTGAAAGTGATCTGTAAAGATTCAATTAATTTTAAGTATTTAGAACAGTGAGTTCGCTTTTATAACTGCTTTTCATGCCTGTCTTCATCTAGTAACAAAGGGGGGCAATTATTGGTAAGAGGTTAATTGGTAAGTATTTAGGCCCCCGCTTTTCCCTGGTCTAAAGAGAGAGTTTTGGGGTTATTGTCTACATCAAAAGTTAGTAAGTGCACATCACCGGAAAGTTAACGGGGGGGTTCAAGCCTCCATTGTATGTAAGTTGGACTTGTAGAATCCTCTTCTGTGTTGTCGCACGGTGTTAATACATCTCTCCATTTCAGGCACCTAACGACGTTATTTCGTGCAGATTCACTCATCTGACTTGGCGTAAGGACGTACGGACTGTCAACACCCAACTTGGTGCGCAGGACTGGTCGGTAAGAGGGATACGGGGGCTGGCATTCATCGCTCCTGGTGGCCGCCGGGTGGGTCTACATTAGGTTTACTCACCCCCTTACATAAGCGGACAAGCCGCTAGTGTTGCGGTCGCCGTTGCATGGTGCTGAAAGCCCCCTGGTGACCCTCCATCTGTAAGGTACACACAGCTGACCTGTTGGGAATTAAGTAGGCAGCGGGTGTTTTTTAGGGGTTAGCATCATGCCAGGTCCAAGGGGTGGAAAAAGGGGGTCCAACATGGAGGCTATGATGCGGGCTATGATGCGGGAGATGAGCGACATTAAACAACAGCTAGGACAAATTAAGGAGCGGGAAGCCCGGTTGGAGGATAGAGATGGCGAGGCACCAGGCCCGTCCGGGAGACCAGTCCGCAAGAGGGTGGCACCAGTGCCAAGAGGTGAATTTGTCACCCCACAAGGGAAACCTAGGTCCAAAAGACCCAAGGAGGCGGTACCTACCCCAGTCCCAGGGGATGCGTTACCCGCCGCACCGCCCGCGGTGGTCCCACCCCCGCAGGTGCCTACACCCATTGCCCCCGTGGTGCCGGTGCCGACAGGTCAACCAGTAGACGCTGGGGCTGCTTCCGCACCGGTGCCCACAATCCCGGGTACAGGCGGGCCACACCCGATACCCGCTCTGCCAGCGGTGCCAGGACCAATGGGCATAACCCCAGTGGTACCTGTTGTCCCGGGGGGTAACGTAGATTCAATGCCACCCGAATTCTTATCTCACTTGACGGCCATGATGCCATGGCTCCAAAAAGGAGGAGCCTTCCCGAATTCAGCAGACTATGCGGCAGAGGCGGCAAGGTTCATGGAAAAAATCAGATCGGCACCGATCGCCGACAGTGTTGCATTGCCAATTTCTTCTCCCCTTGCAGGTTCAAGTGTTCCCCAGCTGGACGGAGTACAAGGGCAGCCGCCCCCGGTGCCCGCACTTGGTAAGGAAGTGGCATTGCCGCTCTTGGGGGACGGCGTAGTACCTTCCAGGAGCGAAAATCTAGCTCAACATGTGTCTTTAGCGGTCAAAGAAATGATTTGGGCTGATAAATACGTGTACATTTATTCTTTATTATTGGATAATAGGGAAATGGAGCAAGCAAAAGCACTGAAAGAGTGGATGCTCCCGAGTGAATGGAGGGCGCAGTGTACTAGATTCAGGGTTGAAGAAAATCTCAATAATTGGATGCAAGCATGGGCCGTTTTCACTGCAGTTAAGGCTGAGCGTCCTCCAGATCTGCAGGCGGCATTGGCCTGCTATTCGAGCAGGATTGTGGGGTGGAGTCAACAGTATTCTGGGGAAGCATGGAAGGGTTATGATGTGAATTTTAGGAAGGCGTTGGAATTCAATAGAGCATTACCATGGGACACGGTAGACTCCATGGCCTGGCACAAACAGTTCTCTGACACTGCACCTCCCCCTCAGTTCGGTGCGGGCAGGGTGTTCACTAGACCACAGCAGCCCTTTCGGCCCCCCCAAACGAGTGAAGTGCCTGGGAAATTTAGGGCAGGTGGGCCAGAAAAGAAAGGGGTGTGCTGGGATTTTAATAAGCGTACCTGCACAAGGGCCGCGTGTAAGTTTAGGCATGCATGTGCCTCCTGTGGGCACCCCTCTCACCCAGAATCTACCTGTAGGTCCAAGCAAGGTAACACGGGACAGAGGGGTAGGGGAAGGCCACTATAAGTCAGACACGTCACGCCCCCCCACTCCAGTGGATGTGGTGGCAATGATTCCATTCTTGAACAGATACCCTGACCACAAAGCGGCCACCCTACTTCAGGAAGGTTTTTCCAAAGGTTTTAGGATCCCGGCCGGGGGATACACAGGCAGTGCGCACTGTAGGAATCAATTATCAGTCACACACAATCCAGCTGTTGTGGCCGCCAAAATTGACAAGGAGCTTTCCTTAGGCAGGATATCTGGCCCTTTTTCTACAGTGCCAGTACACAATTTTGTGTGTTCCCCACTGGGAGTTGTCCCCAAGAAAGAGACGGGGCAATTCAGATTGATTCATAACCTATCAGCGCCAAAGGGGGCCTCCCTGAATGATGCCATTGACGAAGGTATCTGTAGTGTTAAGTACGCCTCTTTTGATCAGGCTGTGACCTTATTACAGGCCACTGGGCCCGGGGCGCTGATGGCGAAATCAGACATAGAGTCCGCCTTCCGCCTCCTCCCAGTCCACCCGGCAGACCAACATCTTTTAGGTTTCACCTTTAGGGATAGGTTTTACATGGACAAATGCATGCCTATGGGTTGTTCTATTTCTTGCGCCTACTTTGAGATGTTTAGTTCATTTCTGGAATGGGCCATGAGACGGGTGACAGGCCATCAAAGGGTCATGCATTACTTAGATGATTTCCTCTTTCTCGGTACAGCGGGTTCTCAGGAGTGCGCACTGGCATTGCAGGAATTTTGCGTGCTCATGCGGGCTTTTGGGGTCCCGCTTGCGCCTGGGAAGACAGTGGGCCCGACCACCTGCTTGGAATTTCTGGGCATTGAGATTGACTCATTTGAGAAATGTTTTAGACTACCTAAGGACAAGGTGCGCAAATTCAAAACGTCGCTACAGTTATGCCTCCGGAAGGAGAAGGTCACTTTGCAGCAATTACAGGAGGTGGTAGGGCAACTGAATTTCGCACTAAGAATCATCCCAATGGCTCGCCCCTTCTCTCGCTCCATCGCGCACGCGATGCAGGGGCTGAGGGAAAAGCACCACCGCACGCGCCTATCGGCTGAAATTCGCCAGGATATGCTTATTTGGATGGCATTCCTGGAGGATTTTAACGGTAGGGTGGTCTGGCCCGGCCCGCTCACTACATCAGCGGAGTTAGGACTATGGACCGATGCGGCCGGTAGTGTGGGCTTTGGTGCCATTCTAGGGAATAGGTGGGTCGCTCAACAATGGCCAGAGGAATGGAACACATGGGGTTTGCTCGGCAACATTGGCTTCCTGGAACTTTTTCCAATATGGGTGGCACTGATGGTTTGGCCCGAACACCTATGTAACCAATCAGTGGTGTTTTGGTCAGATAACATGACAGTGGTGGAATGTATCAATCAGCAGGGGGCGCGGTGTCCTTTCATACTTCGTCTGATTAAAGAAATTGTTCTGCGTTGCCTTAAACTGAATGCCACTTTTAGAGCCAAACATGTCCCTGGTGTTTTAAACAATGCTGCTGACGCCCTTTCTCGCTTCAAAATGCAGGTTTTCAGGGAGCATCTCCCCACAGCAGACCCCTCGCCAGCACACTTCCCAGCAGTACTTTGGCAGATTGGTGCCCCAGATTACAAGACCTCGTGGTCGCTAGCCTAGCCCCCAGGACCAAGACGGCTTACGAAGGGGCGTTTCTGTCTTATTGTTCCTTTTTGGGGCCTAAGTGGGAAGTGCTTTGGGCAAAGGAGGATGGGTTTGCAGCCTATTTAGAATGGATGCACAAAGAGGGGCGCTCGGTAGCAGCGGCAACCAGACATAGGGCAGCAGTGTCATTCTTTGCTCAAGCTAGGGGCTTTCGGGATCCCACCAATACCTTTATGATACGCAAGGCTTTAAGGGGATGGCGCCGTATTCAAGGACACCAGAAGGATAAAAGGAAGCCCATGGGGTTGGCCCGGCTAACAGCCTTACTGGGCAAGCTGGAGATGGTGTGTAACTCAGAGTGGGAAGTGCTTCTTTTTAGGGCGGCATTCTCCCTGGCATTTTATGGGGCACTGAGAATTAGTGAACTTGTGGCTGGATCTAAGGCTGACATACTAGGCGGCTTGCAGAAGGCTGGGGTGACGATAAGGGGTGACACCATGTGGGTGATTATCCAGAAATCAAAGACCGATCAAGAAGCTAGGGGTCACACCATAGTTCTGCAACGGGCCCCCGCCAACCCGTGCTGCCCGGTGAGGCACGTGGAATCACTCTTGGGATTATTGGTCGGTTCAGTAGGCAGGGCGTTGCTCTGTCACGCCGACGGGAGCCCCTTGACCAGGTATCAATTCAGGAGAGTGTTCGAAATTGGGGTTACAAAAGCGGGTCTTGATCCTAGAGATTTTGGATCTCATTCTTTCAGGATTGGGGCAGCAACTGAGGCGGTGGCGGGGGGCCTCCCAGTGGAAAGAGTGAAGACAATTGGGAGGTGGTCGTCAGACTGCTATAAACGTTATGTTCGGATTGACATGCTATGATTACCTGTCACTCACGCTTGGTCTCTTTTCCGCTCTCTTACAGTTTCTCAGACCTGTTACGCAGGGGAGGAATTTGTCGTCGGGCACCGCCAATATTCATCGGCACGGAGCGGCGACCAGGAAACAACAAAGAACAATGTCTGGATTGTTGGTCATTCATATGTTAAGCGAGCGGAATGTGTTTTCCTGTCAGGTGACAAGAAGGAAAGGGCGGCACAACTAGGGTTGAATATCACGTTCTTTGGTAGAGGAGGGTTGTGTCTTCACGAGTTTAGGGGATTCTTCCAAGGGCTGTTAGCACGCCAGCGGGCTCCACCGTCAGTGGTGATACTTCACCTTGGGGAGAACGATTTGGCAACACTGGGCAGGCGCACCTTGATTGAGGAGATTATCTCAACAGCGGGTTGGATAGCTAGGACCTGCCCCGGGTGCACACTAGTATGGTCACAACTAATACCTCGACTTCAGTGGCGGGGGGGCGATTCAGTCAGGGCGTTGAATCACTCGGTAAAGAGGATCAACACACGGCTGGATAGGTTGTTCCGAACCCCCGTGTTACAGTCAATACCTCATGGGTGCATCTGGGGTCAAAAGTATTATTTGAAAGACGGGGTTCATCTGACTGAAGAGGGTAATGTCCTATGGGCTGACAATATCTGGGCGTGGCTGGAGGGCTGGGGTAGGAGGATGTGTCCTTAGATAGGGGCTAGAGGGGGAGGCCAGATCGTCGGTTAACAATACTGGCCTGTGGCGGTAAGGTCATTATCGGTGAGCACATATTTGAGGTCTGAGGGGGCGGGCATCATCCTATGGAGGTTCCCGCCCAGGGGGAGGAGCCTGCGGGCCACTCCCAGTACTCCAGGGGCAAGGTAATATGCAAAGGAGCGCGGGTAGGAGTAGTTCACGCTTTCCTTAGGCTGGTAGCCACCCCGCGCGCGTGGACTCATGACGCCACCGGCGCAGAGTAAGGGCCCTCCTTTAGTGGGTAAATGGAGTTTGGGGCGTAGACCGGGCAATTCCCGGGGTAACACTGCGCATGCGCACTTCTAAGGGGAAGGCGCAGCTTGTAGGACCTGACACCGGTAGTGACCCTGCCATATGGCCAGAAATGTACAAAAATCAAGATAGGATGTTTAGTTAAGCTAGGAACAATTTGTATTAGAGTTTTGTTAAGGTCAGGCTCTCAAACTTGTTGATAACGATTGTATAACTGAATGTCCTGCTGATTTTTGTATTTCATTGTTGATTATGCAATTAAAACCCTTTTTTTAATTTCATACTTTAATAAATACGGCCGGGCGACTAGCGCCCGCCTTCCAAAGAGTAAACACGTCTCGTGTCCACGTTCCTTGGTGTTGGGTGCCGGATTGGGGGGGGGGCGGCAGCTAGTCGCTGACCATGTGAAAAGGGGGGGCCCTCGGCCCCCCCGCACGCATGGCGGCGCGGCGACCGCCCCACCCCCTCTCCCCTCGGGTCCTTCGACGGTGGGGGCGTGCCCTGGGGGCGCGGCCCACCGCCGATTGGCCGGCGCCCCTCCTGACCCGGAATCAATGGACTGGTTCCGGGTCGGGGGGGGCGGGCGTGAGGAGGGGCCACTCGGCCCCTCGGGAATAAGAGGTAGGGAGCGCCCAGGAGACTCCCTTGTCCCTGGACGCTCCCTCACGGAACGTTGTGCCCCGCGTTCGGGGCTTCTTTGTTTCCCACCCACCATCCCTTGGTACAAAGTTTAAGCAGCGTTATGTCCGGTCTAATGGTAAGTTTCGTAGGTATAGACCGCGGGAGAGAGTAGGTTGTTGTGGTATTTTGTGATCTGTTGTCAGGACTTTTTTCCCTCTATAGAAAAATGAAGTGTGAAGTGAACTAGATTTGAAGTTATGTGTCTTTAGGCCTTTTTTCCCTTTGTAGATATACGTAGTTATTGTGATTATGGGCAACATGCGTGAACCGAGTTGTAATTTATGCCATGTGTCGTTAGGCCTTTTTTCCCCTTTAGCTATGCGTGGAGACTGTTATTTATTAGCCAGTGTAGTTGTCCTTTAGACTTTTTTCCATAGGTCGTCGTATTTATTAGGTATGGGGCATGCGGTAAGGTCATTATCGGTGAGCACATATTTGAGGTCTGAGGGGGCGGGCATCATCCTATGGAGGTTCCCGCCCAGGGGGAGGAGCCTGCGGGCCACTCCCAGTACTCCAGGGGCAAGGTAATATGCAAAGGAGCGCGGGTAGGAGTAGTTCACGCTTTCCTTAGGCTGGTAGCCACCCCGCGCGCGTGGACTCATGACGCCACCGGCGCAGAGTAAGGGCCCTCCTTTAGTGGGTAAATGGAGTTTGGGGCGTAGACCGGGCAATTCCCGGGGTAACACTGCACATGCGCACTTCTAAGGGGAAGGCGCAGCTTGTAGGACCTGACACCGGTAGTGACCCTGCCATATGGCCAGAAATGTACAAAAATCAAGATAGGATGTTTAGTTAAGCTAGGAACAATTTGTATTAGAGTTTTGTTAAGGTCAGGCTCTCAAACTTGTTGATAACGATTGTATAACTGAATGTCCTGCTGATTTTTGTATTTCATTGTTGATTATGCAATTAAAACCCTTTTTTTAATTTCATACTTTAATAAATACGGCCGGGCGACTAGCGCCCGCCTTCCAAAGAGTAAACACGTCTCGTGTCCACGTTCCTTGGTGTTGTATACAGTCTGCTAGTAATGCTTATTACTTTGTTTAGTTGTATTTGCCAACTTATTGCAGCACATCTGCTTCAAAATAGACTATGATAGTCTGTTTCTATGGTTCCCTTGGGGGCTAGAGGGTCTTGTTCTAGGTTTGCCAAAATCACCTGCTACTCTGGGAAGTTTAGGAGTTCAGGTGAGGCACTGTGAGCTAGCCAGGATTTAGGCCAGCGGGTTCTGACATGATAAAGAGAAACAGGCCATATATTCTGATGTCTTGCCGTCCCAAGGCAGAGTTCTGCTTACCACTTACCAGCAGAATCCCTGTGACATGTCGCGACAAACGATTGACCAGGTACTTATTTAACAAACCTCCTGAATAGTACTTGTGAATGCTCATAGTACCCTTATACCTCCTCCGGAGACGCCCATGGCGTTGGAGATTAATCCGTCACAGTATTTTAGCAGGCACCCAATTTTCTGTTGGATGTTTAAGCTTGAACCTTTAAAAGGATTACCCAGATTAGTGTTTACACTTTATTTCCATTACTGTTTTATTAAAGGTGCAGCCACAGCCTATGCCAATTGCTGACAATTGCAGACCTGCAGTCAATGCACATTTAACTTTACATGGCCTTGGCAATGTAGGTGGTGACATAATGATTGCGGTTGAAGTCCACAGTGCCTTTTGTTAAGATGTCTTTCATTCTTGGGTCCATTTTCCAGCTGTGGATGCTAATATAGGAACATTTCATGATTACGCTAACATTGCATTAGCCCAACTTTACAGAGCATATCAACTTTTTGAAATTGCACTTTCACTTTGGTTTCTAGGTGTCCTAATACACATGTTTGCTCCAGTACACGTCGGTCCCCTTAGTAATGAAGTGGCCACTTGGCCAGGGGTAACTGGTTATACACCATATCCTAACCTACAGGGTCTCAATCTTAATGAGCAACAGCAATTATACACAGGTCTAGTTTGACTATATAGACACTTAACTCAGTATTCCATATGATTCACACACATTCATTGATGTACCAGCAAGGGCAGCTTTGACAGCAGTTGCCTGCCCTACTGACAATAAGTCCTGCAATTATTTATTCATTTATGAGCAAAACTCCCCCAGATCATGAGGAAATTCCTTTTTGGATAGCCCAAAAAGCAGCTCAAATTGCAGCCATGTTTCCCCTTACCAGACCACAAGGCAAGCACAGAATATTAACTATGTGCTTACCCCATGGAATGAATCCCCAAATTAGTGACTCTAGCACCTGGGGCACAGTTTCTCCTGCAGTATATACCATCACACATGGTACGTCTATGTCAATCTTGTTGGAGGTGTTAAAACAAATACAGAATGAACATTTGCCGCCCTGGATTTGCGGATAAAATGAATGGGAAACTCTCCCGTGGTCACCTCAACAATTTTGTATAGCATAATGGATGAAGCAGCATCTTTGGCTATAAGTTAGAAGCTCACACAGGTGACACCAGACAACCAGGAACGTGAGATATCTATACTTATTGCTGAAGTATATACTTCTATAAGTCACAATAATTTGGGAACCAGACCAAATAAACCACAACTTGGCAAACCGTGTTCCGACAAGGACACTGCTAAGCAGAACCCAGAGTTTGTTAAAAAACGATGGCATGAACCCACATCTGAAGAAAAAGCAAGAACTAGGGGAGGCTCTCTGCCATGGAGCCCTCCGACAGACACTATCATTTGCAAGACTGCACACAGTTGAAGGCACCTGATAGGTTTTTAGCTTTCAGGTACTCGTCCTTCTCGTTCCTTTCAGGACTCATCAGAAAAGCAGTACGAGAGAGGAGGGCGTTTTGAGCTTAGACAGGAAGATGATGTGAAATCTAATAAACCTCACAACTCTTGTCTCACATGAAGATACAGAAGAATAAAAAGAAACCTCCACAATTTAAAGTCAATTTTGGAACAGGAAAGTTGCGGCTGTAACAGCACAATATGCCACAAACAAAGTGAAATTTCCTCCTGAACAGGTGGTGGGCAGTGACTCTCCACAACAGCTCGCAGAGGTCACTAGAGTGCACCAGAATCTCCTAGAGATTCTGGCAGAGAAAGCAACTGATCAATACGTTACAGTTGAAACCTCAGAAAGGCATGTAGCCCCTCCAGACAAATGAAATAATTCGGATATACAAATTGAGGGTGACATTCAGCACACAGTTCAGGTAATATTTTGGGAAAACGTAACATTGTCAAATGACATTCTCTTTGTGGAGGTCAATTGGCCCCAGAGTTTTATGAACACCCTCACTAGGTAAAAATATAGTAGTACCCTAATTTTCTGCACTTGTCCCTGATGTGGTCCAAACTTAAATATGCCTCAAAATGGGCTCTAGTACTAGCCCCATCTTTATATTGCAATCCTGTTAACTGGTGTAGGAAAGTAGGATTTGCTTTCATGTTTACCCCCACCCCCACTTTGTGCTGGCGTAAGTATTATTTTTTTTTACTAATCTGACTGGGATCCTGCTAATCAGGTCCCCAGTCACTGTGCTTCCTCCCTAAATTTGACTTGGTAAGTACTTTTGTACCTCCACAATTGGTTATTGGTCCCTAGTTTATGGTACTGAGGTACCCAGGGCATAGATACACCAGTGGTCTCGCATGGGCTGCCGCACGAATTATGCCACCTTGAGAGACCACTCAAACTGTGACTACAGGACTGTCTGATATCTGAGGTTAATACACTTAAAACCTATAAGTGACCCCTAAGCAGACCTTTTTATCGTGAAGGCAGGGTGCTGTGTTATAAGTGTGAGGGTGCCCCTGCATGAGCAGGACACCCCTACAATGTAAATGTAAATGTAAATGTGGGTGTACTTGTAAAGCGCACTGCGACTCCATGGAGTATCCTGGCGCTGAAGACCGCTGGGGAACCCGTCCTGGTTTTCCCTGTGAGATGGTCCCTTTCTGGGTATCTCCAAGGTGAAACCAGGCATCCCCGGCGTCTGTGGGGGGTCGTTGTAGAGATGAGGCAAGCTTAATGCCCAGAGTTGCCGAGTGTGTTCCCTGGTTAGAGTAGGCACCGAGGCGAGAATTATCGAGTCCGTTTTGACCCTGGTCCACGACCCTGCCGCGTCGGGAATTGAACCCTGGTCCCGGGCCATTCTCTGCTTATGGGTCTGCCGCCTCTAACCAGTGAGCCACACCACTCCACTCTACAAACCCCAGAGTCGATTCCCCAGACTTTATAAGTGCGGTCAGCCATTTTGACACATAGTGGCCATCCGTCATTATGCGATGTCTAACCATGTAAAGGCTGTGACGAACCTGGGCATGTTTGGTATCAAACATGTTGGAATCATATCCCAACATCATCACAAGTGTTGAGGTATGATTCCATGCACTGGACATTCCTCCAGGAAGCCCTCAGTACTCTCAGTAACAGCCTTCCAGGGTCTGCCAGCAGGCTAGTGCTGCTGCCAACCCCAGACATCATTCTGCCCCCCTGCTGCTGAGCTGAGCTCAAGCAGAGTAAGGTAGAACAATAGATTTCCTATCACCACCTCCCAGACAGGACTTAGTGTATTGGCCAAATAAAACCATTAGTCAGTAGGTTAGATAAAATTGCAAATGAACTGAACAAACAGGGTAAGATAAAGGGTTCAATAGTTAGCAATCCAACTGCAAACCCCACACCATCGGCTATTCTCTCAACCCGGCAAACTCCTGTTAATAATAATTGTGTCAATAATGAGCAATGTACTATCGCACAAGTCCATGCACCCCCCAAACTTCCAGCTCAGGTGGGGGTCAGAAATATGTCAAAGAGTTGGAATAAGGATATAGATAAGGCCCAAATGCAGACAACTATGCCGCCAACACAAATAGGGAATCCCTCAACTCATAGATTGGCAGAAACACACCAGACAGGTCATGAGTCAAATGACAGATTAAACTATCCCCTACCATGTATAAACTTACCCCCTGAAGCATACCCCTATGTTGTTGTCTCTGCTGGGGTACCTGAACTCAGGGTGGGGCAGAAAGAGCCACACATGGAGTTAAAAAAACAAGATAACCAATTGACTGAATGTACACAGACCCCTGCAAGGTGAGGAAGGCGGGGAGATTCTCCATGAGAGGAGGGTAAATTGGATAGGCAGCAGGAGGAAAGATATTGCAGGGAACTGTATTATTGCAAACTTTAGGAATACCAACTTAGTGGAATATATACTGGGTAACTGTAACAGGAACGAGACTAGTACCATACTATCCATGCCACTAGGGTATTTTTACCCAAGAACACGTGTCACACACACCCCAAGTTACATTTTAGGTAGAAAGGGCAGGGTACCAGACACGCACTGGGCAAGGAATTTTGAGCAGGCAGGCCTGCATACACTAAGACAGGACTTCCCACAGTGGACAAATAGATTTAGTCCACTTTTGTCCATGGACGACAATGAATGACTATCTCAACCAGGGAATTTTCAGGAGAGGACGGCCAAAAAGGTGGAAAACGAACCTATTGCCCAGGCAGACCTGGGAAATTATCAGGGGAAGGGGCTCGTAGGACTCCTAGTAAAGCAAGATGGGGAAGAACAAGGGGTTACGTTAATAGGGAGGGACGAACCTGTGTCATATATTCAGGGAACAAATGTCGTAAAAGTACCTGGGGGAGGGCTGAACATAATGTCCTGGAATATAGCAGGCTTAGCGGGGAAATTAGAAAATGCAGATTGGAGAAACCATCTATGTGGGTTCCACATATTAGCTTTTCAGGAGACCTGGGCGGTCGAATGCTCCCCTCACCAAATAGAGGGCTATAAATGTTTTTTCGTGCCAGCTCAAGAAAGTAGATCGGGAAGGGCAAAGGGTGGGTTAGCATTATATGTTGACCTTAATCTAGAAGGAAGATGGACACTACAGTCCTGGACGTCACACACCCTTCAGGCGGTGACATTCCAAGGGCAAGGGTTGAGGTTATTGTTATTTAACATCTACAACTCAAGGCCTGTAAATGGAAACAATGCTGTACTTCAGGAACTAGACTGCAGACTCAATCAGGAGGCTGAACAAAGGAAAGGGGGGGCGGAACCAATTGTCTTGGTGATGGGCGATCTAAATTGTCACCTATGCCCAAATCTGCTCCCAGTAACTGCAGATTGGTCGTCCTGTCCGATAGAGAGCGGGCCCCATTTTGAACACAACAAGGAGGGAATAACACTAACTAAACTATTAGACACCCACGCGTTAACTCACACGATTGATCTGATTGCCCCGGGAATAGAGGGTACTCTTACTCCAACATTTAAAGGAAGAGGATGCTCCTCCATTATTGATTATATGGTGATATATCTACTTTTGCAAAACACTGGATTGCAGAGGTTAGAACGGAATGGAGCATTTTTAGTGACCACAATCCCCTAGTCTTGGAATTAATACATAGTGGCCGCCCGAAAATAAGTAAACACGCTGATACTGAGTTGAGGCCAACTGATCAGAGGAGGCGACTTAGGTGGTCAAAAATCAATGCCCAGGAATTCTATAAATCTCTAATAGAGAAGGGCAAAAAGCAGATTGAAGATTGTCTAGAACCCTCAATAGAGGGACGCGAGTTGGTCACAGTGTTTGGGTCGCTAACTAACTTGGTTGATGAATTACTGAAAACAAAAGGTCCCAGAAGGAACCTCATAGAACCAAGATGGTTTGACACTAATTGCTCTCGAGCATTAAGAGACCTAAAATCAAGCCTTAAAGCTAACCCCAGGGACAAACCAAAAGTGGCCCTCTGTAGACAAACATATAAAATCATGGTAAAACGGAGAAAGGCCGCACTGCAAGCAGAAGTCTGGGCTGACCTAAGGGAGGCAGGGGAGAATAGGGATTTCACTGAATTCCGGCGAATTATTAATAGGCCTTGCTTTCAGGAGGGTAGTGCCCCGGTGATTAGCACCAATATACTTCCTGAACAATGGGTGAACCATTTTGAGGGTCTCTACAATCACACCCACGATATAATGCCAGAAGGGGGTTGGGATGGCACAAGGAGTTTGAAAATAGATTTTTCACTTACAGAAACAACAATGGCCATCCAAGGCCTGACCCCAAATAAAGCTCCAGGGCCAGATGGCGCCCCGCCAGATTTATACCGAAGTAACGTGGACCTATGGGCACCAATCATGACGAGGGTTTTAAATGCGGCCATTAAGTCTGGGCTCCCACGATCCTGGTCTACTGCATTAATTGTCCCTATTTTCAAGAAGGGGAGTAGGGACAACCCTCAATGCTATAGACCAATATCGCTGATTGATGTTTCAGCCAAAATACTGGGCCAGGTGGTATTGAATCTTCTGATGGCCTGGACAGAAGAGCACCATACCATAGCAGACACCCAGTATGGCTTTAGATCAGGTAAATCAACTAGCGATCAGTGTCTCAATCTCTATTTATTAGTGGCCAAGTATACGAAAGCAAGTAATGGAACTATTTATATGGGATTTATGGACTGGGCTGTGGCCGTTGATAATGTGAACAGTAACAAACTGTGGGCCATGATGAATAAACTGGGAATTGACCCAGGTCTTATAAATATCCTCAGAGAATTACATTGGAACACCACTGCCAGGGTCCGCTTTAGCACGGAGGGGGGGAGTACTGATCCCTTCCCGTGCACCAGCGGAGTGAGGCAAGGGTGTATCCTTGCTCCCTTTTTGTTCTCTGTGTACATAAGTGATTTGGAGAGAACTCTGATTGCCCAGAACGTAGACTGCCCTAAAGCAGGAACGCGTCATATTCCGGTACTGTTGTATGCGGATGACGCAGTTCTGCTTGCACGAACATCACAAAGTTTACAATACTTTGTTGACGGATTTGTAAAGTTCATGGACAATTTAGATCTGTCCGTGAATCTGAGCAAGTCCTTTGTTATGGTGGCAGGTAATAGGCCCTCCAGGAAATTTGTTTTTAAAATAGGGACCCACAAATTGGAAACCGTGAGTACGTTTCCTTATCTGGGCCTCCTATTTGATGGGGAGATACAGTTTAGTTCCTTGATTGAGGAACGCTGTACAAAGCTGGTCTCCTCAAACGGTGCAATCTGAAATTTTGCCCATAGGCTGGGTCGTTGGTCACCAGAACAAGTAATGAGCCGATATGGCTCCATAAGTACTGCAAAGGCCTTGTATGGAGCAGAGGTCTGGGGTTTTAGAGATGCTAAATATTTACAGTTGGAGGAAGATAAATTCCTTCGTAGGATATTAAAGATCCCACAGAGTACCCCAGCAGAAATTGCACACACCGAACTTGGGACCCCATACATTACATACCAAGTAAAGGTGAGCCCCATTATGGCATGGCTCAGAATTTGGGTAAACCCTGAGGCAGAATTAAGCAGGGTACTTGTTGGAGATTGCCCACAAAGGGATAAGGGGTTGCAAATCCCTTGGCTAAAGTATGTCAAGGGTATGCTAGAGAATATAGATCAGCATAATCTCTTTAGTAACCCGACTGCAATTTCCACCTCTTGTAAATCCCGAATCAAAAAGCTGCTGTTAGCCAAATTCGCATCTGAGAGATTAGGTTCTAATCTATTAAAGAGATCAGTAGCGGCTCACTGTTTAGTAAGCAATGGGGAGGGCATGGAACCCTATCTATTTTTGATGCACAATCAGCAGGACAGGTTTTTAATGTGTTGTTTTAGGCTCAATTTGTTACCAAATATTTTATCATACCCATCTGGTTTTACCTTAACAATTGAGCAGAAGGGTGCCTGCGGTTGCGACAATAGGTCCCCGCAGGACACCCTTCATTTTGTACTTTTGTGTTCATTTTATCGGATCCCCCGACGTAGATTTTTGGTGGACATTTTAAAAAGACAAAATTTAGTCATGCTAAAACTGCACTACTCTTTTTACATAGAGCAAATGATACGCGCACTTTATGCTCTGTTATGAATTTTTAAAAGTATCAGTAAGATTAAGAAATACACGATGTTAAGCAATGATGTATATAACACAATTTTTTTATAACTGTATAAATATTGTCTTTAACATAGTTCAGAAATGTAAATTCAATGAATTTTTTTTAAATGTATTTTTATGATGGTTTTTAATCATCGAAATAAAGATTTCCTGAACTGAACTAGTGTATTGGGCTGGGGTGGGGGAGCTTGCCAGTGCCACCAGACTGCTTTGAAGGGCACATTTGGTGCCTTCCAGGCAAACTCCATTTGAAACCAGCTCTGAGAACCCTTAGCTCCCACTTTGGCATGACACTGGACAAAGGACATAGGAGTCTCCTCCTCTCTGTACAGCCCCTCCTCTGGGAGGTACCCCTGAGTCGTCCTAATCCCTTTCTTAGGGTATAAAAGGGCTTAACTGTGGGTGGGTCCTCAAATTCGTCAATGGACAAGACTTACGCCTGAAACCGTGTCACTCTTCGACCATCTGTACACTTGGACTTTGCCGGGAACCCGAGACTGCATCAAGGAAGACTCCTGTTGCTCCTAATCCTGCTGTTCTGCAAGTCTTCTTCATTGTCTTTGCTTCTTCCAGGATCTTCAATAGACCTATGGGCATCAACAACACCCCAGTAATCTCCCTTGGATCGAAGGTGTCACTCCCATACATCTGCAGGCACCTCAATGAAGCTGACCAGTCTGCTGCTCCTGCCATCCCACCGACTTCGAATTGCTGAGCAACACAGATGGTGATTCTGCAACTCTCACAAGTCCAGACCTGGCCTCTCAGCAAGTTTGAAACTGCTGAGAACGAACCCCTGTGCACCGCATCTACTTGGCATTACCAATGCTTGTTGACTCTGCACTGGTCTTTGAGCTACAAGAAGCTCCAATCTCCAGCATCTCTTTCTGCCAAGATCAGCATCCTCACTACGTCCTCTGCACCATGGACCTTCATCATTGGTGAGCTGCTCGACGTCTTCTAGCAACTCCTATGCCCTTGGCCTGTGGGTCCTCTTGAGGGTCAATTGCAGTTCACATTCTACTTTTTTTTAGTGTAGGGGTTGGTCTCCCCTTGAGATCATTTTGTATTGTGCTTATTTACCTATATGCAATTGAAGTATTGGTAGTATTTGTGTTTATATCTCAGGATAAGAGATATACTAATGTGTTAGTGAATGCTGTGTAATAAATAGAACTATTTTTATATATGCACTGTGTGGTTCTTTTTTGTTTAACCTACACTACATTAATAGATCTGATAAAAAACAAGGTGCTTAACACTCCTTAAAGATAAGCCTCAGGGCAGCTCTCGACAGTTACCATTTAGAGACCTTTCAATGGTTGTCTATGCACTAAAATCACCATAGGATTGTGTGGATGAGTGCAGGGTGCTTCACTTAAATAAGTGTGCACCATATACTAAGCCAACCTCCTACAACTGTGATAAGGACTCTCCTTATCATTTAATATCCTTATGGTCCAGCCCACAAGTGCAACCACAATACCCAATAAAACAGGATGCTAAAGCACCTATTAGATAAATACTCTCAATTAGAGTATCAGGGAGTATTTAAACCCTGTGTCTCAATTAGAGTATCCTGGGAGTAATTGAACCCTTGTTAAAGATTGCAGGAATCTGTTAGCATGAGCTGAAAGCCATTTTGTACTTTGCAGCCATCTTAGTTAGGCATGTGCTTGCCATGTGCTTTCTCCCTCTTCCAGAGCCTTGCACATGCTCAGAAAGGCCTAGCTGATAGAGTGCACCTGCGCCTAGTATAGGACTGTCAGGCTAGTCTTACTGATATGCTCAGATTAATCTCTCCTCCCACTTTGTTTGTGCAAGCAAATTTTGTATACCCATTGTTGGACTTGGCCCTTTTGGCAGGTTCACCCTTCAACTTTTTGCCTTAAGCTCTGACTGGTAGTGATTTTTGGCCTCTACGCACTTTAGCACTGTGGCCCAGTGTAAAGTGTGCGTGCTCTCTGAGTCGGTGTGGTGAGATTGGCCTGCCCTCCCATAGGAATGCATGGGGGTTATGTGTGTCCATGGTAATTCCTGATATGAGAGGAGTGCAGGGGCGAGTTCAGTATGTGCGAACTTGTGAGAATAAATGCTGCGCAATGGTGTGCACAGATTTATGGAGACTGGTGGAGAAATGCCACTTTTAGAAGTTGACATTTCTGTGTACTGTGTGTCTGCCTGCCTGATGTGAATTGCCTGTCTGGCTTGTGATTGACAGGTGCTGGATGATGTGGGTGGCTCCAGCAGCCACGATGAGTCTGCCCAGTGGTGAATAGGGAGATCTGCATGTAGATGGGAGGGAGGAGTTGCACCTGAGACCTGAATAGGACTGTGCCTTCCTTCCACAATGACAGCTCCGCCCCCTGTGGTGCATCTAATCCCTGAGCCCTCACCTGGCACAGGAGAGAGGAGCTGAGCAAAACAAAGTGCTCCAAAGCTCCCCTAAACCAGTCCTAACTGGTATCACTAAACCCTGTGCTGTGACACAAAAGGAGTTGCTAATATAAATATAGGGGCTGTGTCCCCATGAAAATGTTCTGTACTGGTGCTGTTCCTGCGGGGCGTGCTGCTGCTGGGACCCAGGGAGGGGCTGCCATGAGGGCTTGCCTCCCTGGGCCCTGCCTTGACTTTGATGACTGGAGGACTTTCCTTGCTGGGACCTATTCTGTTGCCCCTAGCGCCTGGGAAGCACAATCTTCACCCCAAGAAAGAGGAACATGTGGGCCTTGGCAGCGCTGCACTGCATGAGGCGTAAGAGCGAATCCCCAGCGTAGGGATTCCCCCCGTGATGCCGATTTAGAGGGTGCCCACCCTTCTTTGTGTAACTAATTGAGCAGGAGCCCACCCTATTATTATTATTATTATTATTATTATTATTATTATTTATATTCCAGTTCAGAGGAAGCCTACCCCTCATTATGCCTTTTTGATTTATAAACGAAGTGGGGTCCCACCCCGCGTTTCACCGCTGCGGCCCGAGCCACTAAAGAATTTCTCCCCGGGCCGTGCTCAGCGCGAACTGGAAGTCAGGCAAGCCTTGCCTGGGATGTGGGTGGGCCCTGTTGCCTGCCAGAGATGAGGAAATCCGTGACGTGATGCGGGGCTTTCTTATGGAAGGGAGAGCCCCGCGGTAGCAGCCAACACAGAGAAGAGTCCCGGGTCCCAGGAGGGGCCCCGGGCGAAGAAGAGCGGCCAGAGCAGGCCGTGACCCAGTAATGTGCCCTGCGGGACCCCCGTAGTGAAAAGGGAGTCCCGCGGGCAGCCCCAGCTCCATGCCACCAGAGAAGAGCCCAGGTGGGTGGGGCTCACGTTACATGGTGCCTGGCAGAGGCACCCAGTCAGAGAAGCCCCGTCTGGCAGCGGGCCTCTCCAGCGCGGCCATATTTGTTTAAATGTACCCCAAGGGCCCGTGGGCATGTGTTTCCCCATATTGGCCAATGTTCTCCAGATGCCTCACTTTGCAGGGGTCAGCTGCAACGCAATGGGGCATGTGGCTCCAAAGTTTGGCCCAATTGTTTACAAGAACCCTGTGTGGCTCCAACGAAGGGGGCACATTTGTTTTAAGGGCCATTGAAAGTCCATGTCGCATTTTAATATTTCCAGCTGCCCAGCAAGTAGTGGGCAGCTGCACCGTTTAGGTCTTTCTTTGCTTTGGGAGACATGTCTGAGTTAGGAGTGAGATTCACTCCTGTACCCCTGACATTCACAGCTGTGCAGCACTTAGTGCCAGCTGCTATGTTTACTTTCGCTGCTTTGGCAGCGCGCCCTGACTCTTGGGACAAAGGGCATTTGAGCCCCTTTTGAGATGGCCAGTTGGAAAGGGGGACTGTTAGGATTATAGGGCCCCAGGCCCTAGTGTGATGGTGGTGCTAGGAAATGTAATGTGTGTAGTATGATTTACGCACCCTATTTTATACCTCTGTGGTTTTCATGATTATGAGGTCGTTTTGCATACTCCGCTTTATGATAGTGAGATTATGTTTCACTGTGTGATTTATGCCCCTAATATGAGTTATGCTTAGGAGGTTAGGGTCTAATGTGTTTAGACTTATGAGAGGATTGCATAATGTGTCCACAGGCAGAATACTCTAATGTAGTCTAGGGCAGGATTCTGGCAGTGCTAAATCCTTGTCGCTTGCTTCCCAAAAGGTCTTGCACTTTGATGGCCCAACTGAATTGGCATTATAAGCATTCACTTCTATGCATGGGGGAAGAAACACACATTCTTGCTCCTTTTTAAAGAAATTAGAACTGTTATACCTGAAATGTCATGTTACAATTAAATTGCCCTTTCCAGCAAATACTCCTTGTAGAAACTGACCATACCAAAGTTGTGCATTGTTTACTGGTTACTTCTACAAAACAAATTGTTTTTTATCATATATTAGTCACCTCAAGCATTGAGTCTTCATAAAAACAGTGCGTATTTCCAACTATTTTAAACGTTATATTGATTTTTTCTGCATTTTTTCAACATGGACTGTAGCATTTCAGATATCCACCTGAGATGCAGTGTATGAAATATGGGGATGTTGGTTGAGTGGGATGAAACCCTACTCAAGCAAAAGCCACAGTCGTCTCCGGGTGAATCACAAAAAGTCACTAACTTAACCTGTGCCGAGCCCTCTGGTAACTTGGCACAAAAGCAGTCAGGCTTAACTTAGAGGCAATGTGAAAAGTATTCATGCAGTACACAAATAGCAAAGTGAAAACACAACACAAGAAAATCCCTGTTAGACATGTTTGGTAGTCTTCCCCCAAATGTTTTGCTGGATACTTTCTCCTGTATCTTTTTGTTGTCCAAAGGACTCTGAGCACTTTACCATTGCTGACCAGTGCTAAAGTGCATGTGCTTCGCCCCTAAACATGGTAACATTGGTGTAAACTCATTGACATATTGAGTTTACTTGTAAGATATGTGTAAAGTGGTATACCATATACCCAGGGCCTGTACATTAAACGCTACTAGTGGGCCTGCAGAACTGATTGTGCCACCCACACAAGTAGCCTATACAACCTGTCTTAGGCCTGCGATTGCAAGGCCTATGTGGGCAGTTTACTGCCACTTCGACTTGGCAGTTAAAAACACTTGCCAAGGCTTATACTTCCCTTTTATTGCCTATGAGTCACCCCAAAGGTTGGCCCTAGGTAGCCCTAAGGGCAGGGTGCTGTAAGTAAAAGGTAGGACATGTACTTTTAAGTTTCACACGTCCTGGCAGTGACAAACAGCTAAATTTGTTTTTCACTACTGTGATGCCTACTCCTCTCATAGGCTAGGATTGGGAATTCCTTAATACACTTTAAGCTGTAATTCCTGATTAGAAAGAAGTGGCTGCATCATGTTTCACATCTTTGAAATGGTAATGATAAATCCTCTATAATGGTGAAGTTGGATTTAACAATACTATTTTAGAAATGTCACTTTTAGAAAGTAGACATGTCTCTGTTCTTACTGCACTGTGTGCCTTACAGCCTATCTCCAATACATGTCTCGGGAGGGTGACAGCTGCACTTTGTGCATTCCCTCTAGACAGCCACAAACACAGGAATGGTGGGTGTGACAAAGTACTCATCTGGATGAATTTGCATTCTGATAGCTATTCCTGGGCAGGAAGAGAGGGGGAGCTGACACTTGCACCTGAATAGGCACTGTCTTGTTTCCCACACAAAGGTCTGATTACCCCCTACTGATAGTCTGGAGGCAGGCTTGGGAAGAAAGGGGACCTGTACATTTCAAGGGTCTGCTTTAAAATCTCCTCCACTTCAAAGGCACAACTGGCTATATGTACTGGGTCTCTGACCCTACGAAGACAGCCCATTCTGGACCTGCGAAGAACTCTGCCAGGAGTATAGACTGCTGTGCTACAAGAATTACCATTCTGCTTGACAGGTGCTCTGGAAGAACTGCTTTTCTGCTTTGCTGTGCTGCTCCACTGCCTGCTGATCACTTTCCTGCTGAGTACAATGACTGGGCACTTCTCACTTGAACACAGATTGACTCCAAGGGCTTGCTGGCTTTACTCTGTTTTGATATTTCAGGGCCATCAAAGACTTCCTTCAACTCTGCAGCAGCCCCTGAACTCTGCCAATTGTTAGTACTGCCCTGCCACATGGTACCAACCCAGTGCTGGGCCCCTGAAAGGTGATTTTTGCTGCCCAGAACCATCAAAACCGATGCAGTAACGACTTTGACTAGGTCAGAACCGACTCATTGCTCTTCAATGCGGACGCATTAGGTGACCAACAACATCGCTTCAACGGACTGCTCGGTTCGATGAAGACGGACAGTGCGACTAGATGAGGATTGCAGCACCTCCATTGTAAAGGGGTTCGTTGATGATGCCTTAATCGCCGGAGCATATCATTAACCGGTGCATCAACGTCGAAGCTTGCTCGATCCAAGGGTCTTTTTCTGTGGGACCTGCATGAGTCCTGTAGCCAGCATGCCCTCCACCGTGGTTGGCCGTAACTTTGAATTTACCCCGGGCTAGCATGACCTCAAGTAACCCCTAAGCATTATTCGAAAGGGCATTGTTGGGTTGCATCACACTGCATCAGTTTTGAGAAGAACCACAGCTTGTGTGGCAGAGCACCTTAATCCCCACTTTTGAAAGGTCCAGGACTGGTGAGGCACCCCTTGGGGGGTTAGAAGTCACAGCAGGAGGAGTCTAGGTGCAAGGTTCAAGGGTGTTGAAGCTTGTTGCATCCATGTAACTCAGAACAGGAGGCCAGCCAACTAGACCTAGGAGTCACTCTGATGGTCCTGGGTTCAAAGTGCAGGACCAGTCCTCCTTCTTTAAGTAGCAGGGCAGCAGAGCAGTCTTTCTTGCAGGCAGGCCAGCACAGCAACTGGGCAGTCTTTCTTTCAGCAGAGCAGCTCTTCTTCTGAGTCTTCCACAGATCCAGTAGTGATCTGAAGAGTGGGTCTTTATACCTCCCCCCAAGTGGGAGAAGGCTCTGGAGTTTTCCCTTACAGAGTTGTATGGAATTTCCTGCCTCCCTCCCTGGACCCAGTCTGCCTGGGGGCACAATAAGCTAGTTGGAAGTTCTGTATGTGTGAGATGGGCCCAGTCCCTTTGAAATGCAAGTGTGGTAGGTGAAAGTTCCACCCCCTCCATCTCCCATTCTGTCATAGATGGCCCATCCTGCCAACATCCGCATCCTCTATTGTGATGCTATCAGGGAGAAATACACAAAAGCCAACTGCCAACTACCACTAGACATTGACCCAGGAACAGGCTGCAGGCACCAAATGGTTAGGACAACTTTCCAAAAGTGGCTTTTCAAAATTGTGACTTAAAATCCAACTTTAACAGTAAAGAGGATTTTAAATTCCAATTCATCAGACTCCAAACATGACTTTCTCACCTCCTCCCAATCAATTAATAAATGTAATAAGGGAACTCATTGTCATCCTATGGGAGAGATAGACCTCATAGTACTGACAAAAATTAATGTGTTTGTTTTTCACTTCCAGCACATGTAAAAAGAAAAAGTACATGTCCAAGTTTTCAATTACAATGCACCCTGCCCTATGGGCTATCTAAGGTCTACTTTAGGGGTGACTTATGTGTAATGAAAATGATGTTCAAGGCTTGGCTAGAGGATTATTTTGCCAAGCCGAATTGGCAGTTTAAAACTGAATACAAAGAGAGCAATGGCAGGCCTGCACCTGGTTTTTTAAGACCTACTTAAGTGGATGGCACAATAAGTGCTGCAGAGCCACTAGTAGCAATTCATTTACCAGGTCTGTGCATATGTAGCACCACGTTACAAGGGACTTACAAGTACATTAAATGGGCCAATTGGGTGTAACACCATTTTACCATGTTTAGAGGAGATAGCACAAGCACGTTATCATTGGTTAGCAGTGGTAAAGTGAAACCAGTCCAAATGCCAACAGAAATGATTTTAAAAAGATAGAAGGGGTGAAGGCAAGAAGTGTGGGGGAACTGTAACCTCTGTGGTATGTTATTTAGCTATGTTTTAACTGTTTTATTTGATCTATTTATTACTGTTAAACTGACGTATAAATTTTGACCATGTAGGGATTGCTTTGCCAATACTCACCAGAAGTGTTCTGGAAGACTGCTTTAAATAATATATTTGTTCTTAAATATTTTATGCTATGTCTATTTTCTTTGGTGTGCTTTTGTGCCTATTTAGGCAAATAAAGGTATATATTGATTGATTGATTGCTTGAGTATAAAAATTGCATATTACCTCATAGAGGTCTTTATGTCAGTTTCACTCTTCTAACCTATGGGTGACTGAAATGGAAGGTGTTAGCACTATTCCTAAATGTCTAAAGTCCTCAAATAAATATCTACCCGATACATTGTTATCACTGATGCACATTACATTATGCATCATGTAGCATATCGCCATGAGCATTAATAACACATGAAGCAAAAAGTTTATAATGCACAATCCTTAACTAGATTGCTTCCTCCCTCTCCAACTGATCCCTTATACTACCATTGTCCTCTTTCGGCTCTGTGCATTTTACCTTCACGAGTAAAGTTCCTATTGGAAATTGGGTTACTAGTTGTAGGGGGGTGAACCCCTTTTCAAGCAGCAACCACAATCTCTGTGAGGGTGAAACATAAGCAAACACCAAATTAACCCAGGCTTAACCCTTGGCAGCAAAAAAGCAGACAGGGTTAACTTAGAGGCAATGTGTAAACTATAAATGCAGAACTTCAAACTGTTACAAAGTAAAAACACTACATAAGAAAAATCCTACACCAATTTAGGAAACTACAGAAACTTTAATAAACTAACACCAAAATGAAAAAAATCAAATCAGTAGAACAGAAGATCTGCAATTTTAAAGATTTAAGTGAAAACAGTGCCTAGAAGCACAAAGCACCAACTGTGGTTATCTGGCCGAGTCAGATTGGGACAAAGTCACAAGTTCAGGCCGATCAAGATGAAGTGCAGGTGGCATACAGAGACCAAGGTATGACAAGAGAAACATAAATCCTGGTTGTGAAGCATTTTGAGATTACAGAGCATGGACATATTGCACAGCCGCAGTTCTGAGGAGCTGCAAAGGTACGATGCGAGGTTCTGCATCATCGTCAAGAAGGGCGTCGATGAGGGGCTTGCAATGCAAAATCCTGTGTTGGCGAAGTGTCACGCACTGACTGGTTCTGAAGAAGTTGCAAGGATTCCGAAGACAGACAAAATAAAAAAAGAAATAGAGAACTTACCTGCTGCATTGCTCTACTCCTGATGCTGGTCTAGTCCCAGACTGATCACAGATGGCAATTTCTAATGCTGCTCTCATTAGAGCAGTGCTGGGATTGGTCTGAGTGCTGTGGTTTGGTGCTCAGTCAGGGACTGGGAGCCTGTGGCTTTTCTCCACCCGGCTGTACAACACATAGGGCCGATTACGATGCCGTAGGAAACGGCATCGTAATCACCTGTTTGGATTAATTTTTAACAAATCCTTTTTGATGGTGTCTTACGGAAATGAATCCAAACAGGATTTTTGAATGGCTTAAGGAAAGTCTCCTGTAATCCCAAGGGCGGCTATTTCCACCTGAGGGATTACAATGTCGGATTCCGACAGCCTTTCTGAGCCGGCCTTTACGACACAGAAAGGCTGTGGGAAGTCAACTTTGGAGGGCCCCAGTAAGGCCCCAAGAGTGCAAGGCCTAAAGATGGTGGCCGAGGGGGCACCTAATGTGTACCTCTGTTGATCCGTGCACCCGGTGGCAGGCACCTTGCTGCCTGCCACAGGGTGCAGGGATGGACTGCAGCTCATATCTTTACAATGAGAGCATGCATTCCGATCAGAATGCATGCTCCCATTGTAAAGAATAGGAGTGTTTGGTTGCATCCTAGTTGCTGGTTTGGGACCACCAACAGGAGATCGGTCGGTCCCAGTTCCAGATTAAGTCCGTCCGATACCGAAATCAGCCCCACAGTGGGGTGGGGAAATGCTAAGTGTGCATGCCAGTTTGGCCGGCCATGGACGGCCGGCCAAATAGTCATGTGTACTTAGTAGTGCCCATCACCTTTTTTTCCCACTGCTGTTGCAGAATGCATGGCCCGGCCCTATGACGTGCCCGCTGACAGCCACAGGCAAGAAGAAAAATAAAATGATAATAAATCGGTTTATTGTTATTTTTTTACTTTTCAAGTGTTTACCTCTGCTGCTACTTAGTGGGGCGATGCCTCTCCTCCATTACGGAGGAGCCGCCCCTGCAACAGGATAGCACAGTCCTTCTGGAAGAGCAGCATAGTGGTCCTTCTGAGTCTTCCAGAGGTGTACTAAACAGTTCAGTCTGATGATACAATATTTATACCTGATGCCCACTTTGAACAAGGGGAATGTCTATAGGTTTCCTCTCCCAGATGCGTTCATAATTTCCTGCCTCCCTGCGCTGTCCCCAGATTGTTTGGGGTCACAATAAACTAGTGTCAAACCCTGTTTGAGCGTGCTCAGGCAGAGCCTTTGTGATGTGCAAGTGTGGTAGGTGGCAGCTCCTCCCCCTCATCAAGTCAGAGATGGCCCTTCCTGCCAACACAGATGACCCTTTGTTTCAATATCTGGGAGCTATCCAGAAAGACCAGCTGCCACCTACAACTAGTCATGTGACACAGGATACAGGCAGCAGACACCAAATGGCTTGGACAACAAAGTGCCAATGTTAAAAAAATGTATAATTTTCAGAATTGTGATTTAAAGTCTGACTTTTCCACTAAAGTGGTCTTTAAATTAAAATTTGGAAAACTAAACACAACATTTCTACCTACTCTCAATCCACATTCTTCAATACACTGCACCCTGCCCTCTGGGCTGTTTAGTGTGTATATGTATTAAAAGTAATGTTTAGGTACAGCAAATAGTTTATTTTCCCAGGTCAAAATGGTAGTTTATAACTGCAGACATAGGCTGCAATGGTAGGCCTGAGACATGTTCAAAAGGCTACTTAAGTGGGTTGCACAATCAGTGCTGCAAGCCCACTAGTAGCATTTAATTTACTGCCTGAGCAGTCTCACCAAGGGCTTGCCACTAGTATGGTGTTATCTCAGAGACGCTGGTGCCAGGACAAGGACGAAGGGGATGCCTGGCACCTCAGGGGGATGGAAATATATACATTTTGAGCATTGACCCTAACTCTTCAGTACACTTCTGGACCTGTGGACTCACTCAGGAACAAGGACTGCCACTGTGCTGGACTGCAGCTCTGAAGAACTGTTGTGCTGCTGTGCTGACTTGCGGTCCCCTTGCCTGAGTGAGAAGAACTGGACCTGCATCTGTTGAACCGATGACCCCAGAGTGACTCCAAGGGTTAGTTGAGTGGCTTCCTGACTAGAGCCTCAGGGACAGAAGACTCCAATAATCCTGAACCCAGTACTTGGACTCTGCCATCTGTGAGTCCTACCCTGCCAAGTGGTGCCACCCCAGTCCTGGACCCTTGGAATAGGCCTGAGGTTGCCCTGCCAGCCCATCTGTAGACCCAGCAAAACAGATGCATCCCCTCTGCTGCACGGCACGACCACCGATGGAACCAATGCATCGCTTCTGCTGCATGGACTTTCCCGACGCAAGGACTTTGCATTGCAGCTGGCAGCCCCATCCAGATCGCCGCTGCACAACGCATCCCCAACGTAGCCCCTCGCATCGCAAGCAGCTCATCAATAGCAGCCTTGACAACGTTGCAGGACTCTGCATCGCAAACTCCACAGCTTCTTTGGAACCAGCAGGTTCGCAGCACATCCTAGACACAGGCGTTCCTATCACAACCTTCCTCATCAATGATGCAGGACCTTGCATTGAAGCCTTGCAGCTCGGTGGAAATGACTTTGCATGACGCATCCCGACCAAGACCTCGCACCTCCTCAGCTGCGCTACACATCTTCGACTATGCAACTCCTTGCAATCAGGATTAAATGTGCTCTTGGTCACTGGGTCTAACTGGGTCCCTGCAGCCAGACAATGTTCCATTGTGGTTGGCCTGAACTTGTGAGTTTGTCCTGGTCTAGGCCAACCAGATATCCACAGTTGGCACTGAGTGTCTTTTGGCACTATTTTCATTAAATCTTTAAAATTGCATATCTCTGGTTCTATTGATTGGATCTTTGTCATTTTTGACTCGATTTACTTATTACAATTTTCTCTATTTGTCTAAATTAGTGTGTGATTTTTCTTCTGTTGTGTTTTCATGTTATTACTGTTGGAAGTGCTGCATAAATACTTTACACATTGCTTCTAACTTAAGTCTGAGTGCTCTGGGCCAAGCTATCATAGTTTGAGGACAGGTTAATTTGGAGTTTTCATGTGACTCACCCTAACAAGGATTGTTGTTCCTGCTTCAGTAAGGGTTTCACCTCCTCAACCAGTAACCCAATTCTATCAAATACAATATAATCACAATGTACCACCTGCCGCACATCAGTGTGTGCTCCCTGCTGCACACCACTCAATGTCCCGTAATGCATAGTCGTTTGAGCCTGATATGCCCATTAGTCAGTTCTCCACTGGAGCACCGAACTGAGTGCTCCATTGAGGCACATCACTCAGTGCTCCCCTGAGGCACATTAATCAATGTTCCTTAGATATACCTGAAACAGTAATTCTCTAATGGGTATCGTTCTGTTCCGTCCCAATTGCCATTATCATGTACTTCCCTAGGGACCTAATGGACACTTGGTTCCATCATCTTTTGATTCCGTGGTGCTAATCGCCCTTTTGAGCGCCTACTACACAACCCCCCTATCCTCTCCAGCTGCACAGCCTCCAGTGGCCCCCTGCGGCACATCACTTTGTGTATCACTAAAGCGCATCAGAATGATTCCCTCTGTACAGTAATATGATAGTCCGCATGCATGGAAAACTGCATACTTTTTAGTTTGTCACCCATACCCATATAAACAGATGTTTAGGCACACAAACTGTTTGTGTGCCCAAACATCTATTTATATGGGTATTTGTAGGTACCTTGGTCTACATTCAGGTGTGAACACAGACCTAGAAAATATGTTTGTCTCTTTATGTATTGACTATAGAAAAGTCAAACTTACTAACAAGTCTTGCGCATCCTGCAACTTACATCTACAGCCATCAGTAAACAGTCCATTTATATTTTCTTGTGCAGTCCTCGGAAAAAGAGCTTAAAGATTGTTCACAGCTTATGTGCTGTTTCTCAGCACGTGTCCCGTGTTATGTTAGGTACGCAGGAGAGGTATAACTAATAATGAATACGAAATGTGGTCGATCTCTGTAGGCAAAGCGTCTTACACATCTCAGCGTTTGTCTGCTAATTATTGAAACAGGATTAGTAAAGAACTCTGTGTCCTAATCCTTCCACTAAATCCTGTTTCAATAATTAGGGAAAAGGGCTTTAAGAATGCAGCTGCTATTGAAACTCTGCTTGCGTTGGTGTCTATTACGCTGTTTTTCCAAGAGCATGCATATCTCCCAACCACCCAAGGGAAAATGGCCAGAATAAACTATCAGATTCACAAAAGAAATATTCTGTAACGACTTGTATTTTAAAAATAATTATGAAATGCTGGAGTGCGTGAACTCTGATAATTTAAACTTCTCTCATTAAATGAAGATGTACATTACTGTTTTTTCTAGTCATCAGTTTTTGCTCCATTTACGTTTCAATTTCGGAAAATGACTGTTCTTTTTACTGATGTGTACATGAAATTGTCATTAACGACTGCATTTAAATGTTCAGCTGATGTAGATGCATTATTGAAGCTCACATATTGTTGCTCATGTCCTTAATCTTTCAGTAATTTGAGTAGGTATTTTAACAATCCTTACGCTGTGCTAACTTGCAGAGTTTTGGGTGGCAGAAAAATAAAAGCACATTCTCTGGCAGTGATCCCCCCACCCCCGTGTCTCCAACCTACCCTTCCTTAAAATGAACTCCCTTGGAGAACACACTAGGGGGTTACTCTCGGACTTGGCTCCCCGATGAAGCTGAACACCTAGATCTTCAGGGTTTATTGCTTCAAATGTCTGAGGAGCCCAAATACCTCTAAAAAAGACCTTCTCCGCCTGGTCTCTCTCCACCTCTACACTCCACATCCTTCTCATACGGCCAGCCTGCAAGAGGGTAGATCTGAGCTCGACATGAGTGTGGAAACCTACTTAATATACATACTTAGGGGGGTGAGAAAGATCGAACATATTTATGTCCTCCTCGTCCATAATAGAGACTTCAATCATACCTGCTGTCTTTCCTTGAGCCCTGGAGCAGATGAGTTACTCCCTTCATGTTGGGTCTCTAAGAAGACTGGCTCACCTAAAACATGCAAGTTATTTAGGTGGCAAAGAGGGAAAAAAACTAGGGGTTTTAGCTCCCTCCATTAGGCCTCTGTTCAAAGCAAAATCTACACTCAGCCCCCCTTTGAAAGCCAAAATCAACACCCTTAGCCCTACTTTTTGGTGCTCTCCAAGGCCCTAGTTAAAGGTTGGCTGTAATTTAGCGCATAAATACCATGGGCTCAGAATCTTTGATTCTGCCCAGTGTAAGAATACCAATTCAAAGGTCATTAAAATTATTAGGGAAACAGCCTTTACAATTCAGGCTTAAACATGCATGCCGTTTCCCCGCAAATGGAACGACGCTTGCCTTAACAGCTCATATGCCTTAATCATGCATATCCGTAGTTAAGGCAGTTGGTGTTCTATCTGTCTGAGCAGATGCGTGGGGAGAGGAACCTTAAGGATCACGGCAGGAAGAAGGACCAGGGCACAACATGATAAGTTGGGTTGGGGCTGAGGTGAAATGGGGTAAGGTTTAGGGGTTGAGGATGGTTTTAGGGCTCAAGGCGGCTGCCTGGGGTCGAATTTTAGGGCGCAGGGCAGGTGGGGGAAGGAGCAGTTTTTAGGGCTGGGGGCCAGTTTATAGGGCTCAGGGCAGATGAGCTGGCGTCAGGGTAGTTTTTTGTGCTATGGTACCTGGTTTTAGAACTCAGGGTAAAGGGTCAGGTAGTTAATAGGGCTGGGGTGGGTAGATTACAAGGCAGGAGGGCGGACATTTAAGGCTCAGGGTAGGGGGGCTTGGGTGGGATTTATACCACACATATACCTTTACGAAACATGCCTTTGCAATCTGATTCCAGCCACAAATATAGGGAGTATTGGCTCTTAGTCTGGGGTGGAACCCATCAGAACAGGTGAAGTACATTTTGTGGATATCATGGAATCGCTGAAATAGGGTAACTATTGCTTGCTTCAGTATTTTGGGTAATCTTTGCAATTCTGTAGTGTATCTGTAGTTGGAGGGAAAGGGGGCACATCAGACTTTTAAAAGAAGTGGCATGAGAGTGGATTGCAGAGTGGCTGCTGCAATGACACTGATTGAATTGAGCTGTTTGCAAGACTGTTCAATAGTTGACTGAGAGTAAATGTTAATTGTGAATCCAGGGTGATGGTGGTCAGTAGCCGCAGGTGGTGGGAGTGCTGCGGGCTGGTGAGGCGGGGCGGTGTGGAGCCGGGTGGGGGTAGTAAACTATGCAATACAGCCAAACGTAGGTAAGTAAACTATTTAATAAAACGTATTGCATTGCGCGCGCTGCAATGCCATATGCAGGTTGAGTTCCCATGGGTCCACAAATGCCAGAGTCACACCAATGTTCACTACAACCTATGTGAAAAGAACAATTCTGTAAAGTCCAAAAGCATATCTGCACAGTTTATGGATCATCCAGAAATGTCATATTTCTGTGGCTCATCTCAGGATCAGAGCCCAGCCTGTTGTGAACGTACTGGGCAGTGTTAATTACATTTCTCCCCAGTTGCAGGAACAAAGGCCTTACCCCTCCAAGAAAGCAATTGACAGTGGTAAGGTTAACTCTCAAGGAGGGAGGAAACAGGTGAAATTGCTCTGTATCAATCAGATCGCTGTCATTCTGTCGAGGGAGTGGGCCTGCTAAGGTTACTCCACCAACAAGGGAATCCAGACCTCTGGAGCCTGACCAGTGGGGGTGCTCCTTAGAAGATTTGCTGGGGAAAGGCCCTGGCAATGATGTCAGTGAAGGGTGGAGCTGAGACCCCCAGAGCACATGTGGCAAGTGACTCCTGAGTGATGCCATCGTGAATGTTCCAGAAGCCTGTGCAGAAAGGTTGAAACAGGGGAGGAGAGGTGATGTGGCAACTCAGGATAGGCCAGAGGTGCATTCCTACTGGCACCTCTTACCCCCCTTAAAAGGTTGTGCGCATGGGGGGAGAATTCTGTCTTGGATGTGCTTTTTCTGAGGAAAACTGGGACTGGAAGCTGACGCCATGGACAATTAGAAGGAGGAACCCCCTGACTGTCCCCAGGACTAAGCACTCTGTCTCTGATTGACCCCAATACCAGTGCGAGGAAGACTGGGCTTCAGCGCAAGGAGGAGAGAGGCCCGAAAGGAGAGCAAAATGAAAGGCTGGCGCAGGAAGCCAGTGAAACCAACCTCCTGCAAAGTCTGTCACTCTGTTAGGCCAATAGGCTTGAGAAAAGTGCTACTGGTGGCTAGGGCTCCGTACCAGGAGCAAAGTGAGCCAAAGACAGTCCAAATTGACCCACCGGGCCTGAAATATCCCTGTGTAAAGCTTCGCAAGCTTTGACCCTTGAGGGAACCAACGATGAAGTGCGTGGTGTTCTTCTGTCGATTTCAGCCTTACCCTCGGTTGGGCCTGGACACGGGGACTTCCCCAGGTGAAGAAACCCTGCTGGAGAGCACCGTTGTACATCCCCTGGTGAAGAAAACAAAGACGGAGAGCGCTGTCACGCTCCCTGCAAAACTACCAAGGGGCCCAGGACCCCATCCCTGGGCCCCAGTAAAGAAAAACATAGACAGGGAGCTCCACTGGGCTCCCTGCAAAACTGCCAGGTCCCCTGGACTGCATCCTGGGCCCCAGGGGCACCACAAGAGGAGGGAGGAGTGCTGCCATGCACCCCTATGTGGCCCGCTCGCACCACACACATCTAAGTGCTGGCTCCCACGGCAGCACACAAGTGTGCTGGCCGTGCTGGCAGCTGGCAGGAGCAACTGGAGGTGGGCTTCCGAGCTGTTCTCCAATATGGTGACTGCACGCAGGGTGCCCGAAGAAGTAGTGGCACGTGGTTGCCTACAAATCCACCTCTCCCTAGGTCAGTGGGAAAGCTGCTGTTCACAGATTCACATCACTCGTGAGGAGGTCCCTGTAATGCCCTGTGGGGCGCATCTATTTCACCCGCATTTACACCTGGAAACCACTTATTTGTGGAGTGGAGGTGACCCTAGGAGAGCGGGGGTCACCACCAAAATGTTGGCAGAGCGCGAGGGAGCTGCAGGAGCAATGCAGACTTCCCCCAAAAGGAATTCAAAGGTCCCTACCCTGAGTGTAGGGGGATATTAAAAAGATAACCTCTCAAGGGTTTTATCTTGTTTCAAAACCCTTCCTCTATTGGGACTTTTGTACTTCAACGTCGGAATGAGGTGCCCTCTGGGGCTGAAAATTGTGGCTGCAATCATTGTGTCCTGAAAGTGTTTAATGTGTATTTTCATTGTGGTAAAAGCCCCCTAGGAGTGAAGGTTGGTAACTGCACAGGTGTGTATTTACAGAAAGGATAACCTTTTGGGAGTATGTTTAAAAATTCAGTATTGTATGTTGGATGTTTTAAAAGAGTATGCTGTAAGCACCTTCTAGGTGAATGATTATAAATGTGATTAAATGGCATTATTCATGTTGCACATTATGGTGAGTACACCGCACTCCTAGTCATGCTTAGACCATTTATACTTGCTAATATTTTATTTCCAGAATGAGACTGCCAGCAACTTATTTTCAAAGTTTGCATGCTTTATTGCCAGTATTCAGGGCTCTCAGTCATGGTAATATGTAATGTTTACATTTATTTCCATAATGAAATGATTGTTGAAATAATGAGCTGGACATCTGCTCGCTTTCCTGTCAATATTAAGTGCTCTCACTCCAAGTTATGTTCAACCCTTGGCATTTAGGGACAAGATAATGTTTATAAATGTTAGTTGTGGTACTAGACCTCCCTCCTTTGGTTGATATTAGAATGATTACGCAATGTCTTCAAGAAGTATTTCCATCAGCTATGTATGTTTGTAAATTGCTGTATAGTGTTGATTGATGTGTGTACATGTAAAATTACTTTTACTTTTTCAAAAGAAAAAAGCACAGAATGGGCAATCATTTATTGAGTGTTAATATTGTGCATCTGTGAATGGTGATTACTAGCCCACACCACCTCCCTTGCTCTGCTCTGCGACGCTACCCTACGAGAGTCAAGTGCCCAAATGGGGTGTTTGGTTCCTAGTGGAGGACACACAACTAATGACTCATTTTCCAACAAGTGCCAATGAGCTTTGTAGCAATGCCGGGGTGAGATGATGATGGTAGAATCCTTGTTTGATGATAGGTGACCAGTGGCAGCACAGTTTATCTACACCACATTCTGTGCCTCGGCTTTGGTGGAAGATCTAGTTTTAGACATCTAGGTAATGCACATGCTAGATGTAGGAGAACAATGTTTCCATAATGAGCAGCAGGGTATTCAGACAAACTATTGAAATCTTAATATCGACCTACATAAATATAGAGTTGGAAGTATCATCAGACCGAAATATCATCAGCAAGAATACCATTGACAAGAATATTCATTTTAAGGTAAGTAATATCAATCTTAGAAATAACCATCAGGGTGCTCATATTTTAGGTCAAGTTGATATATCACTGAATCCGGTTGATCTTATTCCTGGTAAGCCTGATAATTCACTAAACCCTGCTGACCTTTCATTTTTGGATAAATATGATGTTTTACCCAAATTTCATGTACATACTACAATGAATACTACAATGAATAAAAGTGCTGATGATATTAGTGTATGGAAAAGTTTGCTAAATACAATGAATGTTATAACAAGCGCACTTGACTTCCACTCAAATAAACTTGAAATTCAGGTTGATCTTTTAAATACTCTAGCAGTCTATGTGGCCGGTATTGACTCAAAACTACAAAACCTGACAGGATGCGTGGTTAAGGCCCAGACTGAGGTTAATGACCAGTTGATAAGATGCACATGTTCTCACATTTTGGATAAAATGTCTGATCTCCCAGAAATTGTAGGTTCCCTTGTGAAAGAAGTTCAAAAAAGGTATCCTGTTTTGGATTGCAATTTGGTTTGTACTAAGAAAGGGGGTGATAATGTATATTGTGAAAACAAGTGGCAGCAAGAAGTTGCGACACATGTGGGTTGTGATAACTCTGGATTGCTAGAGGAAGTAGAAAGGGAGTTGTAAAGACGAGAGGGAGACGTATTTATAACAATTAAATTTATTTTTTGTGCAAAATAGAGACCCACTAATGCGCAGGGAACACTTGCAATCTCGACCGATCTCCAACCGTTTCTCCTCCCAATCTCTAACACAGAATCTTAAGCACATCATAACATTCTAAGAATTCCTGCACATCATAAAATTCTAACATCTTTCAATGAAAATAAAAGTAAGACACAATACCACATGTATCCTTTTAAACAAAAAAACAAATAAAAAATGCAAAATAAATACTATAAATTTAAACATCTAAAATATAGTCATCAAATTTCTTAGGCAACCTAAGGTTTCTTTTTTGTGGTAAAGAAGTTTCCTGAACCAAAATATCTGAATCCAAGTTTGTTTCTTCATTGGGTCGAGATGTGGCATTTAGCCAAGAACTCGCTGCATTACCACCATGATCAATCCATGAAGAACCACCATCCTCATCCTTATAAAAATAAATTCTTGCCCTGGTTTAAGAACCACCACAGAACTTTTATTTCACCACCCTTTGTCCTTAAGAAGAACAGAAGCGTCAGTAACACTTTCAACTTTGAAAGGATTAATGAACTTAGAAGAACCCTTGCTGTGAAATGTGGGTTTGATGATGTTTTTACCTTTAACTTTATGAAAAGAATCATAATAGCTTTTGTCAGACATGCGTGATTCAGCAATATTCTTTTTTGCTATGTCAATAGATGACTCCAAATTATCCATTTAACACCTTTTTTTTGCTTGTCTCCCTCTCATTAAAAAATAGGGTGACACTCCAGTACAAGTGTTTGGAGTAAGATGATAGCTCCAAACTTTTTCTTTCAAAAATTCAAACACATTTAAATTGCTCTCTAGAGCAGCTTGAATACCATCTTTTAAATACCTATTGGCCCTCTCAACTTGACCATTTGCACGAGGACAATATAATGGTGCCTTTTCAGACTGCACCCCAAACTTGTTTAAAAATAAATTCATTTTGTTCAAAATGAACTGCACCCCATTGTCCGGCAAAATGGTATCAGGAGCTCCTTTAATTCTAAACATTTTGTCTAAAAATTCAATAACAACATTGGTTACTGGATGTTCAACAAAAGTGTAATAAATCCACTTTAAAAAATTGTCCACAACAACAATAGAAAATCTATTCTCCCTGCCGAGACATTCAAATGGACCAGAAAAATCAATAGAAATTTTCTTCCAAGGACCATCAGGAATTTCTTGAATAGATAATGGCTGTGTGGAAACCTTCCAATGCTTATCCGATTTCACACACACAGAACAATTGTCTATCATCCTTTCAATACTGGTGTCCATACTAGGCCACCAATAATGTGCTTTGAGTAATTTTTTAGTACTAGAAACCCCCGGATGTCCTGAGTGGGCCAACTGAATAAGTTTGTTCCTGATATCTAGGGGTGGAACAAATAAATCCTTTCTCAAAAGTATATCATTTTCAATACTAAGTTCTTCAGCAATCTGAGCGAAACTTCCACAATGTACATCTACATTTTTACAAGATGGCCAACCATTAGCCACAAATTGCTTCACTTTAGTCAAAACAGAATCATTACTCATAGCATCCAACCACTCTTTCTCTGAAACTGCAGAATTACAGGAGTCAATAGCATCATCCAATGCTACAACACACTCCTGGTGAACACCAATATCATTGTCACATTCATCTAAAAGAGGAAGCCTAGATAAGCAGTCCGCAGTAAAATTCTTACCTCCCGGAATATGTTGTATAACAAAATTAAATTCTTGCAATCTTGCAATCAACCTAACGAGTCTGGAAGAAGCCTTACCACTTCTAACACCATCCATCATAAAAACAAGAGGCTTATGATCTGTGACTAAAATAAATGGTCTTCCCCACAAAAAACTTTGAAATTTCTCTACAGCCCACACACAGGCCAACGCCTCTTTTTCAATGGTGCTATAGTGCCTTTCTGCACCATGAACCCCTCTAGAAATAAATGAAATCACTCTCTCTTTGCCATCCACAATCTGAGTAAAAACAGCACCCAGCTCAATGGCACTCACATCCTCTGTAATAAAATATTTCCCATTGGGATCAAACGTATTCAAGCCTCGAGCTTTAGCAATAAGCTTCTTCACACTAACAAAAGTCTCATCATGAACATTTGTCCAAACAAACTTTGAACCCTTTTTTAACAATTGTCTGAGAGGTTCAACCACAAGAGCATATCCTTTGACAAACCTAGAATAGTACTCACTTAACTCCAAAAATTAACGCAAAGAATCCTTATCTTGTGGTTTACTAACCTTCTCTAATGTGTTGACAAGATCTTCTTTCGGAAAAATACCATCAGGAGTTATTTTGTGTCCCAAGTAATTCATCTCTTCCACAAAAAATTTGCATTTATCTTTGCTTACTGTCATCTCCTTGTCACCTAGAATATTCAATACTCTATCAAGAATTAAATTGTATTGTTCACCATTGTCTGCGAAAATTAAAATGTCATCTTGAAATGAGTGAATACCCTTTAATCCTTAATAAAGATTCTCAATTAGTTTTTGGAATACACTGGCAGCTGAGGCCAACCCAAAGGGCATCCTCAAAAATCTATATAGACCAAAAAGAGTGACAAAAGTTGTTAGATCCTTTAAAGATTCATCAAGGGTTACCTGATGGTACGCTGATTTAAGGTCAATGACTGAAAAAAATGTTGCCCCATTAACAGCTGCTAGCATTTCTTGAATACGGGGCAAGGAATAAGTGTCAACAACAATGTTTTTATTAAGGGACCTGAGATCCACACCTTATCTCAAATCCTGATTTTTTTAAAGTGCTATTACAATGGCGGAAACCCATTCTGAACTATCAGTGGATTCAATAATACCATCTGAGCACAAAGTATCTAAATGTTTTTTCAATTTTTCCCTCACGCTCAGAGGAACCATACGCACCTTGTGCTGAATGGGAACTGCTCCTTTTTTTAATTTAATTTTGTGCAAAAACCCTTGACTTGTCCAACCTCATCTTTGAAGACATTATTATGCTTCTTTAAAATCATTTCCAAAGAAAATGTATCGATGGAAATATTGTTAACATCCAAATCTCTTAATTGAATTGGACGATCTGATCCAGGACACAAGTTAATGCCCAACCTTCCCAAATCAAACCACCCAACAATATTTTTACCATCAATGGCCACATATATCTTTGTAAAAATGTTCCTTCCCTCAAATTCTAAAGAGTCTTCAAAAAATCCTAACATGGAAATATCAAAATTGCCAAATGCCTTAGGGTTCACATCAGTTTTCTTAAGAATAACATCCTTCCAATTTTCATTAAAAAATATATCAGAAAGAATAGTGATGGGTGATCCTGAATCAGCCATTGCTTAGAACCCCACATCACCTACTAACAATCTTCCCAAAGGTGCCTTAAAAGGAATGGTCACATTGTTTACAAAATCATCTTCATAGATAGTAAGTAATACATTTTGTACATCATGTTCAATATTAGATATACAATTCACAGTAGAATTCATAGTTCTCTTTTGTGCATGACACACCGCTGAAAAATGTCCAATTGTTCCACATTTTGTACACTTTCTCCTAACAGCAGGACAATCAGCCGAATTCGCCAAATGTGTCTTTGCACCGCACCCGAAACAACTTAGTTTACTAAATTGTTTGACAACACCCTTATTTTGACATTGTATAGCACAAACAGGAGAAGATGAAGATGAATTTTTAATTTCTTCTGCAGAAATTACTTTTGAAGAAATAATAGACCTCTCAGTCAGTCAAAGTTTACTTTATTCGGTTAAAATTTAAAACCATCAAAGCACAAATCAAGTTACATACTACCTGTAACACATTGTAAATAAAACAAACATTGGATACAATTCATAAGCCAATTACTTCAACGTCCTACCATCGAAAAAAGCCCCTGGAGTTCAAATAAATATGTTTAAAAAAAAAATTGCCACACAGCAAAATTCTTCATTAAAACTTCAATATTACATAAAATGCTTAAAAAGGAGAAGAGAGACGGCGCTAAAAATTAAGTTTGTTCCTTAGCCTAATGGCCCTTGAAATATAGCTGGCTACCCCAAAACACACAACAGTGGAACCAAGCATTTGCCAATAGGCTAACGCTGGCCTGACTTGCTCAAAGTTACACCCCCTTAACAATGGTAAAATACATTTCCGGGCGTAATGGTATATAAAAATCACAGAAAAATACCATATGAAGGGTGTTCTGCTCTGAAAAGTTGTCGCAGGGACAGGGGCCCAAAGTCCACTCCTTGGAGAAGCCTTTTGGAAACGACAATAGCCATGGGAGTATATTATGCTTAAACCTTATTAACACAAACAAGTGATAGGGTTTGTTTATGTAAGTCAGGTATGGCTGTATCTCTCAGCCTGAACTCAACATAACAAAACTCCTAACTGAGGGTTTTACCAGTTCCCCTTACCTCTTTATTGACATCGATCTATTCAGGAACTGGAACTTTACGACTCTAATGGCCATCTTGCCGAGAGCTCTAGGATTCAGAAATAAGTCAGAACAACCCAGTGAGTCCATGTGCGTCTGAATGTAATGGATCCACGGGATGTCAAGGCCTTTGTCTAAAAACACACAATCCTGAATGATCAATTGATTCAGATAAGGAGACGGCAGTGCCCAGATTCTTAACCAACATAATAGTGGGGCAACCGCAATCTGATCTGAAATAAAACCAGCACCTAGGTCCTCATGAAGATTAAAAGTTGGGGTCGAGGCTGGAAGCGATAGCAGCTTACGAAAAAAATCATTTTCTGCTATCTGACTGTCATTGGTCTCTATATAACCCCATACATCACTCCCATATGTCCCCATTGGGATACACTTAGCGTTATAAATCTTCATGAGGACCGGGAGTGGTTTAGAACCTAACCGTCTTGCAAACCCTAGTAACGCCCCGGTCTCCCGAGCTAGGGTGTTCTTTTTGTGTGCACGCTGCGTGACCCATGATCTTCTTTCATCAAAAAGGACACCTATTTATTTATTTATTTATTTATTATAGTGTTTTGTATAGCGCGAACAAGACCCGTGGGTAACAGAGCGCTTAACATCGAGGTAGGTTACAAATTGGCAATACAATATCATTTACAAAAAACAAACAAATATGAGGTAGAAGAAACTATGGCTATGAGGGGGTGCCTAAATATATATATTCCAAACGCATGTGCAATTAGCATTAAAAGGTAAGTGAGGCTTAGCTTATATCCCTGTCCATATGGACAAATAAGGTGAGGTAGAGGTTATATAGTTTTGGCTTTAAAAACAGTTATAAGTACACATAGGACTGTGGTAGCGATAAGGACCCAGTCAAGGCTTGTGTGAGGAGTCAGTCACTTATCAGTGAAAATATTCTTGAAAAGGGCCGCCCTTCAGCTGACTTAAATATTCAAACCAGCGATCCGTCAGCTTCCCTATGCAAGGTATTTACTCAACATAAGGCTCTTCAATTCCCGTTTGAATGTTACAATATTTTGAATCTTCCTAACGCTTGGAGGGAGTGAATTCCAGACTCTGGGGGCAGCTCCAGAGAATGTTCGGTCATAAGACTTTTTCTTTCGGAAGATGGCTGGCCGCAACAGCAGCTCCTTGGCACTTCTAGTTGGTCTGTTTCCTCCCGATAGCTTGATTTTCTTGGCTAGGTATCTTGGCGTGTTATAATGCACCGCTTTGTGGGTAATACATGCTATCTTCATTTGAATTCTGGCCTCATAAGGTAGCCACTTTAGTGCTTTCAAGTGAGGAGAAATATGATCAAATTTCCTCGATCCAGTGATGAGTCTTGCCGCTGCGTTGAGACAAGCTTTTAGTGGTGCTGTGGATGTTTTAGGTAGGCCGGCTAATGTGGAGCAACCATATTCAATCCTCGATATAACTAGGGATTGTATAGCCAGTTTTAGATCTGCCTCTGAGATGAATGGTTTTAATTTTCTTAAGTAGCTCAAGTGAAAGCGGGCACTTTTCGCCATTGAATTGATGTGAGCTTTCATGTCAAGGTTCTCATCTAATGTGATTCCTAGTGATTTAGCTGAGTTGACTAAGGTTGGGGTGCAGTTTAGCGCAGTCACCAATTTGGTACACTCCTTTTCTTCAGAATGGCTCCTTGGAGGTGAAATTAGCAAGAATTCTGTTTTATGGGCGTTTAGTTTCAGATGATTAGTAGTTAACCATTGCAAAGCCATCTTTAGTGTCTCATTCATTAGATCAATGTCATCAAGGGAGGCGATCTTCAAGTATATTTGCGTGTCATCTGCATACATGTGGTAGGATATCTTAGATTTCCGAAGAATGTCTGTAAGAGGTTCGACATACAGGTTGAATAGATCTGGGGATAACGTTGAGCCTTGCGGGACACCAATTGTATTAGGACAAGGGGGTGAGATTGCTTGGTTAACCAGGAATCGTTGTGTTCTGTTCCGAAGGAAAGAATTGAACCATTTCAGCACATTTCCGGTCAATCCCATCCTGTCCTGTAGCCTGGACAACAATGCTTCATGATTTACTGTGTCAAATGCAGATGATAGGTCTAGTAGAATCAATAGGCATGCTTGATTTTGGTCAAGGGCTTGTAGCGCGTCATCTACAATATGCAGGATCGCTGTTTCCGTGCTGTGCCCTGCTCTGAAGCCTGATTGGCATTCGTCTAGTAAGGAGAACTTGGTGATGTGTTGATTCAATTGGCTCTGCACGCATTTCTCAATTAGTTTGGCCAGTAAAGGGATGTTGGTTACTGGTCGATAGTTATTCGGATCTGTTGTATCCGCTGTCGGTTTTTTGATTATTGGCACTACTTGTCCTGTTTTTAGGCAGTCAGGGAGGAACCCTTGTGCAAGTGACGCGTTTATTATTTTGGTCCAGATTGGGACCACGATGTGGCTGATTTCTCTTACACACTTTGCAGGTAAAGGGTCATGATAGTGGTTGTTCGGTCTGATTTCCGAAAGCGTTTTGGCGATCTTGTCCTGGTCATATAATTCAAATGTGTCCCAATTTGCTTAATTTTTTGTCTTAATACTCTCTGTTGTCATGGAGGCCTCGCTCGTCGGCAATGGTTGGGTCGGGAGGATAGCCGCGGCGTTTGAGAGCTCTACCTCTAGCGATTTGGTCTTCTCCGTGAAAAATGTGGAGAATTCCTCGCAGCTTAAGGGAGTTTTTAAGTTCTCTTGAGCCGATTTGGCTAGTTTATCTGATTGTTGCTTTAAGATCTCGAAGAGTTTTCGTGGTCTGTTTTTGGCATTGTCAAGTTCTGCTCTTATAAATTCTTTTTTGGAATTGATTATCTTTTTGTTATATTGGTTTCTGATTTTTCTGAGGGCTTTCAGCTCTGGGGAGGAAGGGTGTTGTCTCCATTTTCTTTCGGCCATTCTCAGTTTGCGCCTGTCCTCATTCAATGACCCACTAAACCAAGGATTTTTTGGCTTTTCTGTGACTCTTTTCAGTTTTAGGGGTATGGTGTCATTGACGATATTTCCAATTGAGGTTATGTAGTGATCGGTCAGCTCGTTTACATTCTGCATGTCGTTAGGTGACCTAGTTATGTGAAGGCCGGGACTTTAATAAGTTCTAGGCCCTTGCAATAAAAGTAGCCTTTTTGGCCCTTCCCTTACCGATTGACATGGAATGGGACTTTTTAAGATTCGTTATTAACCCCTTGGGTGCTCATGATGAGCTCAGCTCGTCATGAGGCACAGTGCTTGTGTGCTCATGACGAGCTGAGCTCGTCATGACCACACCCATTTCTATTATGGTCCAGCACAGGAGGGGGAGATTTCAAGCAGCCAAGTTGTTAAATCTAGAGAGTCCATAAAATCAATAAAACAATCTAAAAGAGATTGTAACCCTCGTGACGTCCTTGTCACCAAAACCACATCATCTGCATACAATAATGCAGGGATCATTTTTGGCCCAACTCTCGGGACATCCTTACAGGAGGAGATCAAAACGCCTCCCAGTATGTTAATGTAAAGCGTAAACAACAGGGGAGCAAGAAAACACCCCTGCCGCACCCCTCGCTTAACTGTCCATGCTTCTGTTAGGCTACCGTTCTCATTATAACGAACCGCAGCCACAGTATTTTCATGGATGGCTGCCAGAAAGGATATCAAAGCAGGTTCCAATCCAATACTATGAAGGGAAGCCCAAAGTTTTTGCCTATGTACAAGGTCGAAAGCAGTGGACAAATCCATAAAAGCTAAATGGATGTCCCCCTGCTTAGCGACCGTGTACTTCCCTATGACTAAATGTAAATTAAGGCATTGGCCTGTCGTGCCCTTTCCCTGCCTAAACCCATACTGCAAAGCTGAGACGATGCAATTTTTATCCAACCAGTCTGTTAAGCGGGCAAGGACAGCTTTCCCCATAATCTTGGCTGCAGAGTCCAAGATTGAGATAGACCTCTCAATTCCTTTCGCAAGATCCTAAACTTCAGTTAGCGTGGGATTCCGACCTGCTAGAAGCCTTTCCTGTATTGTCTTGGACTCACAATTAAAAATGAATTGGTCTCTTATGAAATAGTCAACTGTTGCACCATATTCACAATTTACAGCCAACACTCTAAGTGCCGCCACATATTCCTCAATGGTTTCATCAGGAAGTTGTTTTCTGTTATGAAAAGCATGCCTCTCAATTAACACATTTGGCTCATCTAAAAATTGTTTTTCTAACCTTGCCACAGCCTCTTTATAAACATTTCATCCTTCACCTCCACCACTAGGTAGTGCAATAGGAATTAGATTTTTTTTAATTTCTACGGCAGCATTACCAAGATAACTAAACAAAATAGCTTTCAACCTTTCAGCTGAGAATTTTGTACCATCAATAGCGATAATGTAATGTTCAAAAGACTCAAACCATTTTCTCCACTCTAATTTTAGTTTGCCTGGAATCTGAAGGAAAATAGTAGGTTGATTACATATTTGCAATGCTGCCATAGTGACTGAAGTAAAAGATAGAAGAAATTTAAAGAAAACAATATATAAATTGAATATCTAATTGCAAATTCCACATGTGCAAAAGTAGAAGCAGAAATTAAATGAGGCACAGAATAGTATAGCTTCACCTAAAAAGAAAAGAAAAAAAATCAGACGAGTGAGCACATCACTAAAATGTAGAAATATCAATATTCGCCAAAGTGTGCTAAAAAAAAATTAAGTGTGCACATCACTGAATAAAAGCTGTAATTACAGAAATCAGTCAAGTGAGCGCTACACTGGAAAGTCATAGACACGATTTAAACATCCTGGAATTCGAAATAAAAATGAAGAAAATAACAGATCAAATAAATACCAATCAGTCCACTTGAAGAAAATCTGTGAATCAGAAATATTCAAAAGCATAGATAGGTAGTCCACTTGAAGATAAGCTGTGAATCAGAAATGTTCAAAAGCACAGATTGGTAAGTTGAAGAGAAGTAACAAATTGCGCTTTAAAATGGCTGCCGATGATATCCTCAACATCAGGAACGTCAATCTCCTAGCAACCAAACCAAACAAAGTGGTTGTAACTGCGTGCAAGCAACGCGCCAGATGAAACGCAACGTAGCGAGCATAGACTTCCACAAGAGTCGACGTCAGCTGCTTCGTCATCCACAGAATGCTGAAGACTCTCGCGCTGCACTCCTCGCGCTGAGATCTGAACTGGCATCCACGAGCACACAGATAACGGTAAAAGAGCAGTACCTTATTTTTGTTCCATCCAAAGTAAAAGCGAAGTCCGTAGTAACTCAAATCGGTGACGGACAGTGACGGCACATAAAGAATACCTTTCGGCCAATTTTCATGAAAGTTCAGAAGTCAAAAAATATGTTCTGAAGAAATTGCACAGTGGGACAGCACTTTAAAGACACCTCGTCACCATTGTAAAGACGAAAGGGAGACGTATTTATAAGAATAAATGTATTTATTTTTAGTGCAGAATAAGGACCTACTAGTGCGCAGGGATCACTTGCAATCTCGACCGATCTCCAACCATTTCTCCTCCCAATCTCTAACACAGAATCCTAAGCACATCATAACATTCTAAGAATTCCTGCACATCATGAAATTCTAACATCTTTCAATGAAAATAAAAGTAAGACACAATACCACAGGAGGCTGAGGTCAGCTTGTGTTCGGATGCACAAGTAGAGGATGCCATGTCTTGCATGGAACCAAGTATGGCAAACCACTGATTACTGCTAACCTACAGTGCTCAAGCGCAGGGTATACTTTAACCAATTGTCCCCCGTTATCTAAACATTCCAGGAAAAGGCTGTGGAAAGCGCGAAACAAGGCTAGGAGGTCAGCTGCCATAGTAGCTACAGCAGCAAAACCTAAGGATTATTATCCTATATTTAAAAAAGTTGTTAAAACTTTTTACCCCAGGTTGGTGTTGTGGCAGATGGAGATTCCACTATAGTATTGCCGGCTCCAATAAGGGATAATGACCAGGGATTTGCAAATGGTAATAATAATGATGCTCTTAAACCTGATGATATAATAAAATTGGATTTGGTACTTACCAATGATGAAAGGGTGACTAGGTTGAACAATAAACCACAGGGGCTTGGATTTTTACCTAATGTTCAGGGATTAGCAAATGGTAGTGATAATGGTGTTCTTAAACCCAATGGTACAATAAAATCAGATCTGGTAATTATTAATGATGAAGGGGTGTCTAGGTTGGACAATAAACCACAGGGTTTTGGATTTTTGCCTAAAGATACCCCGAAGTGGTTAAGCACTGCAGATATGGTAGAATCTGTTAATACTCAGAGTCTATCTCTATTAAAAATATCTTCTAAATCTAGTTTACCAAAAGATAGTAATTTAGGTATATTGAATTCTCCGTGTAGTAAACAGGATTATAGCTGTAGAAATGGGGACACCAAACTAGTATGCATCCCCTGTATGAATCCCAGGTGCCATATGATAGTCTTAATCGGTTTTTAATCCTGAAAATCCTTTCTACTATCCCTGATTTAGCATTTATTAAATCCACTGATTTGGAGTCAGTTAAGTTTAAACAGGTACAGCCCAACTCTTTTCGAGAGTCTAATATTACAATTTGGTCCTCAAACAATATTGTTACCAAGATCTTAGGATCAAGTTTGCATTTTATGGAACATGGAATTAAGGTTGAGATCAGGGCTAGTGTACAATATCCTCCGATTTTGAAAGTACTGGCCCTTAAAGTGGATAAAGGTTGCAAACCAGTAGAAAGTAACAAGCCTAATCCTGTACTTAGCGGAGCAGCGGGCCCATTAAACAATCAATCTTGCAGTTCTGGGCTGTTGATCACCAATTCCCAAACAGAGGGTAGGCTGTGCGAGAGGCTACCCAAAAATAATGTGCGAATGGAGGACTGGTCTTGGCTGCCTGCATCATTGGCGAAAGGTTTCCCGTGGAGATAGTAACTGAATAACTGGAGCTATGGATGTTAATGTAAATTAAATAAATCTATGCTCCTGGAATGTCCACAGATTGCTCCATTTATTGTCAGACCCAGATACAATATTATTTTTAAATTGCAATTCTATTATTACAAGAAACATGGTGTGAACAGATGACCCCTTTGTCTGGATTTTATGAATATAGTATACTGGCAGTAAAAAAAACAAAATTTGGTCATGCTAAATGTGGATTGGCATGTTACATTGCGGCTGATTTAAACCTAGTTGTGGATATGGTAGATTTCAATCTGGGTTGGCTACAATGTCTTGTACTAAATTCCACTGATCTGAGTATAATTATTCTTAATGTGTATCTGAGTCCCAGTATAAACAAGTCTGCACAGTTGTATATCTTACAGGATGTGCTGGCCACCCTGATGCTGGTTTGATAGTATCAGGTGATTTTAATTTGCAACTAAGCCGATTTTCAGATTTTAAATGTAAGTCTGAAGGTCTGGCAAAAGAATGCTGTGACATTATGTCTGAGGCTGGAATCAGCCAGTTAAAAGAAAAATCTAGGTTTACTCCAATGTTTAAGAATTCTCAACATGATTAAATCATTGATTACACATTTGTATCTGACATCCTGAGATCAAATGTGTCTGACTATAAGGTAATCGGCCGGCCAGAAAGTGATCACAACCCCCAGGTTGTAAAATGTAATCTTCTTGTGAAGTATCACTCTAAAACGAATGATCCTCCCAATATGGCTGTTAGAACTGGGGTCTCTAGTTGGCCGGGGTATGCACCTTAGTCCAAGTAAGGACCACCACTTCTGACAAGGTAGCCTGGCGCAGAGCGGGAAGGCTTAACTTCAGAGGCAATGTGTAAAGTATTTGTGCACCAAACACCAACATGAACACAGTAAAAACATGCATAAAAGGACACTACACCTGGTTTGTATAAAAGTAGAAAGTATCTTTATATAAAATTATGCAAGCTCTAAAAATATGGCGAGGATATTCCACGTACAGTAATAAAGGTTTCAGGGCCAAAAAGGGCTTTAAAAGGATCTCTGTAAGGTTGTCACAACATTGAGCTTGCGGGCTCTAGGTTTCCCCAGCCAACTGTAGTAGTGAAAACCAGTCACAGATTTGGGCAGAATGTCTTGGAATCCTCCGTGATGGAAAAGTTACCAATACATGCCCTTGTGCTAACAGCAGGGTGAAAGGTGCAATTTAAGGAGCCAGAGGCGTGTGAAGGGGCCCAGCAGTCTGCAGTGGCCCCGTGGCCCAATGTGCACAGATCCCCACAGGTCCGCTATTAACTGAGGGCCGTCCCGCTTTTAATCATGCTGGCAGTCTCAGTTCCATTTTCAGCAATGGCCCCATCAGGAATAGCAATCTGACCTGCCCGACCATCAATTAAATGGAAATAACCCCCGCAGTAAATGGAGGCAGTTCCCGTCACTTATTTTGGCAGCCCCCGGCCGGCCCGATCTCAGCCCTACTGTCTGCCCGCAACTAAGTCTGAACAGTCTTCCGCAGCCCACTCACTCGCAGCCGCCTGAAGCCCTGAAGCATTACCTGCGAGAGCGGTCGCGGCACAGGCTCTCCTCACTTGATCTCCACCGGCTAGCCCTGCCCAGGTGGGGGGCGAGGACGGCTCCTTCTTCCCGTCCCGGCCAGAACGTGGGGAAGCCCTCGAGGCAGGACCACTGCGTGCGCGGCACGCCGATGACGTTGAGGGAATCCTGGGGAGCCGGGGCCAATCGCAGCGTGGCCCCTCTCCGATGTCAGAGGGGCTGTGCACAGGTTCCCTGAAACTCCCGGGATGTGATGATGATATCGGGGGGAGTCTCCAAGGCGGTCCTGGTGCGCTTTTCGCCCGGGTTGCAGCAGGGTCTCCAGGAACTCCTCATTTGAGATTGTCCACTCGGGCCCGCAGTGGAGATAGGCACAATGCTCCCGATGTTCCCAGGGAGTGCAGACACCCGCGCTCAGCGCCCCGGGGGCAATTGGAATAACGTATTCAGTCCAGCTGGCGGCTGTGATTTCAGGGGGGGCACAGCGCTTCACTCTCACAGTGCTACGTAGCACAGTTCGGTCCTGGGCAGCGGCTGTGACTTTGGGGGTGCTAGATAAGGTGAGTCCACACACCCCTGGCGGTAGAGACAGTTTTTAGAAGGGGAAACAACGTTGTTTCCCTTATGAGTTCCCCACGCAGCACTTCCTAAAGCAAACACCTTGCAGGGGCATTTCCATGTAAGTAACTTGGAGTTCTTGCTGAATGCTGCAGAGGTAGTCTTAAAATGTTGTAGTCCCAAACAGGCAGTTCCTAGGAATTTTGTGGAGACACTCTAGTGGTGGTATTTCCAGTCTCCCTGGCAGGGCAGGATCAGCAGGCAGTAGGGCAGTTCAGTAGGTAGGGGCAGCAGTTCCTTGGAGCAGTCAGCCTCTTTCAGACTGGCAATCCTTCCTGGTGCAGCAGTCCTCACTCCTGCAGAGATTCCTCATAGTCCAGCAGTGTAACAAAGAAGTAAGGCCAGGATCCTCCCTTATATATTTTTCAGTCTAGGGGCCAGAAAGTGGTAGAAGTCTCTGGAAGGGTCTGGGGGCAGGGGCTTCTGGAAGAGTCCAGGGAGTTCTGGTATGTTCCCTGCCTTCCCTGACCTGGCTGTCACAGTGACGAGAGACAGGCCGTTAAGGCTACAGTGGGCAGCCCATCACAGCCCATCCCAGGGGAGAAGGTGTGAATCACCACTCCCACCTCCCAACCCAGGCAGCTATCAGTATGCAGAGGGGAGGGGGAGTCTACAGTGCCCAGGCTAAGTGTAGACAGGAAAGGGTCCACTTTCTAAAAGTGGGATCCCTAGCGTAGTAGTGCCCAAACCCCATATATCATTGGAAAGGGTTCCCCGTCCGAGTCCAACAAGACCAAACATGACAGACTTATTAGGTCCCTGTCAGAAACTATCCCATAAGGGCGTTCCCAATGCTAGCCTATGGAGAGTTAAGCCTTACTGCAGTAGCAGGGGCTTGTGGCAGATATGCCAGCCTCACAAGGTTTTAGGGGAGAGCACCTGCACCTCAGCACTGTTTAGCAGTGGTGAGGTGCCCAGAGTCCTAGGTCCAACAAAAAGGTACAGTGAAAACGGGAGGCGCAAGGGCAAAAAGGTCCGGGTAGACCACCCTAAGGCTGACAGGTCCAACAATGGCACATTCTGCATATAACCTGAAGAGGTTGGTTTGGCATTTAGCCAAAGAGGAGGAAATTATGCAAACCGCTCAGGTATTACTAAAGGAATGTGACTCGGGAGCCCAGGGCGATATGAATATGATTAATAAATGGAACTTTATTACAAGGCCCCCGTGTGGGGAAATTTGTAGCCGGTAAGACTTGGAAAATTAATATTCATCTAAATATCCCAAAAATATGGTTTCCTACCAAAATACAAAAGTTAAAGAAATTACTTTACAGAGCTGTTCAGGTGGCATATGCACACAGATTTGAAGGAACTTAAGAAGACCTATAAACAAAAAGTCTGGAAACTTAAATACCAAACAGGGTTATGGAGCAGTTTATTATCCGCCTCAAAGCAAAACAATGCAAAACAAATTGGGGCGGTTATTAATAAGCTCGAAAGGGGAGGCTGTACAGATTTTTCTGGAAATATATCAGAATCCAGTTGGGTAACATTTATAGCTAATTTGTATGGTTGGCTGGGCCAGAGGGAAAACCCTATTGATACATTAGATGGAGATGTGGGGAATAATATATTAATCAAACAATTTGGGGAATGGTGAGAGCCTGGATTTGATCTTCATTGACCATCTTATCAACTCCAGTTTTGATCCAAATCTTGACCTGGAAATCCCGAGTTGAGACCAAGTATAGACCCTGCTAAGAAGGCTTCGAGTAAATGGTGCCCCTGGACCCAATGGGTTACCAAATGCCCTGTTTCGTGCTAATGGTGACATGTGGACTGGCATTTTGCATCGTCTATTCAGGGAAGTGGTAACTCAGGGAATGGTCCCAGAATCTTGGCAAGGCAGCATACTGCAACCCATTTTGTAAGAGCGGCCCGGTGGCTAATCCTGCTAATTATCGATTAATCTCGCTTACTGATGTTGGTGCAAAGGTGTTTGCTTCTACTCTCTTGATAGAATTGGATGATTGGGCTACGCAGGAGGGCATTATTCCATTTAATCAGACTGGTTTCCCGAAAGGACATTCCACTATTACAAATCTGTTGGCTTTAAGCTTACTTGCGGAGAGGGCTGTCTTAAACAAACAAAATGTATACATTGCTTTTATTGATCTTAAGGCAGCCTTCGATTCTGTGCCACGAAACCTGTTATGGAAAAAATTGCTGGATCGGGGCATTTCAAAGAAAGTGTTGAAGGCAATCATTCTTTTGTATACCGATACTTGGGTTCAAGTTATTCTGGGTGATGGAAATTCCTTATCAAGGAAAATAAGAACATATAACGACCCCTGTCTATTTAACTTATTCTTATCAGATCTTTCCCAACATTTGGATGTGGATAATGGGCATTTTCCTAGGATGGGGGGAGAAAATTAGTTACCTCCAGTATGCCGATGACACCATCCTTGTGAGTCATACTCCTATCGGCCTACAAAGATTTATTACCGCCTTTTATGACTACACCCAACAGAATGGCCTTGAATTGAATGTCAAAAAAACTAAAGTGATGAAATTTGGTGTAGCGAAACAGAAATGTAATTCCTGGAAGGCCAGTGCAGGTATAATTGATAATGTTAAGACATACAGATACCTGGGGTGGCGTTTGACAACCGTGTGTCTTTTAAATTTCATCTTAAGGATCTAAAGGCTAAGGCAGTGACCTTGATCCACGCTTTTAATTGTCTTAAAAAGTCATTGAACTGCCAATCATATGATTTTATTCTTAAAGTAATTAAAGTCAAATTACAACCAACCCTCATATATGGTTCTCCTATTTATTAGAGGGAAAGATTTGGAAATGCTTGACCTATTGGTTGTCAAGGTCTTCAAAGCAACCTTTGGGATTGCCAAATCAGTGTGTCAAGCAGAAATAAGAATAGAGTTTGGTCTTCAGAGACAGAGCCTGGTATCAAAATGAGGTTTTTTTTAAATGTATGGTTGCATTGTCAACATCAGTACCAGCATCCTTAGGAAACATTTGTTGGCAAGAAATAGACAAGTCTGTCTATGCGGCTCAATGGAGATCTTATATTTTAACTTCCTTAAGAGATATCAGCCTGCAAATTGCGCTGCAAGATCTGAAAATTCCCAATTACAAGTTAATTTAAAACAATCTTATTAAAACTCAATCGCTTTATATAAGAAAGTGGCTCTGTATATACTGTACCAAAGTAAGGTTCAGTGTAAACAGAGTCCACAGTGGTATGGCAGAGGCTAAAGTTAGATATAACCTTACTCTCTAAAGTGGTAGCTTGGTCGAGCAGTAAGGCAGTATGAGAGGGCAGTGTAAAGCATTTGTTGTACACACTCAGTCAGCAAATGGTCTCACACACTCAAGAACTGAACTCTAGGCCAATTGTATTGTATATAAAAATATATAGTTACTTTATTTTAGAACCACAGTAGGTAGCATAAATGCTTTCTCAGAATTAGATGTTGCAATTGAATACTTTCAAATAGCAGGTGACTTTTAAATGCAATAGTAACAGTTGTTGCAATATGCAACACAAGTAAAACACAAAATAGCATTGAGCTCAATAGGAAGTTTGAAGTAAATGCAATAAAATCACTTTACAAATGTTTTTCTTACTAAGGGCTGCATCCTGGATTCAGTCCTGGTGTATTTTGTATTTTCTGTAAACAGTTGAAAGAAATCATTTTTGTTACAGAGGCAATTTTTAAGGAATATTTGTAAGTTTGGAAAATCGCCACTTAGAAGAATTTCAGGTGAACCAGGCAATGTATTCCTATGGAGGAAAATTAAGTTAACAGTAAATCACGGTTATAATTACTTTTTAGGTTCAGTGCTGGGCTCAAAGATACAGCACTGGGATCTATCCTAATTTCAATGAGGGGGAAATTCGTTTTTGATGTTCAGACAATTTTTAAGGAATATTTGTAAGTTTGAAATAACATTGAGCTCAACGGGAAGTTTTAAGTAAATGCAATAAAATCACTTTACAAATGTTTTTCTTACTCAGGGCTGGATCCTGGATTCAGCCCTGGTGTATTTCCTATAAACAGTTTAAAGAAATCATTTTTGCTACACAGGCAATTTTTAAGGAATATTTGTAAGTTTGGAAAATCAACACTTAGAAGAATTTCTGGTAAAAACCAGGCAATGTATTCCTATAGAGGAAAATTAAGTTAACAGTAAATCACGGTTAGAATTACTTTTTAGGTTCAGTGCTGGGCTCAAAGATACAGCACTGGGATCTCTCCTCTTTGCAGGTGAGTAAGTTTGTTTTTGATGTTCAGACGATTTTTAAGGAATACTTGTAAGTTTGGAAAATCGACACTTAGAAGAAATTCTGAGTGAAACCCAGCCAACGTTACCCTATGGAGAAAATCAAGTTATCGGTCTTTGGGTAAGTACTCAGCTAGCAAAGTTAAGGTTCTGGGGGTAGACTCAGGGGTCTCCCAGGATCAGGTAAGTACAGTTGTTACACCCTCAGCGGCTCAAGGGCAGCCGGGTGCAGAGTGAGTAGGCCCAATGTTATCCTATGGAGGATAGGGGGCCTTTGGTTGGTGGCTGCTAGCAGGCAGACCACGCGGCTGTGGGAGCTGAGCTCCTGGTGACTTACACAGGGCAAGTGGGGAAATAGAGCAGGGTAGTTGCAGCACTTCCAGCGGCACTCAGGCGGCTAGGTGCTTTTGGGACTTCGGGCGCCCAATGTTATTCAATGGGAGAACAGGAAGTTGAACAAAGGCTGCAGGCTCGGGGACGGAGATTCTTCAGGTGCGACCACCACTTTGAGAGGTAAGTTGAGATCTTGGAGGATAGGTAGACACCCAGGATTTGGGCACAGGGGGCTGTGGGGCGCTGGGTGCCGGGGTGTCTTTTGACATCAGGAAATCTTACCCTCAGCTGGTCACGGTTGGAGGAGTCCCTTGTTGTGAGGCTGCAGGCATCGTCTGGATCATCGGGGAGGGTCCTTGGGTGCTGGATTCTTGGCCACAGTCGCTGGGGGGATGTCCTCATGGTCTTTGTCCACTCAGGCAGGGGCCGGGCTCGGCAGGTGCAGAGTGTGCTGGATTCGCGGTTCCTGGCTGGGACCAGGGATTGTTGCTGTTTGAACAGAACCACTGCTCATGGGAGTCCCAGTCTTTAGATGAGCAAGGCAGGCAGGGGGGTTTCAAGGCTGCTGTCCACAGGAGACGCCGGGATTTAGCAGGAACAGGTTCAAGGATGAACAGGCCGGTAGGGATGGGGCCAAGTCAGTTGGCATTGTACTCTTGTTAGCAGCTGCACAGAAGGTCTTCTTTCTTCTTGTTCTTCTTTCTTGTTTCAAATCAGGATCTGAGGAAGGAAGGTTCAGGGTGCCCCTAAATACTAAATGTAGGGGTGTTACAGGTAGGGCAAGGGCAGGGACCAATGGGTCCCTGTCCTGGGGTGAGTACACCCCCTATCCTGCCACTCTCCAGTGGGAGGGGGGCAGGGGCCTAGCTCTGATTGGGTAGGGCTCCCCATCCTCAAGATGGCGGTAGCCTGGAGTTGTGCTTCACCTCGCCTCTCCCACTTGAAGGGTTGGGTTGGCAGAGGCTGGAACACCCCCTTTCCTCTCTTAGGGTTTGCTGCCTGTCTTCCCGCCAGAGTGGGGGTCAGAACCAGTGGGGCCAGTTGCTGAGTACAGCAAGTGGCCTGGAGAAGCTCAAAAAGGTGGCATGCCTTTGAAGCTTCCCCTGCCCATCCTGGGGGAGGAGGCTTGGCACCTCATCCCAGAATGTGCATTGTTTCAGGCCTCTGAGAGCGGCAAGCTCTCCACCCAGGGGTTCGGAAACATGTCTGGTGGTGGCAGCCTCGGTAGTCATGACACTGGGAGTTGGTTAGGTTTCAGGGGGCATCTCTAAGATGCCCTCTGTTGTGCATTTGACATTAAATCTCACACTGGCATCAGTGCAGGTTTAATGTGCTGCGAAGTTTGAAATCAAACTTCTCAGTCTTCAGTGTAGCCATTATAGTGCTGGGGAGTTCGTAATGACAAACTCCCAGCACCATATACTCTTAATGGCATCACTGCACTTAAAGTGCCCAGGAATGGCCCTGGGTACTGTAGGGGCACTGGGCTCATGCACCTGTGCCCACACCACTGGCATAGTGCACCCAGCTAGAGGGGTGACTGATGTATGCCAGGGCAGTGTGTTTGTGGGCATGGCACACAGGGATGTGTGCCATGTCGACTCTTTGTTTAGTTCTACACTAAGACACTCAGCCTGCAAAGGCAGTGTGTGTGTGTGTCAGGGTACAGGGCCCCTAAGGGTGGCACAATTGGTGCGCTGCAGCCCTTAGGGGTCTTCTCTGGTCACAGTGCCCTGGGTACCTAGGGTACCATTTACCAGGGGCTGACCCGTGGACAGAGATGCCAATTGGGTTTTGGTATCAACACAGTTTTAGGGAAGGAACACACACAGGCCCTGGGCACCTGATTGGCAGGAGCCCAGGGCACACTCAGTCAAAGTACATCATCAATTCAGCAAAAAGTGGGGGCATACCATACAAGAAAGATGGCACTTTTTCACACTTAAATTAGATAAAATTGAATTAGCAGAGATTAATTCATACCAATCCTTGCGTATTCAGCCGTATTTGAATGTTTTTTTCTCAGCAATGTTCAAAAATAAGTTTTTAAGGTTACATATGGGATTAAACCCAACAAAGGAGGGCACGCAATCATGGATCAAGCAGTGGACGGACTCTAACTGTAAACTTTGTGGTTGGCCACAGGAAACACTAGTCCATATAGTGTGTGTGCCCCAAGGTAATTAAGCTTCGACGTACAGTTTTGAGACCTCATTTATTGTAGAGCTGGGTGAGATCTGCTCAGTCATTATCTGGTGAATCGATTCCATTATTGTGTCATTTGGTAAAATGTTGGTAACATTTTTATTGGCAGTTGAAACAATGTTTGAAACAATAAGGTAGATCTCCAGTATTTTTGTGGTTGTGTTGACTAAAAGTATTATCTGGCTTATAATCTTTATTACTTAATAATAATGCTACAAGGGTGATAATTTGACATCTTAAAACAGACGTGCCACTACTATTGCAAATTGATGCACTTTATTAGTTTTTAAATATGATGGTCATTGTAATAATCGCATATTAGCACTTTACAGTAAATTGACGCACTGTATTATTGCTTTGATATGATGGTTGCTGCAATAATTGCACATTAGCACCTTGAAATGTAATTTGTGCATGAAATGTGAATTAGAAACTTTTTTGCTTCAGGTAACTTTGCATTTTAGCATTAATGCCTCCAATTACAACATGTGTAAAGTTTTCCAGCTGAAATTAACGGTTATTCGTTAGATTATCTCTCTATTATGTGTATGGAAATAGTATGCTGCGCATCACTTCACCTTTAAAATATAAAATGTGCAATATGATTCTGTAATTAGTTACTAATGATATGTGATTGGATTCTATTTTATTGATAAGTTTTAAAATTGTATATATAGGACAGTTTCTTATATTATGTGCTGGGAAGATGTTTAGCTTGTAATTTTTAATGATTAATCTAGTTATTAAGATTCTGATGTGAAGTTGTTGTGATTGCAATGATTTTAAGTAATCAAGCAATAAAGACTTACAATACTATTGCCTCCTGTAAGAAGCCATAGATTGCTTATAAATTAGGAGTGTCCCCGTGTCTACAGGTGTCAGGAAGCAGGTCCAGAATCATGAAATACAAATTTGGGTTGAAGAGATGCTTCTGATCACCAGCAACGTTTATTAGTGAAACCCCTCTTATGAAGGGCACACCCAAGATGGCCGTCATTTCTCACACAATCCACAAGATGGCAGCCACCATGTCATAAATTCCCGAGATGCGAAATTCAAGATGGTAGCCACCATGAAAAACCCACATGGTGCCTCTTAAGTACACACATCCGAGGAATAGTTAGATGGGGTCGAACTGGGCAGAGCCAGATGGGGGGAGTAATTGGGTGATGGAATATGCCACTTCTATGGCAATACTTAGAAGAGTGTCTCTTAAGACCACTAACAGTGTTATCTGCTTTCATTACCTTGTCATCTCCCAATCACAAGTTGCCCATTATCTCCGGGGAGATACGAGGGCCAGCATTAGTGATACGAGGCTATATCTCCACCTTTGAGGGTAAGGACGGAGTGTCTCTGGATGCATTTCATCGCTGTATGAACACCACGGCCGAATGGCTAGGTAACAACTCTCTGCAGTTTAACAGTGCAAAAACTGAGGTGTTGCACTGTTCCCTGGACCGCATCCCCAGACCTCTTCCGCCAGATTTCTGGCCTTTAGATTTTCAGGGCGCTACTGCGCCCGTAGAGTCAGTCCGTAATTTGGGAGTAGTGTTCAGTACTAACCTGCAGCTTGATGCTTCAGTGAATCGCACAGTGTCCACCTGTATGGCACTGCTCTGTTCGCTGCGTAAGATCTTGCCCCTACTCCCGCCCCAGGTAAGACCAGAGGTAGTGCGGAGCATAATTTTAAGTCAAATTGACTATTGCAACGCACTACTCCTGGGAGCACCGGCCAATTTGGTCGGAAAATTACAGCGGGTGCAGAATTTTGCCGCTAAACTGGCCCTTTCACGCCGCCGCGCGGACTCCTCTACTAAGGCACTAAGAGACCTCCACTGGTTGCCAGTCTCCCAGCGCATCGAGTTCAAGGCACTATGCCTGGTGTTTAGGGCCCTACATGGGCAGGGTCCGCCCCCTTTGCGGGACCTCTTTTCCTGGTACACCCGTCTAGACTGCTTCGGTCAGCATCCTCCCATCTGGTGGTTGTGCCTAGGATTTTGAGGTCCCGGACGGGTGGCCGGTCTTTTAGATTCATGGCTGCAAGACTGTGGAACTCCCTTCCCCTAGGTTTGAGAGGCTTGGAAAACTTCATCTCTTTTAAAAAAACTTTGAAAACTCACCTGTTTCCCAGGGTAATGTAACCATGTATTGTATGTGTAGCCGTCAGGACAGTCTAAGCGCCAGGATGCCCGTCGGGTGACAGATATGCCCTATATAAGAATACCTATACATACATACATAAAGAGGGTTACAAGTGATGCTGCGCTACTCCGGAAATGTTTTCTAAAACCATATCACCTTTCCCTGCAGTGCCAAATCATACATTACTCATCAGCGGAGCCCATGACACTGTGAGTTACTCACATACACTTTCATCCTACTTCATGGATTGGTGTGATTCAAAGGAGAGCCGCTGGATCATAGCGGAGTGTCTAAATCACAACTAAATATTTATACTATATACAACTGCAGTTTAAAGAAATGTTACCATGGTTTTTATTAATGAGACATTTTATTCAGACACACCACCATCATGGTCAATGGATCTGCTAGTAAAAAATTAGGCTAAGGAAAATACAACACCAGTTTAATGCTCCATTTATCTAATTTTTATTAAAAGCAAAGTTTAGCATGTCTAACAGTTAATTCGCTTTATTTATTTCTTTATTAAAAAAATAACCTTAAAAGAGAAAAGGTTTTATTTCAAACAGTTATATTCATTTATTTCAAAGATTCAGAAATAGACATTATTATTTAGGTTACAGGACAAAAGTATTAGCAAAAGACAGATAGTTCCCAAAGTTCATTTTCTCCTAGCTCCCAAACTAACATCCTCATCTAAAACTAATTTCTCATTCAAAGAAAATAGAATTTTTTTTCAAAGTCTTACATCTCAGGAAAAATCAGCATTCCGACAGCATCTCAGGAGGAAATCATCTCAGGAAAAATCAGCATTCCGACAGCCTCTCAGGAGGAAATCGAAAAGAGAGTTTTTTCTTAAGATACGTCACGGCTTTTTTTACCCTATTTCACTAACTTTATCTATCTACAAAAGTAACTATCAGTACAAACTCAAGTTTCTGATTGGACAATTTGAGGGTGGATGAGCATCACCGCATCATTCTAATATTCATTTTCTGTAGCATCAGCTGAAATTGAAGAGTTCATTGTTTAAAGAATGTCCAGCCTAGTCACATCCTCAACTTGTTATATGAGGTTCCTTTCCCATGTTTTGAAATTCAGATGTTCACATTTTGTTGGCAGTCATCTGGACTCTCAGGGCAAGCTGTCCTTGAACCGCTCTCGCTCAGGCACAGGCAGCTCAGATTCAGTCTCGGTTCTAGCCACACATGCGCAGTATCTTTCACTGTCACTGTTAGGTAGGCCTCACAAGCCAGAATGGGAACTATCATAGAAACAAACACAAATAAATTTTAATTATTGAAATATAACCCTTCTGTTTACCTCCCCCCATACTAAGGGGTCGATTAGGATCGCGGACGGACTTGAGTCCGTCCGCGACCCCTGAGGAGGAGGGAACGTCCGCATGGGCTGCGGCGTTCCCTCCGATCTGATTAGGATGTGACCGCCAGGGTGGCGGTCACATCCTCTATCTCTAACATTGCGGCGGGTGCAGCTTCAAGCTGCACCCGCCCCAATGTAAAAAATGCATGCACAGCATTTGCGTGCACAAAGCGGCAGGCACCGCGCGGTGCCTGCTGCATTGTGCACGCAAATGCAGGGGGGTACCATAGGTACCCCCCATGTGCACCCACCACCACCCCTTCACCCAGGGGGCCCGCAACGGGCCCCCGAAGTGAAGGTCCGTATGCTTTTCCATGGCGGCAATGCCGCCGTGGAAAAGCATATTTACACACACATCATGATATGGCGGACGGTGTCTCATAGACACCGCCTGCCATGTTATAGCTTTTCCGCCGCGGTCGGAAGCCGACCGCGGCGGAAAAGCGGCGGACGGAATTCCAGACCCACCAGCCATCCTAATTTGGCGGTGGGTCTTTGGAGTCTCCGCCGCGGTTTTTCCGCATCCTCCAGGCCGGCGGACACTTCCGCCGGCCCGGAGGATGCGGAAAAACCGCCATCCTAATCGGCCCCTAAGTGTTTCCCTGTTAGTTATTACCTAGCAAATAAGCAACACATATACATGGTATGCTCACCTGTCTTCATGTTTTTGCCACAAAATACATAAACAAAAAGCACATTTATGCCGCTTTTGATTACATTAAAGCTTTGCATTAGTAAACACCATGACAACATTACTAAATTAGTCAGTCATAGTTTTCCACGCAAGCAGATTAATATTCCCACGTGTATTTATGTGTGCATTCTATACTACGTTGATTAATATATCAAACCACACAATTAATAAAGGTTACAGTTATGAGGAAATTACTTCACGAGGGGTATACAAAATTTTCTTTCTTCACCTTGCTCCATCAACTCTCTCCTTTGGTGATCTTATCACCAAATAACTCCCAAAATTTAGAAAATTTTTATCCAAACATGTTTCAAGTTCTTCTGATTATTATTGTTTATACTCTAGTATCTTCTTTTCTGGTGTCTTTAAAGACCTTTACTTGAAATTCCACCATCTCTATATCACTGTTTTCTCTCTCCCTTTCTCGTTTTTCTTGAATTGCTTTCTTTATTGATTTTCTAACGTTCCTTCTTTTTCTATATGTACAACAGAGTCTTAACATCAAAAGTACTAATACTATTATTGTTACTGGGATTAGTATCTTACCTATAACTGAACTACCTATTTCAAGAAACCAACGTTTAACTGCTTAAAAACTTTTACCAAGTTGTTCAAGAACACCATCAACCTCCAGGGGTTCAATTTCCTTATGCAATTCTGTAATGTTTGTAATGTACTTTTCAATATTTTGACTTTTGTCTGGAATGTAGGTACAACAGTGCTGTACCTTCAAAATTCCACAAACTCCTCTTACTTTAGCCAAAATTATATCAAAAGCAAGACGATTTTGCATCACCATAGCTCTCAGAGCAACCATTTCAGTATTTACCATTAAAAATTCACCTGGAGTGTCTGTTGACAAACGATCTACTATTGTTGATCATTTTCGAATTCAGTTTGCATTGAAAGATATTCTCACTGCTAACAGTGCTCCAAAAATATCACCTATTATTTCAATTACACTCTCTCTTTTTCTACGACTTAAAGGTTTAATGGAATCATGTATTCCATTAGTACCTCTATCTACATGAAAGATTTTAGGAAAAACCAGACCTACATAACCAATGGTCCGGTAATTTATAGTAAGCTTTGTTCCCACATATAAAGTATATGCCAGGGAAAACTTGATCTTTACCTTCTTTAAATTCCCAACCCCCTATTATTCGATAAGTGTCTTTACATTGACATGCTCCCACAAAATAATTGTCATACACAGTATTGTCTCTTCTTGTACAACATTTCCCTAATAATGGAGTGTCTATACTTATGCAACATTCACGTTTCTATCATCAAGATTTTCATCTTCAAATGTCCAATATTTGGATTTAGCATGGTTCATTCTTTCACTGTGTTTATAAGCATTTCTTCTCTCTATCTTAAAATGCTTTTTCCTCATTTCTCATTTAACAAGTCAAATTATTTCTGAATGCATATTCATGACTCAATGCATCCATTTCTAAGAAAAATTCTCCTATTACTTAAGCAAGCTTTCCTTTGTTCATTGCATTAATGACTTTCAATTTTGCAAATATATCATCAGAATTTGAATAGTAATATTCTAATTTCCCTGTTTGATAAAACAAGCTTGCAATCACACTACATGTAACACTATATGTAAGTGGAAGGTTATGATAAGTCACCCCTTCTGAAGCTGATGCTGGCAACTTCACACACACATAACAATCACTGGCAGCCATTGCCCTAACATACTCAGATAACAGTCTTGAAAATGTGTTTCTGGTGTAATCACTTATGGATCTATCTTGGTGAATTTCAGGTTTATATACAGGTGGTTTATCAGACTTTGATTCAACATTCTGTCCATTCAAAATTACATTTGGTTTAAGCTTTACTAGATTGTCATGGAAAGGAATGGTAATAGCTAAAATTATCCATATCAAAATTAATAATCCAGTCCATATTAAACACATTCTACACCATTTTCTAAAAATAGAACATTTCGTGTTATGCTCATTAGCAGCCATTTTTTTTTATCTCAGCGATCTGCCTTACGATTCTCTTAGACCTTTGTCATTTACAGGCTTTCACCTTTCACTTACAATGTTCTCTTTATATCAGGATTTCAGGTTTTGTCTTTACCTTGTACCTTTGAACAATTATCACTTTTTCTCTGTGATTCAGTACTTTACTCACTTGACTTTGGGCAGTATAAGTTCTCTTGGCTACTGTTTACTTCTTCAATAGGAGGTAAAACAATGTACGACCATTCAGGTGATTTGTATTTTTGGTTTGGTCTTCTCACTCTTTTTGGACTTTGAACAACTTCTATTCTTTTTTCCAACAACTCCTTTTGACTGGTTATTTCGTTTACTTGATCTTCTGGTTTTCTTGCTTTGTTAACCAGTTTGAATTTCAGTCCATCACTTCCTTTAGGCCAATTATCTCCTTTACAAACTCTTTTTGTTTTAGGCTCCATGGTGTTATGTTCCACTCTCCAAGCCCTTTTTCTTGAACTCTTTCTCAATGGAGTTTCATCTGCACTGTCGTCAGTTTCACTTTCAGTCTCTTCGACAGTTTCATTTATGACAAACTTTATAATGTCTTTCTCTTTTGACAGTTCTTTCACTCTGTTAGGAACATCTCCATTGCTGGATAGCTGGTACTTGGAATCTCATCCTTGTCGTGAGTTATTTCCTCTTTTCCAGTGTCAGGATTTTGGTTCCTACTTTTAGAGCTTTCAGACTGTTCTTCAGTATTCTCTTAATCACCAGTTTTATCTCCACATTGCTCTGTGTCCTTACGGTGTCAGTCTCTACCAATGCTCGATTTTCAAATTGGTCTTCAGAATTTGGTATTTCAACAATTTCTCCTTCTCCTTCAGACGCAGAACTAGCATCTGATACTTCCAGATGTCGACGTTCTTGTCGAGCTTCAGTATCAGGATTTTTCTCTGGTACACCTTCAGAATCAGAATCAGTTGTGCTTTCACCTTCCTCGTTTGGATTCTCAGGTTCAGGCACACGGATGGTGTGACTTGCATGCACCCATCTCTTTACTCCAGCACATTTAACTGTAGTGGTGCTGACAAGTATAACTTGTCTTGGTCTCTGCCAGCGAGGCACCAAACAGTTTCTTCTGCAGTGTACCTTTATCCGAACCCAATCTCCAGGAACTAGATCATGAGATGGATGTTTCTCTTTCGTGTTTGATTCAGTTCCCACCTGATGGAACACAGAAGTCACCATGTCAGACAGGTTTTTGCAGTAATCCAGTATGATGTCATCATTAATAGTTAACAGTTCATCAACTGGCACAAATGCTTGTCTCATCACTCTGCCCATTAAAATCTCATGTGGACTCAATCCAGTCTTTCTGTCGGGGACACTCCTTAGGGTCATCAACACAAGTGGTAGGGCATCCGGCCACTTTAGTCCTGTTGCCAAACACATTTTTGCAATTCTGTTTTTATTCTCCCATGCACTTGTTCAACTACCACTGAAGCCTCAGGTCTGTAATCACAATGCAATTTCTGACGAATGTCCAGTGCTTCACATATCATCTGCAGTTGTTTGTTTTGAAAGTGTGTTCCTCGATCAGTTTCGATCGTTACTGGAAATCCGTACCTTGGTATGATTTCACGTAAAAGCAATTTTGCAACAGTTAGTCCATCATTTCTCCTAGTGGGGAAAGCCTCTACCCACCGAGAGAACAGACAAATGATCACCAAAACATATCTGATTCTATTACAAGGTGGAAGCTCTATGAAATCCAACTGCATTCTTGTAAATGGACCTCCCTCCCGTCCTATGGTTCCCAGACTCACAATTGTTTTTCTGTTTGGATTAAACTGCTGACACACAAGGCATCAGTGACACTTGCTTTCAGCAATCATACTGAACTTAGGATTATACCACGTCTGTCTAAATAGGCAAAGCATGGCATCCCTTCCAAAATGAGCTTGACCATGATACATTCGGGCCATATTTGAGATCATGCTATCAGGCATTACTGGTCTTTCATCTTTGTAAACCCAAATTTCATCTTCTTCTCTTTGCCTACATCCTGCTTTTAACCACACGTTTTCTCTTCCTCATCAGCTTCTTCCTGCATTTGTCTTACTTGCTGCCATGTCTCAACTACTGTGGTTAGCATTAAAGGACTTGAAACATGTTCTTCTTTCCTGTCCCGATTTATGGATGAAAGATTTTTGGCACAATATTTTGCAATTGAATCTACATACCTGTTTACCTCGGGTGATATAATCATCCCCCTTCTTGTGGGCAGCGCATTTAACAACTGCTATTTTATCAGGCAATTGTATGGCATCAATCAACATTTTCACAAATTCTGCATTACGGATGGGGGATCCTGCAGAAGTTAAATAACCTCTTTGGGACCATAGTTGTCTGTAGTCATGGACAACCCCAAAGCCATACTGACTGTCAGTCACTATGGTAACCCTGTTTTCTTTTGCCAGTTCACATGCTCGAAGCAAAGCAATCAATTCTGCTATTTGAGCAAAACGAATTCCTTTCAGACAAGATGCTTCCAGTACATCTGCCACTGTGCAAACTGCATAAGCAGCACTCAAAACACTTTCATTTTTTCCCAAACATGAACCATCACCAAACATTACGTAATCTGATTCAGGCGATGGATTATCTCTGATGTCTGGTCATGGTTTGGTACAGTATTCAAGAACATCTAGGCATTTATGATCAACCTCATTTCTTACTTCAGTTTCCATGGTATCAGGCAACAACATAGAAGGATATATGTTGAGAGATTGTCACATTTTCTGCTCCCAAAATTACCTTTTCGTATTTGGTCATCCTATTGTTGGTGAGATACTGGGTCTTTGTCCTAGTGAGGAGAATCTCCACAGAATGAGGTACATACACCCTCACAGGAAATCACATCACTATTCCTTCACTTTGTTCTAGACTTACGCTTGTAGCTGCTACTGCTTTCAGGCAACCTGGCAACGCCTTTGCAACTGGGTTCAGAACAGCTGAGAAATATGCGATTGGCTTTCTCAGTTTTCCATGTCTTTGAATTAACACTGACAACGCACATCCTTCCGGTTCACTGCAATACAGTTTAAACTCTTTTTCATAGTCAGGCATCCCTAAAGCTTTGTGCTTCACATAAGCTTGTTTTTAGCTGTTCAAATGCTTCCATCTCAGTCTTGGTCAATACTGTAGGGTCTCTGATATCTGCTCTGGTTAATCTCTGTAATGGTTTGGCTATCAGTGAAAATCCACTAATCCATTGTCTACAGTAACCTACCATTCCCAGAAACATTCTTACTTGTCTTTGAGTTTTTGGTGGCTGCATTCCTTGTATCATTTTGATTCTTTCTGCAGTGACTTGTCTGATTCCTTAGGCAATCTTATGACCTAAGTTTTGCACTTCTTTCTGACAAAATTGTAATTTTGATGGAGACACTTTATGTCCCTCCTCTGCCAAATGATTCAACAATGCAACGGTATCTGTTATACATGCATCTTTTGCCCTCGATGCCACTAGGCGATCGTCAATGTACTGAACCAATACAGACTCTCCAGGCATGCTCAAACTTTCTAGTGATTTCTTTAGCAACTGATTAAAGATAGGTGGACTCTCAGTATACCCCTGAGGAATTCGGCACCATGCCAAAATACGATCTCCGAACCTGAACGCAAATATTGGCTAGCTTTCTGGGTGCAATGGAACAGTAAAGAACGCATTACACAGATCAATCACAGTGTACCATTCTGCATCATGGGGAATTTGATATAAAATCACTGCTGGATTTGGTACAATTGGGCAACATGGGACAGCTATTTTATTAACCTTTCTAAGGTCTTGTATAATCCTAAATGTTCCATTTGGCTTTTTCAATCCCATTATCGGTGAATTACAAGGACTACTTTCTATCTCTTTCAGAATGCCTTGATCAATCATTTTGTTTATTACTGGGTTTATTCCTTCAATTATTTCTGCTGTCATTTTATATTGGGGAATGTTTGGGTAACTCACACCTTCTTTTATAGAAACTTTCACAGGATCTAAGTCTTTCATTAATCCAATATATTTTCCTGTGAAATCCCACACCTTCCCTTTCACTACCTTTTTCAATTCATCAGGTATTTTTTCTCGATCAAACACACGAAACAACTTATTTTTCTCTGCCTCAATCATTAGCATGGTCATTTTATACAAACTATCTTCATCTGGGGTTTGCAGTTCTATGCCATCCAGTGAACAATATATGGCACAGTTCATTTTACACAAGATATCTCGGCCTAACAAATTTACGGGGCTACTATCACACACCACAAATCGATGCATGTCTTTGAAATTTCTAATTTCTACTTCAACTGGTTGTATTAGGGAGGTTTTCATTTGTCTATTAGCTACACCTACAACTTGGATATGCTCTCCCGAGGGAGGAAGGTTTTGGACTTCCACTGATCTAACTGTAGAACGGGTAGCACCAGTGTCCACTAGGAAAGTTATTTCTACATCATTCACCTTTCCGTTCACAAATGGACCAGACTGATCTACCTCAAGAGTGGCTCCAAACACACACTCTTCTCCCTCTCTCAGGCACTGTCAGAAGCTTTCATCCGACTCACTCCTGCCTTCCTCTTGTAACGAATACTGGGGACTCACATTCACTCTGGGCGATCGGTTTACCTGCTCGCCTCCGCTGAATCCTGTCTCTGCACTGTATCTCTGCAGATTTACACTGTGTGGAAGTGGCGGTTGTGGCACCTGACTTTGCTGTGTAACTATCTGCTGCTGTTGCGGTGGCTGTTGAATTACCTCATGCTGCACCTGAGGATTCAATGATGTATTTTCGGGATTAACTCTTGCTGGATACTTACACTCTTTTCTCCAATGCCCTATTCTGCCGCAATTATGACAAGGGAACTTTTTCTTGAGCTCTTCTATATTTCCTACCAATTTTGTTTTGTTGAAATTTTCTTTAAATTTTCCTTGATTTGCATCGGTATTTTTATTCTCCAATTGTGCTACTTGGTGTTCTGCTACCTTTACTTTTGCCCACATGGCTTTTTTCTTTAGTTTCTTTTGTTTAGCCTCAATTTCATCACTACAATATTTAGCCTGTCTCAACACTTCATCTACTGTACTCGATTGCCATCCTATTAAACTATGTCTAATCATGTCTTCAATTTCTGGTCTTAAACCATATACAAATCGATACACAAAATGACTCATGTCTTTTTCGCTCCATTCTTCATAACCACTGTATTGTTTAAACACCAATAACAGTCTTTCATAAAAAGCAAGCACAGATTCTTTCGATTCCTGCATAGTTCTGTCTATTTTAACCCAATCTGTTTCTTTTGGTGGAATTGTATTATTCAAAAACACTATCACTTGTTCATATTTACGCATCACTTCAGGCGACGGAGCACCTGTTACTTTGTCTCGAGGATACTCCTCCTTTGGCCAATTTACAGTTATCTTGCACTCAGTCCACAGATCTGCTAGTACAACTATGTCAAACAATCCATCCAGATCAAGCCATAGGGAAATCATTTGTAAATGATAATATATCCTGTCTACTCCAAGGAACATGTACATGTCCTCCTCCAGGTATTTCTCTTATAGGGAATTAATTTGCTACTGTCTCTTTTTCTCTCACAGGAAACGCTAATGTAGATTTATCACTGGCCTCTTCTTTCTTCTTTGCCCATTTTATTCTCCACTTATTCACATCTCCCCATCTCCTTAGTAGTACAATTAATTATTTTATTTGAGTCAACCTTCCTGCAGTATTCATATTTTCCATGTCTTTTTCTGAAAAGTCTACTCTGTAGGATTTCTGCAATGTTTTATTCTTTGCGAATTCTATTTCAAATTCACTCGCTAATCCTTCTAATTGATCATGTATAGACTTTGCTTTCCATGTTATACTTTTACACATGAACATAAGTTCATCGTCTTGGTACATTTTTAATCTGTCCGTTCCAATTGTTCCAATAATTAATTCTTCCATATCGATTTTTAATCTTGCCACACCTAATACTTTAGGTTCATGTTCTTTTAATTTCAGAGTTTTAAGCCAATCACTTAATTCTTGTACCCATGGTCCTACAGGAGTCTGTGTTAAATCTATTTTCTCTATGCCCTTTTTCAGGTGTAGCAGAAACAGATTCTGCTCCAGTTGCATACTTATAGGGTAAACTCTGATTAAAAGTTAAGTCAGGCAGATTTACATTACTTGTTCGCCTAATTTCTGACAAATCTGGATAAATATTTTCTTTTATCTTTTGCAAACTTTGTTGTAAAGGGATTGTCAAACTTGGCTCTTTTATTCTTTTGTTTTCAAACACTGGGATTACAGGTCCTATCATTACTGAGACTGTTACTACTTCTATGTTTTTGGTAAGCTCTTGTATCTTTTCTGTCAATTCATTTGTAGATCGTATATATTGAGAAGTATTTGGTTGTTCTTGAACTCGTTTTTCTACTCTATTTACACTTCTTCTTTCGCTCTTAGGAGTACCGGTAAGTCTTGTTTCTGTCATTGGGGCATTTGGATTATATCTCATTTCTACTCTTTCTGGTACATCTCTAAAATTTGAAAATTGTTTTGGGGTTAATAATTCTATCTTTTACTGGTGGAGGATTAGGTGTCCATAAAGAACCCGGTTGGTATGGTGGCGGTCTCCTATTTAATATTTCTTTCAGCACGGTATCCTCTGATTCACTATCACCATAACCTTCTTTCCCTGTTTCTACATTATTCCTCTTCTCTCTACATTTCCGCCCTTCATATTCATCCACTAATCTGACTGGATACATTCCATCACACATGTCAGCATTTCTCCATCTGTGCATTCTACTCTCATGTGTCTTTCCCCATAATCCGCGCAATCTACCTCTTGGTCTGAGATGTCTTTCCAACCTCTCTCACTCCATTTCATGCATCTCATCCTCCCATTCAACTAGAGCTTCAAATTGAGTCGGTCTAGGTTTTGGTTCAAGTTTCATCATCCTATCTCTAAAATTTCGCAAAACTGCCACATTAAAAGATCCAACTTCTGGAAAAGCTAACGAACCATCATTCCTGGTATACCTAGCCCAATTCTCTAGCCAAACACATGTATGGTAACCATATTTTGACAACATATAGGAAGCAGGCGTTTTCAGCGGGGGACGTAATTTTCCCTCTCTTGTTACTATCGCCTTGTCCTTTTTAAACACATTTTTCAATTGCTTAAACCATGAAGGCTTCTCCTTTTCTTCTCCGTAATAATAATCCATTTTCTTGATAATTTTTCCTATCTTTCAAAAGATTGCGTACTCCTCTGTTGCTGTTCCATAACACCAACCTATCACAGCGCGGTTTACACTAGCGCACCAATTAGAACAAGATAATAATAATAATAATAATACCGAAATTTCTAGAGCGCGAACAGCTACCTCACCAGGAGGTGTCCCGGCACTATGGGCCCGATTCACAGAATGAACTTAAGACTAAATCCTAAACTTACTACTATTTGGTATTCACAGAATGCACTTACTACTTTCGGGATTCACAGAGTGAACTTACTACTTTCGGGATTCACAGAATAAACTTACTACTTTCGGTATTCACAGAATAGATTTAAGACTACTAACTCTAAGTCCGAAATCGGGGAGTAAAGTCCGGCCCGGAGGCGGAGCTTACGGCCCGGAGGCGGAGCTTACGGCCCGGAGGCGGAGCTTACGGCCCGGAGGCCGAGCTTGCGGCTTGGAGGCGGAGCTTCCGGCTCGGAGGTGGGGATTTTTGCCATGCTGAAATCTCCAACTCTGGGCCGCAAGCTCCGCCTCCGGGCCGTAAGCTCCGCCTCCGGGCCGTAAGCTCCGCCTCCGGGCCGGAATTTACTCCCCGATTTCGGACTTAGAGTTAGTAGTCTTAAATCTATTCTGTGAATACCGAAAGTAGTAAGTTTATTCTGTGAATCCCGAAAGTAGTAAGTTCACTCTGTGAATCCCGAAAGTAGTAAGTGCATTCTGTGAATACCAAATAGTAGTAAGTTTAGGATTTAGTCTTAAGTTCATTCTGTGAATCGGGCCCTATGTGAGCAGCTCAGAGGGAACAATAAGTAATGCCGGTGGATCAGATCTTTTGAGTAAAGAGCCAAGTTTTTAATTGCTTCCTGAACCCAATCTCTGAAGTTGCCGACTGAATGGCAGGCGGTAGGGCGTTCCACAGCTTCGCCGTGTTTGCTGAAAAAGTCCTGCCTCCCAAACGCGCCTTTCTGACTCGCGGGGCGTGTAACTGGAGTAGGGAGTTTGACCGTAAGAGTCTCGCCTGTTCATACCTAGGGAGTCTTGCTTTGAGATAGCTAGGACAGGTGCCACGGAGAGCTCTAAAAGCCAGAGTTAGCGCCTTGAATTTAATTCTGCTTGCCACCGGAAGCCAGTGCAGCTCGCGCAAATGCGGAGAGACATGCTGTTTGAAAGGAATGTGTTTTATCAGCCTCGCAGCCGCATTCTGCACGGTCTGCAAACGTTGAATCAAATATTTAGGTAGGCCCAAATATAGGCCGTTTGCATAGTCTAGCCTAGAAGTGACTGTCTCATGGACTACCATTTTTCGGCAGTCTTCTGGAAGAAGCACGAGGAACTTGCGCAAATTCCTCAATTTGCTTAAGCACCCTGTTGTCACCTGCTGAATGTGGGCGGAGAAGGCCAAGCTCTCATCCCACCTTATCCCCACATTTTTAGCCTTTATGCCGGGGGAAGGCGCAGGCCTTTCCCCAAAAAGATCACCTCCGTCTACCAGCATTCAATTTTAATTTGTTGGTGTTCATCCAGCTGGCAACATCGCGGAGGCACCCCTTAAATTTGCCGAAGGCTACCTCCGACACTTCTGAGTAGGGGAAGACGAGCTGGGTGTCGTCTGCATATGAGATTGCCGTGACCCCCCATTTGGCAATCATAGTGAAAAGTGGTGCCAAATAAATATTAAAGAGCAGCGGACTGAGTGCCGATCCTTGAGGGACCCCACACCCCAGTCGTTTAGGTTTAGAGAAAAAAGAGCCCAACGCCACCTTCTGTGACCGATTGGTCAAATAGGAATGAAGCCACCCAAGTGCTTTATCCTGAAGGCCAATGTCCTCTAAGCGCTGCAGAAGTCTGCCGTGGTCGACCGTATCAAATGCGGCCGATAGATCCAGGAGCACCAGCATAGCAGATGCTCCTGAATCTAGAGACCACCTAACCGACTTAGCTACCTCAATCAGGGCGGTCTCAGTGCTAAAGCCCGGCCAGAAACCCGATTGAGTTTCATGCAAGATCTTATTCTCTTCAATGAAACTATTCAATTGGCGCTGAATCAGTTTTTCCATCATTTTACCTGGGGCAGCCAATAGGGAAATCGGTCGGAGATTGCTCAAGTCCTCCGGATCTCCATTTGGTTTTTTTTTCAGGGGGAGGAGTGTGGCATGTTTCCAACAGTCCGGAAACACCCCAGATGTAATGGACATGTTCCATATATGCAGGAGAGTGGTCACAATTGACTCCGCCATCATGCTCCAGAGCTTCGGCGGACAGGGATCATCTGGAGCCCCCGATTTGCACCTCTTTATTTCCTGCAATGCCTTCTTAAATGAGATAGAGTGAAATTGCCTTAAGGTCGGGGTAGATGAGCTATTATCAACACTATCAGCCATTACGGTGGGACGAGAGTAGGAAAAGGTACCATATACTTTATTAATTTTGTCATCAAAATAATTTGAGATATCTTCACAGAGAGACTCAGATGGGGTGACTTCTGTTTCAATAATTCTAGGCTTGAAAAAAGACTGCATGTCTCCTTATTGCTTAACCAATAGTTTCGCTGCTTTTCGTGATGCACCAATCAGCCCTTACTCTGTCTTGGTCACAAGGACCAATCCCTGTGCGACACTTTTGACGTCAGCTCCTGCTCCGACTTCTGCAGCTTCGACTGACCCCTCCTTTACAAGGTTTATCGAGAAGCCGTATTTACAAGATATACAGCTGAATCGGTTAGTAACTTACACAAAACAACTCCATTTGTCTGTTTCGCTAAACAAGGTGATAGAATTTTAAATCGTACGAGTATTCTGTATTTCCAGTAGACATCGCTTACCTCTTCTCTACCACAGAATTTTTTGATTTGCCGATAAAGTAGCACCACTTCCTCTACTTTACCCTTCTCTCAAGCTCGGGTTAAGCTCTATTACTCTCCCAGCAGTAAGTTTTAAATCAGGATACACAATGATCCCTGTATTTGAAGGCTAAGATTTTATAGACTGTCCTCGCTATGCATTTATCCTTTCACACGTAAAAGTCCCTTAACTTGTGATATACGACGATACCACTGTAGCATATGACGATACTACCTTTGAAACAGACTATGCGATGTGCGACTTCACTTGCCACACTAACTCTGCCTGCAGACAGAGTGACTAGCTTCACGCAATCCTCAGAAGCCATTTCAGGACTACATATAACGTAATACAAACTCAACAGATGTTAGTCATCATTCTGTACATCAAAACCCTTATATATCATTTTATACATAATCCTAGCTAATTCTATAGCAACCAATGCTCTGCTACCAAGCTAATTACTGATGCAGCGCTACTTCGGAAATGTTTTCTAAAACCATATCACCTTTCCCTGAAGTACCAAATCATACATTACTCATCAGTGGGGCCCATGACACTGTGAGTTACTCACAAACACTTTCATCCTACTTCATGGATCGGTGTGATTCAAAGGAGAGCCGCTGGATCATTGCGGAGTGTCTAAATCAAAACTAAATATTTATACTATATACACCTGCAGTTTAAAGAGTGAAGGTTTTATTTCAAACAGTTATATTCATTTATTTCAAAGATTCAGAAATTGGGAACTATCTGTCTTTTGCTAATACTTGTGTCCTGAAACCTAAATATAATGTCTATTTCTGAATCTTTGAAATAAATGAATATAACTGTTCGAAATAAAACCTTCACTCTTTTAAGGTTACTTTTTGAATAAAGAAATAAATAAAGCGAATTAACTGTTAGACATGCTCAACTTTGCTTTTAATAAAAATTAGATAAATGGAGAATTAAGCTGGTCTTGTATTTTCCTTAGCCTAATTTTTTACTAGCAGATCCATTGACCATAATGGTGGTGTGTCTGAATAAAATGTCTCATTAATAAAAATCATAGTAAAATTCCTTTAAACTGCAGGTGTATATAGTATAAATATTTAGTTTTAGATGAGTTTTAGATGAGGATGTTAGTTAGGGAGCTAGGAGAAAATGAACTTTGGGAACTATCTGTCTTTTGCTAATACTTGTGTCCTGAAACCTAAATATAATGTCTAAGTTCATTTTCTCCTAGCTCCCTAACTAACATCCTCATCTAAAACTCATTTCTCATTCAAAGAAAAAAGAAAATGTATTCTAAGTCTTACATCTCAGGAAAAATCAGCATTCCGACAGCATCTCAGGAGGAAATCGAAAAGAGAGTTTTTCTTAAGAAAAGTCACGTCTTTTTATACCCTATATCACTAACTTTATCTATCTACAAAAGTAACTTGTCAGTACAAACTCAAGTTCTGATTGGACAATTTGAGGGTGGATGAGCATCACCTCATCATTCTAATATTCATTTTCTGTAGCATCAGCTGAAATTAAAGAGTTCATTGTTTAAAGAATGTCCAGCCTAGTCACATCCTCAACTTGTTATATGAGGTTCCTTTCCCACGTTTTGAAATTCAGATGTTCACATTTTGTTGGCAGTTATCTGGACTTTCAGGGCAAGCTGTCCTTGAACATCTCTCGATCAGGCACAGGCAGCTCACATTCAGTCTCGGTTCTAGCCACACATCTTTCACTGCCACAGTAATCGAAAACCTCAATTTTTGGGTAGGTCTCACAAGCCAGAATGGGAACTATCATAGAAACAAACGCAAATAACTGTTAATTATTGAAATATAACCCTTCTGTTTACCTCCCCCCATACTAAGGGTTTCCCTGTTAGTTATATTACCTAGCAAATAAGCAACACATATGCATGGTATGCTCACCTGTATTCATGTTTTTGCCACAAAATACATAAACAGAAAGCACGTTTATGCCGCTTTTGATTAAATTAAAGCTTTGAATTAGTAAACACCATGACAACATTACTAAATCAGTCAGTTATAGTTTTCCATGCAAGCAGATTAATATTCCCACGTGTATTCATGTGTGCATTCTATACTACGTTGATTAATATATCAAACCACACAATAAATAAAGATTACAGTTATGAGGAAATGACTTCACGAGGGGTATACAAAATTTTGTTTCTTCACCTCGCTCCATCACAAGTTATTTTCCCAAAAATAGGGAACTAACATACAGACCCTGGAATTCCTAGTCCAATTTCACAAGTTTTACACCCTTCTGGGGAAAATAACAGGCCCAAAACCAGAAACATTTACCACCTGCTAACATTAGGAAGTAAATGTTGCATCTGCTTTCTCGTTTGCCTGTACGAAGTGGATGGGTGAGGTAAGTTGTAGAAGGACAGGATCCTTTTTACTGCAGTGAAGGGAGTATCTTCTGCTCCTCCCAGCTGAATGAGGTGGGCTGGTGGGGGCCGGTCATAGCAGCTGCCCACAAATTTCTGCAGCTCCACAGGGAGGTCTGGGCCCAATATCTCCAAGCTTGGAATCATTGTGTCCGGATTTTGCAGACCTGATAATTCTAGGCCCGGACACACCAGAAAAGATGTGTTTGCAAGGTGGAGTATCCCAGTAAACTAATAATGTGGCCCTCTGTCTCTTGTGAACCTTATTCCAGATGAGCCTCTGTCCTATGCCACACTCTCCACTCACTCTCCTCCCACCTCCAGCTCACTGCTTACCCTCTGTCCCCCATGTTTAATCATCCTTCACTCGCAAGATCATTTTGGAATGTAAAATTATTTTCATTAGTTCATACATTGTGCAATGCTTTTTTAATGTCAGGGTGAATTTGTAGTACGCTCTGGATACGCAGATATAATATACAGGGGTTGCAAGATGAATGATATCTATATACCCAGAATCCTTTCAAAATTTACTGTTATGTATTTAGTATACAAAAAGGCACCTGCACTATGCCCATCAAAGGGCCCATCAAAGGAAGTGGGAACTGCCAAAGACAATTCCTATACTTTTCAAGTATGCATGCAAACATCACTTAAGCATCCTTGTTTCCACCTTAAAGTCAGACGTTCTAGCCAATGCTTTTTTTAGGTCTCGCTACGAATGCAGCAGAGCTACTTCGCTAGCGAAGACTCTATTGCTGTGGCTGTGGTGCTGGAAGGGAGACAGTAGGTGTCACGCACGGACACGAGATCTGCACTCCGTGCGTGTTCACATCTCCTGTCCCTGGAGGCTGCCAGCGTGCGCATCCAGTTTCCCTCACCTCGCTGGGTAGAGCTGTTCGCATTGCATGGGAAGCGCTGTGAAAACACAGACGTGTCTGCTGGAGACAACCAGGGGGCATATTTATAGGCTTGGTTGATGTGAGGTGAGGCAGTGTGATGGACGGCGCATGGGGTCTGGAACACCATGGCAGAGTTGAATCTGCCTGGCACGAAGAGAAGGCTGAAACTGCCAGGGTATTGTTAGAGCTGAGCTCGCCTTGGCACCAGAGAGCCTCCTTTTCAGAGAGCGGGTGACGTTCTCAGGAATATAAAGGTCCTGACGAGTAACCCTTTCATCACCGTGCAGCTGCAGTTATGCTTCCACCAATTCTGCAAGCATAAAGGTTAACCTCAAGAGAAAAGGCCTTCCTGAGAGGAAGGGCAGCAGTTTTTTTTGTTTTTTTTAACAACTGGGTGTCCTAGGCTTCAATGATTTTCCCACCCATCCTGTCCCCTGTTAAATTGGGATAGGTTTATAGCCAGGAGGAAAGTTGAGAACAGATTAAAAAGGGGCAAGCTTAACCATGCCCCGTGTGATCTTCAAACTGGGTCGGTTTTAGCTTTGATGTGGGTAGGGGCTGGCTGGAGAGTTACCTCACCTGAAGGCAGTCTGGCTCCTTAGCCCTACCCGGAGTTGGTCACATATGAGTATTTTCTGTACAAATTCATATATTGCACTGAAGGATATGTGTACTATTTACATTTGTGCATAACTGTTTCTGACCCGTTTAATTTCTTTAAGTGTTCCGGAGTTGGCAAGCGATTTCATGTTGTGTACAACCTTCATCTGAAATTTTTCTGTGACTGATGACGCGTGTTGCATCACTCAATTTGCTTCCCATACAACGTTAATTTTGTGTCAACTGCAGAGTCTTTACTCACGAATATATTTGAATTTTAGCATTTAAAATAGAAATAATAAAAAGCTACGGCCTCTTGAAGATCAAAAGTTGCTGTCTTTAATTTCGGTTTGCCCGGTGCAGGAGTGCGCAAGGGTGGCTTCGACTCCTGTTAGCAGTTACGTGCAATTTAATTTCTCCTCTGTTAGATCAGGTACTGCAGAGTTCCCAGGGGGTTGAGTAGCTCATTCAGTTCAGGTTTTTGGTTTCCATTCTGGGCCTATCGCCATATTTATCCCATTATAACATCATGACTACAAATCCCAGAAAACATAACAAAAACAAGCACTGGCAGCGCCTGTAGGTTTCGCCTTTGAGACCTATTGGCTCTGCCAATGCCCCATCGCGTAACACAACCTTAGGGTACCCCACCATACCCCATCTTGTTATATGAGTCTGTACATTAGTCTGCTACTTGTACTTAAAAGAAGCTTTAGACAGGCGGTCCCAAGACTTAGCATGTCCATTGCCAATGGCAGTGCTGGGAAGTACAAGCAAATGTTGCGGCCATCTTGGAATAGTATATATTCTATTTTCTTTTTTTTAATTCTCCTTTTTCGGAGTTAGAGATTGCAGGCTGATAACGAGAAAGTTTGCAAAAAGTGGAAGATACGAATAAAATACATACGCTCGTTTACCCCTATTATTTCAAAACAACTAGAGCGAACGTTTAAAAACTTTATGGTTCTGAGACGACCTTTATTTGCAAAGAATGAAAAATCGCGTCCAGACCGTTTACCTACATGTTCAGGTGTGTTCACTCCTTTCTGTTTACACTGCAAGTGGCCTCATCATCACCTGAAACCCTTAGCAATTCCCGGCTCTTTAGCCAGCAGTACTGTGCACAGGGGTGCCACGCCCAGTGGGCTAAAAGGGGTTCAGCCCCTCCCGTCTGCGTTGCAGCTGGGGCAGCTGCAGGGAGCTTCCAGGACAGCCGCTGGTCTTTGACTGATGTGTGCTTGAGATGGGACCTTAATGACAGCTCAGATGTCTGTGTGTAACCAGACAGTTACACAACTGAATTCTGGTTTGTGCTGGAATAGTGATCTGTAATTATAGTGCTACACTGTCAAAGCCCAGGACTGAAAGCACTGTGAATATGCAAGTTTCTGTGTATATTGTACACAGACACACTATATTAGAGAGTCTGTTGCAAAACGTACTGAGATTCAGAGTCAGATTTACTACCTGCTTATACAACGCAGTGAGCAACCAAAGTTGTGCTGTGTTGCATGAAAAGGAGAGAGTTGAACAGCCAGGGTTGGATTGGGATATAAATTAGACCCCGGGCACAGTAAAAAAGGTGCCCGGGCATCATTAAAGAGGCATCTTTTCTTAACTTCACTTAGATAAAAAACAAGCATTGTCATAGCCAATAGGTCTCCCCTTTGGGACCTTATAAGTGTTTAGTTATCCAGCACAATATCCTTGGTGCAACAACATCAAGTGTTGCACGGCTAAACACTTATAAGGTCCCAAAGGCGAGACCTATTGGCTATGCCAATGCTTGTCCTTCTAGCTGCTGATTTAACCATTGTGAGCCACTGCTGTAGTCTAACATGACATAAGGAGCATTATCAGTTATTAAAGGTTAGGCATTGTTACCTCAAGGCTATAGGCAGGGCAACTGGAATTATGTGTTTGTGCAGCTGTGGCGTTTTTCGCATAATTATGGATTTGACATATTTGCCACATAATCCATCATTTGCTGTATTATCCGAAGATTTTAAAAACAAAAAAACTTGTTTCTAGCTCAGAAGGTTCAAACGTTGCTGAACATGGAGCCACACGTGTTACCATCCAGTGGAAAGACTTTTGCAAAGGTTGACTGGTCACCTTTTTGTTTCTTATTGCTATATTTAGGTGTTAAACTTTTACTAATGAAGTGCAATCTATGTCCAAAGAGCGTTAACAAGCTTAAAAATCATACAATACATACAATCACAAAATGTGCCACCTTACGACGTATAATTTGCCTTTCCTTGCCGTGTAATCTATTCAACTGTGCCGAATAATTTGGCCTTCTCCTAATGCATAATACCAGTGGCCGTGGCTATAGAAGACTGTCCACAGCTGACCTGAGTTGGTATGCTCTCCTTTCTGTATAAACTACAGGACTGCTCTGCGGCGCTGCCTCTCAGTAGAAAAAAACCACGAAGTCCCTACAGGAGTCACAAAGTGATCTCGAATGCACAAAGGTGCCCTGTTTTTTACAACAATACCAATCTCACAATAGGCAAGAACCTACAAAGTTTAAGGAAAACATGAGAGTATAAATGCAACTCATATATAACCAGAAATCACACATTGACATTATAGGAAATGCATATTATAAAAATTAATCAACAGAGAAGAAAAAAGAAATTATATGAGAAAAAATAATTTGTGCAAACATGTATTTATTCAACGATGTTACTTTACAATAATAATCACAAAAACTAGCAATGTAAATACTTTTATGCAAAGTTAATTATATCTATAAAAACAGCATCATAAAAAAACATAAACGGCAATAGTTAAAATGTTCATCAGAACAGGGGTCGACGCAGTGTTTCGGTTGGAAATGTCAATTAGAAACCTTCTTCAGGACCAGTTCTATAAAGAAACACATAATTACTATTTCGTATAAATAATACAATTTTTGCACATACACAATCTCTGTTTATAGATATTATAGTAATCACTGTAAGCTACTGGATCACTAGAACTTTAAGACCCATTCTGGGTTTTACGGTCTGGTCTTATGGCATGTCGATTTCACAATAGAAACATCATTTTTAGTAGGTTGCTTTGTTGGTATTGTTGAAAAAACTAACTAAAAAATAGCGCACTGGATAACACTAAAGATTTTGATGTTCTATTGTAGTCTTTATGGGAGCCTATTCTATAAACAAAGTCACACCAAAAGCTTTTTACCTGAGGTTTGTTAATTCCTCGAAATTAAATAAATAAATAAAGGAGACAAAGTGCCCGTTGACTGATCGGGGTGATACGGACTCCAGTCTTCTTACAGTCTAGACGAGTCTGAAATACAAGGTGCCATCTATTAATCGCTATTTGGCCTTCTCACCAATTTATCTTTTAAGAGAAATTCGTAAAGTACCTTCACGTAATTATGTTCGTGATCACGCTTATGTGAAAGGAGCCACCAATGTTCGCTCGTGAGATTAATAGTGAATTACTAAAGGGAAGAACAAGTAAATGGAGTTTTTACCCTATTGTATTGGAGATTATTCATTCTCTTTATTTAGTAGTCAACTAAAATATTCCACTTACCAAACTTTAATTAATGGCAAATCGATACATCATGGCCTTTTTAATTGGCTTTTCTTATCGGATGTGCTAGTCTGGGGGTTATCCTCCCACTGTAAGGTAAGAAAAAAGGAATTGGATTGGCATCATTTCCCGTTGTATTAACCCATTTTGTACATGTAGGGCGTGACGAAACCATTGTTCTACTTTGTTGTATGTTCATAAAAATGACCCGTGGCTGCCTCTCAGTACACATCAACATGCTTGTAGAATTGCTTCTAATAAGGCAATGACTGTCATGTGACTTCTTTTAGCAATCTGCTCCCAAACGTAGGAGCAAGTGGGAGACAGAGATAGTTGAAGCTACATGGAAGGAGGAGCTTCCACAACACCGCAACTTAGAGCCCGTATGTCTAATATAGAGTTCATCAACAAGTCATAGTGAGATAGAAAAAAAGAAATCACGTTGATTTGTCACAAAAATAAATCGTTTATATTCAGTTAATAAAGCATGTAAGGCTGCGTTTGTACATCACTGGTTTCCATAATGAATTGCTACTTATAAAGAAATAGATTCCAAGTTCTGTTCTTCATAGCCTGCGCGCTATATTACCTTATTCGACAATATTTTTGCCAAATCATAGCTGTTCACAAATATACTTCGGTCTGTTCGTTGGGTATACTTTTTTAATAACTACATTTTCCAGTGTTGTTCCCCAAAGGAATCTGCTGGTCTCGTACTGGGTGCCTCTTCGTGTAAGCACGTCGTATTCAACATCTGTAAAATGAATGACTCTATTGTCAAAGATGGCGGGATACTTATGAGACGTCCAGACATGCATATGTCCCGAACAAATGAACGCCCTTTTGAAGTTTTGACTTGGGTTGGAAACGTAACATTATGCCACTTCAAGGAAACGTAACATTATGCCACTTCCAGGAAACGTAACATTATGCCACTTCCAGACTCAGCGCATATATATTCATCTCTTCTGTAGACAACGGAGCAGCGATGGCAGCTCAACCCTCCTTCTCCGTGTACACAATGAGCATCTTTGTGGGGTTCGGACCCTTGAACTGTAGATGCCGAGTTCCCCGCAGCCATCTCATGTCAGGCTGAACGCGTCTTTGAAGCTGCCTCCAGACAAATGCTTTCTGGAATGTTTCAAGCAGTTGGGCTTTAATTCGAGACAGAGCACAAGTGTAACAACTGAACCCAAAGTAACTTAAAAACTCTCACCACCATACCGGCCCATCTTTTTCAAAGCGCACATTTTACCTCCTCCTGTTAGCTAATGACATCATGTCTGATAGGAATCTGGAAATGGAGATCTTGACAGCAGAATGGAACTGCATTCTAATCTTTGTGCAACGCATTCCAACTCCCACTGCGACCTTTCACCAAGAATGTTTTGTCTCTTCTGTGTTCATAGTACTACTTTTGAAAAATGAGGCTGACGTTTAAGAAACTGTTTTCTACTATGGGGAAGAAGTTAATGATACGAGAGGTGTAGGAGCAGGGATTTGTCACCATGCATCATCGTCACTGAAAGCAGATGAAAAATAAACACTAATATAATTCAGAGAGTATGCAGAATGTTATAGTTTATTCGATTTTGAGGAGAATGAAAGCTCCAAATAGTAGAAACGTTTTTGTATGGATGTTATTTTCCGACTTGAAGTATACACCTGGAAACGATTATTCAAACAACTTTAAGAAAATGATTTGAAGATATACATATAGGTCAATTTATTTAGATATTGCTGCTTCGCTATTTTTAATTTCAAAACATTCTGAACCCAAGCCATCTGTATTATTTTTGTAAGCATTTCATTTTTCCAGAATTTCTACAGTGTGTAATTCTAAAAAGCCTTAAAACAAATCGGTTTGTGAGACCTGGCATCCATGGCATGGTTTGCCCTTACTTTTTGGCTTCTGACCTCCTGTTTTGATGACTTTATTTTTGCTGGCTTTAGGATTCTGGGCACTTTACCACTGCTAACCGGTGGTAAAGTGCATATGCTCTGTACTCAAAACATGGTAACATTGGTTTATCCACAATTGGACTATATAATTTTCTTTTAAGTCCCTAGTAAAGTGCACTATATGTGCCCTGGGCCAGTAAATTAAATGCTTCTAGTGGACCTGTAGCACTGAATGTGCCACCGTCTCAGTAACCCTTTAAAAATGGCTCAGGCCTGCCACTTCAGAGCCTGTGTGTGTAGTTTTAATCTGCTATTCCGACCTGGCTAGTTAACCTACTTGGCAGCCCCAAACCTTCCTTTTTAGCACATTTAAGGCACCCCTAATGTAGCCCCTAACTAGCCCCACGGGCAGGGTGCAGTGTATTTAAAAGTTAGACACGTGCTTTTAAGTTTTACATGTTCTGGTAGTTAAATACTCTTCATTACTGCAATGTCTTTCTCTCCCATAGATTACCATTGGAATTGCCTTAAACATCTTTTAACGGCTTTACCGTGGCAGCAATTCCGGTTTAGCGGAGTGGGCGGGGCCTCGTCGGCCAACAGACTTGCGCAGCACTATGGAAGTAGTGCTTGCGAAGGCTATTGGTGGACGAACGCATGGAAGGGGTTAAGTGTAATTTTCAATTGGGAGCAGATAGAAATTTGGAGTTTGGTGTCTCTAGACTCATAATTTAAAATGACAATTTATGGTGAAGTCGGATTTTAAATTATAAATCTGAATATGAAACTTTTAGACAGTTGGCATTTTCTTACTTTTATCATTCTGTACCTCCGCCTGTCTGATTACATATCTGGGTTGGGTGATAGCTGGGCTGTGGACAGTCACACAAAGGGAGCTGGGGTGTGACATTTGCAACCTGATGGCCCATCACTAGACTGATGAGCCTTCCTGAGGTGGATTGGGAGAAAAGAGCTGCCACTTACACCAGAATAGGGATGTGTTTGTCCCCATAACAAAGAGCTGCATACCTCCCTTAAGCGAGTTTGGAGACAGGGCAGGCAAGGCAGGGACCTTGTGATTTTCAAAGGCCTCTTTGATGTCTCATCCACTTCAATGACATTTTTGAGTGTAAGTAGTGAACCCCTGACACCACCAAATCAGAAATGTGCTGCAACAGAGGACATTCTGCTGGAAGATGAGCTGATGTGCTGTAAAAGGGATTGCTAATTTGCTACCAGCATTTCTGTGTTGCCCTGCTGCCTGATGGTGGCTGTGCTGTAGGAGGGACGTACACTTGGCTACATGCTCTGCTGTATTGGCCTACTGCTTTTTGCCTTGGAGTGAGAGGGACTGGACCTGCTCTCTACATCCTTACACCCAAGTTTCTCCAAGGGCTTGCTGGCTTGCCTTCTGCTTTCTGAAGTCGCAGCAACACAAAAGACTTCTTGCAACTCTCCTGGTGGTGTTGGACTCTGTCATCTGTGAGTCTTACCCTTGCCTGAGGTGCCCTCCAGTCCTGGTCCTCAAAATGAGTTCTGCAGCTACTTTCTCCCAAAAATGGTGCATTGTTGTCTTTGCGCTAGTTGGAACTGACACATCGCCCTTCAACGCCGACGCTGAAGCTGTTTGACGACAGTGGTTTCACAACCTGAACTGCCCGATGATGATGTTCTGCATGGCTCAACAACGACGCATTGCCTGCATTTCAATGGAGCTCTATGGTGACGCAAAGTACCGACTGGCAAAAAAGATTGACGCAAGGTACTTTTTCAACAGACCCTGCATGGGTTCTGTAGCTGGCCTGCCCTCCATCGTGGTCAGCGTGGATTTGCACTAGACCCTCGCGACCTCAAGTATCCTTTTGGCCGTTAGTGACTTCTAAGCACTGTTTTTGCATGTAATCTTTAAAAATTAATTTCTCAAGTTCTACTTATTGGAGTTTTGTCATTTTGGTATTATTTACTATAAAAATATTCTCTGTTTCTAAACTGGTGTGGAGTCTTTTTGTGCTGTTTTCACTGTGTTACCGTAATTAAAGTGTGCGCAAATACTTTACTCATTCCGCTTAAGTTAAGTCTGACTGCTCTGTGTCAAGCTACCAGCAGGTGAGCACTGGTTAATTTAGGTTGTGCATCTGACTTGTGGTGACTAGGATTGTGGCTCCTGCTTTGACAGGGTGTATACTCTTCCAACCAGAAACTTCGATTTCTAATACAGTTTTAAAAATCTCACAGCAAATTTAAGACAAAAATGATTTTTAAAATTGACTAAAAAAACAGGGGTAGGAGTAGTTTCAAAATCATATGGAAAATCCCTTCAAGAAAGGAGATGAAGTTCTCCAAATGCATTTGACTTCATGAGTCAAAATTTAACCCACCTAGGTCACCGACGCTGATAACTGTAAGGCAAACTAACTCAAAAAGCATTAGTACATAGCATGTGTACTGCATAGTACATTAGCAGTATATATTGAGAACGTTTTAGCACACCTACTACTATATAGACAAATACAAGACTCTTTGAGGAAACTTGCTGACATTTCTGCAATCTCAATTGACTGCTACCCGCGGCTCATCACAGATCTGACCTTGTGAACCAACTTCAACTGTGACAAAGTGTCACAGATCAATAAGAAAACCGAAAACAGCAACAATAAAACTCAAAAAAGAATGTGGAGTATTGAGGCAACTGCCTCGGTATCCAAAACACACAACTGTCAGAAGCCATCTGACAGACTAAGAGAAGACCCAGACTACACCTACCACTACAGCATGAATTTTTGGAGTGGTAAAAGAGAGAGCCTGATTTATGGTTTAGAGGATGGGATACTCTGTCACAAATGTGATGGATATCATGTATGCCAATTTACCAATTCCAGAGGATAAAAGGCACTTGAAATATGGCAGATGGGATATCTGTCCCATCTGCCAAACTCAAACTCAGGCCACGAAACCTTTAACAGTTTGAATTGGAAGAAGAACTCTTATGCGTGAATCCATGCAAAGGCCAGTATCTGACAACCCTCAGAAGACCCACTAAGTAAACCTTGCCTTTATATTAGCTGTCTGTAGGCAGGCCTATTGTTTTCAAATACACAATAGTTACTTAGAGCAGGCTTCGGAGTCAGCCACTTGTTCATGATTGAATGGCTGTGTTACCTATTTCAGGTGTCTGCTCTTTATCCAATGGCATTCCTTCCTATTCTTATGGTTGACATCTTTGGCCTCACAGTCCTCTGATTGGATGAGTTGTATCATTCAACTGCAAACTTGAGTTTTTTTTAAAGTTTTGCTTTCAGAGAGATTCAGCTGTCTAGCAAGAGCAAATTGTTACTCAAAACACACTATGCATAAACATACACATACCTATTTTGTTAATACAATGGAAAAGGAATCCCCGTCGTTTTCATTCAGACCCTCCTTACTTGTCAGCCACAAGAGGTGGGTGTTAAGCACCTTTGGAAGCACCAGTCAGATTCTTGGCACAGATATTTTAGTTTTGTCCATCTGACAAAGGACAGGGACCCGTTCAGCAAGATGAAAGTGATTGCTTTTGCTGGAGACTTTCTCTGTTCCAAACTGCAACCTCACATTTGATACTTGTAAGTTCAAATCTTTATTAGTGTAGTCCCCTTCCAGAGACAAGAATATACCATCCAACAAAAATGTAATACAAAAGAAATTAATATTGTGCGAAATTAGTTTAAAGTGCAACTTTGTCGCTAAAAAAAATTAACCTAAAACATCTTTAAAGGCGTTTTCTAAATATAAAAATATGAGAGCATAACTTTTTATTTGTTGTTGGAGTTAAAATTTGGGATAGGATGTCTTCTTCATTAGACACATTCAAATGGGAGAAACAGGGATCTAAAACATTTGTACTATGACGGACAAGCTCTGGACATGTAAAAACATAGAATTCAGATCCCTCATGCCCTCATGACAGAGGGGACAAATATGTTGTTTCATACGAATTCCTTTTCAAGCCCCTCCCACAGCTGCCAAAGGCAAACCTTCAGCTCTCAAAAAGAATATAGGGGCATATTATCAAGAACGGGCGTTACATTATCGCCGCTTTTATCGGCAGGACACTGCCGATAAAGCATCGATAATGTGCTTGATAATATGCTCTATGAATTCCACTCGAAGCCCATGTTTCACATCTAACATGGGCTTCGATTGGAATTCATAGAGCATATTATCAAGCACATTATCGCCGCTTTATCGGCAGTTTCCTGCCGATAAAAGTGGCGATAATGTAACGCCCGTTCTTGATAATATGCCCCATAGTTCTTCTAATAAAATGTGCATAGGCCATTAACAAATATGATTGTATGTTACCCAATATTGATGTAGATAAAATAACCTTACAACGTTTTAAAGAAATACAAACTATTTGTCCAGTTTAAAACTAACAAATGGGATACGCCTTTTTAAAGCAAGCTTCAGGTGACTAGATTTCTAGGTCAAGAGATATTCAAAAGGAATTCATGCGAACTTAATGCATATAGTAGATTACCTTTAAAAACGTGTAAAACTTTCCTGTCTCAAATCAATTCTTCCTGTAGGATCCATCGCAAGGATCCCACACTGGAATGTAAAATTTTAAACCCCCACCTCGCTAAGGCAGCACCAAATTAAAACATAAGCACTTGGGTTCCATAATTCTAGTTGCAAGGCTTTAAATAGTATATTGTGAGCAACATTAAGAAATCAACATAACGTTTTCCCCTTTGTTTTTTGCACTGATGGCCAATGTTTATATATAAATATATTTTATCCCATAGGACAAAGTTGGCTGGGTTTTAGCTATATAAATCTTTATAAGATATGTTAAAATGTTTCCCAACAGATTTATAAAGTTAGTTACTACAGTATGAGTCAGGGCTTTTGAGCAGGTATGGGCAATATGCGGTTTTGTACATAAATTCTGAGCAAAGAATCTACTAAGATAAGGTTTCTCATGGATCAGACAATTATTCCCCAGTTTCCAGTGCTGTGAGATCTTTTTCTTAATTTCAGCAAAAACTATAATTTTGCTTTTCTGTACTTTATTTTAGGAAAATGATTTTCCTGAGAGCAGATCAATTTCATTATGGGCCACTAAAAATCAAATCCAATAAAATTAAGGAGTTAATGACACCTAAAACTGTTCAATTTGGAATGAACATTATTAATGTAACAGGAATAATTTGGTAAGTCATTTAAATACAGGAAGAAAATTAAAGGGGTCAAATGCCCTGGGGTAAATGGGGTAGAAAGGGGTTTTAAGCCATTTTCAGTCATAATGGGATCATAAAATCCTCTGTCTCCCTCCAGCATCACCTATGACAAGTTGATGTGTGCACTGACGTTACTATAATCAAAAGAGTCTTTCATAACCCCATCGATGCTAGTTTTTGTGATAGAAGTGATATCGAAAAATATAGAAATGCAGCATAAATGGGCTGATTTTTCTGCTTTACAAATTTGCCAAGAATAGTTTGGAGAACTGCTATATTATCCTGTGTAGAAAGATTCTTTCTGATACCAGAGCGTTCATTCAATCAAACATTCTCCCTTTCTGCCCAATCATTGAGATGTTTGTGAGTTCTCTTTGCACAGATCTTGCTAACAGCCCCAATAAAAATGATTTGTCTATAATCTTGAGCATTAGCTTTGGGTCCTTTTTAGTACAGAGGGAAACTAATACTCCCAGTTCAAGCTGTAACTAGGTTACCAGAATGATAACAATATGCAAATAGGTGCTACATGATGAAACCCCAGCCCATTGCATTCAACTTCAGCACTGATATCTGGATATCATCAGGTCCCATCGCTCCAGAACACCTGGATGTAAAAGTGATATATTTTTGATATGTACTGCTGATTGAACAAAAGATGAAAGGCCATGCTTTCCTTTGTTGTGAGAAATTCAATTGAAAGTTTAAAAATAGTTGAGTTACCTTCGTATAATTGACCAAGAAATGACAACCGTTATTCCTGAGAAATGTCACTAGGTGAAGGTTTCGATCTCATTTGACACATAGGGGCCGCTTATGATGTCGGTCGAAAAGCCTCTGACTTATGTCTCCCTCCCTCCCATCTTCCTCATTTGTCTTCACTTTCCTCTTATTCCCATTCCCCTGTCATCAAATCCTGCATAATTTTTTACTCTGATTCTTCAAGTCATTATGTTTGCTAGAGCAGATATTCTTGTATCTCAAACGTCAGGTATAATGACCATACAGACCCCACCATTGACAGTTTTGACCTTTGTTAGTCGATGAGGAGAGTGGATAAGGAGCTTTCATTTACATTAATTTCCATATACAATGAAGACCATTTGGAGCTTCACATGAAATGACAAGGAGAGTTAAAGTGAGTCAAAAAAGGATTTATTAACAAATTTAATTCGAATCAGATCATTAGTCATTAAGTATACCAAAATCAGATATCAATATTGCAGGTTTAGATAATGAAGACGTTAATATTTCAAGATATGATAAAATAGAAAATTAGTAAGCAAACAAACAGGATGCAGAATGTACAAGTGTGTCCCATAAAGGAAATCCCTATTCTAAATTAAGGTAAATTAAGATGATAAAGGCATCCTGGTTAAACAAAAAGGATAAGGTGTCAGCTTCAGAAAACCAAATGAAGGATTCTGATGAAGCAATAGGAATACTCAGACATGAAGCCTTTTGCACTCCAATTGTCGAGATTCGCAGAGGTGAGAAATATTTTCTCATTCAAAATCAATTAGCATTTCTCTAATGTACAAAGTGTGTGAGAGACAGTAAGCAGGAAAGTTTGGACTCAGAGAGATGGGTGAACACACATCGGACTTGGGCTCTGCGTTATCTCCACTCCTTTTTAATATCTATCTGCAACCGCTTGTGGAGACTTTGACACACATGGACTGTCAGGTCTTTAATAACGCCGACGGCACTCAACTCCTTATCCGGATTAGTAACTCCCGCCAGGCTCAGGAGTCGGCCAAAAAGCTGCTCAGACTTCACAGTGAACTGGATGACGGCCAATTCACTGAAAATAAATCCTGATAAGACCGAATTGCTCGTCATTCCAATAAGTAATAGTCCCTGGTGTGACCTTTTTTGGCCTCTGGAACTAGGTGCAGTTCCGGTACCAGTCCCGGTTGTAAAAAGCCTAGGTTTGAAAATTGATTCTGAGTTATCTATGTCCAGCCAGGTCACCACGGTGGTAGGAACCTGTATAGGACTACTTAGGCCGTTACGGAAACTTGCTCCTCTCTTATCAACATCTTCATTACAGTCAATTGTTTCCGCCACTGTCATCTCTAGGCTGGATTACGGGAATGCCCTTTACATTGGCCTTCCCCAGAAACTTATCAGGACATTGCAGGTGGTGCAGAATGATGCGGCTAGGCTCATTTTTAGACTTCCTAGAAAGACACGTGCTACCCCTCTGCTATATAAACTACACTGACTTTCCATTAAACAGAGAGCTCACTTTAAGGGCTTATGCATTGCCCACAAGTCAAAATACGGCCAGGCACCTAGGTATATAAAAGATCACCTGGAGAAATATGTTTCTGGCTGTACATTGCGATCATCTGAGGCTGCCATTTAGCAACCCCCAGGTACACCTCTAAATCTAAAGGGGGTAGAGCATTTTCTGTTTTTTTTCGGCAAATCTGGAATAACTTACCTGAGTACCTGCGCAGGGAACCGATTCTCCTCACTTTTAGGAAACATTTCAAAAGGTTCCTATTTAGAGAGATGTTAACTACTGGTATAATTTCTGCCACCGCTGCTGCCTTTCCATCTGCCCAGTGACTTTTCTCTACAAGCGCTTAGAGACCTGAAGGTGATTTGTGCCAAATGAAAGTCATATAACATGCGATAAATACAGGAACTTTTCCAAGTCACCGAAAGAGAGGAAATTGACCTTGTTTGTACCAGGATAGCAATCATAATTTACAATAACCTCTAAACCAAGAATGCCTGTACAATGAAAGCCTCACAACAAAAGTCTTCACCATGACTGTTTTTACAATGAAATTTTTTACCACAAGTATCCCTTTATCACAGATGCCTTTTGTTTGACCTGGCACCATTGGCGTGGGTGTCCCTTCGATTTTTTGCTGTTACCTCATATGTTTTTGCTGGTTATAGATGCTTTGGGCACTGTGACACTGCTATTCAGTGCCACAGTGCAAGTGCTCCCTATTGTAAATTGATGTATGGATTAGTGACTCCATGATTGGCTGGTTTGGTTTACTTGTCAGACCCTAGTACAGTGCACTGAGTGTGCCCAGGGCTTGTAAATCAAATGCTGCTGGTAGGCTTACCGCCGCGGGGTGGTAACATGACATTACTGTTGAACAAAGAGGAGCTTAAATCAATCATTCAGTTCAACTCCATTCAAAACGGACTCAACAGATCTGAAGATTGGACCAATCTGCTGTAAGGCACACCAACCTGCTGGTCCTGCACCACAATTTTGTGCCTCCCTTCAGTTCTCAGTAAACGTATAAACCAGCTCTCCTACTTTTGAACAATTACAGACAATATACCACCAGCTAGCTGGACCTTCCCCTAACATGCAAGAAAATGTAACCAACCGCATGTGTTTAAAGTTTTTTATGTACTTTATTGATAAGCAAAAGTTAATCGTACTGTGTATTCACATAGTCACTTGGAACACAGTAATGGTTTTTATGTTTTTTATGTACTTTATAGATTATGCAAATGTTATTCGTACTGTGTATTGACAGAGTCACTTAGAACACCCCCAAGTGTCCCCTGCACCTTCACTCCCTTCCAAAATGGCACCCATACTGTGGACGCCTTACCGTTCCAAAATGGCGCCCACACGCCAGTCCACTTCTCGATACTAGTCTGTTGTTTATTTCTAACCTCGGCACGCTAAACGCCGACACAAAAGCGTCCTCGCTGCGCACCCGATTCTCCACCATCGAGTGAGTAGGACGGGACCCTGCACAATACGAGACCCTACTAAGGTAACATGCCCCGGCCCGCCGTCCTATTAAAACGGCTCTCCCTTTATCCTGTGTCTGAATTCCTCCATTCCCTCTTTCCAACAGGACACGATGATAGCGGACTACTTAATTTTATAGCCGCCATCCCGGAACCACCTTGGCTCAACCACTCAATTGAGCTTCAGTAACAAGTCCAAGGTAACTCGACGTCCCGATATGCCCCTCTCACCTAATTTAATTCTATCGCAGACAGCCTTTGACTCTCCTCATTAACTCCATAGACTACCGGCCGAGGACAAGCCATCTCAAATTGATAAGTTTGTGTCCCGTCCCCCAAATTACAGAAGCTTCCAAGGCTCCGCTAAGACACCCTAAGGTAAATGTTTCTATTTTTACCTCTGTGTCCACGGCACGTCTCTACATGTGCAACCTCTTAAACCCCTACCCTTAATATCAACAGGTGATTGACGCTACAGCTTACTCCTTGACTCCAGACGCCCACCGAAGCACATTCGCCTTCCGGGTGGGGTCAGTACCATAACAATTTTTGTTTCGACATCAGCGGCGCTCCTCACGCAAACACTTCAGACAGTTGTGGAATGTCACCACAGTCCTCCGTTGCACTGAGTAATAGCTTACTTGCGGAACCCTCTAAAGGGTTCATGTCTAGATGTCCGCAGAAGCTCACCCCTCCACCGGGCCGTCCAGTACTGCACTCATTAAAGTCACGACGTCAGTCGGGCACTGCAAGCAACCCTTGACAGGCATAATACCCTAGACAGTTGTGGAATATCACGACAGTCATACGTTGCACTGAGCAACTCGCTCACTTGTCGAACCCTCTAAGGCCTTGAGTCTAGATGCCCGCCGAAGTTCACCCGCCCACCGGGCTGATTAGTACTGCACTTAACAAAGTCACGACGTTAGCGGGGCACTGTATGCAACCTTTGACAGGCATGATTGTCACCGCAGCGACCTTCCTTCCGCTTCACCGAGTGCTCACTCACTTGCCGCACTTAGCACTACAGAACCCCCAATTGTCCCTTCTCAGACGGACAACCCACCTAGTCACATATCACCTCTTGCATCGTCGTTGACCACACAACCCTCACTGCCTCGCAGTTCACTGGAGCACCATGTCACTAAATGTGATGAAACCACGTGTAAATTGATGACATGTTCTACTCTTAATGTAAATGCTTGACACCTATTTTGTTCCCTTTTTCCTCCTGTTTACTCCCACAGGCGTTTAACAGTTCAGGCAATAGTATAAATACTAGTCCTGAAGATGATCCCAGTTAACAATTGGAGCTAGGGATCGAAACGTCACGTCGACTGTTGTAACAGAACTGCATGTCTCTAATGTGTATATCAAATGCAGTAACTGTTTGTGCGCGCTCACACAAGATTGCATTGTATTGTAAGCCGCCTCTTGCTCCAACACTGTTGCCTGTTTAAACTTTCCTTATTCTCTTTATTGTTTTTCCCTTGACTTGGTACAGGCTTGTGCCCAGTTTTGCTTATTCATGTTGTGTCTCATGTATTTTGTCAACTTTCCAAAAAATCCCCTAAAATAAATAAATCATTGTCCGGCTGGACATTGGAAACTAAGCCATAGTTCTTATTTAAGTCTATGTTTGCCACTTTCACCGAAGTATTTGCTAAGCTCATGACCTGTGCTCTTGATAAATTTACGAATTACCCGAGGTCCTCAGCTACCTAACACGGGTTCCCTTGTTCAATATACTGCTGGTGGGCTTGCAGCACCGGTTTTACCACCCACAGAAGAAGCCTGTAAAGTGTGTCTCAGGTCTGCCATTGCAGAGTCTGTGTGCAGTCTGGTACTGCCCTGTTGACTGGCATGTGCACCCACTTGCCAGCCCCTAAACCTTCCCTTTTCTGCATATTAGTCAACCCTATGGTAAGCCCAAGGGAAGGGTGCATTGTAGGTAAACAGTAGGACACTCCCTGATGTGTGTGGCATGTCCTGATAGTGAATGACAGCCATTTTCGTTTTTCACTATTGCAAGGCTACCTGTTCCCAAAAGGCCAGAATGGGCAGTTTGATTATAACATCTTATAATCCTAACTGACTCAGGGGATTAGGTAGAAATTCGAGTTTAGTATGCCTGAACTCAGAATGATAAAATACATCTTTTAGTGAAGTTAATTTTAACATTCTGTGTTTAAAAAAACACTTTTAGAAAGTAGGTACTTTCTTGCCTAACAATCCAAGCCTGCCTCTGCTAGGTTGTGTATTCCTTGTCTGGAGTTTGAGTGACAAGGGCTGGGGGATTCCAGGAGACAGGGTGAGTCAGCACAGGGCTGAATAGACCCATCTGCATGTAGAGTGAGGGGAGGGGAGCACCTGGGACATGACTAGGGCTGTGCCTGCCTTCCACAATGCTGGCTCCACCCCCTCTGGTACGGCTGATGTCCCTGGCCTACACTATTAAAGGAAGAGAAGGAGCCCTGTAAACAAAGTGCTCCAGGACTGCACATAACTGGTTTGGACTAGGCAAGACACTCCCTGCCTTCAGGGACAAAGGATTTTGGTGTATAAAAGAGGGGACCCAGACCCCAGAACTTCTGGGAAACAAGAAGAACCTTTGCTGAGGAGAGGAACCAGAGAGAAACTGAAGGAGGACACTATCCCTAAGCTGAGTGCTGTTTGGGGGATTGGCCTGCAGTGGTTGCCTGACTGCCAAAGAAAGAAGAAAGGACTTTGTGCAACTTTCATCATCTTGTAGAAGATCTCCAAGGGCTTGGAAATAGAGCTTGCCTCCTGCTGTAGTTTCAGGGATAACAGACTTCACCAACCAGCTCCCCTGAATTCCCCTGCTGGGAAGTTGAAGTGCCTGCTGTTGTGCTGGGCCTTGTGAGAGACTGTGTGTCGCTGGGAGCTGGAAGCAAAACTCACTGAGAAGAAGCGTGACGCTGCTGCAGCCACTGTTGTTGCATCACTGAAAAAGGGTGCTGCCGTTGTCGCATCCCATCACCGAACCGCCTCACATCGCATCACCGAAGGGCATTACTTTGCCAGAGAAGAGTGTCGCCTTTGCAGCAGATGCCGTGGCATCACTGGAGAAGCGTGTCGCCGCCGCAGCTGCTGTCATCGCATCACTGAAGAAGGGTGCCGCAGCTTCCGCTGTCGCATCGCATCGCATCACAGACGCGCCTCGCATTACCGGAGAAGAGTGTCGCAGCAGATTCCATTGCATCACCGGAGAAGTGTGTCGCAGGGCCTGTCGTGGCTCAGAAGATTCACTGAGTCACCGCATGGCCGTCGGATGTGCCCGCATCGCCCCGTCATTGTCGCATCAAGAAGAAGCCGCCATTTTGTTGCATCGCACCAGATCGTCATCGCATCACTGCGCTGCTGGTCACATCGCCACAGAAGCGCAGTAAGAAACTAACGCATCACCTCCCCACGTGGAGAAGAACCGATGCATCACCATCCCCTACGCAGCAGTAGGGAACCGACGCATCACTGTTCTTGCATGTACGGAACCAACGCATCACCTTCCCTGCAACTCATTCATTGTATAGCGTTACGCATCCAAAGGTACATTGAACATAAAGTGTCGTATTTATCATCCAAAGTGAATCAAGCTATTTCTACCATTCTAAAGTACAGTACAGTTTGTGGTCTTGTGTTAAGTCCATATAAGAATACTTATTTTTATAATACAACCTGTGTGGTGTCCATCTGTAGTGTTGTCACTGTATTACTGTATGTGTTCACAAATGCTTAACGCACTGCCTCTGAGATTAGCCTGTCTGCTCGTGCCAAGCTACCAAGGGGGTGAGCGGGGGTTATTTTAGAAGTGTAACCTCTTACCCTGATTAGACACAAGCTCTGTGAACTAGAGACCCCCAAATCTAACATTGGTGGTCAGCGGTGAGGATTCTGGACTTGCATTTGTGACTCATATACAGTGATTGGTGAACACTACTAGTGAATGCAGACCAAACGCAACCACATACATTTTGATAGATTGTTTTTCCTGGGATTTTTGATTTTTGACAAGAACTACCAAGTTTAGCCACCATGAGTAAAGCAGCATCCATTGCATCCGAGGATTGGGATTTTGAAGAGGAGAAACTAGAACAGCTAGGCAGCTAAAGCACTTCTGCAGGAGATTTAAAGTTGCTATGACCGGTCTCACCAAGAAGGATGAGTTCCAAAAGGCGCTAAGGGCCTGAGTGGAAGCAAGGAACACCCCTGAGCATGTGGAGGGGGCTGAAGAGGCAGAAGAGATAATGGGTCCAGGGGGGAGGAGAGCACCTTCCCCAGCAGTTAGCAGTGTTTCTGCCAAGGGCCTGTCCCCAGAAGAGCTGGAGGACAGGGAGAAAAATAGTATACACGAAACGGAGCTGGCCAAGCTCAAGATGGGTGGGCAGTTGGAGTTAGAGAATAGGAAATTGGCCCTAGAGGAAAAGAGGATGCCATGGGAGCATGAGAGAAGTTTGAGGGAGTTGGAGTTAAAAGCTAGGAGCTTAGAGATTACTCCCACTGGTGGCAGCACACCGCCCATACCTGTTGAAGCAATGGTGTATATACCTAAGGATGTAGTTAAAGAATTTTATAAAAATGATGACATTGGGTAGTGGTTCAAGGCCTATTATGTAGCCATGTCTTCCCAACGGGTCCCTGAGAAGGATTGGGGAGCGGGGTTGTGGGGGCAGTTCCTTAGTGAGGGGCAGGATACCTTGTTAGACTTCCCATCTGAAGTCCACAATTCTTATAGCCATATGAAAGAAGCATCGATGTCCAGGTATGGGTTGACTCCGGAACTGTATAGGCAGAGGTTTAGGAATTGCAAAAGCAGAGCATTGAATGGTTGGGTGAAGGGTAGCAAAGTGAATGATTTTTAGGCGCTCTTTGATTTAATTGCATGGGAGCACTTGTCATGAAATTGTTTTCCAGAGCTACACCAGCAGGCTGACCAACCCTAGGAAGCTTGCTGAGGAGGCGGACTGCTGGGCGAGCACTCGGGTCCACAAGGGTCATGTGGGAGACTCGGCCAAGAGTGGGCAGGGTCCCCCGCAGAAGAGTGGGGGGGACAAGGGTAAACAGATGGAGTTCCAGAAAGGGCCCCAAAGTAATCCCTAAGGGAACTACAACCCCAATAAACAAAAACACAAAATGCCAAAAGGTAAATACCTAGACAATTACTTGACAAAAAAAGTTCATGATTTTCGAACTCCTAACAGGAACATAACCTCAAATTTCTCTTTCTTTACTGAATGAAATACATTACCATTATTTACATAGCATTAAAAACAGACATGTTCTCCTACGCAAAAGATAAAAACAAGCAATTAGAAACATTTAAAAAACATCATCTGATAAACATTATTTACTAAACATTGTTTTATTTCAGAATAAAGTGAATTTTCATCAGGTAGACTATTTTCTCTCCAAAAGGAGTAACAGATTATTACAATTTTGGAAAGGGGACATTTATTGTAAGGAGAGATTTACTGAGCTCAGGATTCATTGGAGGTGTGTGGACTAGTTCCCAGCCTATTTCAAAGGCAGCGCCTTTACTCTTGGTAATATTGTTGGAAAGAAAATTAAGCATAACCATTCTGCCTCTGCTGCAGAGCTAATAGTAAGAGAAAAAGGTGTAAAGCATAAAGACAGGTAGTGATCCTCCAATGAACCCTGTAGCTCAGAAGTAAGGTAGGCAACCCAGAACATTTCAATGCATGTTGCTTGTAGCATGGCCACCATTCCAAATTTGAAAGGAATGGAGTAATGTATAAACAGGCGAGTAATCCACAACCATTAAACCCCTTAAATATATTCTGATATTAACACTTCCCCTGAACTAAAAAATCCTTTAACATGAAATGTCCCTAGTATATGATAACAAAAACCCGCATAAATAGATACTACTATTTACTCCCCTGCATAACACTGTAACCCAGGAGAATAGTGAAATCTGATAAGCAATGGTACATTTAAATCAACGTCCCATCCATTTAACCAGAAATATGCTATTCACACTAAAATAATTAACACATCAGCACCCTGATGTACGTCTTGCTAGCTAACATATAAAGAAAAAAAGTGATTACTTTTTTGGAAAAAACATACTCTTTTAACATAGGAGTTAAGTTATCAAGTGATTCTATCGTCTTTATTCTTCGTCAATGTTTTTGTTAATAAGACAAACATTTTAAAAAAAGATTTTTTTTTTAAATTTATTATTGAAAAACATCTAATGTTAACTCCCATTTTTAACAAAAAATAATAAGAATAAAACAACTGACCCAAAGAGCGTATATGCTAGCAACTTGTAGGGGGATGAAGAACTGGATAAAATATGCAAAACATAAACTATACGGTTATTTAACATATAGTAACCTCCCTACATCTCTTCTTCCAAGAAATGACCTATCTTTATGCTATTTTAAGCACATCAGATTGTTCTTACCTGACCGCACCTCATCTGTGCTTCCTATCTTGACCACAACAGTACGACTGTAAGAAAGTCCAGTTGCATAGATATTTAAAGACCTGTTTCTACCATAGGAATGAAAGGGAAAATGTGAACCATGGGAAAAACATAAAATTATTGTTTTTCTTATCAATATTTATTTTTAAAAAGTTGAAATGTAAGTAAAAATACAATTATTTGTTTTAAATTAAATGTTTTATGTATTTTATTATTAGAGAAAGAAACATTTAATACAAATTTGAGAGGCTTGTTTCTATATATAATAGTTTAATATATTATTTTAATTATTAATATGGTATAATCTTCACTTTGAAATTATGTATTTTTTTCTAAATTAATTTAAACAGTTTATTTGTTTTATATATATTATCACTCAAATACCCAAATATGTAAGTTCAAACATTAATACTTGAGTAATAATACATGTTCCTACCCATTACACCCACAACCCTTACAGATAAATTAATACAGGTTTTATAATAAATACCTTGATACTAATACACTTGCCACCCACTACCCGTACATACCTCTCTTAAAACTATTATGATTAAAATGGATGTGTTTATTCATTTGTAATCATTAAAATAGTTCTAGAAATGAATACACATTGTACCATTAATACCAAAGTATTTATACCCTCCCCATCCATTATCCTTGCATCCCTTACATCCCACTCTTAAAAATATTTTGTATATTTTATATTAATGTGGATGTTTTTAAATATTTAAAATGTGTAATAAATTAATACACAAGTATTAGAATACTTCACCACCCATTACCCTTACATTCCTTTCATCCCACTCCTAAAAATATAATTTTGTATAATTTAAATCAATATATATTTTTATTTTAATATTTTAAAATCTGAAATAAATTGGTATACAAGTATTAGTAATAATACTAGAAATATAACACCCCCCCCAATTCTTTACCCCTTTATCGCTCACACTCCACCCCCAATTATTTTGTTCAATATTTTAAATATAGTAAAAACATAAACTTATTTCAAAATTGGGGACTCCAAATTCTTTCTTATATGTAATCGCTTTTGCATCCCCATTGCGTGGCACAACAGTGGCACAACTCTTTAGCAAACATGCCCCCTTGTGACTTAGGCTACCTACTACTTGAAGACCTGTGAACTATCGAAAGGTCACAGTTTAGCTTTTGATGAAAACATCTTGACATAGATGTGGAGCTGCTGGCCATCCCGAATGAACTGTCGACTGAAAGGATTGAGGACAAGCATTCAGTATTCATATTGCACTATCCCTCGGATGCTTTAGACATGCTACTTTAAAAAGCTGTCCAACTGCAGCAGGCCTTGATGGCTCAGCTTTGGACTCATTCATATATTTCTTGTGGGGTAATATGGAGGTAGAGTCACTTTCTCCTTTCACTTTGGTGAGCAACCTTGTAATTGCAGGGTAACACAAGGATCAGAACTGTCTCTAAACATATTTAATCTTTAGGCATTGACACAAGGGGTGCTTATTTGGTCCTATGGGTTCAAAACACTCTCCTGTGTGAATACTTCTCAGATTCTGATGAAGTTTTATCAGTCGGCTTCTGCTGACAATTTTGTAGATAGTTCCATGGCCATCCACAGCTAGTCAGCTTAACCTACTCTTGAAATAAAATGGTGTGGCGACAGAGGTCTTAAATTTTGATGAGAATCAGACCTACATAACAATCAGGGTTCTCTGTCAGTCACAGTCTCTAAACAGATAAACTTGGGCATCATCTGTGATCAAGATCTCTAATCTGAGACTAAGGTGTCGAATGTCTGGATCTTGTATTCCCTGCAGGTTTTTTTTGCTGCAAATCTTCCTACTATACAGATCTGATTGTTTCTGTGGCTAACCATCATTCTACATTCATTTGTGCCCCTGTATTCTGCTGCGTGGGCAATGGAAATGCTCTCTTTGAGGCTACCAGAGATTGTGATTGCCAAACTACGGAGAATTCAAAACATGGCTGCAATATTATTTGATTGCCCCTGCTTAACTATGTTTTTCAGGGCCTATACTTTACTTCACTTGCTGCTAATGAAGCAACAAATTCTCTTTAAGTTACTATATATGGTCTATCAGTCAAATACAAAATGGGCCCAAGTTTTGAATTAATTCTTGAGAACCTGTATATCTCCTACAAATCCCTATGATCTGGTGGTTTCAACTTCTTGGTAGGCCCCCACTTCTGATGCTCTTGTTGTGGTGGTGGAGCATTCCTTGAGCTTGGTCATAAAATTGAGGAATGGTCTATCTCTCCACCTTCGTTCAATCTCTGTTAATTGGCTTTTCCATTGTTGTGTTTCCTCTTTTTGATGTACTCGTTAGAACATCCCCTTAATTTGAAACTCCAAAGTGGTTTAAAATATATTTCTTGTACATGTTCCCTACTAGTTTGCTGTAAATTACTGTCACTTTCCTTCAAGCATTTCAATTTATGGCAGTGGGATGTTCTTATGCTTCACTGTCAAGCAAGCGTATAACAATGCCATTCCTCTCAAGTAAGTACAGCTCTATGCTGCTATATTGGCAGACACGGTAGATCATCTGCAATTAAAGTCGGGGGAATTTTTACCTTTTTAAATCTTGATGCGCTTCACTTGCAGGGGGAAATCTTCATTCATCGGCATGGTTAGGTGTTTTTTAAGGCTTTTAAAATTATTATGTTATTTCAAACTCTGTGCTTTCGGGTCCTGTGTGGGCATTTGAGGGTAGAATTGTTAGTTCTAGAACAATTAGGAGCTTGCGTTGCTCATAATACAAGCTGCTTATTCACACTGCAATTGTCTTTAGCTCAACTACATCTCCCATTTGGCACTCCACAATCAGAATTTCCAGCTCCCCGGTCTGCAACGTGTTTCCCATTTGTGCAGAGTGTGCTGGGACACGACTTGCTCTTCCGGTGTGCCCTGACTGCCGCCATCTTGGACGGCTTGCGGCGCAGCGGAAGTGGCATTGCGGTGTCTTTATGGATTTAAGGGCAGTCTGGCGCAGACGTGCAGAGGACACAGTAGATCAGCTGCAATTAAAGGTAGGGGAATTTTTACTTTTTATACTCTTGATGCACTTCTCATACAGGGGGAATTTTCATTCATCTGCATGGTTATGTGGTTTTAAAGGCTTTTTAACTTTTTTATGTTATTCCAAACTCTTATCTTCTGGCTCAAGTCTGGGCAATTTAGGGGTGGAATCGCTAGCTCTAGAGCATTTAGCAGCTTGTATTGATCATAATAGGAGCTGCTTATGCATACTGCAATTTGTCTTTAGCTCGTTGTTTCTCCCATTTGGCACTGCACGATTAGCATTTCCAGCTCCCCGGTCTGCCGCGACGTACAGTGGATGCACGCAGCTGGCTCGCCACTGGCGTGCCAATGGCAAGCCCTTCTGTGTCCGACCAGGGGCCAGGGACCCTGCCCGTTCCAACCCAGACAAAAACTGCGGCCTGATCAAATCATAGCTCTAAGACCAGCCTGCTCAGAGGCATGCCGATTATCCCCTACATCGGCCATATTAGGTGCAATCACTGGCATTTCTCCATCAGCAGTCAAGCAGAACCTCAGCTAGAGATCTTCCATGCACCAACCCAGATAAAGAACACCCACCACAGCAATATATTTCACTGTTTCAACATCAATCGCTGCTCTTTGGTGAGCAACAAGTTACATATGCAGGACCTAATACATATGGCTCCAGACGCTCTGTTATTAACTGAGACCTGGCTACATGAGGTACCCGCAACTGATATCATTATGGCTCTTCCCCCCCAATTATTGCATCATTAGGAGAGACCGTAAAGATACGAAGGGAGGTGGCATAATGATTATCTGTAACAACATATTTCAGTTTACTTCTCCCTCCAACTTACCCCCAGTTATACTATTTCCGGTATTTTATTTTACCATCCACCTGGATATGTGGGGCCTTAGTGCTCCAATATTCTGGGCGCAATCTAACCCTATTTACTACAAAGTGCCAACTTTACTCTTCCTGGAGACTTCAACTTGCATTTAGAGGACACCACTTGTACCCTTAGCCAAACTCTCATTAAGGATCTGGGTGCAGTGCAGCTCAATTGATTAAATCTGTCCCCAACTCACATAACAGGTCATCTGTTAGACACTATTTTCTCTAACATCTCTGGCCTTGCCACAGATTCCCTTCTTCCGCTGTTTTGGTCTGATAATTTGGAGTTGCTCATTCTTATACCTTTTTACCCCTTACAGACCTCGACGAAAGCCAGGCCAAAAGTCTTGATCAGAAACTGAGCCAAACTGGACAACCCCAAGCTCAATGCCTGCCTTCTAAGGACACTCCCTCACCTTACCATGTCGAACTAGACCAACCAGTGATTAATAGCTGGCTTCAAACGTCCTTAAATACGACACTACCGGTCAAACTAAAATCTTCGTCCCGGCACCACCCACCCTCCCTCCTGTTTAATGAGTTCCAAAAAGTTCAAAAGAAGTCATGCAAGAAATTTGAGAAAGCTTGTAAGAAGCTATAAAACTCTGACTCAAAAGTCAAAAAGAACACTGCCCTGTGTTAATATCACCGGCACTGTATGAAGTCACTTGCCCTGTTCTACTCAGATAAAATCTCCTGAGCGCAAAATTATTTTCAATGTAGTCTAAGACCTTTCTGGCCCATATCCTACCTCTCCTCCCCCCCCATTACCCAAGGCTCAATGCTAGGAATTTGCGGACTTTTTTACTAAAAAGTTAACTGATATCCAGGCAGGCCTTATGGACGCAAGAACCGACAACCCTAACTTAATGCTCAAAAGTTCTAGTCCTTTTCCGATCTCCCCTTTCTCAATGGATCTTATTGCACCAGGGACATGCAAGTCATCAGCAAGGTTGCAGTCCTTTATCCCGCTTGACCAACCCCAGTTGATTGCCCTTCTGGCTTCCATTAAATCAGGGTCACCCTTAGACCCTCTTGCCCCAGCCAAACTAAGTATTTTAAACCCACAAGTATTGCAGCCGGCGCTGAAATGCCTAAACACCTGCCTAGGCAAAGGGCTGCTGCCCCAGGCATGGAAGCATGCCATGGTCCTCCCCTTGCTCAAAAAGCCTCACCTGGAATCTGTCCAATTTCAGAGCTATCGCGCCACTTCCTATATTCTCTAAAATACTCGAGAAACAGGTCAACTCTCAGCTCACCACACATATTGAAACCCAGGATGCCCTCCATCCTTCCCAGAATGGTTTCTGAGCAGGGTTCAGTACTGAAACTAACTACCCTCTTGGGAGTCACTAAACACATAAAACAACTTGTGGATTCTGGCGGCACAGCTGCATTGATCCTATTGGATTTTAGCACTACGTTCGATACTGTGTCCCATGCTTTTGTTTTAGACAGACTGATCCTTTTAGGTATCCAGGGTTCAACTCTGGCATGGCTCTCCTTCTTTCTGTCAAACCACACGTTCCACTTCTTTTCAAATAATTTTGCATCAGAAGCTCTCCCCCTTTCTTCAGGCGTTCCCCAGGGTTCTACTCTCAGCCCATTGCTCTTTAACATCTACGGCCACCCGCTGGCGGACCTGGGGGAAAGCTGTGGGTTTTTCTCTGTTCTCCTACGTGGATGACACGCAGATTATTTTCTCTCTGTTGTCAGGACAAGCAGTGAACTCTGAAGATTTTGTCTCTTGCCTCAGCCTCGTCGCCACCGGGTTGAACACCAGCTTCTTGGAGCTAAATGGTGAAAAGACTGAGGTGATAATAATGAGCAAGAACCACTGACTTTGAGGCCCTCATCACTGGCCAGCCATGTTAGGAATTTCACCTATCCCCACCAATAAAGTAAAGAACCTTTTTTTCTTGCTCGTCTCCACCCTATCTGTGAAGCCTCAAGTTACTAAAGTGGCCTCTACGTGCTTGGCAACCTTAAAATGGCTAAAGAAGATTATGTGGTTTCCTCAATTCTAGGCTCAAAGAACTGTCATCCAGGCCTTGATACACTCCAGGCTCGACTATGGCAACGTTCTACACCTAGGGTCTGATAAGGCGTCACTAAGACGTTTACAGGTGGTTCAGAATTCCACAGCCAGCCTGCTGTTTTGCCTTCCAAAAAAGTCTTCCACATTGGGGCTTCTCTGGCAAATTCTTTGGCTCCCAGTGACCAAGAGTATCAACTATTAAAGCACAATGTTATAAGCTTTAGATATTTGATATTTGATATTTATTAAAATTTGTATAGCGCGACTATCGCTCCGGAAGGAGCATCTTGGCGCTGAGCCCACAGAGAACCAGCAATGGAGAACAAGGATCAGATAGCTGCGAGGACCGATGAGTCAGACTGAGAGAAGATCCAGGTCTTCAGGAGCTTCCTAAAAAGGCTTTCTGAGGGGGCATGCCTAAGGTTGGGGGGGAGACAATTCCATGCCTTGGCAGCCAAAAAAGCAAAAGTTTTTCCACCTTTAGTTTTTAGTTTAATTCTGGGTACACTCCACTCCAGGTCAGAAAATCTGTACTTGCAAAAAGTGGTGCACTCCTACCATCTACCTCTCACACTATAATCCAGTAGTGGCTTCCTGTTTATTGTCCTGAGGGTTAGGTATGCTGGGGGTCTTTCTCTTTACTTGGCGTCAGACTATGGAACGCTCCACCGGCCTCTTTAAGATGCTGCCCCTCCCTTTTCACTTTTCGCAAGAAACTAAAGACTTGGCTATTTTAGCTCCTATTAGCCTGATTTACCGGTTCTTTAAGCGCTGGGTAGTCCTATTAGGGTAGCCATAGGCTTTACAAGAACTATATATAATAATAATAATAATGGGCAGGGCTCTGTCATAGTCTCTTCTAATTTTTCGTCTAAAGTACAAAGTAGGTCGTCTCTATTTCTGTATCTGACTCCACAGCCAATTCATTGCTTCAATATTGCTACTTTCAGTTAAGTCATTCAGCTCCTATTTCCTTAACAAGAAACCATTTCAATATACCACTTCCTACTGCACTTCTCAACTTACAGAGCTATTTTGCCAACTAACTGCTATTCTTGTTGTGAAAAACAAAGGCAACTCCTTGTGAATGAAGTGTTTGGAAAATGTTAAAAGTGAAAAAGCTAATTGATTTATGTATTTTTATTCAGTCATATCACATAGGAAACACTTCTAGATTTTTTGTACATCTCAGCAGGACATGTAAAGAATTACGATTGATGTGGCCAAGTTTGGCGGAAATGGGGGTGAGCCAGTAAAAAGCTCAGGCAAACGACCCAAAGAACACAATACAATAATAAGGACCAACCACAAAACAAACACCGAAAATAGAGGAACCAAGGCAGGCGCTCAACCACCTGACTCTACTGGTGTCTCCCTGCATGGTTCCTGAGCACCACATTCAATGGAGAGAGAGCCCCACTATGAGAGAATTGAACACATCCACGATATTGGGTATATGGTGTGGCACACGCACACCTCAACTGAAGTCACGTCCTGGAGTAGAAAGGAGCTCTGTCTGCTTACCATTAGTTGGGATTGCAAGGCCCTGGATATAGCAGAGGCCGAACAGCAGGGCTGCAAACAACCTACCCACTACAAAATAGACAACCGACAGGAAAGCAAATAAAGGCACACGCCCTCAAGGCCTAGAAAACAATATTACCTGGAATTAAAGTGTGCTTCGAGGCCCGCACAAACGAGCCAGGTGAAAACATGCTTGAGGGAGCAAACTGGCAGCTTAAATTAACTTAAAGGTACAAGAGACAGAGGCGGGCCTCTCACAATCAGGGCACATACTTTATTAGGAAACCTTGACTGGCCTCCTTTGAAGAAAGGGCTGTACCCACAAATAAACAGCCTTCACTATACTAAGAGAAGTGATCCATAAAACAAATGGAAAAGAAGAACACAACAAGTGCCTGGAAGATCCTAGAGAAGGCCGAAGCACCACCCAAACTACTGAAAAGGTCATAAATGGGGTATAAACATATGGAAACAAAACTGCAGCAGCAGTGCCAGTGTAAAATAGCAAGAGCAGCCATAGACCTATGAGAAGAGTAGGAACAGCCAATTCCCAACAGGATCTGAAATCGTGCTTAAAAGGAATAGCTAAAGAGCACACCTGGTGCCTGTGGATCAAACTTTAGAATGCACTGACCCTACTGACCCCAGAGACACAATGGCAAGCTAAGCAAAGACCAAACCAGCAAAGCAACAACAGCTACTGACAAAAGAAGAACCCGTGCCATGCTTGGCAGATATACAAGCAAGCAAATGTATACATGGACAGAATGGCTGCCAGGAATTAGGAATTAAAAAAGAAATGTAAGCTACTGTGGCAGACATAGCAATGGATATGGACTCAGTAGGAGACTGGATCAAACCAATAAAGATATTATCACAACGGGACGCCTGGAGCTGCTACCTCGTCCTTTTGGGGGAACTTTTCAACACGCATTGAATACCCTGGTGGGAAGTCGTCCCAGGGCGCAGCTAGTGTCATCAACGCTGCCACTTCCTCCGCATCTGACCTGCGCTGACCCTGGTGGGACTACAAGTCCCTGGGTGCCCAGCGCTCCTTCCAACTAGTCTCAGGTGCGGAGGAGGAGCCACCTCGCGCTCTTTAGCGCTGCCACCTTTCCCGCGGCATGGAATGCCTGGAGCTGCTACCTCGTCCTTTTGGGGGAACTTTTCAACACGCATTGAATACCCTGGTGGGAAGTCGTCCCAGGGCGCAGCTAGTGTCATCCAAGCTGCCACTGCCTCCGCAACTGACCTGCACTGACCCTGGTGGGACTGCAAGTCCCAGGGTGCCCAGCGCTCCTTCCAACTAGTCTCAGGTGCGGGGGAGGAGCCACCTCAAACTTTTAAGTGCTGTCACCTTTCCCGAAGCGCGGGACGCCTGGAGCTGCTACCTCGTCCTTTTGGGGGAACTTTTCAACACACATTGAATACCCTGGTGGGAAGTCGTCCCAGGACGCATCTAGTGTCATCAACGCTGCCACTGCCTCCGCAACTGACCTGCACTGACCCTGGTGGGACTGCAAGTCCCAGGGTGCCCAGCGCTCCTTCCAGCTAGTCTCAGGTGCGGGGGTGGAGCCACCTCACGCTCTTAAGCGCTGCCACCTCCCCAAGGCGCAGGACGCCTGGAGCTGCTACCTCATCCTTTTGGGGGAACTTTTCAACACGCATTGAATACCCTAGTGGGAAGTCGTCCCAGGGTGCAGCTAGTGTCATCAATGCTGCCACTGCATCCGCAATTGACCTGCGCTGACCCTGGTTGGACTGCAAGTCCCAGAATGCCCAGTGCTCCTGCCAACTAGTCTCAGGTGCGGGGGTGGAGCCACCTCACGCTCTTAAGCGCTGCCACCTTTCCCAAGGCACGGGACGCCTGGAGTTGCTACCTTGTCCTTTTGGGGGAACTTTTCAACACGCATTGAATACCCTGGTGGGAAGTCGTCCCAGGGCGCAGCTAGTGACATCAACGCTGCCACTGCCTCCGCAACTGACCTGCGCTGACCCTGGTGGGACTGCAAGTCCCAGGGTGCACAGGGCTCCTTCCAACTAGTCTCAGGTGCGGGGGAGGAGCCACCTCGTGCCCTTAAGCGCTGCCACCTTTCCCGCGGTGCGTGACTCTCACGGGCACGCCCGGGCAAAGCCTGGGCCTAGGACGGGCCCGTCCTTGCCCCTCATAGACAGGAAGAGACAGGGCAGGGCCACCCCCCTTGGATTTATTCTCCTGCATTAGCTGCTCCCCAAGACCAGTGCCATTTAGGACAGCACTGAACTCTTATTCAAGCCCCTTATAACGGCAAGTAGTTTAGCCACATCTGGCGCTTTTTGGACTTTCAATCCCTATAACTGTTGTTACCATGACTGAGTGACTTTTTTGCCTGGTTTTAAGGTGAACTATCCTAGGGGTTCCATTGCTTGGGAATACATTTAAGTCCTGTTGGATTTCCTTTTGTGCCTTTCCACATAAGGCCCGTGTGTTTGTTTATTACCATTGTAATTGTTGATTTGTCTGAACGGGTCTCACACAACGGGTTGCTGTACTAGAACCCAATATGGGAAGCGCACTTGTATCCCTAAAAAAACCCGGCCCCAATTTAACTCTTCTTCTCCGCCCCCCCTCCCCCTCCCGTCACCCCCTGACATCAATTGATAAGATGCTTCAAAGGGCCATAGGTGCTGTCACATCTGAAATTGAACGCACCGAAAGGCGGTTATCAATTACATCTGATCTCTTCCCGCCCACAGAAGACTTGCCCAGTCCCAACACTCCTTCTCCACCACTTGGAAATGATCCTTCACCCCCCCTACTCCAAGTGGATGTCGCAACGGTCACAACAACAGTGATAGATGGAGGTGTAGGTATACGCAAGAATGGGAAACGTAAGCAGGCAGCAGGGAGGGCAACCACGAGTAAGAAGGCAAGAAGAGGGAGTGACTTAGGGGCAGAAGACCTTGTTAATCAGAACCCTATAAAAGAACCTGTCCTAGTCCCCAGCACATATCCTAGGTACCCAGCATGGGCCCAGTTATTAATAACAGACCTACTAGGTCGAATTAGTGATATGATTAAACAAGAGGTTGCCCCCTTAATTGAACAACTAAAATCCGTGACATCCACGGTAATATACGTCTAGTGTAACACCATTAACAGGGAGGGAGGGAGATTCAAACCCCGATCTTGATTCCAATTTGAGAGCACCTACAGATAAACAGGTGATTCCTACTGTTTCTGACTCCAGTACACAGCAGCTTATTAGCCGAGATCATAGCTCCATCCATCAGCCCCCGGCCGTACTGCCAGAGCAGGAATATATTACAATTACGCTTCCGAGAACAGCTCGCAATGCAGACTATAGCATCCAGCCAATTGCCCATACTCTGAGCACCCACCAATCCACGGCAAACAAAGGAAATCGCAGTTAGAACTTAGGAACAAGAGTTTATTTTGGCTAGCAACACACAGACAGTTTCCATATGAAAGGGCTGGGGAAATTCTAACGGTGCGAAGAGTAGATTGGGTGGGTCCCAATAAGAAACCAAATCCAGGAGACTGTGTGGTTGTCAATTTTAAAAACCCTCAGATGGTACGCTTTTTACTAAATAGCAAAACTACCCCTGGGGAGTCCCTCACAGATGTGAGAGCTCTCCCACTGGATTACTTTTATTCCCACTGTTTTAACCCTGGTAGAGCAAAAACTCCATTAGGGCAGTCTAGACAAAGGGATCAGTAACGGAATCCTGCCCACAGACATCTTTCCAGCAGATCTTTGTTTTATAATTTGCCTGTAAACAACCGATATGATATGGGCCTCTGGAAGATGTAGATTGACCATTAAGTATAAATAGCGTGAGCTCCCCTAAAAGTATCCAGGAACATCAGGGCGAGTATGTGCAGTTAGATCAGGGGAGTTTAGAGCGGACGCCCCCAGTGGGGATAGGTACAGCTATGGGGGCTTGTGTGCAGCCCACTTTGGGGAGTGGGACCCCAGAGCGACAATCTTCTTCACCGGGGATTACACCAACTAATTTTTCTAACCTCGACGATGACATCACAAAGGGAATAAACTGCCCAAATACAATCGTAGCATCCTCTGACTTCCCGCAAGGAGCTTCTAGCCCGGGTAGTGTGCTGAAGATCTTATCCTGGAACGTGGCTGGCATCAAGGGAAAACTTTCTTGCCCTGATTGAGGACTTTTTTGGACCAGTTTGATGTTTGCCTGTTCCAGGAGACCTGGGCAAGAGATGATTGCGCTAGGGTGGGCTTTGCAACATTTAACATCCCAGCTACTACTAGAGAGAGGGGCAGACCATCCGGTGGACTATCTATTTGGGTTGCCTCTCATGTGGGTTGTAAACCTACCTCCCTGACTACCCCCTCTAATGATATTCAATCTGTAATGCTCACCTTTCATTATCAACGTGTATTCTAGGCCTGTAAGTTTGTGCCAGGATTCAAAAACCCTTGATGAATTAAACTCTTTTATCCCCATGGGGAGATCTAAACTGCCACTTTGAACCCCTTTCAGGCACTCATGATATGATTAGAATGAGGAGGAAGTGCAGTGGGCTATTCCTGACCCACAAGTCCATCCGGTTAAGACATGATCCCCCCTAGTACTTCAAACAAATGCCATCTTTTTAAATCATTCCTTGAGAGCCTGCAATGGTCGTACATCTTCTGATAGGCCAGGGAAACCAACATTTAATAGAATCGGACAAAGTTCTCTTATAGACTACATCTTAGTGGAGTGCAGATCATGGTACAGGGTTCTGGATTTTGCTGTCATCGCACAAGACGATAGTGACCACAACGCCCTGACATTAACACTTGAGGTCTCAGATTCAGGCATCCTCCCTGATACTAATTCTCCCCTGGAAGATAGGCTAACTCTTACCAGTAACATGAGAAGAATTAAGTGGGGGGTATTAAAACAAACACCCTAGAAGCTAGATACCCTTTATGAAATGATAATGCCAGCTTTGCAGGAACTGCGTGGCGTTCCTGCTAATTGGGATAATCCGGCCCAAATTGAGCTGGTTGCAGCACTCCACAAGACTCTGACAGCTAATTTGGCCGATATTCTATACCCAGTGGCACGTCCCAAAAAACCAAAAATGGTAACCCATACGTGGGTTAATGACAGTTGTCGTAAGGCCAAACGTGCGCTGTTAGGGGCCATTAAAGGAAAAACAAGCCACTAACAAAAATTAGGAGGGCTCAATAAATATAAGTGGTTTGTTCTGCTAAGCAGTCCTGGGAAGAAAACAAATGGGTGGACATCGAAACCGCCCTACTTAACCGGGACATGAAAGCATTTTGGGCCATAGTAAGAACTGGCAGCAGTGAGGGCAACTCAGCTGCTGAACAGAACATACCAGCAGAACTGTGGGCTGATCATTTTCGGGCATTGTACGCAGTAGATTTTGATTCGGCCCCACACTATGTTGACGACAGTCTTCCCCTAGGCAACTTGAGGGCAGTCAGCGGGTGTTTAGAGGATTCATCTGCTATTGCCCTTAGACATCTGGTAGAGGGTGCTGACGGGATAACCCTCCATGACGTCATTACGGCAAATGAGAAACTTCCAGCAGGCAAAGCACCTGGTTTACACAAATTGCCTGGGGATCTGTTTCGGGAGGAACCAACCATCTGGGGTCCCTATTTGTGGGTGCTATTTTGCGCCATTATGAATTGCATGCCAATCCCTGATACCTGGGTTGGGGCCAAAATTGTCCCAGTCTTCAAAAAGGGCTCTCCCCTACTCCTTGCAAACTATAGACCGATCAGTTTGATCGATGTGACACAAAAACTGTTTGCACGGGTACTATTAGATCGAATGCAGAACTGGCTGCAAGAGAATGATATCATTAGCCCCTATCAAGCCGGATTCAGGAAAAACACTTCTACCGTTCTCCAAATATATAGATTCCAACTCATTACTTGGAAGACGGTATTAATAGAGGGTGGTAGCCTCTATTTGATTTTTGTGGACCTGAAAATGGCTTTTGATTTTGTGCTCAGAAATAAACTATGGGCGGGCGGGGCTAAGAGAACTCGGGATTCCTACTTACTTGCTCAACCTGCTTATCAAGCTGCATGATGCCACCTATGCCCAAGTAAGATGTGGCAGGGGTGGAGAACTAACCACTAGACTCCCAGTTGACAGAGGGGTGAGACGGGGTTGTGTGCTTGCACCGACCCTGTTTTGCCCCTTCGTCAACGCACTCATTGCACAACTTACAGAGGTTGTGGACAATGACGCCCCTAAGCTAGCAAGCTCAAAGGTACCAGCATTGATGTTTTCTGATGACACTCTTTTGTTGTCCAAGTCACCAATGGGTATTCAGAGGATACTGGATAGGTTTGCCACTTTCTGTAATAATAGGGGTCTGGTGATTAACACCATGAAAAGAAAGTTCATGGTAGTTAACTCGGCTAAGAAAACACAAACAAATCTCCAACTAAACGGAATTGCACTCGAGAGGGTTTCTGTATTTGACTATCTGGGCGTCACCCTCACTGAAAACATGGAATGGGCGTCCCAAATAGCCAAAGCCAAGCTCAAGTTAGCCCAGACAGCCGGGGGTATAGCCAAGATGGTGAGAGAATCGACAATCAAACTACAGGGTGCAAGCAAGGGGAACCACGTTGTATGGGGCGGAACTCTGGGGTCACTGTTCTTCTGCTTCTCTATCTGTAGTGGAAAACAGTTTCATTAGACAAATTCTGGGTCTCCCACCTAGTACTCCATTAAACCCCTTGCGGTTGCGGTTAGACCTAGGTATAGCCCCGATCAAAGATGAGGTTGCTCTAAGACCCCTAACCTTTTGGCGTAGGCTGTGGGTGACCCCAGAATTGGTAGCGTACCAAGCAGAAACGAAAGAGGTACTATCATACCCAGGGGTATTGGAAAAAGTTCCCTGGTTTGCGCATATAAGACAGTAATGTGCAAGGATAGGCAAACCAACTTTATGGAGTAACCCTGAGGAAACTAGCCTGCAGGTTTCTCGAGCTGAATTAGTGAGAATTTATCGAACCAGAAAGCTTGAGGCCATCCAGATAAATTCGAATTTAGGCACTTTAACTGCACAGTTCCTCACTATTAAGGAGGTCGATAAATTAGAACCCTTCTTGGATGACATTTTACCCCTTGCAGCAAGGAAATTGTATGTTCAGCTCAGATATAGTACTCTACCCCTCCGGGCCTTTACTTCGAACTGGGCTGGATTGACGCGGGTGCCCTGCATGTAACAGTCAGGAGGAGTCTGAACTGCATGTCTTATTCTTTTGTCCTGGATACCAGGTAGCAAGGCGGTGTTGGCTTACACAACTTTGTCAGAATTTGGGGTTTGTGCAAAGTAAATTGGCATATAGAGTCTTGAAGTATGACACCTCCTAGCCCATTGTCTTCCCTGTGCCTCATTTTCTAAATGCAATGTGGTGGAGGAGATTGGCTTTCCTAGAAAAGAAAAAACAAATAAAAAATGCCATACAGTCTGAAGTATCAACTTAAGTGCCCAATGTATATAGTATTTTATTGGCAATTAACGGGTTGCAGTTTTTTAAACATTTTTAACTTTTTTTATATGAATGTCGTTTTTTCATCGAAATCTGTAGTTTTAATTATTTATGTACCATAGCTGCTATCCCGCATACATTGGGTTTATCTACACTAAATGAAATGATCTGCTACCTGGCTTTTTTGCCCATGTATTGTGTCTTTGTCCTTCCTATTTGCCACTTCAGCACTGTACTTCTCGATGGAAATGCTATGTTCTCATCTGCTGGCAAAATTATTTCCCTTGGAATAGTTGTCTTTTGTATTGTTTAGCTTCTTTTAAATTTATTATGTCAGTTATTTTATTGTTGTTCACTTTTATGGTACTAGTGACCGAAATAAAGGTTTTTGAACTGAACTGAATATCACAAGCTTACAAGCAGCAACAGAGGAAACAATGTTGACCATAGCCCAGCTGATTTAAGAGCTCAAAGGAACCTGGGACAAATGTGATGGCCTGAAAAAAAGATCAAGGTGGGAAAGCAATAGGATCTTCAATGTATGATAATCGATGGAGGGCCCTGTTGGTGTTTGCACAAAACACTTCTGCCATGTGCTTTGGTGGTGAATGCAATTTGCGCCTTCAGAGTAAGCCCACATAGACAAGAAGTTGACACCAGCCACGAGACATAGTACCAAAGCTAGCCTCCTCCAAAGTCACTGCCAATATTTTACAAGGAACAGGACGACCAGACACAATAGACTTAGATGAGGGTACGATCCAGCTTTTTCAGTAAATATACTAGATTTGGGTCAGCAAGAAGAGATGCTACGACCTATCATTTTAGAGCTGATGACCAGACAAATTAAATATCAGTGGCCGTTCCCCTTTGCACTGAGCATCTCCTTTAGAGGTAGAAGAAGAATATTAAAGACTCGCGGGAGTGACAAGAGCTCCAGAAAATGATGGAAGAGAGAAACAAGAAGACATCCGAAGCAGGACAGAGCCAACAGATAATAGGAGGGGGAGTCACAAGGACAGAGAAGAGGAAGAGGGCCAAGGGAATAAATCAGGATGGCTATCTTATTTTCAAGAGATACAAGCAAATGAAAACAAGCCCAACAAAACACTAGAAGACATGGTTTTGACATCCTCTTTGAACCGGGAAAGTGGACTAGAATTGGTGAGCCATATGACATGTACATTTAGTACCTATTTGTTCTATCTAACTACCCCAGTAGATGCAAGAATGATAACTTGAGACTTGGGCAGAAGTGGTTACCATAGGTTGGAGCTAACCCAATCTGTTGTTACTGTATAAACATAAGGCTTTTTAGGTTACAAATAAAAAGAATACAAATAGTGGGCACATTTTCAGTCGAAGGAGCCATCAGAGTGATCAATAGTATTGATTGTTACATAGAATGATAGGGGCATGACCAAAAGGCATAACATCTAAAGAGACAAACTGAGGGAATCCCTGTACACAATTTGCCTCCAGGAGATACACTTGGTACTACAAGTGTAAGAAATTGGATTAGTATTTGGGGTGGGTGATGATACACTTCAATGAATAATCACCAACCTTGTTAGGGTAAACCCTTCAAGTCATTAAGTTAAACTAAGCTCAACCTTCTGGTAGCTGTTACACTGATTAGACAATCTTAACTTAGGGCAATGTTTAAAGTATTTTACGCCATAGTAAAACAGTAATCAATTCAAAATGCAAAACCATAACATTTCCAAACTGTAGTGTATTAGAAAAATAGAGTAACATTTCATAAAAAGAATGACAAAAATCCAAGGAGGAGAACTGGAGTAAATGTAAATTGTTTTAACGTAGAAATAAAGACAAAAAATACAAAGCAGCAATGTTAGTCAAATGTCGCAGTAGGCCAGGGCCTAGGCGCAATTTGAGGCAGAACACAATGGATACATCAACCAGGTTCAAACTGGACAATGATTTTACCTTTTAATTTAAGGCCTGATTTAGAGTTTAGAGTATGGGATACTCCATCACAAACATGATGTATATCCCGTCCGCCATATTACACGTGGAATATATCCTATGACACTTATAATTAGGCGTCCAGGATATCCGTCAAGTTTTTCATGGAGTATACCATCCGCCAAACTCTAAATCAGACACTTATTCTTTTCATCTCAATCTATTCCAGCAGTAAACTTCCAAAGCCCCCCAGGCCCTGAGGGGAGGCACTTAGAAACTCATAGGGTGTCAGGCAGGGGCCAACAGCAGGGACCGTCCGGGTACACTTATCACTGGTCAGCAGAGTGCTTCCAGGAAAAGGCCTCCTGCAGCTTGTTGTCTCCTTGTAACCACACAAAAGATCAGTCAACTGACCCTCAGAGCCTCCTTCTTTATCCTGGGGAAGCAGGTCCAGTCATTCACGCTCCTTTCTAGTCAGAGACAACAAGTTTAGCACTCTCTTGATTTTCTGCACATTCAGAAAGTGTTCTGCATTGGGTGCCTGGAGGTGCCCCATTTATTCCTGGCACTAACTAGTGAGTGGGAATAATTTGTGAACCCACCATAACCAATTGGGTAAAAGTTCCTTGTGTGGGAAGTCTACCCACTTTTGCAGCAGTTCCTTTTTGTCTTACTGCAAACAGGTCCTGAATGTGTCAAGGACTTTTCAAGATGTTGAAAGTCTTCCACCACACTGAACTGCAGGGCATTACTTTGCTGCTCCTCAAAAACCATTTGAAGTGAAATTACCCAAAAATCGCAAATTCAGCGAGTGGAACGGAATTTACTGCCCAGGCCTACTCAGTACCACTGACAGGAATTTAGAACAAGTTCTTCTAAGCGGGCAATGCTGCCATAGCAGAGGGGTCCTGTCCAAATTGCTCCCACAGGATCATGTCCACTTTTTCTAGCCACCGCTCTAGCCGTTTTGCCTCACGTTCTTGGATGAGAAGACCGTGGTGGTTTTCTGGGGGCTCATTAACACATTTTGCCACATAGCTCTGTGGTATTGCTGAAGATGTTGCGTTCGCTGCTTGTCTGCCTCTTGCATTCGCTGCAATCTTTTAGCTTCAAGGTCCCGCCTGCGCTTCACTTCCCCCTCTTCTGGGGGTCTCACTGTCTCTCCTGCTTTTGTTGGCTGTTCGCTCTCGCTCTAGCCTCTGAAGCTTTATAACTACAGATTAATTCTGCCATTTGACTGCCCATTTATGCATGCTGGGTGTGTGTTTTTCTGTTATGCCACACAGGTATTGCACACAAGCAAGATGCCAGCAGGGTAGACAGCACTGAAATTCATGTTGTGGATATCCAAGCTAATGGAGACATTGTTGATATTCTTGGTCCATGTCTGTAGGGGGAGGACCTCTGGCAACTTCTCACTGTTGAAGGTGGAATGGTTGGAGAATCAGACACCACCCACAGAACAGTCTGACCACTGTCTCGAGTGGACAGAGATGGGCTACTCCATGTCATCAGGAAGACCATAGGCCAATCAAGGATTTCCTCCAACAGGCTGTTGCATTCTTGGAGTTGTAGTATTGATTCATTGTCATTTTGCGAGGTAATTACCAAATTACCAGGCCCTGGGTGGCTGCTGAGGAGATATTGATAAACCGCTCTTAGCCAAGGTGAGAGTTCCACCCGCAGGCTGCACCACCATGACAGGCACACTCCACAGACACAGCACACAGAAGGCTGATGTGCTAACAAAGTCATTAGGCACAGAGTTGTGAACTTGTGAAGTAATTGTAAAGTTAAAAAACGCCAACATGTAGGGGACTCATGGTACAGAAAACAAGGGAAACAGGTGGAGACTAAGCGTTGTCATTCTAGTAACACTTTTCCCCCGTGATTCCATGCTGATTTAATGCAAATACAAAGCAATTTAAACTATCCTGTTTTCTTGAGATGGCACGGTTTTTACCGGAACATTTCTTGCTCAGAATCCAAGAGGAGCTGCCTCCAAGCGTCATAATGGAACCTTGTGACCAGGCTTTGTTGAGTAGCTTGCCCTCCAGTCCCTCCCCCCTGTCTCCTGACTCTGAGTCAATCTAGACGCTGCTCCCTTGCTGTTTTGTTAGTTAACAGCATGTGGACAGCACAAGGATTAGCTCGGTCAGGCGAGCCCAGTGCTCCTTAGGAGGCTTGGCACTGTGGCTGTAATCTCCCGACCTCCTATAGTTCTGCAAATAGGAGAGGGTTCTAATACGCATGTTGGGCTGGGCATAGAAAGGCACCTGTCCAGCCCGACACGTGCACTTCACTCCAAGGCCAAGCTCTCACTATGAAACTGTGTCAGTTATGCCCCAATCCCACCCACGTCCACCCTCACTCATGCTGAAATTGGTTGCTGCAATAAAACAAGCAGGCAATGCCCCCACACCCAAAAAAAAGAAACCCCCCTGGTCCTCCAGTAATTATACAGTGGACACACATGAATTTCCTTGTCATCCTGGTGTCTCTCTTTCAAGTGTGTCCAAAGGGTTACATGTGGCTCAACTGACCTGTCTAGCAGGTTGCAACATTGTAGTATCAAAAAGAATGCCCACAGCCCCCACCCTGCATATTCTGTGGAGTTAGGAAGAGACGTTTCTTCCCATTCAGGTCATCATACCTTTTGCTCCTGGGAGGTATGTCACAACTTTTTCATACATATTCAAGGCTGGCAGATATAAAATTAGATTGCTGGCAGTTCAGGCAGGTAAAGAATAACCCCATTGAGGACGCCAAAAAGAAACGGGAAGAGGCTAACTTGGAATTAGATTCATTTAGTCAATAGCTCATCAAGTAAAAGACAGACAAACTTAATAAAGATATACAATACTTCTCAGAAGAAAGAGTATATCCCTATTTGGGAGCCCAGTACTATAATACATCGAGAGAAAGTGGCAATCAGGGGGACCACCAACACTGGACAAATAAAAAAAATCCTTGCATTTTCTGACACCTCTGAATCAGAGGGAGAAGGTGGTTCAAATTCTTTTGACACCTATGTGAATAGAAGAGAGGCTTTTGAAGGGCCCAATTGAAACAAATGTTTTTTAAGGGCAGCGCCGTGGTACCCCAAGAGTGAGGTTCAGAAACCAAACGAGGGAACGTTATCAACATTCAGACAACCACCCTCAGTTCCTCCAGACCAGGCAAAATCAATACTCGAGGTACTAAGCTCTCTGTCCCGCACTGATTCCATCCCGGTATTTAATCTTTCCCAAGTGGAACTTGATGATAATTCACTTAAACTCCTCACTAGGGGATCATCATTTGTAACTAGGGCTAATATTGACACATTTGAACTCTGTAGGGACATTAACTCATTTTTTAGAAAAGTTAGATTGAGAAAGTTTTTTGACAATATGGTGGCTCCCATCTACGACAATAGATCAGGACTTAGAACTCCTTCTACCTTTATTCCCACTCTTGATGAGCTAGGCCCAGGAGTGGGCATATTTGAAAAGACTGTGTTCAACAAAATTCAATCGATGTTGAAATTTGTCCCCAAACCCACATATAACCTCAACCTTGATGAATACAATGCCCTCAACAAACTACGCAAAAATCGAGATGTCACAATTAAACCCAGTAATTAAACCCAGTGACAAGGGTGACGGCATAGTTGTCCTAGATACGAAAGACTATAAGGAACAGATTCTCAGGATTGTTAGGGGTACCAGAGCATTACACCAAAATGAGTCACTTTCCGGAACAGAGGATCAAAAAAGAAATCCTCCACATCATAGACAGGGCCTTGGACAGAGGCACTATTTGTAGACAAGAATTTGAGTTTTTGAATAGATCTTATACTAAGATTCCTGTACTCTAAGGGGTGCCAAAAACTCACAAAGACCCCAACAAACCGCCTTTTAGACCCATTGTGTCCATAATCGGGTCTTTAACTGAACCACTGTACAAATACGTTGACATATTTTTTAAACCCTTGGTGTCCGCCCTTCCAGCATGTGTTAAAGACACTGGACACATGATATCCAAAATTGAAGGAATACCGTTCAACTCCAACACTGATACGCTTGTCACGATGGATATCGAGGCACTTCATACAAATATGCCTCAGCGTGAAGCCTTCGAAGCAGTCAAAGTGACCCTGGAAAGAAGTGACAGTCAGGATGACCATCTGTTTATCATTGAATGCCTGGCAGTAGTTCTTAACGAAAACTTCTTTGAATGTAATAATTCCATCTACAAACAAGTCCAGGGAGTCAGTATGGGGGCAGTGTGTGTCAGAAATGTGGCAAATATCTTCATGGGGACTTTTGAGGACAGATTTATCTTCAATGAAATAGCACCCTTTTCAGAGAACATCCATCAGTGGCAGAGATTGAAAAAGGAGGGCGGTGGCAGTGTCCTCCCAAATCGTTGTACGGCCACACAGGTTCCCAGTGCCATTACTTTTACCATTTGATTTTAAAGCATTTAAAGCATTTTTCTCTGCATTTTAACTTGGGGTGGAGGAGCCTGGAAATTGCTCGGGGACGCTGGGAAAGGATTAGGGGGGTACAGTGAATACTCACCCTAACGCGGAGGCCTGAGCTCTATGCTGTGTCCTTCCCGCCCTAGTCTGACGCAGAGCTAGTACCGTTGCGCGGAGGGCGGGGTAGGGAGAGCCAGGCACTTCTGTCTACTGTGGTTAGCGCTCTAGTTGCAGGCGAGATCCGGCATAAAGGTCGCTTGGGCTGGCGGCGGCACTGCGAAGGATGGCGGTGGCAGTGTCCTCCTGAATCACTGTACGGCCACACAGGTTCCCAGTGCCATTACTTTTACCATTTTATTTTAAAGCATTTAAAGCATTTTTCTCTGCATTTTAACTTGGGTGGAGGAGCCTGGAAATTGCTCGGGGACGCTGGGAAAGGATTAGGGGGATACAGTGAATACTCACCCTAACGCGGAGGCCTGAGCTCGGTGCTGTGTACTTCCCGCCCTGATCTGACGCGGTAGCTCGTACCGTTGCGCGGAGGGCAGGGTAGGGAGAGACAGGCACTTCCGCCTAATGCAGTTAGCGCTCTAGTCGCAGGCGAGATCCGGCATAAAGTTCACATGCCCCAGCAACCGCATAGCGGATGCGCGCAGCGGGCGCGCCAAAGGCAAGCCCATCTGCACCCGGCCAGGGCCAGAACCCCTGCAAGTTTCAAGGTAGGAAAGCCGTACGCTCAACGGGAACTATTAGCTCTATGTACCAGGGTGGAGGACTACTGCAAACAGAGTATGAACCGAGAAGAACATGAGATGCAGGCATTGTCCCTTTACGGTTAATCCCCATTTAAGGATCAGGGACTTTGGGCAGTTACGGAGCTGTGCCCTGATCAATTGAAGATCTCTTAGGAAGCACAGAGTTGAGATACATGACTATCTGGTGGATAGTCAGGTGGAAATACTCTTCCTTACAGAGACATGGCTTGATAAGGAGTCGGCCCCGGAAATCTTAGAGGCCCTCCCCCGTGGTTATGGACTATGTAGAATGGACAGATCCACGGGGAGGAGAGGGGGGATCACCATAATCTACAAACACAATATACAGTGCACTTTAGAACCGGTTGATATTGCTGACAGTGAAGCAGGCTTTTTCTCTGTCACGGTCTCTAAGTGTGGGAGAGGTGTGGCGCCGCGGCCAGGGCGACTGACGCTGGAATCTGGGGATCAGGGTTCGATCCCGGGCTCCGGCGGCAGGTTAGCCCAGCACCATGCGACTCTGGGCAATAGCTTGCTTAATCTTCCCGACGGCCCCCCAGCGCCTAGAGACCCTAACGGGTGATTGTGCGCTATACAAATGTGGATTATTTATTTATTATTTATTAAGGGTTTTTTTTTAGTTTATAGACCCCCGGGTGTCGCAACGCAATTTGCGGAAAGTCTTATTCATAGTTTAATGCAGCCTGCCCTCAGATATGAGAAGCTACTTTTGTTGGGGGATCTAAATCTGCATCTGGATGACGTCTCCAATGTTGTGGCCCAGGAGCTCCGTCAAGAGTTAGCAACTATGCAGATGCTGTTAAAATCTGAGCTCCCTACGAATCAGTTGGGCCATTTACTGGACTCAATTTTTGCTAATTGGGAGACTGTAGAAATTGAACCCCTGGAACCAGTCATATGGTCCGACCATCTCCTGATCCAGCAGATAAAATACCGGAGAATTTTCATTCGGCCCTGGTGCGCGGAGGACCTCTGGGTGGGCTAGAGATAAAATCAGCCTGTGAGGCTCTAGATAGGCGCATTTTGGGGGCTCTGGACAGCACGGCATCCTGGTCTAGCAAAGGGCCAGAGAGACGGTTGAAATCAGCCCCATTGTTTGGAGTTGAGTTGAGGGAGGCGAAGACAACATGTAAGCGCCTTGAGAGACGCTGGAGAAGAGACTATCTGCTAATACATGAAACTGAATATAAAGCCAGCTTTAAGGAATATCATGCCCTATTTAGGAAAACACGGTCATCCTACTACACTGAGAGGATAGAAAAGGCGGACAGCTCAGCTAAGGAGCTGTTTTTGGTCTATAAAGAAATATCCATGTTATCTAGCATAGAGGCATCGGTGACAGGGTCTGTGGTATCCTGTAATCAGGTGGCAGTGTTTTTTGCTAATAAGGTGGAGAGGATCTATTCAACCTTCCCTGTGGAAGGCAGGGATGGGCAGGCGATAGATGAGACACCCAGTGGCATAACTGAGACAGATTGTCTGATGGCCTTTAGGGTCCCAGCTTGGGATACGTTGAGCAAGATAGCGATTAGTATGAAATCTGTCTTACCCAAAGATCATGCGCCTGCTAAAGTTCTAAGAAGGAGCAATGAGACCTTAGCACCATTTATCAGTCATCTATTAGAACTCTCCTTCAGTTCAGGCAGAGTGCCAAAAACTTGGAAGGAGGCCGTGGTGCTCCCTTTAAAAAAAAAGCTGAATGTCAGTATGGAGCAGTTAAATAACTTGGGCCCCATTTCGCTACTACCCTACTTCGCCAAGATTGCGGAGAAGGTGGTCAATCAACAACTGACTGCCCATATTGACACTCATATGCTGCTCCATCCCACGCAATCTGGCTTCCGCACATTCCATTCGACGGAGTCAGCTCTGCTGTTCTCCACGGAGACTCTTCGCAGACACGTGGATGAGGGTCAAACGGCTGCACTAATTTTACTTGAGTTAAGTGCCGCATTTGACACTGTAGCGCATCACACCTTGCTGCAGTGTCTACAAAGGGGAGGAGTGGCTGGTAAGGCATGGGAATGGATGGAATCCTTTCTCCATGACCGTAGTTTCCAAGTAGCACAGGGACCCTATAGGTCAAAATCCATAAGCCTGAAACAAGGGGTCCCTCAAGGGTCCAGCCTCAGCCCGACCCTTTTCAATCTTTATGTGGTACCTGAGGCTGAGATTACCGATAAACATGGGGTGAAGGTTGCGTCATACGCAGATGACACTCAGCTGGTTGTGGCCTTGGTACAGCCAGCTGAGAGTGCAGCCAGTAATTTCACCTCCTGTTTACAAGAACTGGCGGTCTGGATGGCCAGCAACTGTAATGAAACTAGATGTGTGATGGTCCCGCACTCCTGGTGTATATGAACATTCACAATAGTACTTGAATTGTAACAATTTCAGTGGTGCTGAATGTGTATACTCTCTCTGAGCATAGAGTTGCTTAATAATTATAGATGAGTGTTTCTTGTCCACAAGATTCACTACACATTCGCACTCCGTTATCACTATTTTCTCAATGTAATCAATACAGTTCATTCAAAATTGTGCATGAGTAAAGTTACATTTATTTCTTTTGTTTGCTTGTTATTTCAATCATAACATTCCTTCATAGGTTTACATTCCACATGATTTTCACTTTTTCATGCCCGATGCATTTCGAGCTGCGCTCTTCCTCAGGGGACTTCTAATCTGAAAGCAATATGGTACATATTCTTAATCGGCAAAGCTGAAGTATAATCACCTATCATCTTGTCATCTTGTCTCCCCATAGTGTCTAATTGTTTCATCTGGTTACCATACTCGTGTACACCTTATAACCCTACATATAACATATGAATACCTGTACACGTCATGAACTACACTGACCTTAGTTCTCCTCCAGAGTAAGTATCCTTCCTATACACATGTCCGTTAGTCACACGTGTATCTGCAACCCATAAAATTCATACAATTCTTCGTGAATGACTAATTACGAAAGTGCATATTAATGTCAAGACATACTTTCGGATACCAATGCCTAAATCAACAAGTATCTTACCCGCTCATTGTGGACCTCTCTTTCCCTCGAACTCCTTCCCGTGTGTCAGCGTGTGGCGTTCTTGCTAACCTAACTCTATGATATTTCTCTATGGCACTTCCGTATGTATGTCGATCACGTGATGTGATGCGTGAACACTAAAAGCGGACTATGATCTATTGCAACAGTATATGCGCGATTTATCCTACTCTTGGTAATACTGGGTCCTAACTCTTGACTGACGCGCTGATAATCACCTACGATCACGTACATATCATGTGATTTATATATTTGCCTACAGTCTTATATATTGTATTGGTGTGATGAAATGGGGAGACATCCTCTGTAGAAAACAAACATAGCCCAGAGACTATATGTCAAAACGTAAAAGGCAATCTTGCCTAAAAACGGCTGGTATAATCCAGTTGATAATTATAAATATCACATATATGGCAAAAAACATCATCTTAAGGTCCATCAAATGTACAATATTTTTGGTCTATTTACTGTCCTTGTCACATTACAATTAACAACTAAAGTCTGGGCAATAGCTTGCAGGCCAGAACCCCTGCAAGTTTCAAGGTAGGAAAGCCGTACGCTCAACGGGAACTATTAGCTCTATGTACCAGGGTGGAGGACTACTGCAAACAGAGTATGAACCGAGAAGAACATGAGATGCAGGCATTGTCCCTTTACGGTTAATCCCCATTTAAGGATCAGGGACTTTGGGCAGTTACGGAGCTGTGCCCTGATCAATTGAAGATCTCTTAGGAAGCACAGAGTTGAGATACATGACTATCTGGTGGATAGTCAGGTGGAAATACTCTTCCTTACAGAGACATGGCTTGATAAGGAGTCGGCCCCGGAAATCTTAGAGGCCCTCCCCCGTGGTTATGGACTATGTAGAATGGACAGATCCACGGGGAGGAGAGGGGGGATCACCATAATCTACAAACACAATATACAGTGCACTTTAGAACCGGTTGATATTGCTGACAGTGAAGCAGGCTTTTTCTCTGTCACGGTCTCTAAGTGTGGGAGAGGTGTGGCGCCGCGGCCAGGGCGACTGACGCTGGAATCTGGGGATCAGGGTTCGATCCCGGGCTCCGGCGGCAGGTTAGCCCAGCACCATGCGACTCTGGGCAATAGCTTGCTTAATCTTCCCGACGGCCCCCCAGCGCCTAGAGACCCTAACGGGTGATTGTGCGCTATACAAATGTGGATTATTTATTTATTATTTATTAAGGGTTTTTTTTTAGTTTATAGACCCCCGGGTGTCGCAACGCAATTTGCGGAAAGTCTTATTCATAGTTTAATGCAGCCTGCCCTCAGATATGAGAAGCTACTTTTGTTGGGGGATCTAAATCTGCATCTGGATGACGTCTCCAATGTTGTGGCCCAGGAGCTCCGTCAAGAGTTAGCAACTATGCAGATGCTGTTAAAATCTGAGCTCCCTACGAATCAGTTGGGCCATTTACTGGACTCAATTTTTGCTAATTGGGAGACTGTAGAAATTGAACCCCTGGAACCAGTCATATGGTCCGACCATCTCCTGATCCAGCAGATAAAATACCGGAGAATTTTCATTCGGCCCTGGTGCGCGGAGGACCTCTGGGTGGGCTAGAGATAAAATCAGCCTGTGAGGCTCTAGATAGGCGCATTTTGGGGGCTCTGGACAGCACGGCATCCTGGTCTAGCAAAGGGCCAGAGAGACGGTTGAAATCAGCCCCATTGTTTGGAGTTGAGTTGAGGGAGGCGAAGACAACATGTAAGCGCCTTGAGAGACGCTGGAGAAGAGACTATCTGCTAATACATGAAACTGAATATAAAGCCAGCTTTAAGGAATATCATGCCCTATTTAGGAAAACACGGTCATCCTACTACACTGAGAGGATAGAAAAGGCGGACAGCTCAGCTAAGGAGCTGTTTTTGGTCTATAAAGAAATATCCATGTTATCTAGCATAGAGGCATCGGTGACAGGGTCTGTGGTATCCTGTAATCAGGTGGCAGTGTTTTTTGCTAATAAGGTGGAGAGGATCTATTCAACCTTCCCTGTGGAAGGCAGGGATGGGCAGGCGATAGATGAGACACCCAGTGGCATAACTGAGACAGATTGTCTGATGGCCTTTAGGGTCCCAGCTTGGGATACGTTGAGCAAGATAGCGATTAGTATGAAATCTGTCTTACCCAAAGATCATGCGCCTGCTAAAGTTCTAAGAAGGAGCAATGAGACCTTAGCACCATTTATCAGTCATCTATTAGAACTCTCCTTCAGTTCAGGCAGAGTGCCAAAAACTTGGAAGGAGGCCGTGGTGCTCCCTTTAAAAAAAAAGCTGAATGTCAGTATGGAGCAGTTAAATAACTTGGGCCCCATTTCGCTACTACCCTACTTCGCCAAGATTGCGGAGAAGGTGGTCAATCAACAACTGACTGCCCATATTGACACTCATATGCTGCTCCATCCCACGCAATCTGGCTTCCGCACATTCCATTCGACGGAGTCAGCTCTGCTGTTCTCCACGGAGACTCTTCGCAGACACGTGGATGAGGGTCAAACGGCTGCACTAATTTTACTTGAGTTAAGTGCCGCATTTGACACTGTAGCGCATCACACCTTGCTGCAGTGTCTACAAAGGGGAGGAGTGGCTGGTAAGGCATGGGAATGGATGGAATCCTTTCTCCATGACCGTAGTTTCCAAGTAGCACAGGGACCCTATAGGTCAAAATCCATAAGCCTGAAACAAGGGGTCCCTCAAGGGTCCAGCCTCAGCCCGACCCTTTTCAATCTTTATGTGGTACCTGAGGCTGAGATTACCGATAAACATGGGGTGAAGGTTGCGTCATACGCAGATGACACTCAGCTGGTTGTGGCCTTGGTACAGCCAGCTGAGAGTGCAGCCAGTAATTTCACCTCCTGTTTACAAGAACTGGCGGTCTGGATGGCCAGCAACTGTAATGAAACTAGATGTGTGATGGTCCCGCACTCCTGGTGTATATGAACATTCACAATAGTACTTGAATTGTAACAATTTCAGTGGTGCTGAATGTGTATACTCTCTCTGAGCATAGAGTTGCTTAATAATTATAGATGAGTGTTTCTTGTCCACAAGATTCACTACACATTCGCACTCCGTTATCACTATTTTCTCAATGTAATCAATACAGTTCATTCAAAATTGTGCATGAGTAAAGTTACATTTATTTCTTTTGTTTGCTTGTTATTTCAATCATAACATTCCTTCATAGGTTTACATTCCACATGATTTTCACTTTTTCATGCCCGATGCATTTCGAGCTGCGCTCTTCCTCAGGGGACTTCTAATCTGAAAGCAATATGGTACATATTCTTAATCGGCAAAGCTGAAGTATAATCACCTATCATCTTGTCATCTTGTCTCCCCATAGTGTCTAATTGTTTCATCTGGTTACCATACTCGTGTACACCTTATAACCCTACATATAACATATGAATACCTGTACACGTCATGAACTACACTGACCTTAGTTCTCCTCCAGAGTAAGTATCCTTCCTATACACATGTCCGTTAGTCACACGTGTATCTGCAACCCATAAAATTCATACAATTCTTCGTGAATGACTAATTACGAAAGTGCATATTAATGTCAAGACATACTTTCGGATACCAATGCCTAAATCAACAAGTATCTTACCCGCTCATTGTGGACCTCTCTTTCCCTCGAACTCCTTCCCGTGTGTCAGCGTGTGGCGTTCTTGCTAACCTAACTCTATGATATTTCTCTATGGCACTTCCGTATGTATGTCGATCACGTGATGTGATGCGTGAACACTAAAAGCGGACTATGATCTATTGCAACAGTATATGCGCGATTTATCCTACTCTTGGTAATACTGGGTCCTAACTCTTGACTGACGCGCTGATAATCACCTACGATCACGTACATATCATGTGATTTATATATTTGCCTACAGTCTTATATATTGTATTGGTGTGATGAAATGGGGAGACATCCTCTGTAGAAAACAAACATAGCCCAGAGACTATATGTCAAAACGTAAAAGGCAATCTTGCCTAAAAACGGCTGGTATAATCCAGTTGATAATTATAAATATCACATATATGGCAAAAAACATCATCTTAAGGTCCATCAAATGTACAATATTTTTGGTCTATTTACTGTCCTTGTCACATTACAATTAACAACTAAAGTCTAATCGTTCATTGAGCCCCTTCGGCTGTAAGGTACATAAAGAATTCATCCAGTGTATTTCTCGTTTTAGTAAGTTCGTGTGGTTGTCCCTTCCTGGTAGTATATTAACAACTTCAAGAATGCAATATTTCAACTGAGATGCATTGTGATTTGCGTCTGAGAAATGGGTCGCTATAGTGGATTTCAGGTTTTTTAACCTGATATTGCTCTTGTGTTCTATAAGTCTGGTTTTGACTTTTCTCTGTGTCTTGCCCACATAGGAGAGTCCACAGGGGCATCTCAGCATGTATATTACGTTGCTTGTGTCACAAGTACCTGATACTTTCAAGTTTACCGGTGTTCCCTTGGTAGGATGATTGATGGTGTTGCCTTTGATTATTGCTGAACAATTTCCACAGTTGTGACACGGGAGAGTTCCAGTGTACCTTATTGTAGCAGCTTTCTTGGGAGTCTTGATTAATTCTTTCAAATTTTTTGTCCTTTCATATGCGAATATCGGCATTTTAGTGAACAAACCTTTGAAATCCTCTTCAAGTGCCAATAATGGCCAGTTTCTCATGATCGTCTTTTTGATTAGGTGGCTTCTTGTTGAAAATTTTGATACAAATACTTGTCTTTGTTCTTCCGGTTTAGGTTGAGAAGTTAACAGGTGTTGTCTTTGTAGTTTATCTACACGATCTGCTGCGGATTCTAGGATAGATTGTGGATATCCCCTCTTTTTGAATTTCATTAAGGTGTCATTCTTGTGTTTGATGTATAATTCATGTGTAGATGCAATTCTTTTAATCCTGAGTAACTGTGAGAACGGTAAATGATTTTTCAATGATGATTGGTGGAAGCTGTTATAATGTAGCAGATTGTTTCTGTCCGTGCTTTTTGAGAATACACTTGTCACTAAGTTATTGTTCACATTAGTGATTAGAACATCCAAAAATGATATTTGTTCCTTGCTAATGTTAAACGTGAATTGAATTCTCATGTTGATGGTATTCAACTCTTGCAGAGCCGCAGTCAAAGAGTTTTCAGATCCTTTCCATAATAGAAATATGTCGTCGATGTAACTGTCTCAGAATAAACGGTGATCAAACTGAGGTGCTGATTGTTGGGAAGGCGCCGTCAGTCTGGACTTCAGCGTGGTTGACTCAGATGCTTGGCTCCCTACCCTCACCCAGGGAACAAGTTAGGAGCCTGGGGGTATGGATTGACTCTAGACTCTCACGCGAGTACCACACTTGACGTACTGCGGGCACCTGTTTTGGCATTAAACGAGGCCTCAGAAAGACCCTGGACCTATTACCTACAACAGCTAGGAAATCCTTAGTCCATGCCTTGGTTACTTCGAGGCTGGACTATGGCAATGCCCTCTATTTGGGAGCAAATGTGAGGTGCATTCAGAGGCTTCAGCGCATTCAGAATGCGGCAGCCCGTCTGATGTTGATGCTGCCTAAGAGAGCTCCCTCCAAGAAAGCCCGGGAGACACTACACTGGCTGCCAGACAAAGAACGAGTGCAGTTCAAAGCCCTTATGTGTCAATCACCGGATGATACAGGGGAAAGCGCCCCGTTATCTTTTGAATGTGCTAACCCCATACAATCCGACCCGGCAATTAAGATCCAGCCGGGCGGGCCAGGTGATGGTCCCTAAGATCAGCCCAACTATGGAACAGATTACCCCTTAAGCTCCCGTTGGAAACCTCAGAGCTTGCCTTTTGTAAAGAGCTGAAAACCCACCTATTCCCAAGGTGGTAGGTAAGAAAGGTCTGCTTTGGGAAATGGGTGATAGGATGACACAGGAGGCTGTGGTGGGCTGATACTCTAGTGCGGGGACACACTGGTTAGTGTAACCAGGCGCTTTATGAGCTCAGTTACATACATATATGCATACATTATATTTCTAACATGTATTGATTAACCGTACATGTGGGTGCTCACAACTACATTACTGTATGTACCATTGTTCTGGTTCATATACAAAAAAGAATATATATATATATATATATACAGTTCTTTTATAGAAAAAGGCAATTTTATAAAACAAAATATATATATTTGTATGAGATGAATAAATTATATAAAAAATACTAGTCTGATTCCTGGCTCTTTGTATATTGTTGATGTACTGCATATGCTATATACAGTGTTTTGGAGAAGTTCTTGTTTTCTTTACCATAACTTTCTAAAAGATACTTTTCCATAATATGTATAAAACGTCTGACTTCAAAGTTGCATTTCTAATAACTATTAAAATAGCTGTTTCATATTTTTTCTAGAGTGTCCCACTCCTGAGATACAGTATTAGTATTTGAATGTGTTTGTCTACATAGGGCAGCTAGGCCTACCCCAGTGAAAACATATTTTAGGGCCTTGTCACTTTAGGGACATGGTAATATTAATTTTTTTACATGTCCCCCTTTAAATTTCATGCCTCCTCCTTTGTGGGCTACAAGGCTCACACATGAGTTGCTTACTAATATTGAAACAAGGTTTACCCTATCAAAAGGGTTTCTTTTGATAGGTCACAGTGCATGCTTGCACTGCCGCTACAGTGAATGGCACAATAGGTGCTGCAGTTCAGTAGTGGCATTTAACTTCCAGGCCCTGAGTACATTTTTTTCCTCATACTAGAGACTTAGGGCCCGATGTAGGTAAAACGCATTTACCGATTTTAAAATACCGAATCATACCGAATCGGTATATTGAAATCGGTAAATGAAATGTAGGTAAAAAAATTCGGCAAATTACCGAATCGGTAACAATCGGTATCGTGGTTCGATACTTACCGAATTGATATTTGCCGAATCGGTAAGTACCGAATCGGCGATTACCGACTCGGCAAATACCGAATCGGTAATTGCAATACACCCCCATGGGCCAAAAGGCCCATAGGAATGCATTGCAAATACCGATTCGGTATTTGCCGAATCGGTAGTAGCCGATTCGGCAAATACCGAATCGGTAAATACCGAATCGGCAAACACGGAATCGTCGAGAAAGAAAAAGTGAAACTGATGACAACAGCCAATGAGGTGGAAGCACCCTACCCCACCCTAGCAGGGAGTGGCTACCCAGGCAGGTGAAACTCATTAGAACTTTCTGGAGAGGCAGCCTGAGCTGAGCATTCAGAGTGAGCAGCAGTGGTAGCACTATCCAGGACTGTGTGGAAATGGCAAGCAGCTCTGAGAGCCAGAAGGCTGAGCGCAAGCGCAAGGCCAAGTTCAGCAACAAGGAGCTGCAAGTGTTGGTGGAGGAGGTGGTGAGGGTACACAGGCAGCTGTTTGGGAGGCTGTCCCTCACACTCCCAGAGAGCACCAAGAGGAACCTGTGGATTGCAATTGGTGGGAGGGTGAACGCAGTTGGTGTCACCCCCAGGAGCCTGGACGACCTCAAGAAGAGGTTTTATGACATTCGCAGCCTCACCAAGAGGAAACTGGCCGAGCTGCACAAGCAGGCAGGACTAACAGGTGGAGGCAGTAACCCCGCGCCACCCCTCACTGACCTTGAGGAACTTGTGTCCACGACAATTGAGAAAGAGAGTGTGGTGGGAGTTGGCGACCTGGACAGCTCATCCAGATCCACAGCAAAAGGTAAGAAGCATGCGCAGCATGACACACCCTACCAGACACCTCCCCTTTAGCCCCAATGCACAGCCAAACCCCAGTCCAGTACTGCTAGCAACATACATGAGCAATGCATCATGGCAACTGTAGTAAGCTAATGTAGTAACAAATGCCAGTGCACATTCAAATGAAATGCACCTAGAAAATTATTCAGAGTATTGAAAATGGGATGTGCAATGCTTTTATTGTAGTGACTGTAAGACATTTGCACTCAGTTCACAAATGCTTCTTTATACCTAGGGGCACCATCAGGCAGTGGAGCAGCAGCTACACAAGCTCCAGGTCCAGCGGCATCAGACAGTGCGGTGGCAGGGCAAAGCAGCATTCTACCATCACAGGAGGAGGAGGAGGAGAACAGCAGTGCCGGGGGCAATGAGGATGACACAGGACATACCCTCTCATTTCCCCACTCCCCCCTACTGTCCCTAACGCCCACAGTGCAGTTCTCACCCGAAAATTCCCCAACACAGACCCACCCAGCACCTGCCACATCTCCTGCCAGGAGGATCACCGTTGCACCATTGAACATCATGGAGGGAGCAGCGGCTCAGGCTCCAGCACCCACCCCGGCAACACCCGTGGCACACCAGCCCACACAGCAGGCCAGCAGCAATCGGCGCAGGCTACGCACATCCAGCCCTGCTTTACCAGCACGGGAGGGCAGTGTATTCCAAGGGCTGGAGGGGAGTATGGTCCGGATCCAAAGGATGCAGGCCAAGTCGATCCTGGCTTGCCATCGCCAATTGCGGGAGCACAACCTGCACATGGGGGAGATGAGAAAGGGGTTTAAGAGTCTCGTTGAGAGCAACAAGGAGATAGCTACTGGACTGGGGCGCATGACTACTGCCACTACCCAGCTATGCACTAAGATGGAGGAGCACGAGCACTGTAGGCGCAGGGATGCCCGCATGCAAAACCGGTCACTCAACCGCCTTGCTGCAGCAACGGCCCAGCTATGCCGCAGAGGGGCTAATATGGAGGACTGCCTCACCAAGAACACTGCTGAGATGACCAGGGGCATGGCCCGCATCACCACTGCCATGGAGACACTACTCATATCAAACACGGTGGTGAATCCTGCCCTGGACGTGGGCGAGGCTGGGGACAGCAGCAGCCGCAGCAGCCCGGCCAGCGCTGTATCTGAGCCGCGCCGGAGCAGCAGGCGCTCCGCTGAGGCAGCCGGACACACAGAAGGGGGTGAGCCACATCCAAGTGGGTCAGCTAAGCGCAGCAAGAAGTAAGACTGCCAGGGTGGGTGAGGCAAACCGGACAATTTACAATCCCCACCTATTCTGTTATAGTTACATTTGTAGCACATCAGTGCAGTAACGTTGTGCCAACATTAGTAAATTTTTATATGTTCCACATACATTGACGTGTCTGTGCATCTGTACTCACTCAGAAATAGTTGTCTGTTATCTCCTCACGTCTGTACCTCCCGTCACTTGGTGTAGACACTCCAGCAGGTTGTGTTAGTGGCACAGCTATGTCATCGTCAGGGTCCTCGTAGTCAGACAACTCTACCTCTGTGCCCTTCTTGACCGCAAGGTTGTGCAACATTGCAGATACAGCAATTATCTTGCAGCAGGTGATGGGGGTATATTGTCTAGCACCTCTGGTCTTGTGCAGGCATCTGAACCTGCTCTTCCAGATGCCGAAGGTCCGTTCAACTACATTCCTTGTGCTTTTGTGCGCACGGTTATACCTCCTTTCGCTGGGTGTTGAGGGGTTGAGGTAAGGGGTGAGAATGAATGAGCGGAGGGCATATGCACTGTCGCCTAGAAGAGAATGGGGTAACATTACTCACATGCATACATGTACTTCACACTGATATTTAGGTTATGGGGGTCTGACACTGTGTCTTACCTAGGAGGTATCCTTCACCGAATTCCCCTGCCGTCAGCCGTGCATAAATGCCACTATTTTGAAAGATAAAGGAGTCATGGGTACTCCCTGGAAATTTTGCTACCATGTCAGTGATGACACACTTGGCATTACAAATCACCTGCACATTTATGGTGTGCGTTGACTTCCGATTACGGTATATGTATTCCGTGTCAGCAGGGGGACAAATCGGAATGTGTGTGCCATCTATGCAGCCAATGATGTGGGGGAATCCTGCCATCTGGTAGAAGTCTGCTTTTGTCTGTACCAGTTCTGCATGGGTTGCAGGGAAGGAAATGTATTGGTCCATCCTTTCGATCATGGCGTCTAGGAACTTGTGGAAGAACCGGGACAGGCAGCTCTGGCTCACCCCTCCTACCGCAGCTACTGCACTTTGAAAGCTGCCAGACGCAAGCAGGTGTATGCTGCATAGCACCTGCACGTGCACTGGGATTGCGTGTGCCCTTGGGGTGGGGTGCTGCAACAGGGGTTTGAGGTCCCTAATGAGCTGTAAGATGGTCTCTGGGTCCAGCCTGTACCTCTGTAGGATCTCTGCATCTGTCTGCATGGACAGGGTGAGACGCTCTCTATAAACCTGCTCCTCTCTCTGCCATTCCCTCACTCCATCCTGCTGTAGCCGTAGCCGTCTTGCTATGACATAAAAAGCTGCCATGGTGCAAGCAGAAATGCATTTTGGGTCCTTTTTTATAGGTTGCACCTGGTTACCACCTGATTCAAATCTATGGTAAATACCGATTCTTAAATACCGAATTTGACTCAAAATCGGTATTTCAGTGCTTTCCTACATCTCACTCTTCAGTAGAATCGGTATTCTACCGAATCGGTAATTTTACCGATTCGATAACATTACCGATTCGTAATTTTTCCCGATTCTGTATTTTCCGAATCGGTATAGTACAGAATCGGTGAATTTTCCGATTCCCTAATTTTTTACCGATTCTGTTTGGTTACCGATTCGGTATATTTGCCGATTCGGTTTAATTTCAGTTTCGATATACTTCCGACACGGTAACTTTTCCGATTCGGAATTTTTACCGATTCAGGCGTTTTTGGGACTCCTACATCCTGAAACCTCGATACCGGTCGGTAACGGCCGAAAATACCGATTTTCGGCCGTTACCGACCGACCTACATCGGGCCCCTAGAGGCAAGTTAAGTACAATAGTTAGAGGTATGCCAATGCGACCATATTTAAAGGTAGAGCACAGGCACTGTACTACTGGTGAACAGGGGTAAAGGACACAGAGTTCTAAAGCCAGTAAAAATTTAGGGTTCAACAAAAAGCGAAACTTCTGTGGTGACCAAGCAGAAAAGACAGATTTCCTACAAAACATGACAGTTTAATGACCGACAGAGCATTACACTGCTTCAGACAAAAAGGAAAATGTTAATGGGGAACTTGTACCAACCAATAAGATACTCTCATTTGATATAACAGACTTTGAAGTAGACAACAATAAGGGTAGGTACACAATTCTTAAAGGATTTTTGCAGGTAAGGGAAGTTATGTCTATTGCTACATATACCATAAACACAGGACACATATTTAAGGATACTTGCTCACCCACTAGAAGGATGGGGCAGTTGATCTATTTTGGGGACTTCAATGTGGTGTACTACCCAGTAAGTGATTGATTGCCATCAGACAGATATATAGAAGGAGGAATAGCCACAAAATTAAGATAAACCCACACATGCATGGGGTTAAGGGATATCTGGAGAGAATATCACCCTAGCGACAAGGAGTTCACCTTCTTCTCACACTCTAACAGGGAATACTCTTGAATCAATCAAATATGGGGGTCAGACTCCACAGCCATGATACAAATTGAAATAGGCCTCCTTACCATCTCAGATCTCACTCTGTCCCTGTGGGACTTTACACAACAATTAATCTGCAGCAGGGGGATATATGGAGATTAAACTCTAATATCCTTACAAATAGAGTAGTTGTTGAAGAATTACTTACTCAAATAAAAGAGTACTTCATTCAGAACCAAAAAGAGCATTTTCTACTGCATGTAGTTTGGGATGCCTTCAAGGAACTAGCACATGGGAAAGCAATAGCAATTAAAGCAGTGCAAAGACACACAAGAGTTCACATCAGAAACACATTAGAGGACAAACGCAGATCAGTAGTACAGTGACTAAAAAAGCTGGAGCTCCTAAAAGAAATAACTAAATTGAAGGACCAAGTAAACCTCTAACTAACAGAGCAAACAGGGGGCCACCCTTGCCATAACCTCTTTAGAGGGGCTGATCATCTGAGTTGGTGTCCACTTTTGGAATGGAAACACCTCAACAGAACACCACAAGGAGTCTTCCTCTCTGCCTACACTGGGAGTTAGTTGCATCTACTTTTGAGCACACCCATTTCCATGGGTTGTCAGCCAACAACTAACCTGTAGTGCCACAGCCCATTTCCACAACATTGCCACCCACCGTTTGAACAATATGAGCACCATATCCACAAAGTAACACTCACATTTGTTCTCTTTTGTCCTAGACATTAGGCCCAAATACTCAATTGTGGTCCATACCCAGTGCCTTTCCCACCTCTAGATATGCCTGTACTATAATCTCACACCCCCATACCACATAATAGAAAAGTGAGTCAGCTGTCCACACCTTGGCAGTGCAATGATACACCAGGGTACATGCCCCCTATGCGCTTCAGTGTGAGGTGAGTTTGCTGAAGGAAGTTGTGGTGAGGGAATTTCAGTCTAATGTTCCTGGATACCTTTTTAACAAATTCAATGGCAGTGCCCCATGGCTTCTCGGGAAGAATAATCTCAAGTTGGTCAACCATTTGTCCCTGACATCTGTACATTTGTGTGATAAGTGTGAAGCCAAGGCACCATACAGGAGTGACACAGCTTGACTCTCCTTCCCATGTGATATCATGTACTGCAACAGAGTATAACTACTGGGCTCAGCTGGCCCCCATATATGTTTCAAAACAGCTGACAAGGAGTTATATGCAAGAAAGTTACTAACACCAATCCCATATTCGTCCATCAGCTTCTGAAACGTCTGAGGCTTACCCTGATCGAATACTCCCTGAATGGCCCATGGAAGTTTGTCAAATTTCACTCCAACTTCCCTATTTGCAAGAACTATCCACAATAGCAACTGCAGGGCATAGACACAGGCATCCCTGTAGGTTGAACATACTTTGCCAGCAAGACTTGGCTGTTACAGCCAGCCTGCCAATTTGTGGGTAAGCGTGCATCGGAAACAATAGCCACTCAAGGATAAATTCCCTTGACAGATTGTGAAATAACTTGAAGACCTCCTGGCTGAGTCCCCCCAACCAGAGCAAGGGCCACTGTAATTGGGAAACTCAATATTATTACTTAAAGTTAGGCGCCCCCAGTCACACTCTGTCAACGGTCTATTCTGACTAAGTTTTCCAGAAGTTCAGAGTGTTTCTGATTTAGCTCAGTGAGCCAATGTCTCACCACTGGGTGAGGAGGATGTTTAATTTGAGCTTCCCTGATGACCTTCTCCATAGAGGGAAGATCCCCGCCCACTACATGCTGAGATACCAGCTTGTCTTAATGTTATGTCCCCTGATGACCACCTTGAATGCCTTTCACCTCACAGTACTATCAGGGTCCGATTCTGCATTTTCAGTAAAATATTGTGAGATATGTGTGCCCAGTGACTCCCTATAGTGGACATTTGTAAGCAATTCTGGCCCCAATTCTGAAAGTGGGGATCCTAGCCTGCCCCTTTCCCCAGATAATCAGTTTAAGTGTGTTATGGTTGGACAACGTGCGCCTTAGATATTCTGTATCTGATATTCTGTATGCATCAGCTAGTCCCACAGTATATCATTGATCATATTATCATAACTATTCTGGTAAGTAACTGGTGAATAGGAGTAAAAGGAATACTCCCTCGAATTAGGGTACATAAGTCTCCATACCTCACACAGTCCAGTCATCAGTTCTCTAACCACAAAGGAAAGTGTTGTGTTACCATGATCCTGACAGTGTTTTGGAGTGGTGAGCTGAAGCGGACTTTCTCAATCTCAGGTATGCAATTAAAGCCTCCTTCCCACCCCCACAGCATCCAGACCTGCCAGTCCCCAAAAAGTGCTGGAGACAGTGATAGAAAAGGGATTTGATGAACATTTGGGGCATACAGCACTAATATTGTGAGTAGTTCCTGGTCCAGTTGACCCTCAATGGCTACAGATCTGCCCCCGCCCCGGGGTCAAGAATGTTTCGGGACAATACATAGGGTACTCCTGAGCCAATCCATATCAGCAGTACCACTTTCAGATGTTGAATATGTGATACCAAAACCCTGACCCCTTCAGTGCTTGGCTACTTTGAGAAACTCCAGAGCTGTGACAGGTTATGTGTATGTTCCTGTGCTTCAGGTGTGTGAATATTCTATGGTAATTCATTGGAGTGGCCATCCCCTGTATGTTTCATGTTAGAAAGTTGTATATCATATATATGATAACTCCAGGTCCCACAAGTCAGCAAAGTCTAGTACACAACACAGTGCCCTTTCGATCCTCCCAACTGAGGCATCAGTGCATACCCCAGTCCCGTGGATCCTCATAACTAAAAAAACTCAACAGTCCTGCCTCTCACATCAGGCAGAAGACGCAATGTTGAACCCATCACCCTGAAACCTAATAAATATGTGTAGCCAAACATCTTTCAAAAGACTATGCATGCTGCACATGGATGTGGAGAGCGTAGTACACAACCATCCCAGAGCTAAACAGGCCGTGCTCCCCAACGGCCTAAGCAAGAAGCCTGCCCCCAACTAGAGCTCACCTCTCATCCTCACACCCTGTCCCAAACCCCCAGCCCACAAGTCTAGTTCAAGGAGACTGTGTCAGTTAGATTGTGACCTGTATCAAATAATATCATCTGCTGCTCTCAGAGTCAATGTGGGGCCACAGTCTTGTTCAGAGTCGGAATCAATTTGCGACCCCGGTATTGAATTCCAGTGACAGACGCAGGGTTGGGAGTGGCCAGGATCTGTGCTCGCTCTTTTGCCACCTGTTGCTCTGTGGCCCTATTGTGGGATTTTCAAGGGAAACACCTCCTCAATCTCTGTGACCCCTGATCAACCACCTCTCCACACGTGTCGGCTGGTAGACTTACCCCCTTCAATTGCAGTCATTTCCAAACAGTGAGTGGAGGGGTGAAAACATGTGTTTGACCAATGTCCATCACTCTCAACTTAGCAGGATGCATATGGGTATATCTGAAGTCCAATCCCTGCAGTGATTTCCTGACCTCGCTGTCATTGAATCTCATAGGTGTAGTGAGGGTATATGCGGATGCCCCATATGAAAGTGACGATCTCTGCTGTCCAACCTCCAATCCTTATGCACTTCCACTGGCTCAGATCGTCTTGCCAGCTCGGTGGGCCCAGAAGTCACGGTGTAGCATGCACTAAGAGGAGTCCCTGTCATCGGATCAGTATGATGAGGCCCAGACCAAGGGACCCTGATACTCCCAGAAATCCAGAGCAATGCATTGGTGCCCACTATACTCCAACAAACTAGAGACGAACTAGAAGAAGAAATAACAGTGGAGAAAGTGGAATGGATCATAAATCAGCTGCCTTAGAGCAAATCCCAAAGCCCAGATGGGTTGACAAATATTTGGGGGTTCTGCGAAGGGTTTTTAGTAATCAGAAATAGTTGGCGCACATCAGGTAATGGTGAGTGTGAAGAAAGATACAAATAGGGAACGGTGCTGCTTGGTCAGGGGAAACCCAAAACCCCGAGAAAGAGTGGGGCAAAACCCCCTCTTTAAATTAAACACACAAGGTCCAGAGCACATGAAAAGAGTTCCTTGAAACATAAACACATATGTGACAGAAATAAGATCGGTCGTCAATAGTTTCCTTCTGTATGTTTTTATAGGTGATCGTGGTCCTCCTTCAAAAGAGATCCAAAGAACATGAAACCAGCCGCGACGTGTGTTGTCAAAGCGGGTAGTTACCCGTGGCTCTTCAGGGCTTAATTAGTGTCAAAAGGGGCAGTATCGGGGCACCTGTGATATTTCCAACCCAGTCCTGGTGGGGTAAATCAAAAGAGGGCCACCTGCGGCCAAAACATAATAAATAACCAAAAGTAACGAATTCAAAAGACGGGCTGGTATTGCCGTCGATATCTCCAAACGGACAAATGCTGGAGGCAACGTGGAGTGCTGAGGAAAATGCTGTTTCCCGGATACGGAAACGGACCACGATCACATATTAAACCATACAGAAAGAAACTATTGACATCCGATCTTATTTCTTTCACATATGTGTTAACGTTTCAAGGAACTCTTTTCGTGTTCTCTGGACCTTGTGTGGGTTGACAAATATGTTCTTTAAAAATACATTTTCACATTAGCTGCCTCGTCCATTAGTACAGAGCGTCCCCGTAGCGCGTGGAGCGAGGACTTAGGCACTGACATTCCCCAGGAACAATTGCTATATTGTTATAATCAGACCAAGCGCCTCTCTCCGAATTACTGCCTGGACCACATACATTTCGAATATTTGCGCAGACTCTATCGCTCCCCTATGTCACTACGTAAGATGGGCCACTCGGCAACGATAGTTGTGCACACTGCTCTGCTACCGCCGCAGACTTTGCCCACTTGGCCTGGCTATGCCCATAGGTTTCCGCCTTATGGTGGGGGGGTGCGCTTCCATCAGTCACATCACACTCAAACGTTTCACTCCCGACCCCTTGGTGTGCTTCCTGGTGTACATCAAGAACACATCAGACCCCACCCGCAAACTCACTGCAATGCTTCTAGTGCTGTCTAAGCGTAGGGTGTCCATTCACTGGGGGCACAAACCGGCCCCCACGGTCAAGGCTTGGTTGCCACAGACATTGTTAAGCGACTTTTGGGATTTGATGCCGGCTGCCAGCAGAACCCCGGACATATGGGCTCCACTTATCTCCTACCTACAACGTTTAGCTGCCTTAGAGGACTCACCAGTACACTCCCCCACGACAGACACACCGACTGCCAGGGACGCTGCCGCTAGAAGGCTCTCCACACTGAGTCAGCCTCTTAATGCCATCTTGAATATTGCTCCTGTGGGACCATGCTATACATTATGTTTCTTTTGGTCCGCAATCCTTTTTTTTCCCTTCTTCTCCTCGTGATTTGCAAATGTAAGTGTAATCTGTGACTGCTTTATTGCCGCAACGATAACTTGTAATGTGATAAGATTTCGTTCTCAATAAAGGTGTTTGAATTTTTTTTTTAAAGAAAAAACTTTGATTTACAGGAACTCCAGACCAAGTGAATCTATATGACTCATTCCGAGACAGTGTCACCGAAATGATGAGAGAGGAGTATTACCTTGGTACTAAAACAATATAGACTGAAGGATCAATGTGCCATTTGTATGCAGATGTACTTACCAAATGAAGACTTGAAAATCATTACTGAGATAATTGCAAAAAGACTTGATATTAAATGCCTGAAATCATCGACCCAGTTCGATCAAGCTTCATAGAAACAGACAATCATTTGGCAATATTAGAAGAGTGTTATTCCTGATCAGAAAACCAAATAGACTAAGCATTCCTAAAGTAGTGGTGGTGGTAGCAATTGATACAGCGAAGGCATTTTATTGAGTTGAGTGGCCCCTTCTTAGAACAGTATTACAAAAAATGGGCTTTGATCCTGTACCTCAACAGCTCATATATGCAAGCTATGCTTCTCCACAGCTACGATGCTGATTAATGGCTCAAGATCTAAGAGCTTTAAACTCACAAGAGAAGACGGGGTGCCCACTGATTCCTCCTGTATGCGCTCCCCCTTGAACCCCATGAGCAGCTAGTAAGACAACTTCCAGATACAAAGGAATGCAGTTCAGGACCAGGAAGCATAAGATTTATTGTTTTTCAGATGACACCCTATTGACACCGACAAACCCTGACACGTCTGCCCCTAACACAAAAACAGCAATAAGGAAATATGAGGAGGCTCTTGATTGAAGGTGAATTCAGAGAGATCAGAGATTACATGTAAAAAAATAGAAAAACGTACCCAAAAGACTCTCTAGAGGGCTCTCCGATTTAGATGGGCTAAACATAGTATTAAATAGCTAGGGTCATATCCATGGAGGGGCTAACAAGGGCTGGGCCAGCCCATGTTAATCATTGGCCCCCCAAACGATAGAGGCAGCTGAACAATATTTATGAAAAACTCAGTTTAAATTCAGTTTATCCAAAAAACGTCCTTCACATTTGAATGCATACAGTCTAATCGGAAAGAAACATACTGAAGTTCAAAGGCCTTGTTTATCTTGTTACTTTTGCTGCACATTAAAAGACAGATGTTACATGTCAGGCTACATGTCTGAAAAATTGATGCTTATTCTTTTAAGTGTATATGCTGTTTACTTTTCTTTCTCTGACTGCAAAGTGAAAGGATTTTGCAAAGTGAAATATGTTACTAGGGTACAAGCAGGGCCACTTGAATTATGCGGCAAGGAGGCCCAAATTGTGCAGCTAGGTTGACTAAATTGTGCAGAAAGAAAAAACAAATTCTGAAGCTTATTGCAACATATTTCTTCATTATTTTTACACATTGTCATTGTCTAGGCAATGGTTTCACTTCATTACTAACGGTTCCACAGTCAAATACAGCTATAGGTAACTGAAGGATGACTTTACGCAGGACCTTCCACTGTGCAACAGCATGTGTTGCAGCGTTTTTATTAACTTTAGATCCGTTTGAGCAAAAATGTTTGTTGTTGTTAAAACTTGCATATTATGCAGCAGATGATGGATTATGTGGCAAGTGCAACAAATTAATGATGCAGAAAATGCAGCAGAATCACATAATCCCAGTAGCCTTTTAGTGCTAAAAGAAAGACTGTAGGGTCTTAATTTCATACACAAAAACATGTAAATACCTGTAAGTGAACTTCATAGATATTTAAAAATATATCAGCAGTTATGAAAGCACAAATTAAGCACATTTTGATTTGTAATTCTGAAGGGTGATAGAAATAAAAGATGTTAATATGAACAAAACAAAACTTGGTGAAGCACAAATTATAAATATTGTATTGAATTGTATTGCAGCATTGATATTGTGCTTACTACTCCTGTGTGTGGCACTGAAGCGCGTATGTACATGGGAAGCAAGCTACGCCATATAGAGTGGTGTGTGGTTGGAAGGATATTGCCTTTTCTTTTAGTTCCTATGTGGGAAATGTTTCCATGTTGTATGTGATGACCACCAAGGTGCACTTATCATGCATGTTATGGAATGCAGCGCATAGCAGAGTGGTGAATTTTGCAATGTAAGATACACAAAAGCCCCAATGTATGGTTTTTCTGCATACTAGTAGCTTTGAACAGCTCTGCAGGTCCCTTTATGGTATTTCTTATGATTATAGTTAGCTTAGCTGGTTACTCCACTACGTTGTCCAATCAGAAATTGTGTTTATAGTGTGGGTCTGAGCTGGCATTGTTGGCGGGAGAAAAAAGTGGAGAGATGTGCTAGGATGTGCATTGTTACTATCATCCCATATTGTCATTGTGAGATGCAAAGAAGCGGTCATAGTGTACAGATATTTGAGACCTGCAGTAGTAGACTAGATTAAAGTCCTCTGGTAGAAACAAAGTGTGACAGATCTGTTCAGTTACTCCATGGCTGTTAATTCAGCGATGGTTGGAGTATTGGTTGCACAGTAATGGTGAAGAACAACCCCTAAGGCAGATGTGTCCTAAGTGGATGTCAGAGGTTTAAGTTCAAATTGGCTACAGACTGCTGAGTGTTATGGTATTAGTATTAGTGTGGGCCAGAAATGTTACATACAAATTTACATTAGCTCTCCTTAACTTACCTGCCTATCAAAAGAAGTTTGTTGGCTGGGTTGTTTCCAATCTGTACATTGTAAGTTGAAGATTGAGTTTGAGGGTGTGACTGTCTTTCTGGGTTCTGCTGTCAGAATGTGTGGTGGCATAGCTGTCTTTGAAATAGCCATATTTTCAAATGTGTATATGCTCCTGGATGTTTTGAATTCTGGCTGGCAGTGAGTTCTAGAGCTTGGTGGTTTGTACTGAGAAAACAGTGACTCCATCAGATTTCACAGGATAAGGTGGCATGATGATAAGTGGTGTAAGCCTGAAGCGCAGTGTCCTGTTTTGTTTGTATTACTTGAAGTTAGCTTGTAGGTATATCAGTCCTTTACCTTGGAGCCTCTGTGGATAATGCAAAGCACATTGAATATTGCCCTACTTGCTATAGGTAGCCAGTGGAGTGGTTGGAAGACTGGAGTTATTGCCTCTCTTGGGTGAAGGCAGAGAAGAAGCCATGCAGCAGCATTTTGGATGACTTGTATTTTGTGCATGATGACTGCGGGTGCTGGCATAGTCAAGAATGGAAATTACAAGTGTGAGTATGGTTTGCAGTTTCTGGTGGTATGGAAGGATGCAACATATTGTTTTCATTGTGTAGAAGGAACTCTGTTTGGCATTATTAACATGCGCTATCTAATATACTTTGAATACATGGTTTTCGCTAAGTTTCTGACTCCTCTTGACCTTGTTGGAGGGATCTCATATGGTTGTAGGCTGTCAGTTTTTCCATTGTCCACAGGTCAGAATCTCTGTCTTTGCAGTATTTAGTTTTAAATGATTATTTCTCATCCACGTGTTCATGGCCCGTAGGTAGTCATCAAGGTTTCAGTCATAGACATCCATTTTAAAAATGATTTGGGGTCATCTGCATAGCTCTAACAGGTGAGTGTGAATGATGTAATCAGTTTTGGTAAAGGGGTAAGGTAGAGGTTAAATAATAGAGGGGATATGATAGACCTCTGAGGGACACCACAGTGTTCTGTGTGAAGACCTGATGTGAAAGCTGATACCACCATTAGTTCACATTCTAAACTTGGAGGCGAAGAATAAAATGGGAATTGGCTGAACTATCTTCCCACCTTTCGCATAGGATGTGCCATGCAAGAATTTGCGCTGTAAAAATATTGTACACTGTATAGGACATTGAGACATGGTGTTGTTAAGCCAGCAATATCATGACTTAAACCTAATAGCCATTCAGAAGCAAAGACAAATCAGGAGGAAACTCTTGATTCCAAAATGGCACAGTGCTTTGAATAGTCTATTGTGCTGAGGCAGGGTCATCACAAGTCACGTACTATTCACATTTGACTGACATCGTTTCAGCCTTTAGTGGCCAGAAGTAAAATATAGTCTAGTGAGATAACGTATATGCTCTAGAGATCTTTATTTTGTTTGTAGGAGGTAGATTGTGGGTTAGGCTAATGTGCCTGCTGCAAAAGACTGCAAATGCGCAAACTAGCAGTATTGTAAAACGGAAATATTAGCCTATCATGTCACAAAGGGCTGCTATAACAGACTATTTATCTTTAAAAATAGTTTAATATCCAGATAATCTTGCCAGGGTCAACATGCTGAGTGTTCATTTCGTTGACCAAAATATTGTGGAAACCATATTCAGAGCATCTGAGACTGAAAGCATTTGTATTATAATTGAACTCTCTAGGCCTCTCCACAGAACATAAACTAACATTTTCTGATTTTTATTTATTGTGATTTAACCCCTTCCACGCTCATGACGAGCTGGGCTCGTCATGAGGTAGCCTCCTCGCACGCTCATGACGAGCCCAGCTCGTCACGTAACATGCGATACCGCAAATCTCAGCGTGCGAGCGGAATTCCGCCCGCACGCATGCGGTTAACACCTGTGTAGTATGAATCTGCTTTTGAAATGGATTGTCTCATTTAATTTATGGTCATAGCAAATACATAGCAAATACATTGCTGTAATGAGGCCCTATGTAGATAATATACTAAATGCATAATAGTTAGTGAACATGTGTGTTGCATTTTTATTGGAAGAAGTGTGGAAATGCTGGGTGGTAGGAATGTTGTGGATCTTGACAGATTCTGGAATTTTCCTCCACAGAAAGATAGGAAAAACCTGTGATTTAGCCACCGTTTTGTGTTTGCAGGGCACTCTGGGTAATAAAATATATTAGGATCCATGAAGGCGGCGCTCTCCCAGACTACCCTAGGTGCCTTCTCTTCTGAAATGTCTGGGCCTGGCATGTTTTTTGGGTGGGACTGAGCCCTGGCATAAATACCGTAGCAACCCACTTGCCAGAATGGGCAAAATCTTGATGTTTCATTGTGTCTTAGAGGATTTAAGGAGATTTCCTTTCACAGGTGAGAGCCCAGTCAGCCGCAAGTGGGGTATTATTGTTATAGGAAGAAGTGTAGATACGCTTTGCTATAGGACATTTGTGCATCCCGGCAGATTCCATTTGTGTGGTCTGCTTTCACTTTTGTTTTGCTGTGTAATGTCAGTGTGCATATGGAAAGCATTTTCCTAGCATCCCAATTGAAATTTTCGAAAAGAAAATGCTTCTGGTGCTTTTACCAGAAACATTTCCTTTTCCAGTACTGTGGATGACCTGTTGAAGTCCACTCCGCTGTGATGGTATTGTGGTGGACGTCAATGGGCCGTCATCTACCCTAAAGCTGTTCAAATCCACCAGATCTATGCAGCCTGATGTCCTGTCTAACAAGAATTATCAATAAGCTTCAGGGATATGATGACCACATTACACTAAATTATTTGTTCCATGAGGGGACTTCTCCAGTTCGAAGAGCCCCCCCGGAATGGTAGGCTTATGGGACTGGAGAACAGCAAAAAGCACAATGGTTAACAATATGTGGAAGGTGCTGCTAATGGCCATGCACAGTCAAGAGAAAGTTTAAGTTGCCCTAACTGGTCTGTGGAGAAGAGGGCTAGAAGGAGAAAGAAATGTTGCAAAGTACAGTGGAGATAGCAGAGAGGATAGAGAGATGAAATTCTAAAAAGGGAAGGACAATTAAGAGAAAGAAAGGAGAGTAAATAGAAAAAGCAAGAGAGAGAGCAGAAGAGACAGGAAAGGGAAGCTAGATGGAACAGCAAACACAAAGGGTTGAGAGAGGCAGTGAAGGCATATATTAGGATATGGGGAGGTAATAGAGAAAGTAAGAGAAAGCCTAAATAAGCATCATGAGAGCTAGATACAGGTGGAGAAAAGGTGACTGGAAATTTTAAGCTGCATCCATACATTATCAAGCTTTGGCCAATGCACCTAGCCCGATGTGATTCAATGCCCAATGCTGCATGTTATTTGCATGTTATTTTCTAACAGGGATCTTAGTGTGAGATCTAAAAATCACCTCGCGTAGTGGTCTTTAAAGTCCTAATAAAGTCTAATCATTCATGGTTACTTAACCGACAGCACAAGTACACCTACATGCTGAGAAGTTGTATTAACGAGGTGATTTAGCTCATTAGTGTAGATTGAAATAAGGCAGCCAATTAGTTGTTTCATAACATGAAGCTTAACTTTTATCGCCACTTGTAGCAATGCCAAAGAATCCTCTGGAAGTAGATATGTTCAATTTCCTGTACACAAAGCACCACTCAGAAAGTGCATGCTTGTCCAAGCAATGTTAGCCACATAGAGGATAACACCGTGAGGATTCTATGCAAAGAGTATACTGCATGTCAAGGAGTGGATAATGTCCATAATTCCGGAAGTAGAGGACTCTGTAGCTTCCAAATGGGAGGTACGATGCAAGCAGCAGAAAAGGGAGATGTTATCACAGATCAGAATTTTAGATGCAAACCATGAAACCACCACTCAGACCCTTGGAGGCAGGGCTGCTGCCTGCCCTTCTACTGCTCCTCTAACTGGAGATGGAATAAGTTTCCTCAGCCAGGCCAGAGGCCTCAAATAGACTAATTCCGGGATCCCACAGTCGCCTATCCTTTATCATGCCTACCTGTCTTGCTGGTCAATGTCTAACAAAGTTACTCTTTTGTAAAACACCTTTGGCACAACCTGCCAGAAACTATGAGGGGTGTATGCCAATGTTGGGGTCTGCTTAAAGTCCATGTCATTTTTACTGGTGCTTTTGATCAAATGTAATTGAATGATGCATCTTTGGCACAACCTTATAATGAAATTCATTGTGGGACCATACAAACTTCCCTGTAAATTGACATCTAAGTTATATTTAGTTTTCACCATTGTTACAGCCCTAAAATGATTAAAACACTAAAATAATTTCTCAAAATGTTCCTAATGGATATGTTCCAAGCTCTCTGTAAAGCTATTTCAAATTAATGATGAGTTAAATTAAAACGTCACTTACAAAGGTGGACAGAATAAACTCCACACTTTGTGATGCACATAAAGTTCCCTAACTTTATGTGAGGTAAGGTTTATCCTTTCAGACCTTCCAGGTGTCATGGTTTCCTGATGCAGAATTTCCCAGGTAGGATATCCTGTTAGTAGAAAAAATGTTGAGTGGGGAGGCTGGACCAGTGGCCTAACGAAAGTGGTAGGCTCCCTGCAAAGTACATGGAGTGGGGCCCCACACTCTGGACCCTGTCAGGAGCTCTCCTGCCCGCCCGTTCACAGTGCTGGAGGGGGCCGGAGGGGCGCTGGGTCTATTGTTAAGTCACTTGCAAGAAATGCGAGAGGGAGGGGGAGCTCTGAGATGAGGCCAGCTTATTTTTTTAAAGAAAATAACCTTATAAACTTTGCATTTCACAAAGCTTGGAATGTTTAGGAAGTACACAAAGATGCGAGCCAGCTTACCTTCCAATTTTATCCCCTCTACTTTAAATCCTAATTAATTGATGGGATTTTAAGTTGGATTGCGGAAAGTTGTTTGATGTGCATTCTGAATATCGAAACCTAAACATCAATGGTGCAAAGTATCCAATCCAAAATATCAACAGGTAAGAATAGAATTGTTATACCTTGCTCCACATATATGTACCTATGCAATATGTATACCTTTAAGATATGCAGATGTGGAGTTAGGAATAGTAAATAGGAAATCTATACTTCCCTATATGCAGCTACCTTTCGATACACAATATTCTTGTAATACGGTATTCAGGGTGTTGATATTTTGTAGTACAGCCAGTATTTGGAAAAGAATGCACTTATAGAGCACAGCTTTAATGTTTGGTTATAGCTGAGAGTCATGCCCCCCTAAAAATATACTTCTAGCTACAGGCCTGGCTAGGGATACATGTAGAACCTACTTTGCAGACACAATATGGAGCAGACTATCCTAGGTTAATGAGAATAATCAAAGGGGACACAAAACAATAGTCACCTCTCTTCATCTCATGGCTGGAGCACATTGCAACACTCAAAATGAACATTCTCCCAGAACGTCTATACCCCTTCCAGACTCTTCCAATCAAAATACGCAAACAAGACTTTAGGAGCCTACAGAAAGCCGGTGATAATTTAATTTGGAATCATCATACCCTATGAGTATTGTGAGCCATACTACAGACCCCAAGGAGCCTGGGAGGCCTAAGCATGCCCAATATAGATTTATACTACAGAGACTCCCAAATAATGGTAGAGTTTGAATGATTACTGAGACATACTGTTAAACACTGCATTCATGCAGAAATTGTGACGAGGGTGAAGGCCCCTTGGTATGTAATGTGGCTAAATAAGCAACACAGACCTAAAGTGGCATATGTATGAGGTGGCACAACCACTGAAGGAGTATGGGATGATTTCTCAAGGAATTCTTACATTGCCACGTTCCCATCCCCTTTAGCCCTGATTACCAATAACCCTGACTTCACACTAGCATATGAGGGACACCAATTTGCTGAATGGCAAATGGGGGAAATGTAGAAAATTAGGCAACGTATTTTCAAATCAGAAGATTAAAACAATTGAGACCTGTAAAAAACTGTTTGAGGTGAACGAGGAGGAAAAACTAGAGTACCTTCAATTAGGACACCTGGTGCTACACCCCAATAATAAAGAAGCAGGAATCAGAGACCTAGCCCCATTTGAAAAACTGTTCACTGCATTCAAATTGAAAACGGGCCTGATCTCCAAGATGTACACAAAGAAAGTGGTCATAAGACCTAGGAAGGGGCATAGAAATTAAGGGACGGAATGAGATATGGAGTGATACTGAAAAGAGTATAAAGTATACAAAACAGAGAAACACAGTGCAAATTCACATGCGAGTGGTACATGACTCCCCAAAAAACAAGCCATTATTCCATCGCATACGGTAAATTTTTAAAGGTCTGCAGAGTAGACGAGTCTAAGATTCACATCTGCTGGCAATGTGCCCACCTACAGGTATTTTGGACGAATTCTTACGCCACTTAAAGGGAGTGGTAGTTTTCCCGAACTGTCGCAAGCCAGAGATAGTAATTTGGGGCATGAGGCTTCTTAATGAGATATTGTATAACAAAATGATTGGACATTTATTAAGAAGATGCTCTGAGCAGCAAAACAAGAAATTACCCTTCACTGGAAGAAAACAACACAGCCATATCCAGCACAATGTGCCAGAACGTTATTGCCCTAACAGCAATGGGAAAAAAAAACCATGACTCTTAGAGAGGAAAAACAAAGATTTGCAGACACATTGAATGCCGTAATGACTTACAAATACTGTAACAGGGATTTGAGTGTCCCAAAACCTTTAGAACTGGGTTCCAGAACATGAGTCTGACTCTGAATAATGGGGGTAGAATCCGTGGACGGAAGCCACACAGTGCCAGGAAACAGACTAAGGGCCTCATTTACTAGGCCCTAGCAGCACTTTTGCATCACCAGGGTGTCACTTTTTTGATGCTTCGGTGGCACAATGTGCCACAGCATGTTTACAAGGCCATGCAAATCCACTTTACGTGGCTTTTCATGGCCTTGTAAATATGTGCTCCTTTCACATAGAACACTGCGTTAAAGGGGCATTCCACGGTTGTTACTGTGGGTGTTCGCACACAACACGCATCAAATCTGAAGCATCCCCCGATTTACGAGAAATCATAACGCTGGGAATGCATCAGATTCCTACGCCTCCGCAGTCCCCAGGGGAGGCATTCTGCAGCACGCATAGAAAGAGGAAAATGCCACTAATGATTTTTTTTGTGCAGGAAGGTCTCCCTTCATACACAAAATCAATCATCCTGGCAACGCAGGCGCCCTTGCAACATGAGGCAAGGGTGCCTGCGCTGGCACACAGCTGCTGTTTGTGCGCCGCGTAGGGGAAAAGGACAGGAATGTGCTATATCTTGTAGAAACTGCGCATTCCTGCCCATTTCTTTTGTCGAACGGCAGCGCAGCAGGAAGACATGGGGGCAGATTTATGAGGCCCTTGCGCCACGTTTACGCCGCTGTTGCGTCACGCAAGGCGGCATAAATGTGGCGCATCCCTACGACCGATTTACAACGTGACGCATCTAGGCAGATGCGTCACGTTGTAAAGCCCTGCGCCGCCTGTGGGTGTTCCGGCGCAGGGTGGAGGTTCCGGGGCAGGTGCGCCTCGCAAAAGTGGCTGAGTGAAATCTATAAGATTTCACTCAGTCACTTTCAGGCCAATGCTGCGTCAAAACCCTGCGCCTGCTTGAAGCAGGCGTAGGTCTTGACGTAGCATTGCAAAGATGGGGCACCCCCGAGCCTTGCTGGAGCTGCGTCGCGCTTGCGACGCAACTCCAGCAATGCGCCACCTTAACGGCACAGATGCGTCACGCATCTGTGCCGTTTTTGCCCCATGGTGCGCCGCATTGTAAATGCGGCGCACCATGGGTGGCGGAGCTGCGGCGCAAGATAACTGGAGCATCCCTGGGGATGCGCCAGTTATCATAAATCTGCCCCATGGTGCGCTGCCGTGCGTCAAAAGTTTGTAAATGAGGACCCTATATATTTAGGGATAATTGAAAAAGCTCTTTACATATAGTTTTTCAGTTGTTCCGTAACAAATCACAGATTGAGAGGGTAGTCCGAGTGGAAGGGGGGATACAAATGGGAATTACTTTTGAAATGATTGAAACTTCACAACTACTTACCAAATGTAAACAAGGCACGTTCAAGAAAATTAATTTGTTCACTTATACACATCTATAGACACCGGGGCCATTTTATGAACTCATTCTGCATATGCGCTGAGTGAATTGTGTGACAGTTTGCAGTGAAGTTGCGCTGCCTAGAGTGCATACACTAACTTGGTAACTGTACCCGTTGGTCTATCTATGATCTGCAGACACCTTGGCTCAGAAACAGCGCGACAAACATAGCTCCCCATTGTGCTGCCTGCAGTCAATACAGTAGTTTGGACAATTACTAAACTAGTGCATTCTGCATGTGCTGTAGACAGCGTGAGTTCCTGGAAAACAGGCAGGTGATTGTGTTCTGGGCCTGTACACGGCAGCCACGGCCGGTGGTAGGTGTAACTGCAGGGCGGTGACGTAGGGAGGGGGGAGGGGCAGAGTGGGGGGGGTTGTAATGTATGGATTACGGACTTTAGCAGGTAAGTAAACATATAAATAAATAAAACGAATTTCGTTGCGCGCACTGCATCACATTTGGTGATGCAGTGTACACAACAAATTTCGTTTTATTAATTTATATGTTTACTTACCTGTTAAAGTCCGTAATCCATACATTACAACCCCCCACCCTGCCCCTCCCCCTTCCTACGTCACTGCAGTTACACCTACCACCCGGCCGTGGCTGGTACACGGGCACAGAACGAGATCAAGCTATGGCCATTTTTTACACACAAATGACCGTATGACAGAAAGGGACCCATGGACATTTAAGCCCATTTTTTGATACTATGCAAGTGGCTGGAGATGCTTGCGTGGCCCTTTCTTTGATATGGATTGCGACACATTCGATATGGAGTGGCACTAATGTATTCCTAAGAGGGTGTTGCCGCATTTGAATGCTGGACATGACCTTATGCTAATGAGGAAACCCCACTGCTCTGGCATCCATTTCATATTAGAGAACAGGACACAGGTGTACATAAGATGCCCGTAGGTGCACTGGCTGGATGCCACCTCTAAAATAGTGAACAGTTTATCCCCTCCTGAGAGCACAACATGGGAGGGGACAGTTAGCCCTATGGACTCTCCAGTCATCTTCCCGACAGGCAGGAATAGTTACACAGTAGGAGCCACCTGAAAAGGGGGGGCCCTCGGCCCCCCCGCACGCATGGCGGCGCGGCGACCGCCTCACCCCCTCTCCCCTCGGGTCCTTCGACGGTGGGGGCGTGCCCTGGGGGCGCGGCCCACCGCCGATTGGCCGGCGCCCCTCCTGACCCGGAATCAATGGACTGGTTCCGGGTCGGGGGGGGCGGGCGTGAGGAGGGGCCACCCGGCCCCTCGGGAATAAGAGGTAGGGAGCGCCCAGGAGACTCCCTTGTCCCTGGACGCTCCCTCACGGAACGTTGTGCCCCGCGTTCGGGGCTTCTTTGTTTTTTAATCTACTGTACCCTTTTTCTTCCAGTTTCGACCCGCGGGAGCCACCAGGAGTGTTGTGGAGTGCGTTTTCCCGCTGTTAATTCCGGACTGCAACAGGGCTACGGAAGATTTTTGGCGAGCACAGGGAGGACGTCGCGAAGGAACTCCGTGCGACGGGGGAGAGCCGGTCACAGGTCACGGGAGACAGTGTGCGGAGCTGTGCGAGGTATTGGGGCGGGGGGCGGGCGGCACATCGGGAGACCTGGTCGACGAGGGACCTGCTTCCCGTGTTGGCTGCTCGGGAGCCGATCCCCAGAAATAAATCAGTAGCATCAGGCCATCTCTTTCTTTCCCGCTGCCCGGCCCGCATTGAATTAATTGCTTGTGTGCTCCGTACGTAACCGGCAGGCCGAGATCCCGCCTTCCGCGCACCTCACATTTTCTTTGCCCGCTCTGGTTAACTGCTGGTTCTGCCCCATACGGAGCCCCCCGTCTTCCCCGCTCCTCAGATTTCAGCAGATTGGAACGTCGCTGGCTAGTATTTTGGCGGGATCACAGCTAGGCACGTTAATTTTATTAAACGAAACGAGGCAGGGCCAGCTAGGGCTGCGAGTGGAGGGGAGACCAAAGGGACGATTATATAAATATTGTTTTGGTCGGGTTAAGTGCAGAATCGACCGCTGAAGCTGTGGGTTGGGACCCTGGATAAGCTGTGTGTTTTCTACATAAACAATGTGTTTCTAAGGGATATGTACTGATGATGTAACACGAGCTGAAGTTGGGCTGAAAGGGGATTGCTATTTATGACTGCTAACAAAGGGCGCAGTTGTGGTTAAGAAGTGAGTTCACTGTTGTGTCAGAATTATGCCTTGTCTAGCATATCAAACTCATAATTAGGACTGTTCTTGTTCGATGGTTTTGGAAACAAGTATAAGTCAGTGAATGGTGTTTAGGAGTGTTTTTCACGTACTAATCTGAAACTGCATTACATCCAACCGACTTCCAGCCCCCCCTTTTGCAGGCGTGGGACGAATGTTAAGTTATTACTAGCAGACATAATTCCAGGAGCCACAATTCTGGTCGTGGGGGAGGCCCTCATCGCTCAGGGGTCCAAGCCTTTCATTCATTTCATCTCGCGGTGGATAAATTTGGTCTGTCCTGATAATTGATCCTGCTGTGATCACACGGTATTCATAAATTTTCTATTTCAGGCATCTTACGTCACTGTTGTCGAGCAGATCCTCATCTGGAGAAGCGTCAGGTCGTCAGGCCAGACAGCACCCTGGTGTGGGGCGTCGTTACAGAGGGAGATCGCCAGCAAGTGCGCAGGACTGATCGGTAAGAGGGGTACGGGGGGCCGGCACTCATCGCTCCTGGTGGCCGCCGGGTGGGTCTACATTAGGTTTACTCACCCCTTACATAAGCGGACAAGCCGCTAGTGTTGCGGTCGCCGTTGCATGGTGCTGAAAGCCCCCTGGTGACCCTCCATCTGAAAGGTACACACAGTTGACCTGTTGGGAACTAAGTAGGCAGCGGGTGTTTTTTTTTGTTTGTGAGGTTAAGCATCATGCCAGGTCCAAGGGGTGGAAAAAGGGGGTCCAACATGGAGGCTATGATGCGGGCTATGATGCGGGAGATGAGCGACATTAAACAACAGCTAGGACAAATTAAGGAGCGGGAAGCCCGGTTGGAGGATAGAGATGGCGAGGCACCAGGCCCGTCCGGGAGACCAGTCCGCAAGAGGGTGGCACCAGTGCCAAGAGGTGAATTTGTCACCCCACAAGGGAAACCTAGGTCCAAAAGACCCAAGGAGGCGGTACCTACCCCAGTCCCAGGGGATGCGTTACCCGCCGCACCGCCCGCGGTGGTCCCACCCCCGCAGGTGCCTACACCCATTGCCCCTGTGGTGCCGGTGCCGACAGGTCAACCAGTAGACGCTGGGGCTGCTTCCGCACCGGTGCCCACAATCCCGGGTACAGGCGGGCCACACCCGATACCCGCTCTGCCAGCGGTGCCAGGACCAATGGGCATAACCCCAGTGGTACCTGTTGTCCCGGGGGGTAACGTAGATTCAATGCCACCCGAATTCTTATCTCACTTGACAGCCATGATGCCATGGCTCCAAAAAGGAGGAGCCTTCCCGAATTCAGCAGACTATGCGGCAGAGGCGGCAAGGTTCATGGAAAAAATCAGATCGGCACCGATCGCCGACAGTGTTGCATTGCCAATTTCTTCTCCCCTTGCAGGTTCAAGTGTTCCCCAGCTGGACGGAGTACAAGGGCAGCCGCCCCCGGTGCCCGCACTTGGTAAGGAAGTGGCATTGCCGCTCTTGGGGGACGGCGTAGTACCTTCCAGGAGCGAAAATCTAGCTCAACATGTGTCTTTAGCTGTCAAAGAAATGATTTGGGCTGATAAATACGTGTACATTTATTCTTTATTATTGGATAATAGGGAAATGGAGCAAGCAAAGGCACTGAAAGAGTGGATGCTCCCGAGTGAATGGAGGGCGCAGTGTACTAGATTCAGGGTTGAAGAAAATCTCAATAATTGGATGCAAGCATGGGCCGTTTTCACTGCAGTTAAGGCTGAGCGTCCTCCAGATCTGCAGGCTGCATTGGCCTGCTATTCGAGCAGGATTGTGGGGTGGAGTCAACAGTATTCTGGGGAAGCATGGAAGGGTTATGATGTGAATTTTAGGAAGGCGTTGGAATTCAATAGAGCATTACCATGGGACACGGTAGACTCCATGGCCTGGCACAAACAGTTCTCTGACACTGCACCTCCCCCTCAGTTCGGTGCGGGCAGGGTGTTCACTAGACCACAGCAGCCCTTTCGGCCCCCCCAAACGAGTGAAGTGCCTGGGAAATTTAGGGCAGGTGGGCCAGAAAAGAAAGGGGTGTGCTGGGATTTTAATAAGCGTACCTGCACAAGGGCCGCGTGTAAGTTTAGGCATGCATGTGCCTCCTGTGGGCACCCCTCTCACCCAGAATCTACCTGTAGGTCCAAGCAAGGTAACACGGGACAGAGGGGTAGGGGAAGGCCACTATAAGTCAGACACGGCACGCCCCCCCACTCCAGTGGATGTGGTGGCAATGATTCCATTCTTGAACAGATACCCTGACCACAAAGCGGCCACCCTACTTCAGGAAGGTTTTTCCAAAGGTTTTAGGATCCCGGCCGGGGGATACACAGGCAGTGCGCACTGTAGGAATCAATTATCAGTCACACACAATCCAGCTGTTGTGGCCGCCAAAATTGACAAGGAGCTTTCCTTAGGCAGGATATCTGGCCCTTTTTCTACAGTGCCAGTACACAATTTTGTGTGTTCCCCACTGGGAGTTGTCCCCAAGAAAGAGACGGGGCAATTCAGATTGATTCATAACCTATCAGCGCCAAAGGGGGCCTCCCTGAATGATGCCATTGACGAAGGTATCTGTAGTGTTAAGTACGCCTCTTTTGATCAGGCTGTGACCTTATTACAGGCCACTGGGCCCGGGGCGCTGATGGCGAAATCAGACATAGAGTCCGCCTTCCGCCTCCTCCCAGTCCACCCGGCAGACCAACATCTTTTAGGTTTCACCTTTAGGGATAGGTTTTACATGGACAAATGCATGCCTATGGGTTGTTCTATTTCTTGCGCCTACTTTGAGATGTTTAGTTCATTTCTTGAATGGGCCATGAGACAGGTGACAGGCCATCAAAGGGTCATGCATTACTTAGATGATTTCCTCTTTCTCGGTACAGCGGGTTCTCAGGAGTGCGCACTAGCATTGCAGGAATTTTGCGTGCTCATGCGGGCTTTTGTGGTCCCGCTTGCGCCTGGGAAGACAGTGGGCCCGACCACCTGCTTGGAATTTCTGGGCATTGAGATTGACTCATTTGAGAAATGTTTTAGACTACCTAAGGACAAGGTGCGCAAATTCAAAACGTCGCTACAGTTATGCCTCCGGAAGGAGAAGGTCACTTTGCAGCAATTACAGGAGGTGGTAGGGCAACTGAATTTCGCACTAAGAATCATCCCAATGGCTCGCCCCTTCTCTCGCTCCATCGCGCACGCGATGCAGGGGCTGAGGGAAAAGCACCACCGCACGCGCCTATCGGCTGAAATTCGCCAGGATATGCTTATTTGGATGGCATTCCTGGAGGATTTTAACGGTAGGGTGGTCTGGCCCGGCCCGCTCACTACATCAGCGGAGTTAGGACTATGGACCGATGCGGCCGGTAGTGTGGGCTTTGGTGCCATCCTAGGGAATAGGTGGGTCGCTCAACAATGGCCAGAGGAATGGAACACATGGGGTTTGCTCGGCAACATTGGCTTCTTGGAACTTTTTCCAATATGGGTGGCACTGATGGTTTGGCCCGAACACCTATGTAACCAATCAGTGGTGTTTTGGTCAGATAACATGACAGTGGTGGAATGTATCAATCAGCAGGGGGCGCGGTGTCCTTTCATACTTCGTCTGATCAAAGAAATTGTTCTGCGTTGCCTTAAACTGAATGCCACTTTTAGAGCCAAACATGTCCCTGGTGTTTTAAACAATGCTGCTGACGCCCTTTCTCGCTTCAAAATGCAGGTTTTCAGGGAGCATCTCCCCACAGCAGACCCCTCGCCAGCACACTTCCCAGCGGTACTTTGGCAGATTGGTGCCCCAGATTACAAGACCTCGTGGTCGCTAGCCTAGCCCCCAGGACCAAGACGGCTTACGAAGGGGCGTTTCTGTCTTATTGTTCCTTTTTGGGGCCTAAGTGGGAAGTGCTTTGGGCAAAGGAGGATGGGTTTGCAGCCTATTTAGAATGGATGCACAAAGAGGGGCGCTCGGTAGCAGCGGCAACCAGGCATAGGGCAGCAGTGTCATTCTTTGCTCAAGCTAGGGGCTTTCGGGATCCCACCAATACCTTTATGATACGCAAGGCTTTAAGGGGATGGCGCCGTATTCAAGGACACCAGAAGGATAAAAGGAAGCCCATGGGGTTGGCCCGGCTAACAGCCTTACTGGGCAAGCTGGAGATGGTGTGTAACTCAGAGTGGGAAGTGCTTCTTTTTAGGGCGGCATTCTCCCTGGCATTTTATGGGGCACTGAGAATTAGTGAACTTGTGGCAGGATCTAAGGCTGACATACTAGGCGGCTTGCAGAAGGCTGGGGTGACGATAAGGGGTGACACCATGTGGGTGATTATCCAGAAATCAAAGACCGATCAAGAAGCTAGGGGTCACACCATAGTTCTGCAACGGGCCCCCGCCAACCCGTGCTGCCCGGTGAGGCACGTGGAATCACTCTTGGGATTATTGGTCGGTTCAGTAGGCAGGGCGTTGCTCTGTCACGCCGACGGGAGCCCCTTGACCAGGTATCAATTCAGGAGAGTGTTCGAAATTGGGGTTACAAAAGCGGGTCTTGATCCTAGAGATTTTGGATCTCATTCTTTCAGGATTGGGGCAGCAACTGAGGCGGTGGCGGGGGGCCTCCCAGTGGAAAGAGTGAAGACAATTGGGAGGTGGTCGTCAGACTGCTATAAACGTTATGTTCGGATTGACATGCTATGATTACCTGTCACTCACGCTTGGTCTCTTTTCCGCTCTCTTACAGTTTCTCAGACCTGTTACGCAGGGGAGGAATTTGTCGTCGGGCACCGCCAATATTCATCGGCACGGAGCGGCGACCAGGAAACAACAAAGAACAATGTCTGGATTGTTGGTCATTCATATGTTAAGCGAGCGGAATGTGTTTTCCTGTCAGGTGACAAGAAGGAAAGGGCGGCACAACTAGGGTTGAATATCACGTTCTTTGGTAGAGGAGGGTTGTGTCTTCACGAGTTTAGGGGATTCTTCCAAGGGCTGTTAGCACGCCAGCGGGCTCCACCGTCAGTGGTGATACTTCACCTTGGGGAGAACGATTTGGCAACACTGGGCAGGCGCACCTTGATTGAGGAGATTATCTCAACAGCGGGTTGGATAGCTAGGACCTGCCCCGGGTGCACACTAGTATGGTCACAACTAATACCTCGACTTCAGTGGCGGGGGGGCGATTCAGTCAGGGCGTTGAATCACTCGGTAAACAGGATCAACACACGGCTGGATAGGTTGTTCCGAACCCCCGTGTTACAGTCAATACCTCATGGGTGCATCTGGGGTCAAAAGTATTATTTGAAAGACGGGGTTCATCTGACAGAAGAGGGTAATGTCCTATGGGCTGACAATATCTGGGCTTGGCTGGAGGGCTGGGGTAGGAGGATGTGTCCTTAGATAGGGGCTAGAGGGGGAGGCCAGATCGTCGGTTAACAATACTGGCCTGTGGCGGTAAGGTCATTATCGGTGAGCACATATTTGAGGTCTGAGGGGGCGGGCATCATCCTATGGAGGTTCCCGCCCAGGGGGAGGAGCCTGCGGGCCACTCCCAGTACTCCAGGGGCAAGGTAATATGCAAAGGAGCGCGGGTAGGAGTAGTTCACGCTTTCCTTAGGCTGGTAGCCACCCCGCGCGCGTGGACTCATGACGCCACCGGCGCAGAGTAAGGGCCCTCCTTTAGTGGGTAAATGGAGTTTGGGGCGTAGACCGGGCAATTCCCGGGGTAACACTGCGCATGCGCACTTCTAAGGGGAAGGCGCAGCTTGTAGGACCTGACACCGGTAGTGACCCTGCCATATGGCCAGAAATGTACAAAAATCAAGATAGGATGTTTAGTTAAGCTAGGAACAATTTGTATTAGAGTTTTGTTAAGGTCAGGCTCTCAAACTTGTTGATAACGATTGTATAACTGAATGTCCTGCTGATTTTTGTATTTCATTGTTGATTATGCAATTAAAACCCTTTTTTTTAATTTCATACTTTAATAAATACGGCCGGGCGACTAGCGCCCGCCTTCCAAAGAGTAAACACGTCTCGTGTCCACGTTCCTTGGTGTTGGGTGCCGGATTGGGGGGGGGGCGGCAGCTAGTCGCTGACCATGTGAAAAGGGGGGGCCCTCGGCCCCCCCGCACGCATGGCGGCGCGGCGACCGCCTCACCCCCTCTCCCCTCGGGTCCTTCGACGGTGGGGGCGTGCCCTGGGGGCGCGGCCCACCGCCGATTGGCCGGCGCCCCTCCTGACCCGGAATCAATGGACTGGTTCCGGGTCGGGGGGGGCGGGCGTGAGGAGGGGCCACCCGGCCCCTCGGGAATAAGAGGTAGGGAGCGCCCAGGAGACTCCCTTGTCCCTGGACGCTCCCTCACGGAACGTTGTGCCCCGCGTTCGGGGCTTCTTTGTTTCCCACCCACCATCCCTTGGTACAAAGTTTAAGCAGCGTTATGTCCGGTCTAATGGTAAGTTTCATAGGTATAGACCGCGGGAGAGAGTAGGTTGTTGTGGTATTTTGTGATCTGTTGTCAGGACTTTTTTCCCTCTATAGAAAAATGAAGTGTGAAGTGAACTAGATTTGAAGTTATGTGTCTTTAGGCCTTTTTTCCCTTTGTAGATATACGTAGTTATTGTGATTATGGGCAACATGCGTGAACCGAGTTGTAATTTATGCCATGTGTCGTTAGGCCTTTTTTCCCCTTTAGCTATGCGTGGATACTGTTATTTATTAGCCAGTGTAGTTGTCCTTTAGACTTTTTTCCATAGGTCGTCGTATTTATTAGGTATGGGGCATGCGGTAAGGTCATTATCGGTGAGCACATATTTGAGGTCTGAGGGGGCGGGCATCATCCTATGGAGGTTCCCGCCCAGGGGGAGGAGCCTGCGGGCCACTCCCAGTACTCCAGGGGCAAGGTAATATGCAAAGGAGCGCGGGTAGGAGTAGTTCACGCTTTCCTTAGGCTGGTAGCCACCCCGCGCGCGTGGACTCATGACGCCACCGGCGCAGAGTAAGGGCCCTCCTTTAGTGGGTAAATGGAGTTTGGGGCGTAGACCGGGCAATTCCCGGGGTAACACTGCGCATGCGCACTTCTAAGGGGAAGGCGCAGCTTGTAGGACCTGACACCGGTAGTGACCCTGCCATATGGCCAGAAATGTACAAAAATCAAGATAGGATGTTTAGTTAAGCTAGGAACAATTTGTATTAGAGTTTTGTTAAGGTCAGGCTCTCAAACTTGTTGATAACGATTGTATAACTGAATGTCCTGCTGATTTTTGTATTTCATTGTTGATTATGCAATTAAAACCCTTTTTTTTAATTTCATACTTTAATAAATACGGCCGGGCGACTAGCGCCCGCCTTCCAAAGAGTAAACACGTCTCGTGTCCACGTTCCTTGGTGTTGGGTGCCGGATTGGGGGGGGGGCGGCAGCTAGTCGCTGACCATGATACCACCCTGTCCTATCTGCACCTAGTCCACCCTCCCAAGTATTGCGCATTTTACATAACACAGACTACACGTGTACTTGCAAAATGAGGGGGCACTGCCTCAGGTACCTCATCCACCCCACCATTGTAATGGCGCTTTCAGAAAACGCCGCCGTGAATCCTGTTTGGAACTGTGATGAACCCATTGCAGAAAGGTTACCGAGGGGGAAAAAGTGAGGACATTAAAAGTCAGTACCTCTGTAGCATTATACCAGAAACAATTGTTTGCGAATCTCCTAAGGTTTCTGTGACAAACTCACTCAAACCTATTGCAAATCAAAAAATAGAACCTTACTCTTACACTTTTATTGAGTCATTTAATTACAGGTAAAGAGAGGGGATGGCATTTGTATGTGGTTGGAAATGTTTTGTCAAAAATGTAGTATCATCCAATGTTTGACCTATCAAAGCCCACCTGACACAAGCAGGATCCCACCATAGGATATCACATTGGTAATTTACATTTTACTCATTCTGTGGAATATATTCTAGCTCCTTGATTTATGCACTAAGGGTGCACCTCATACAGTCTGCCTAACGTACCTGCAACTCTATTAATGCAGTGAGCAGAAACTCTGCCAAATGTGGAAATGTTTTGGAAAGCGCTGTGAAACGTGATGCCTGGTTTGAAAAGTAGGGCCTCGAATGTTTCCTTATTAATGTGCAGGAAAAGCTTTTCAATGAAGTCATTATTGTTTTTAGTTACGAAAAGAAAAAGAAAATCCCAATATATTTCGAGTCCGATAAAGCCACCTAATGGAACGTCACGTCCCCGTATCACCCCTCGTGAGTATTTGTCATCCCGTCTGGATTAGGATGTTAAGCAATGGAAACGAGGCATGGAATACGGAAACACTCGGTTGCTCTTGGAAACGCCAAGTCCGGGTGACCACTAAATCCTAAAACGCTGCCTTGTCAAGATCATGATTTAGGGGCTGTTACCAGCAGCCCCTGAAGTAGGGAGGAGTGAATCGGGTTCACGTTCGGGAGGCAATTAACTACATGAAAGAGTCATAACATCATGTTGATTAATAATAGTGACTGTTACTTTAAAGTAAGCTAAGGAAAGAAAACAAACTTGATAAGGAATCCAATTTGTCATGCACTTCTTTCATGAAATCTGAAACGTGCAGCCCTCAGCTACTTGTAAACATTCCCTCACACTTTATTTTGCCCCATTGCTAGCTGATGGACCAGACAGCGTTCAAAACACTGTGCTGCGGTATCGCATTTGCATTTTGATTTACTTACCTTTATGTGGCAACTTCTGTAAGATTTTTTATGAACCAGCTGCAATCAAAGAAGTCAAAGGGAAACGCAGACACATCAGATCAAAGACTAGTAGCTTTATTTAAGCTCCAGTTAGCTACTCCACCTGAAGCTGAACTAACCCATTACAGCTCTATACCAAATCTATTACAGGCGGCTTCCAATATGGAATACCGAATACCGCTCACTCTTCGTTGGTCACAACACCAACACTCCTACACGTTCAAACGCAAAAGTGAGAAAAAAGATAGCGATTCAAAGTTATTAATGTCAAACAGAGAAAGGAAAAGCAACTAAAATATGTTCTGCTAGTATGAAGCTGGATTCTCCTTTCACATGTGCTGCATATTTCACAGCTGTAGCTCTCAACGGTGCAATAGGTGCAGTGGCATAATTAACACGGTCTTTTTTTGTAACTATCCTACCAGGGATTCTGTTCATTTATCCCACTCAAGAGTTTCTTGTTTCAGCACTGGCATACCCTCTCTTCCTTACAAAGAACATAACTTCACATGCCTCTCTTTGGACCATCCTCAACATGGCCAGTGCTCTGACACACCACAATTAGGACCGGATTTATCAAAGTGTTGTGTTGCCCTTGCGTCATGCAAGGTAACGCAAGGGCAATGCAACACTTAAGTCAGATTTGCCAAGCCATGCAAGGCCCCCACGCATGGCCCTGAGGTGCTTGGAAAATCTGGAGTAACGAGGGCAGCACAAGCAAATGCCTTGTGTACTCTGTCCCAGGGAGGCGTTCCATGGGTGGAGCATGGGTGGAGCATGGGTGTTTCAAGCATCCACCCATGAATTTTGGTGCAGTCACACATTTACCATGCATGATAGACCTGGGAATGTATCACAGTACTACGCCTTCCCTGGGGTGGCTTAATTTTGTATTTGTATTTGTGTTTATGTAGCGCATAAACCACCCGTAGGTCTCAGAGCGCTTGCAGATGTTAGAAAGGAGATACTGGAGCTAGGTGGCTAGAAAATCCATGCTTTTAAGAGTCTTCGGAATTTCAGGTGGTTGGGCTCGGTTCTAATGTGGAGGGAGAGAGCATTCCAGGCGTCTGGGGCCAATTTGGAGAAAGACCTATCCCCATTTCTGACAGTGCGAACTTTGGGGACAGTTAGGAGAGATTTGTTAGTGGATCGAAGGGTTCTGACCAGACAGTGGTTTACAAGTTTCTTCTCTAGGTATTTAGGACCTCGTCCATTGATGGTTTTATGGACTAGGCAGCAGACTTCGAAGTTAATACGCTTTCTTATGGGGGCCCAGAGCGGGTGCGGGGGGGGGGAGATCAAGCACCATTCTGGATGCGGTGTTTTGCAGAACTTGGAGTTTAGCCACAAGACTCTCATTAATGGAGGCAAGTAGTGCGTTGCCATAGTCCAAACGGCTTATGATTAGGGCTTGGATGAAAGGCATGCGCGAGTGGAGGGGGATCCATTAAAAAAATTCCTGAGACTGCACATCAGTCCGAAGCTTGTATGCACTATTTTGTTAACATGGTTGGCCATGGACATCTTGACATCAATTGCCACTCCCAGGTTATGGGCCGGTGACTTAGGAGGGGGACAAGGTCCCAATGATGGTGGCCACCACTTGTCAGTCCAGTGTTTGTGGGCATTTCCAAAAAGTACGATCTCGGTTTTACCGGTATTAAGCATTAAGAAGTTGTTTATCAACCAGTCCTTAATTGAGATCATGCACTTTTGGAATCTTAGTTTGGTGTTACTGGGGACGGGGCCCAGGGTGATCAGTAGCTGCATGTCGTCAGCATAGGACACGGTATCAAAGCTGTGTGCCCTGATCACTCGCGCTAGGGGGGATACATATAAGTTGAATAATGTGGGGCTCAGAATTGATCCCTGGGGTACCCCCTTGTCGTTATCCTGGCAATTTGAGGTGAAAGACCCGATTTGCACCGTTGAGCGACGATCAGTTAGGTAGCTTTTGATCCAGAGGAGGGCTGAACCTTCGACACCCATCTCTAACAGACGTTCTAAGAGGACGCTGTGTGAGATGGTGTCGAAGGCCGCCGACAGGTCGAGCAAGATCAGTATGGCAGACTGGCCTGCATCGAGGGTCAGCCTAATATGGTCCACAATCTCTAGCAGAGCCGTTTCAGTGCAGTGGTGTGCCCTGAAACCAGACTGAGATTGGTCAAGCAGCTGGTTAGCCTCTAGATGTTTGCATAGTTGCTTGTTAATTAAGGATTCCATAACCTTGTCGAACATTGGTAAAAGGGATATTGGGCGGTAGTTGGAGAGTTGCTTGGGGTCGGCAGAGTTTTTTTTTAAGATAGGTCTTATGATGGCCTCCTTCCAGTGAGAGGGGACAGAGGAGTGGGATAGAGAGAGATTAAAAGGTTTTCGTGAGATCAGGAATCAGAGCAGGCACAATTTTTGCAGGAATAAGAGAGGGGCTGGGTCTGTTGGGGATCCAGATTTTTGTTTTTATTCAGAGAATAAGCTACATCTGTTTCTGAGATTGGTTGGAATTCTTTAAGTACCACATCACACGGTTGCAGTGGCGTATCACCCAGACTGGGGGTCAGGTTGGCTGTCTGGGGGAAAGTTTTGTGGATGTTATTGATTTTGTCCTGAAAATAGGATGAAAGGGAGTTGACCCATTCCAGGGATTCAACGGTTGGGGGCTGGCAAGACGGAGGGTTCGTAAAATCTTTGACTATTTTGTATAACTCTTTGTGTGAGTTGGCTGCCAGATTTATCCTGTTCCCCAGGTAGGTTCTATTAGCTGCGGCTATCTCGTTCATATAGTGTTTGTGAGCTATTTTGTATTGTAGTTTGTCTGTTTGGTTTTTTGTTTGTCGCCATTTACGTTCGGCTGCCCTTGCCGACTGTTTGATTTTGTCTAAGCCGGGGGTGAACCATGGGGAGAGTTTGTTAGAACCTCTGGATACCTTTTTGGGGGCAATTATGTCTAAGGAGGAAATAATGGCGTGTTCAAGGGCGGTAGCCGCCTCATTGGGGTCGGTTTACTTAGAGATGGGCGGGGGAGAGAAGTGAGTGGTAAAGGATTCAATGTTGATTTTGTGCCATGGCCTGCTCTATTTCTCGTGGTTTTTGACCAAGGGTTGTGTTGCATTTATGGAAATGCTGAACCTAATGACATGGTGGTCTGACCATAGGGCGGGGAGTATTTGGTCAATCACAACTTTGGGTGAATTTGTGAATAGGAGATCTAAAGCATGTCCTGCCTTGTGGGTGGGGCCAGTGGCTAACAGGTTTAGGCCTAACGAGTTAATGCTGGAGATAAGGTCACTAGTGTGGGGATCTAGCGTTAGTTCTGCATGATAGTTAAAGTCCCCTGCTAAGATGAAGTTGCCAGAGGCTAGCCAAGAGTTTGTTAACAAAGTTGGTTTTGGTGCCCAGGGGCCTGTAGAGGAGGGCAACTTTCCATTGCTCATTGTTTCCTGTCACCAGGGAGACGATACACATTTCGCCCCAGTTGGCTAGGAAGGTATCAATAACATGCAGTTTGATTTTAGTCCTGTAAACGATTGGGGTGCCCCCCTCTTTTCCCGACTCGGTCCAATCTGAAAATCCTAATGAGGAGCTAACCTGGTGTGCAGGGGGACTCGCTGGTTGCCGATTCCACCGCCAAGAGTCACGCTGACCTGACAGGGAGCGCTGTAGCGCTGAATTTCTTCTCCTGACACCACCGCCATCACCGCAGCCGCCCCGGGACTACAAATCCCGGCAGCCTCAGCGGCGGCGTGGTTTTACTGATGGGCGAGGATCGCCAGGAGGCGCATAAAGATGCTCGTACCTCGGCAGAGCGGGGGGAGCTAACCTGGTGTGCAGGGGGACTCGCTGGTTGCCGATTCCACCGCCAAGAGTCACGCTGACCTGACAGGGAGCGCTGTAGCGCTGAAATTCTTCTCCTGACACCACCGCCATCACCGCAGCCGCCCCGGGACTACGAATCCCGGCAGCCTCAGCGGCGGCGCGGTTTTACTGACGGGCGAGGAGCGCCAGGAGGCGCATAAAGACGCTCATACCTCGGCAGAGCGGGGGGAGCTAACCTGGTGTGCAGGGGGACTCGCTGGTTGCCGATTCCACCACCAAGAGTCACGCTGACCTGACAGGGAGCGCTGTAGCGTTGAATTTCTTCTCCTGACACCACCGCCATCACCGCAGCCGCCCCGGGACTACGAATCCCGGCAGCCTCAGCAGCGGCGCGGTTTTACTAATGGGTGAGGAGCGCCAGGAGGCGCATAAAGACGCTCGTACCTCGGCAGAGCGGGGGGAGCTAACCTGGTGTGCAGGGGGACTCGCTGGTTGCCGATTCCACCGCCAAGAGTCACGCTGACCTGACAGGGAGCGCTGTAGCGCTGAATTTCTTCTCCTGACACCACCGCCATCACCGCAGCCGCCCCGGGACTACGAATCCCGGCAGCCTCAGCGGCGGCGCGGTTTTACTGACGGGCGAGGAGCGCCAGGAGGCGCATAAAGACGCTCGTACCTCCGCGTCGCGGGACGAGAGCGGGACGCCGGGCTAAGCCCGGGCAAAGGGCGGGCCCTCTGTGGCCCTCAGAGGCCTGAGGAGACTGGGCTGGGCCATAGACCCTGGTATGGACTTGATTATCATCTCTCTGATTATTGTGAGACTTTGGTGTTAGGTGTTTAATGTTTTTTTAACAACCGTGTAAGGTGCCTTAACTTGTTGGTTATATTTCTCCATATATATTTTTAATTGTGCAAGGACAAGTGTGGGTAATGTCTAAATCCAAACCAGATAAGCCAGCCTCTGGTGTGGGCACTATGGATAACTTCCTGGTTAAAAAAGTGAACCAAATTATTAATGAAAGAAGGGCCTCTCTGGGCCTAGTAAGCCCACCTCGGTTACTAGATGTGGTTCTGTCTCCGACCGGGGTCTCTTTATTGGGAAACAGCGATGTTGCAAGTGACCAGGCTACTATATCTACAGTAGCACAGGTGCACAGGGAGACTCTGGATGTCCTGTCTGATATCTCCTTGGAAGATTCTGAGCAGACATTACCAGCTACTAGACCTGTGAGACTATGCAGAAAACTGCAATCTAAACGCGGGGGGGGAAAATAGTAAAAAGAGAGTTGATCTTCCACGTTCTGCTTGTAATGGCCCTATTCCTGGTACGTGCCCTGAGAACGGTTATAAAGAGGGGGGTACGCTTATAGACTTGGAACAATTTACCCTACTTATGAGCTCAACAGTAGCAAAAATAGAGGCTAAAATAGTAGAGATGCTGAGACCACTTACCACCAAGCTGGATGCTGTGTCGCTAGAAGTGGATAGATTGGGTGGATTAGTTTCAGCACTCCTGACTACTGCCACAACTGTTCCACCCAAGGCAGCGGATAAGGGCCAGAGTGTTGCGAGAGAGAAAGTGCAGCAGATCAGTCATCAAACATCTGCTAATGAAACTGCTTCCCTTGCCCAACCTCTAGCAACTGAACAGCTTAGACAACCCATAGTAGAGTCTGATGGTAGGCCCGACTCTATTCAAATAAGGAAAAGTCGTTATATTAACTTGCCACCTGATTGTGCTCCCTATGTGGTGGTTCTAACGAATGTTCCGCCTATTGATGACTCTTCTGCCCAGCCATATGGGGAGTCTCATGATTCTCTAAAAAATAAAACAGTTGCGTGGCTGAGTCAAAATTGTGGCTTTCCACCTAAATTCTCTGATCAAATCCTTTCAACGCGTAGGGTGAACTGGATTGGGCCGTCTAGTAAGACCACTAGCGGGGACTGTATTGTGGTTAACTTCAGGCACCCGCAACACGTGGCAACAGTACTATTAAGGGCGGCCTCTCTAGTCCTTTTTATGCCCACTTGAATGTAGTTCACTCAGCTCCTAGGCAAATTAGATCACAGCCTCAGTCCCTGATACCGGCAGCTAAGACTCCCTATCTGCACACCGAAGGAATGTCCCTAATGTGGAATCATTCACTAGTCATAATGCTGGTATTCTTTGTGCGAATGGTTTCAATGTGGACACTCGAAACAGATTTGATCTGCTCTCTGGCCTGGAGGCGTGTGACTGACGTAAGGGGTGTGTAGGGCAGGATAATGATCAAGTGGCAGATGAAGGACATGTAGGGACACTTGTGAATACAAGTAATGGTAGTAATGTAATTTGCTGGAATATTGCGGGCTTAGCCTCAAAGATGGGAGATTGTAACTGGATCAGTTTTATCAAACAATATCAGATCATTTGTCTTCAAGAGACCTGGGGAACTGAATGTGACTTCTTCCTTGAAGGCAATAAGTCATTCTATGTTCCTGCGTCTCCATCTAGCAGGGGTACACAAAAGGGGGGTTTAGTCACATTTATTTCTGTTAATTTACCTTGTAATATACGTAGAGTTCAAACAGATAATTCAGGAATTATTGGTCTGTTGTTAACTAAAGATAATTGTTTGGCTGGTCTGGTCAATTTTTATAATGGTATAAACTTATGCTCAGCTCCGAGCCAAGTAGCGGCACTAAATGCTTTTATCTCAAGTTCTATGTATGAATGAATTCACAACCTTTTGATTATGGGTGACTTTAATGTTCACCCTTGTGGTGATCTTTTGCTAAAACGTATTTCGGATATGCAATGTATACGTTCACAGGGTTTACATATGGAACACACTACCGAAGGGACTTTATTTAATGACTTCTTGAATGACCTAAATCTAACAGTAGCTATGGAACTGAGGGACCCTTCCAAGTGTTTTGATATCCCCAATTTTAAAGGGCATGGACGAGGAACTTTTATTGACTATATACTACTTACATTGTCAATGCAGTCCTTTGTGGATTCGTTTTTCCATTAGTAACAGTGAATTTAGTGATCATAATCCCCTTACCATTCGGTTGAATGGACCCTGGGTAGCCAGGGAAACATGGAAGGGTGTCCCTGGAAGGCTTAGCACAACCGACGGAAGACGCCGCCTTAGATGGTCGATGATCGATGCCGAGCGGCTGTATAATAACTTAACAAACACCTGCACAGATGAAATCCAGATTTGCACTGTAGCTGGGAATGAATCAACTAGAGTCCTGGGTGCATTTCAAAATGTGTCACATAAAGTTTCTGAGCTGTTGACGGCCCCTACCAAAAAGGTAGAGGACAGGGTTCCTAGATGGTTTAACCAGGACTGCTCTAAAGCAGCGTGCAATTTAAGGTTGGCTCTGGGAGCTAATCCCAGAGTTAAATCGACTGTGCAAGAATGTAGGAAAAATTATAAATCTGTTATTGCCACAAGCAAGGATACCTTAAGACAAGAAGCTTGGTCCGAGATCCTTGACCCTGATACCTTAAAGTGTAGTTCCAGATTCTGGGCACTGGTAAAGAAACCTTTTTTGGTACAGGTCCCTGGGGATGGCTTGGAATGCTGCATAACTGAGGATGAGTGGGTAAACCACTTTAAAAGCCTATATAGTTGCACGTCGACAGAAATCCCCAATTATTCACCCTGCGAAAGGGTCAGTATTATCAAGTTTGAAAGAGGTGAGATTCTGGACGGAATATCAGGACTGACAGCTGGGAAAGCGCCGGGTCCGGACGGGATTCCCCCTGATTTGTATAGATCGGATCCTAGTTTTTGGGCACCCATCTTGGAGGCGGTCTTTAATGGGGCTGCGTCAGCTGGCTGCCCATACTCATGGGGGGTTTCCACAATTGTCCCGGTCTTCAAGAAAGGGGATAGGTGCAGCCCACTCTGCTATAGGCCAAGTTCATTAATAGATTCTATGGTCAAAATAGCAGGAAGAATAATTCTGCAGAGATTGTCCGACTGGGCAATTACAAATAACATCATGTCTATTGCTCAGTATGGCTTCTGCGGTGGGCGTTCAACTATAACACAGTCCCTTAATCTCTTCTTAATTTTAAGCAAGTATACTGTAGTAGGAGGGGTACAATTCACCTTGCCTTCATGGATTTGTCATCCGCCTTCGACTGTGTCAACAGGGGTAGGCTTTGGCAGTCCATGAGTGAAAAGGGGGTTTATACTGGGATTGTTAACTTCCTTGAAGATCTACATAGTAATACTAGTGCCAATGTAAGGTATTCTCAGGATCTGGGCGAAACTAGTAACTTTGCTATTAGAAAGAGTGTGCGTCAAGGCTGTATCCTTGCCCCCTTTCTGTTTAATTTTTATATTAATGATTTAGATAGTGATCTGCAGAACATATATGCGGACTGTCCTAGAGTTGGCAGGCGGGGTATTCCTGTTCTTTTATACGCAGATGATGCGATTCTAATCTCCAGAACTGAGAGGGGACTGCAAACTTTACTTAATGCTTTTAAAATGTTTATGTCTGACAGAGATTTATTAATCAACAATTCTAAATCATTTATAATGCAAGTTAGTCAAAAGCCAAGTAGAAATTTCCTGTTTAAGTTAGATGATGTAGTGATCCCTGTAACAAAATCATTCACGTATCTTGGGGTTACTTTTGACAACAAACTTAGTTGGGGACCTCATCTTGCCAAGAAGAAAGGTGAATTGGCCAGGGTGAATGCCTCCATTTTTAACTTGGCGGCCAAAGTAGGAAGAAAACCTACTAGTGCCATGATGAAATTATATAATGCAAAATCAGTGGCCACTGCTGTCTACGGCAGTGAACTGTGGGGTAATGTCGGTGGGGTGCAGTTGCAGACTGCTGAAAATACTTTTATGAAGCGCTTATTGTGTGTCCCAGCTGGTACCTCAAACTATGCTGTACATGAAGAGTTAGGGGCACAATACTTAAGTGACATTTTTTCCCTACGACCTTTGACTTGTTGGCTAAATTTGTGGCTAAACGAGGAAATACCACTGACTCATCTGATTATGAAAGACTTTTTATATCAGGATAAGGCACTGGACTCTCCATGGTTAAAGTATCTGAAATCTAGTTTCTTCCGGCTCGGTCGCCTGGAACTGTTTGATTCCCCAAGCAGGATTGTTAAAGGGGATGTGAAGGTGATCAAACGGGCTTTCTTTATGGACAGGAGCTCACAAAGGGAATGTGTGGAGCTCCAAAAACCAACTGTAAGAAAATCTGTCATGCTTAAAACATGTGAATCAATGGAGCCATATTTGTCAGGCTCACTGTCCTCTCATGAGAAATTTCTGTTAACCAGATTTAGGTTGAACTTGTTTCATCATCTGCTTATTAGACCAAAAAGTGACATTTTTAACAAATCTGCAGCGCCCTATGGCTGCGACGGAAAGTCTCCACAGGATTTGCTGCATTTTATATTTTTATGTGGTTTTTATGAATACCCTCGCAAACGCTATCTGGTTGCTCTTTTAAAAAGACTCAATTTTAATCAGATCAGACCAGCCCTTATGTACTTACAACTTCTGCATAAGGACAGGATCCTTCAAGTTACCGAATTTTTAAAACTTTGTATAAAGCTGCGAAATTGTTTGGATCAGTGATGCTCCCATGATGATTTATATCTCTCATGATTTCTCTTTTGTACTGTATGTATATATTTGATCCTTGCACTACTGGCACTTTACTATTGTCTTTACAATGTTTTTTTTAAACGCTATTTTGCTTATGTACTTTTATGGTTTGAATCAAAACCGAAATAAAGTCTCTATTGAATTGAATTGAATACCTTTATTTGCCCTCGTTTCTCAGCCGCTGAGGATTGATTTTGTGCAGGAAGGTGTCTCTTTCTGCACAAAAATAATCCTACTTGCATCATCAATAGGCATCCAAAAGTGCTTCAGTACAAGGAGATGAAAGGAATGTGCAAAGTAATGTTAAATATGGTGTATTCCTGCCCTCTCCCTTTCACGCAGCGCAGCAATGTCTTGCTGAGTTGCATTTTGCGTGAAATATTGATACATGCGCCCCACAGTTCGACATTTCATTCCCAGCAATCCAACATTCGTAAGGCTACCATGGCCCTCACAGGTTCTCAAAGTACTCCTCAGTTTGTAGGTTTCCACTGCATCCCATCCACACAAGGCTCATACATGAGTTGATTTTAACCCACACATAATTTGGAATGGATTTTTTACCATGTATGCATAAGAAGTTTGACAACAGTTTACTTCTACCAACTCCTAACTCCACTGCCCATTATCTCTTCTCTCTGCTCACTCTCCATGTTGATGTAGTTAAGAGTCTCCAAAAATTCTATTCGTTTTATGATGGTGAAGCTCAGAGGCCGTATTTACAATGTTATTTTCCTCTAAAAATTCTGATGTATTGTGGACTGTCTATAACTATACTGCCTATTTGTAGTGCCTCTATGCCAACAGAATTCATAAACTGTATAAACTTGGAATTAGTTACAAAGATAGTGACACAAAATCAGAGCCAGTGAGAATAAGTAACCACCAGCAACAAATAAATATTGGTATAATTTTATCAACACAAATGGCACTCAGGACATCCAGACCAGCCCAATCTCATTGCAGCGTGTGCAAGGTAAAAGAAACCAGCAGGGCAGTGAACTCCTTTGATTCTTTTCTCTCTGAATACAGTTCCTCATCACATTATCTACTACTTTGTCACCCTGGGATACTGTTAAACCTGGCATACTTAGTGTGGTTTTCACCCTAACGTTTTGCCTACAACCCTCCTGTTTTGCTGACTACGATTTTGCTGGCTTGAGGACTCTGTGCACTTTACAATTGCTAATCAGATTGCTAAAGTCTTTGTGCTTTATACTTAAAATATGGTAAAATTGGCTTATACCCAATTGGCATATTTAATTTACTTGTAAGTCCCTAGTAAAGTGGCACTACCTGTGCCCAGGGCCTGTCAATTAAATGCTACTATGGGCCTGCATGACTGGTTCTGCCACCCACAAAAGTAGCAATTTAAACATGTCTCAGGTATGCAATTGCAACCCGTGTGTGCAGTTTTAAACTGCCATTTGACCTGGCAAAAAAAAACTTTTGCCAGGTCCAAACCTTCCTTTTTTATATATATGCATCACCCCTTGTGTAGGCAGTGGACTCCCCAGAGGGAAGGGTGTAGTGTATTTAGAAGGTTGGACATGTACTTTTAAGTTTTGACAGGTTCTGGTAGTGGAAAACTCTTAAATTCGTTATTCACTACTGGAAGGTCTACCTTCCCAGTAGCATATCATTGGAGTTACCGTATTATATGTATCAAGTTCATTTTTGATCTTTTTGGACTAGTAATGAACAATTCTCTCTAATGATAAAGTCGGATTTTAAATTATCATTTTGTAAATCCCACTTTTAGAAAGTTGGCATTTTCCTGCTTTAGCCATTTAGTGCCTGCAGCCTATATCTGGGTCACATAACTGGGTGTAGCTGACAGTTGGGGTTGGTGTATTCCTCCTAGACAGCCACACACAACAGAGAGCATAGTTGGGCCTGCATGGCCCGTCACTGGCAAGATGGGAGGGCCGAGTTGGGCCCACTCCTACTTACACTTGAATAGGCTGTGTCCTGCCTCCACACAAAGGGCTGTATACACCCTGTTGTTAGTCAGGAGCCTGGACACGGAAGGCAGGATGCAAGTGGACTTCAAATGGAAGCCTCTAGAACCTTCTCTAACTTCAAAGGAAGGCCCAGTTATAAATATTGGACATCAGACACCAGCTCTTCAGAACACTTCTGAAGCTGTGGTTACTCTGCCAGGAAGAAGCTGTGCTGCTGAAAGGATGCTAATCTGCTGGTCAGCTGCTGTGAAGGACTCCTGCCCTGCAGTGTTGACCTGCTGCCTGCCGCCCTCTTGCCTGGATGAGAAGGGCTGGACATGCATCTGTTGAACTTAGGAGTCCAGAGTAACTCCAAGGGCTAATTAACGGGCCTACTGACTAAAGCCTCAGGGACAGAAGGCTCCAGCAACCTAAAAACCAGCACCTGGACTTTGCCATCTGTGAGCCCTATTCTGTCAAGTGGTGCCTGAAGGTGCTTTGCCAGCCCATCTGTGCATCTAGCAGAACCAACACATCTCTACAGCTGCATTGCGCAAATCCGAGTAGAATAGACACATCTCCTCTGCTGCCAGGATTCTCCCAGTGCCAAGACTTTGCATCGACTATGCAGCCCACATCTGAACCGCTGCTGCATAAGGCCTTCCTGAAGCAAATCCTCATATCGCAAATCTCTTGTCGACAGCGGCCTCGACAACGATGCAGGTTCACGCATTGGATCCTCGCAGCTCTTCCAAATCTGCAAGGTGCATCCTCGACGTCAGATTTCATATAGCAAGGCCTTGTAAACAGGATCCTCGATGATGAACCAGGGCCTTCTTTCGCAGCTCCGCAGACTTGACTAATCGCCTCAGCTGAGTGATGCATCGTCGATACAGGACCTCACAATGCACCTCAATCAGAATTACGGTGCTCTTGTTCAGAAGGCCTAACTGGATCCAGGTAGCTGGCCATGCTCCATTATGGTCGAACTGAACTTGTGACTTTGTTCTGGTCCTGTGCGACCTGATATTCACAGTTGGCTCTTCATGCTTTTGGCGCTGTATTTCCTGAAATCTTTAAATTTACATATCTCTGGTTCCAGTGATTGGATGTTTAGCATTTCGGTATTGATTTACTTATTAAAATGTACTCTATTATTGGATTTTTCTTGTGTTGTGTATTCACTTTATTACTGTTTGAAATGCTGCATGAATACTTTACAGATTGACTCTAAGTTATGCCTGACTGCTCTGTGACAAGCTGCTAGAGGGGCTTAGCACAGGTTAGTTTAAGGTTTGCTTGTGCCTCACCCTGACAATGATAGTGAGTGCTGCTTGAGTAATGTTTTACTCCTCTCAACCAGTTACCCAATTTCTTACAAAGCCCCTACTCCCCTATATTTCCTCCACACATGCAGTTTAATTGTGGTGGTTTGAAGATAACCCCATTGAATTATGGTAATTTGACACACCCCAAGTCTCTAATGTCACTGTATGTGATCATGTCTGCACATCTCTCCATACACTGTATATAACTCTTCTCTCACTGACCAAATAGTAGACAAATACCCAAATACGTTGCTAAAACACAAGTTCATCTCACTCCTTTCCCCACTTATCTTTACCACCCACCAATTCTCAGCTACCAAACAAATCCCTAATCCATTTCACTTCTACAGTCTACCTCTTCAACTGATATTATAGATAGGTAATCCGTGGACATGTTTCTTACACCAGGAAGGTATAGAACATAAAAGCAATCCATTTGTTAATGAGTCACCCACTTACAAACGCAAAATGTCACGATGCCCAACCCCATATTAGGTTAGACCTGAGATCCATAGCATGATTTTCCCCTAAACATTTTGCCTTCACCCATCCTGCTTTGTTGAATTTGTTTGTGTTGGCTTGTAGACTTTTTGTGCACTTTACCAGTGCTAAACAGTACTAAAGTGCTTCTGCCTTCGCCATCAAACATGGTAAATTTGGACTACAACTAAAGGGCACATTTAATTTGCTTGGAAGCTCATAGTAAATTGTACTACATGTACCCAGGAACAAACTTAATGCTACTAATGGGCCTGCACCGCTTATTGTGCCACACACTATGGTAGCACTGTAAAACATACCATGCCTCGGGCCTGCCACTGCAGCCTGTACTGCAGTTTTAAGCTGCCATTTCGACCGGGCAAAATAAACTTTTGCCAGGCCTAAACCTTCCTATTTGTTAATACTTATACATCACCCCTAAGGTCGGCCCCAAAGGCTAATAGGGCAAGGTGCATTGTATTTAAAAAGTATGACATGTGCACTTAAGTTTTACATATCCTGACAGTGAACAACTCCTAAACGTGTGTTTCACTGTTGTAAGGTCAATTTCCCACATTAAGGAACAAAGAGTTAGTTACCTACTTACATTTAATAAGTGCTAACTTTGAATTGGGATCAGATAGAGATATGCTGTTTAAACTCAAATTAATTGTAATTTAAAATCCTCTTTACTGGTCAAGTTGGCTTTTAGATTCCAATTCTGGAATTGCCACTTAAGTTGGCATTTTCTTGTCCCAACCATCTGTACCTTCTGCAGTGTTCTGGGTCACATGACCATGAATGTCTCTGCTATTGACGTTTGTTTATTTCTTCCAGAAAGTGAAACAAAAAGGGCTTAGGTGTGGACAAGATGGCTAGGGGAGAATCTGTGCCTGTTGCAAGAAGTCTGTGGCTGATTGCCTTTCTAGACTAGTGAATAGAAATGGCTCTGGGCAGCAGGATAACGGAATTATTGATGAATAAATGATGTAAAGGTCTGTGAAGGAACAGATGAGACACTTGGAAAAGAGTTGATGTCTAGAGATGAGGTTTTGATGTTTGTTCATGAATATAAGAGAGGGATGGAGATCAAAGGCCGATTGTGACAATGAGGATAGAAAATATTGGAATGTTGAAGAAGAACTGTTTGAGCAGAAAGGTTCAGTGTTCAGAGGATCAAAACTGATTGCACCTAGTGTTATTTGAAAATGCATGTTAGAGATGGCTCATTAAGCACACTTGAGCATGAGTGGGACCAAGGAGAAGGATAGATTAGATTTTTGGTGGCCAGTCTTAGATGTCCAGATAGAAGGGCGTACTAGGGATTATGTGGGGAGTCCTCGTAGTGGCAAAAGGTGCAAACATAGAGTCCTGCCTATGTTTGGTAGAAATTTGCCTACTAAGCTGTGGCATGACATAGAATTGGGTATTCTAGGACCAGTATTTAGAAAGGTCGGTCAGTTCTACTTAATTGTCTTGATTACCAGAGGTCTGAATTACAAGAATGTCACCAAGTTTTTGTGTGAATTATTTTGCGGAGGGTGACTATCTAACAATATTTGACTGATAAAAGGGTTAAACCAGTCCCTGCTGAGATGGAAGAATTCTTGAAAGTGAAAGAAATCAAACATGAGAAGTATACCTTTATCACCCAGATGCAAAAAAAGAACAGATGATGGACAGAATGCTGAATCAATCAAACATTCACCCAGAGTCATAGATCTGGGTTAAATCCACATTATTTTTTGCAGGCCACGCCATTCCAGTTTAGACCCAGCAGTATGCAAATCAGTCTTGACCCTGTTCCCCATGGGAACAGTCTGGCCTGCACTCCCAGGCCAGGTCCTCCCTGGACCAGAGACAAGCATCCTAGGACCGGTTTCAGGGTTTCACCCCTCATCAGCCAGGATAGCTTAAATCTGGTGGCATAGCAAGCACGGGAACCACGCCTGGGCATACCCTTCCCACTTAGGGTGACAAATGCAAAAAAAACAGATGTGGGACAGAATGCTGAATCAATCAAACATTCACCCACCATCACAGATCTTGGTTAAATCCATCATTTTCTTTGCACGTTACCCCATTCCAGTTTAGATTCAGCCATATGCAAATCAGTTTTGACCCTGTTCTCCATGGTGAGTAAAAGAACAATGGATTTAACCCAGATTTCTTGACTGGGAGTGACTGTTTGATTTGCTCTGCACTTTGTCCATCATCTGTGTGTCTTTTGCTTTCCCGCCTTAAGTGCGCCCGGTGTGCCCAGACGTGGGGCCCAGGCTCACTGTGCCACTGGATTCAAGCTAGCCTGGCTGATGAGGGGTGATGCCCCGAAACCGGTTCCATGATGTTTGTTTTCAGTCCAGGGAAGACTTGGCTTGGCAGTTAGGGCTGGAGTGTTCCCATGAGGCACTGGGTCAAGACTGATTTGCATATGGCTGGGTCCAAACTGAGATGGCATGGTGAGCAAACGAACAATGGATTTAACCCAGATCTCTTGACTTGGGGTGAATGTTTGGTTTGCTCTACATTCTGTCCATCATCTGTGTGTCTTTTGCTTTATCACCCAGAGGCAAATGGGATAGTTAGGAGATGGAACAGGGTACTCAAAGAAGCTATAGTCACTGTGAAACTATGATTTTGAAAGTTGTGATTCACAATGCTATTGTAATATATTAAAGTTTCATTTTTGTAACCTTAAAATCCTGGTTTTTCAATATTATACAAAATTGAATAATCACGCAGCTGATCTCCAGAAGATTGCATTTTTTCTCTAAATTATATAATTACAGTGAGATCCACAAATTCTGACTATCTAAATCTGAGTTTGGCACTCTATAGGATTGCATACTTTGGAATGATAATGAAGGTAACTACATTATGTCTGCATATGATCTACAAACAAGAACATATTTCCTGGATTCAAATATCATAGAAACATTTGTGATTGCATTTTCCATTTCCTCATATTTAACATTTTTGCTTTTGGTTATTTCTTTTTCTGAAATCCTTCACCCTGAGGCTCTCTTCTGTTCTGTTTCTTAATAGAGTCAATAGCCTTTCCTTCACCATTGCAAATGAAGGATTGTTTGAGCAGGTGCTCCATTAGCTCATCTCCTTTCAGTCATTCAGCCATCTCTGACAGTTCTGCAATCCTACTTTTATTCATTTGATTCCTCACATACAGGCCAGCTTATGTCTACCATTTGTGGGCTGTTTCTTAACAATCTATGACATTGAATATATCTGGTTCTACTAATTTGATTTTTGTAATTTTGTCCTTCTTTTATTCATTAAAGAAAGGTCTAATTTTCTAACTAGGCGTGGGATCTTTTTGTGTAGTGTTTTTCATTTTATTAATGTTTGAAGTGTTGCATAAATACTTTACACATTACCTGCGACAAGTTAAGACTGACTGCTCTACGCCAACTTGCCAGAGGGTTGAACACCGGTTATTTAGGCTTAGCTTGTGCCTCACCCTGGCAAGGATTGTGGTTGCTGCTTGACCAAGGCGGGCTCACACCCCAGTCAACCAGCCACCCAATTTCTCACATTGGTGTTCAACAGTGAGGATTAGGACTTGTGTTTGTATGGTGCCATACAATGATTTGGTGTAAGAACCAACGCATACCTAAGACCAATTTGAATTTTAAACTCTCCCAGATTGGCTTCTTTTTGTTTTTTCTAAATTCTTCCTCTGGCTGTTGTATCTGGCACCACACATGCAAGGATGGAATTTGAGCTGGCCAACATGGGGTACCTACACTGTGGCCCAGCTCAAGGAGTTTTACAAGGAGAGGGATCTTCCAGTAAAGAGCCCCATCAAGAAGGTTGAGCTCCAGAACACACTGAGAGCCTGGGCGGAAGCTCAACAGTCAGTAGTGGAAGTCACAGAAGGGGATGATGTGATGGAAGGAGTCTCCTTGAGATGCAGCCTTCAACTGAGGGGGACGGCTTGGCCCCAGAAGTGGAGGCCCCTGACAGGGCAGGGAGCAGTGTTTCTTCCTGCAGCCTGTCCCCAGAGGACCTGGCAGAAAGGAATGAGGAGAGGGAATTCAAGCTGCGTTTGGCCCAGTTAAGAATAGAAGATATGAAACTGGCCGGTGAGGAAAATAAATTGGCTATAGAGGAGAGAATCACTTTGAAGGGATTGGTTCATGAGAGGAGTCTTAAGGAGCTGGAGATCAAGGCCAGGCAGGCAAAGTCCAGCCCAGAAGTGAAGGTGGCAGCATATGTGCACAGTCCAGCAGTTTCTACCGGGACTCATTACAAGGGTGGACAGGGTTCCCACCAGAAGAAAGAGGCAGAAAGCAAACATAAAAATAGGGAGTTCTCAAAAAGTCATCAAACTACCTCTAAGGGTCAAGACTCCCAATCCACACTTGAGCAGCAGAAACCGAAATGGTTCCCTGACAGTAAGTCACCAGGGAAGGCACTACCTAAGTGCTATGAGTGCCAGCAGGAAGGGCACTTCAGAGGGGACACCAAGTATCTAAAGCGGGCACAGCGCATGGGGAGGAGATTGTCCTAGTTAGAGGCTGGGACAATGTAGAGGTTACCCTAGTGTCCCTGGTTGACAGAGAGCTGGTACAAAGAACTCACATGCCCAGTAATATTAGGAAATATGGGCAGTGGGTTACCATCGATGGGCAGAAGGTGGAGACTTTGAGAGGCACTGGAGCCAGCATGACAACCATCAGATGTCATCTGGTAACCTCGGAGCAGGTAAATCCTAATGTGTTCCTCTGAGTTTTACAGCTGGCAACCCAGTGGCTCTGGTTCTCGTTGAGTGTGGGGGTGTCTCAGGTTACTTGAGGGTAGGTGTGAGTCGGTCCATGCCTTTGGATTGTTTGCTTGGCTAAAAACCGGAGTACACCATTGGAAGGAGGTGGAGTTCAGGGAGAACTTGGAGCAGTTAGGGTTGCCTGAGTGGATGTGCCTGACCACAGGGACCAATGCTAGCCAGGAGGACCTGGAGCCTAGAAGAATGGTACAAGTTCCTGCCAAAAAGAGGGAGGGCAATGGGTACAAGAAACCCACTCCTGAAACTCCCACAGTCCTGGAGGAGGCTGATCCTGACAATGATGCCCTGGAGCCTACAGGGGAGGATCTTGCCACTATGGGGAACCTACCTGAGCTGGCCAACTGGCAGCAGGAAGGGGTTCCCATCAGGAAAGAGATCTGCAAGGCATATCTTGAGGGCCTACAGTGGCAGGCCAAGGCACAGGCAGCTGCTGACACGTTTGGTAATCTCCTGCGAGCCTAATGTTCCTGAGCCTGCAGCAACATATGTGTTGGTGGCCCCCAGTACTATCTGACCTCCCTGATGGAGCTGGCTCATGATGTACCCCTGGCAGGTCATTTTGGGCAGAACAAGTCGTTTGACAGGCTTTTCATCTACTTTTATTGACCTCAAATGAGGAGGGCCTCAGATGCTTTGTACAGGTCCTGTCCTACCTGCTAAGCCAGTGGCAAGTCAGGAAGGATGCCCACGGCTCCTCTACAACCTATTCCTGTCATTTGTACCCCCTTTGAAACGGTGGCCATCAACATTGTTGGCCCTCTGGTCCCCAGGACAGCCATGTGCAACATGTTCATCTTGGCGTTGGTGGACTATGCCACCCTGTACCAAGAGTCTATCCCTCTGAGAATGGCGATTGCACCTGCAGTGGCTAGGGCACCGAAGGGCATATTTACCCATGTGGGTTTCCCCAAGGAGGTGGTATCAGATCGTGATACCAACTTCATGTCAGCGTACATGAAGGCCGTGTGGAAAAGAATGGGGTAAACTACAAGTTATCCGCGCCTTACCACCCCCAAATCAATGGGTTTGTTGAAAGGTTAAACAAGACTGTCAAACACGTGATCATTAGCCTGTCAGAGCCCTTGAGACAGAAGTGAGATGTCCTCTTGCCATTCCAGTTGTTTACATACCAGGAGGTGCCTCAGAAGGGAGTTGGCTTTGGCACCTTTGAACTCCTGTATGGGCACCCGGTGTGAGGACCTCTAAGTCTGGTCAAGGAGGAGTGGGAGCAAGCTCGCAGCAAGGCCCCCCAAGATGTGGCCAGCTACATGCTGGCACTTCAGATCTAGAAGAAGCCCTTCTGGAAGCAAGCTAGGGCGAATCTAGAAGTCAGCCAGGAGGTCATAAACTAGTGGTATGACCAGAAGGCCACGCTGTTTGATCCTGGATGCACAGGAGGAGTTAACAAAAAACACCTCAATATTACCCTCCATTGATTTTACTCTCACAAGTACAGAGTTAAATAACTTGGTTATTAAACCCTTGAGACTGGTGATTTGGGCACAATCAGCCAGATTCATCATTCTCCCGTTTTGCAAACCCCTAATAGCGATTCATAAGGAATCGCTATTAAGGACTTGCAAAACGGGATTCATGTAGGAATTGCAAAAAATATTGCGATTCCTACATGTTCCTTATTTGCGATTAGCTAATTGCTAATCGCAAATAAGGAATAACTCCCCATGCATTCCTATGGGCCTACAGGCCCATAGGAATGCATGGGGAGTTATTCCTTATTTGCGATTAGCAATTAGCTAATCGCAAATAAGGATGCGATTTCAAGGGTGCAGGGGTGTCCAAAGGACACCCTGTAGCACCCCTGAAATGTAATCTACATTGGTGTTGCGCACACACATGTCCAAAGGACATGTGTGTGTGTAACATGCAACTTAGAAAAATGCATTTAAATGCATTTTTCTAAGTTTTTGCTATTTACCACGAGGTCTGACCTCTCGGTAAATAGCGGCCCAAAATTGCAATTTCGCAATTTTAAAATGATTCATGAATTGCATTTAAGGAATCTCAAATAGAGATTCCTTAAATGCAATTCTTCGCAAATGTGCGAATTCTTTAATAGCGAATTTTGCATTTGGGATGAGGAATCCCAAATGCAAAAATTGCACTCGCAAAAGGCAAGATTCTGAGAATCTTGCCCTTTGCAAGTGCAATTTAGCTTGATGAATCAGGCTGTAAGAGAACAAAAAACACACAAGAGGCCAGGGCAATCCAGGACCACATGACAAACTGCAAAGTTGGAACTGGGTGCAGCAGGAGGATTTTTGGTGTGGGGGTCACACGGAATTCTTCTTCTAAGTTGGTCGAAATCCAGCCTGATTGGGAGCATAAATATCACAAGCACTTTCCACTGAAACTATAGTCAGCATAGCATTAGAGAACAAAGGATTTGCCCTCTTCCTCTTCAGACTTGCCCCTGGAGGAAACTGGCTGGACCATGTCCCCTATGTTAGAAACAGAAGCAATTAGAATAGAGGCAATGATTTCCTGCGACACAGGTACTCTTGCACCATAGAGCAAGGTTTCCTGCATTGCTGGGAATCATCCTTGCAAAGCAGGCACCCTTGCACCCTGGTGCAAGGGTGTCTGTGTTGCAAGGAATGATTGTTTATGTGCAGGAAGGAACACCTTGGAATTGGAATTGCCACCTCCAGCATTTAAGAGAGATCAATATAAGCGTTCAAGTTCATGCTGGACATGACAAACTTTCTGCATGTCATTCCCTCTAGTATAGTGAGCAAGGTTATTTTATTTTACTTCAATGGACAAGTAACCTTTGAAGCACACATTTGACATCACCACCTGACGACTGCCCTCTTAAGTACATCTTTTTTATCTACTCCGACAAATAATTACTTCCTCGTTGTTAGCAAAAAGATATATCATGTTCAATTAATCTGTAGAGACATTTCTTCTAAAAACAGAATCAACGTTAGAATATTAGGTGTCAAGCTAACTAAAGGTCAATTTAATAAGCCTGTCAAAGAAGCTGAACATGAAGATGACTGTCCAGCACTCTTTATAATCTTAATATCTAATGACAGCTTACTAATCTTTCTTCCACCCAAGCAAAAATGCTAATTTGAGAGCCTCTATTAGACAAGAACCCCTGTCAGATCAATTTACTGTCTTTCTCAATTGACCTTGCGCTGACCTGTGCAAGACTCGGGGAAGAGGGGCCATGCACCTCCCTTATTAACAGGCCAGCCCTGTAGCCAACTCCACACTGAGCATGGCTGAAGGTCATGTTCACCGTAGGATTGGTGTCAATTATGGTAATAAAATATGTATTTACGTTTAAAAAAATCCTAGAAATTCACTGGAAAAAAAACTAAGGTTAAAGTAACGTTATAGTTAGATATGGTTACAATATCTTACTTTGCATTAAAAAAACTTACAAATTTACTGGAAAAAACAAAGGGCAGTGGGAGATTATAGTTAGGTGAAGCTCTCAGTTAAACATACTGTTTTAAACCAACAAAACCACTGCACTTCATCAATTATAGTTTTCTTAAATAACTGTAACTCAAGCCCAATAGAAACCCTAACTTGTGCCAACCATGTACAATGTTGTCATCAATGATGTAATTGCAGATGCTGCAGTTATGTTATCAATGGTGTTATAGAACATGTCATGAGTGATGTACTAAGGAAGGTAATGGTAATAAAACCTTACTTAATATTTAAAAAATAGCCCACAGAATTCACAAAAAAACCAACCTCACTTTACATTAAAACATATTTAGACATTCACTGGAAAAAACAAAGATTAAGCTGACATTATAGATGATTTAAAAAACATAATTTTAAAATAGAAAGAAACACTGAAATTCACCATTTGTTGTTCACTGAAGTAAGTATAACTTGCACCTATGACCTCACATAACATGACATTTTCTAAATCATTGATAACATCACCACTGGCATTTGAAATCAAAGGATTAAAGACATCATTGCACATGGCAAGTGCATAAGTTATAGTTATTTCAGTTATGTATAACTGGTGAATTTGAATGTCTATTTTTAGTTTCAAATGGTATTTTGTAACTGCTATATTCACCTGACTATACCATAACATTACGATACACTTGTGTTTTTTTATAAATTATATGGCAGCCAGACAATAAAACATAAAAACCCACACACAGAGTCATCATCCTTGATGTACAAAGAAGATGGTGTGTGAATAGGAAAAGCTTTTTTTGACTTACCTATAACTTTGGCGCTGTTTGACGAATCTTCCCGAAATTATCCCAAAACTCGCCTAAAAGTCCCTGGAAAAATGCTAAAAAAGAAAAGGGAGCAGGGTAGGAATACCCTAACCCTCTATCTCTGGTGCTGGAATCCCAGAGAGAGCCCACCAGCGCAAACTGGCATTTATTTATATTTTGTTTGTGAAATTGCAACGGAGCAGTTATTCCATGGCAAACTAAATGACAAAAAACAAGTTGGTTTTCTTGCTTGTTTTTATTGAAGCCCCCTGCCATGTCCCGAGGGCATAACATACAATATATTTTGGGCTTATGTTACACTGCTGTGCAGACCGGCAGCGCCGCTACACCGCACCATTCCATCAGTACCGGGCACGGAGCATTTGCCCAGGAGGTTGGAAGGGTGGGGCCTCTTTTGTTACTGGGGCCAATTTTGCAGTAGCGCTGCTAAATTGGTGCCAAGTAGTGGAATCGGTCAGTGACTTTTCAGCCTCCTGGGAGTATGGCATGTTGTCAGTGCCAGCTGTTAAACAGCCTGTATTACTGAGGTAACGGGTTTTTAGGAACCCGTTTGGTGCCAGGGGATAACACCCGAAGACCTCTGAGTTCTCCCTGTTCCGGACCACAGAAACACGGAGTCTTCTAGTCGAGTCAGAGATCAAGTTTTATTGATAGCTACCAAGTAACAGGTGTCCTAGAAGCACGACAAACACGGGTCATGTGTTCTCAGGAGACTGTTCGTTTTTACAGAACCAGCCTTCTCCTTATATACAAAAATAATAGCTGCAGGCAAGAATTCTTGAGTTTATGATATGGCTATACACATATTTCTACAATAATACAAAAGAGCGAAGTCATGTAGGCAAGCCCGTATTTTAGATGTCCAATTCGTGATAGATTACTCAGCCAAGCCCGGGACTCCCATCAGATATCGGTGAAGCCCCAATAAAGGAAGGCACCTCCTAGTCATAAAACTGGCCATAAACAGGGAGCGTGGACAGGTGTGTATGTGTGTAGAAAACATGATCTGTGCGCGGTGAATGGTTTATGGTATGTTGTACATTGATGCTATCGGGTTTGGCCACTGGGCGAGGAGCTGCCTAAACAGGTTTGGCTGGAGGCAAGGGAGTCAGTTGGGACAGGTCAGGGGGAAGTCAGGGAAGGTGGATGTGTCCTTTTAGATCAAGCTCGACCTTTAATTGACTTATCATGAGGGCAAGACACAAGATGGATACCGTTTACAAAATGGAGTCTGGGGGTTGGGACGGAAACTACGATTCAGGGGTGTTAGCATGCCTCGATCATGACGCAAATACATAGGAATGATGTCCTAATCATTATCAGTTCGTCGACACCAAATTCGTCATGGTACGTTGATGTTTCGGGACACGGATATCGGGCCTCGATACCGGGACAACAGTAGGGTCCAGAATTTCAGAACCACAGACCCTCCTTTTGCCCTCATATAAGGCAATGATTCATGTTAATCCGAGTCTAAATCTGTATGAAGGAATTCGTGGAGATGCTGCTGTAGCATCATTCTGTTGCTCAGTTCGTCCCTTGACACAGGCTTCCGTACACATGAGGTAGCACAGAGGCCACATAGTGCCGGAGCGCACTGTACACATAGGCAGAACATAAACAGAAGTGCTAAGATCATCCCAATGAAGATCAGTGTTTTCCATCCCCAGGTGGCGATCAGTCCCCAGAACCACCCTAGTAAGGACCAGTCCCCTTTTTCTACGTGAAGGGAACCAGATATCTCGAGCAAATTAGAGATGGCCTGGTACACTGTCGGTGCGTTATCAGGGATGAAAATGCAACAACTGGATTGGATCACTCTACACACACCACCACGATCGGCGAGTATGATATCTAGGGCAACTCGGTTCTGAAGGGTCATAAGTCGATCCGACTGAAGTTCGGTCGTCAAGTTGCCAAGAGCTCCGGCCGTTGTACTCACGGCGGATTCAACTATCCTCGATAACTGGCGAATATTCCTGCTGTTCACCATAGGCCCCCAAAATGGCAGAAAACCCTTTGCGAAGTCAGCGAATTCCTGACCCGCGGTGTCGTCTTTACTCACGACACCTCTAGCTGTCCTTGTCCGATGGTAATCTGCTCTGGTCGTGTAGGTGGGAGGCAGCAAAAATGCGATAAAGCATGTACCTGAGAAGTCAGGGGGCAACCAGGTGTGGGCTTGGTCATGGCAGACGAAATACGTGCCTTTGGCTGCTAATAGTATAGGGGAAGTTCGGGAAGCGAACACATATGTTTCCGCGCATATACTCTTTCCTAATTGAGCTTTGGGATCCCTGCCGATACCTTGTAAGCATAAGTGACCTCGGTTGGGTACTATCCAAACTGGGCAGGATTTCTTTGCTGTCTGGCTCTTACTCAGGTAAACCCCATATTTAGTTACGTTCCAACGAGTGTACGGAGTGAGTTCATCTTTGGGAATCGTAAGATAGGTGTCGAACTCTCTACTCATATTTCTTATCCCTGCTATTAGTGCCTTGTTACTGGAATCACTTTCAGTAGAACGGGTTGGGTATGGTTCTAGGGCGAACAGGAACATGGTCTGAAAAGCCCACAGAGAACCATAATAGCTGAATGGCAGGATGAAGTATGGGATACCCTTATCAGTCGTGTGTGGCATGAGTCCACATATCCAACAGTTCGATGTGTTCATGATGGACTGGTGTTGGTGTAGGAGTTGAATGAATGAGTTATTTACAAATTCGAGTCTTCTGGCAGATTCGTGTTCAGTTAGAGGGTGAAAGTAGTGTGGAGAGATAGTAGGAGGAGGCTGGGGCCGGGTGTCATTTGAAAAGGTAACTTGGAATACAAATAGAGTATAGCCAGTCAAAAACATCGTTATGCTACACAACATTAAAATACATGTTATCAAAAACTTTCTTTTGGCCAGTACAGTGCATAGTTGTCTTTCAACGTTCGTGAGTGTGGTAGGTCTCTTTACCCTAGGAAACTCCATCCTCTAGTTGCTGCCCGCGGTGGTAGGTTGGTTCTGCCAGGGGGTGCGCTCTGTTCAGTCCGGGGTACCTCCCTTGGACCAACCAGAACCGTTGACCTAAACGTCCCCAGTTGCACTCCCCAGCCTTCAACCGCGACCCTAGCAGCAGAACCGGATGGCGGTTCGAAAATCAAAAATGAGCAAGTTTCCTGAGAGTGAGAGAGCTGAAAAATCAAAAATAGTTCTTGGGGGAAGGGAAAATCACATTTGTTCGTTTTTATTTAGTCTCTTCGTGTAGACCTTAAATTGTACCGTCGCTTTCCTGGCACGGTGTGGTCTTCAAACAATGTCTCAGGTTCGGTAGTGTCCAACTGCATAGACTGTGGCACAAATCCTTGTAAAATATGATCACTCTCTTTTTCGGTACCAGTTTCTTTAAGACGTGCATCGCTGAAAGGGATGAAACGAGGTATGGATTCTGTCTCGGAGTCTGCAATTCCTTCGTTGACCCACCGGTCGTATGGAAGGGGCAGAGGGACCCGTTTACAATGGGTCCCGTGCACCCAGTTCTTTTTGCCTTCCACCCGAACCGCTGATCTCGTGGAAAGAAGTACCAGATAAGGTCCGGTCCACCTCGGCTGTCCGTTGTTTGTGCGCTGGAAGTTCCGCACCAAGACCCACGTGCCGGGTGCGATGGAGTGACCTGGATCGTCAGAGGCTGGCGGAGAGGAACTGTGAACCTGTTGGTGTAAAACACGCAATTTAGTTGTCAATTCGCACAAATAGTCAAGCAGTACGGGGTGCTCTATTTCGCTAAGTTTGTTTGGCCTTGGCACGCCCCAGACGTTGGCTGGTCGGCCAAACACTTTCTCATGGGGGCTAAGTCCTAATCTGGAATGGACTGTCATTCTGGTTGACAAGAGTGCTAGGGGCAAGGCGTCAGGCCATTTAAGACCTGTGCAGGCTTGGATTTTGGCTAATTTGAGCTTTAAAGTGCCATTGTAGCACTCTACTAATCCAGCTGATTGGGGGTGATTCGCAGAGTGGAATTTTTGTTGGATGCCTAAACACTCACACACTCTCTTCATCACGCGTCCTACGAATTCACTTCCATTATCACTCCAGACGATTCTAGGCATGCCAAATCTCGGGAAGAACTCTTTGACAAGGGCTTTGGCAGTTGACAAGGCTGTATTGTCCTTAAGGGGGTACGCTTCCACCCACCTGGAGAAAGCGCAAACAACAACGAGCACATACTTCAGATTGTTGCATCTCTCCATGTGAATGAAATCGAGCTGCAAAACCTCGAACGGATACGTTGGAGGCGCAAAATGACCAGCTGGAGTTGGGGTTCCCCTACCGGGATTGTACTTCAAACACACCATACAGTTTCTGACCACATTCTCTGCATATTTCGGGATATTGCTATTTTGCCATACTGGGGCCAATACTTTACAGATTCCTCTCGAACTGATGTGTGCAAATCCGTGAGCCATTGTTACTACTGCAAGTACATAGGCGTTAGGCAATAACCATCGCTGGTGTTCTGACAATTCGACCCAACAACCATTCGTATCTAATCTACCCTTACTTTCTCTCCATTCATTCACCTCTTTCTCAGTTGCCTCGGCTTGTATAGATTTCACGCTTTCAATGGTGTCCTCACACATTCCCACATCAGTAATCCATCTAGCGGGACCTACAACATACATCCGACTCATTGTGTTCCTTGCAGTCTCTTTCGCAACCTCGTCTGCAAATGCATTCCCGCGGCCAACATCATCCTGAATCTTTTTGTGTGCACTGCATTTTATAATGGCAACTTGTAGTGGCAAGGTCAGTGACTGGAGGAGCTCATTAACTAGCTGACCATGTTGTATCTTTGCACCATGTGACGTAAGAAATCCACGTTCACGCCACAATCTCCCAAAACTGTGAGCCACACCAAAGGCGTATTGGCTGTCAGTGTACACATTCACTCGCTTTCCTTTCGCTAGCACACATGCTCTGGTAAGCGCAATTAGCTCTGCAGCTTGTGCAGAATTATGGGAAATGCGCGCAGTCTCTATAATGGTGTGTAATGTCGTTACGGCATATGCTGCAGTCGTATCACCATTCGGCAACTTGAAGCATGAACCATCAACCCATAAAGTATTGTTGCATTCAGGAAGGGGAGTGTCCTGTAAGTCTACTCTCCCTTTTGTCTCTTCTTCTGTCCTAAAACAGCAGTCATGTTTATCAATCTCGTCTGTTCCTGTCGGAATGGGTAATAACGTTGCGGGGTTCAGTGTATCACACCTCTTTATGTGGATGTGACTTGCTAGCAGTGTAAGTTCGTAACTGGATAGTCGAGCGCTGGTAAGGTGTTGTGTCTTCGTCCTGTTTAGTAAAATGTCTACTGCATGTGGAACCATAACGATCAGAGTATTATTCATGACTAATCCAGCGGATTGTCGAATGCAGACAGCTGCTGCGGCGGTAGCCCTCAGACAACTTGGTAGGGCTTTAGCCACAGGGTCTAGAGTTGCCGAAAAATACGCGCATGGGCGCTGTCTGTCCCCAAAATGTTGTGTTAAAACTGATAAGGCACAACCTTCCTTCTCATGGACATATAATGTAAAAGGCTTGCTGTAGTTGGGGTTTCCCAACACAGGAGCCGAACACAATGCATCACGCAACTCGTGGAAACTCGTCTGGCAATCTTCAGACCAAGGCATAGGATTTGGCGTGTCTTTGCAGAGTAGTGCCAGCAAGGGTTTAGCTAGTAGTGAGAAATTCGGTATCCATTGTCTACAGTACGATGTAATGCCCAAGAAGGCTCGAACCTCTCTCTGTGTCCTTGGGGCACTCAGTTCTGCGATTGCCTGTATTCTTTCTGGTGTCAGTCTCCTTCCCTCCTTCGACAAGATGTGACCTAAGTAGGTTACTTCTTGTCGGCAAAATTGTAGTTTGGAAAGAGAGACTTTGTGCTTCATATCACATAAGTGATGCAATAATGATAACGTAGCTTTCTTGCAAATCTCTTCAGTGTCTGCAGCGATCAGCAGATCGTCTACATACTGAATCAGAGTTGAACCATTCGGTAGAATGATCATGTCTAGTTGTGTTTTCAGGGCCTGACTGAATATTGATGGGCTCTCGCAATAGCCTTGAGGAGCGCACTTGAAGCGGAAACTTCGTCCTCCTAAATTAAATCCGAAAATATCTCTACTCTCCTCAGCAATCGGGATGCTGAAGAAAGCGTTCTTCAGGTCGATCACCGAGAACCAATTTGCTGAAGCTGGAACCATCGTCAATAAAGCAGTAATATCGGGGACAACTGGAAACTGTGGGATAACTATCTTGTTCACTTCTCTGAGGTCGATCACGAACCTATACACAGGGGGCTGTGAAGGATCGGTACGTTTTAAAACCGGTAAGACTGGACTGTTACAAACATTTCCTGTTGTTTCTTCGATGACGTCTTTATCAATCAGGTCATAGACAATCGTCAATAACGCCTTTTCACATTCGCTAGATATTTTGTATTGGGGAATACGTGGCAACCTAACGTTGGCTTTCAACGTTATGACATACGGTGCTATCTCCAAACGACCTACATCATTAGAACCGTTTGCCCAGAGTACATCAGGAAGACACGACAATTCAGTTGCAGTATTTTCTTTTGACACATACATTGGAGAAACTATTTTCTTACCTAAAGTAAGCTGTACTCCCAATGGTGAACAGTACAAAGTCGCATATAACCTTTTTAGTAAATCCAAACCTAACAAATTTTCACCGCAACCTGTGGTAAGAATGAGGGGTGCCTCTAATTCGCATGGGCCAATAGAAAGAGATACAGGACTGGAGATCGGGTTTCTAACAGGGGCGCCAGAGAAACCTACTGAAACATTCATTTCGCCGGACAAAGGTGCGCCAGGAAGTTTTGAGTGCATGATAGAACTTTTTGTAGCACCAGTATCCAGCAGAAATGGCTCTGACACTCCTGAGGCGATCACCTCGACATAAGGTCCATTCTGATCTACTGGAACTGAAACAACTCCCTCTCTTTGTCCATGGCTGTCCTAGCAATCATTACCCTCATTTTCGTGTTCGGTGTAATAGTCATCAGCATAGTACTGAGCTGACCTAGATGATGCATTATTCTGTTGGTCAAAGCTGTTCATCGAATTCTGAGGCGGAAAAGAAGTTGTATTCTGCGTGAAATTACCACGGCCCCTACCTCTAGGGGCATGTTGAACACTTCTTCCCCTTACACCCGAAGCACCGCTCAGACGTCGCGCAAGAGCCGGACAATTACTTTTAAAGTGACCCTCTTCCTTGCAATACGCACATTGATTCGGGCCATAAGCAATACGCTGGTGGGAAAACTCGTTTCCTTGCGCGTTTCTCGAATACTGCTGTTGTGGTTGATAATTGGGCTGACTAGCCGTACGAGGCGGATAAGCTTGCTGGAGAAGAACTTTAGTTTTTAAATCTTTCGTCTTTTTGTCGACTTTATCTAGCTCGTCTTTGCGCCTATTTTCATAGTACTGGGCTGTAGCTAAAATTTGAGCTGACGTAGAGACAGCCCAAGCACTCTCTGAATCTTTTAGTTTATTACACAGTTCAGGGATTAAATTATGTACAAACTTGTCTACAAACAATCTTTGACCACCCTCGGTAGCCATATCCTGACCACTATGATCGGTGAAAGTCTCCTCAAATCTTGTGAAAAAGTCAGACACATTCTCATCTTTCTTCTGCTTGCACGCAGATAGCTTGTCCCAGTTTACGCGTACCTCGGGCATTATCGTTTTCATGTACGCGATAATTCTACCGGGAAGTTCAGCTATTAACGGCTCAGGTTTAGAACCACCAATTTGTCTAGCATCAATAGCGGCAATGTTCGCCCATGAGTCACCTAGTTCTTGGTCATGGTTCGTATGATGTATTTTGCTCCATAGAGGATGTGGAACAACGTTCCCGAACAACATGTCTATGTCCGCTAAATTCATTATACATGAGCTTGCAGTTTGCGATAACTCCTTATAATACCCAGTCGGGTTTTTACGAGGATCAGGCAATGTCTGCTTTAGTGCTAAGACATCGGATCTTTTCCAGGGGACATGTACCCATACACGCTGGAAATGAGGCAGAATCGGTGGATTCGCATTCGCATCACCTTCCCTCCAAACCGAAGGAACCTCTCTCATGGGGTACTGTCTCGCTCTTTTCCCGTCTGGTGCATCGTCTTCGTAACATGATCTAGAGACGTTTCCCTTACTCCTATAAGAGAGCAATAACTCTATTGCTTTCTCAACATCTGCACCTATAATCATACCTTCATAGAACTTAAAGCGTGTACGCCATAGTTCGTTCATTGTATATTTGGGATCATTTGTCTTTACATCTTCGCCTAGATATACACACATTTCTTCGAATACGTATCTCTGAGTGGGTGCATTCCATTGACGGAAAACTTCCATAACAGACTGAACATCATATCTAACAGTATCCGTAATCCATTGGCGTGCTAATTCATTCAGCACTCGTCTTTCCTCGTAATCAGGCAGTTGACTACGCAACTGTCTATGTTCTGTTTTAGGGGTCGTTCTAGGCGACCCGAAGAAAGGTGAAAGCAGACCAGTGACGGTACCTGTCACTCTTTGTCTAATAGAAGGAGAAGCTTGCGGAGGAGCAAGTGCATCGGAAAAAACAGGCTGAGGCAAAGAAGAAGTAGAGGCAATAGTAGAGGAAGTTGAAACAGTGACAGACGTAGTATCATAGGGAACAGTTGGAGCTGTAGGCAAAGTGGTAGAAGTAGATGGAGTATGTAGCAAAGATGGCGGCCTTTGAGAAGGCTGCGCCGGAGAAGTAGGAACCAGCTGAAGAGTAGCTGGCGTGTGTGCAAGAGCTGTGTTTCGTGCGCCGGGGCGTGGTATAGAAAAACGCTTTGGCGTTGTAGTAGCGTCTAACGCATACGGTGGAGGTGAGCTTAATAAGTGGGACATTAATGGATCTTTCTCGGATCTTTCCTCTTGACCTTGTCCCTTATTTGGTAACATCGGGTAGCATTTATCTACTGCTAGTTTCTTGCTCCTAAGTATTTGTTCGTTTTCTTGCTCTTCCTCGTTATCCCTGTATGCAACGGCAGCTTGCACCATTGACATACCTCTTTTATTCCTTTTTGCTAACTTTATTTCTTTCTGTTTGGCTTCTTTGCGCCATAAGCGAAAAGAGTCAAACATCGCCGGCCGGGCTTTTCTCTTAAATAATTTGACCTCTAGGTTATCTAATATTTCTGAGTCGAAACTACCATATTGGGGCCATTTTAAAACACCATCCTTGCGGGTGTATTTTATCCACACTTCATTATATGTGATAGGACCGACGCCGTGCTTTACGTAGAGCTCATATGTTGGAGTTCCAATCGGAGGAACCGGACAGGAATCCTCTAATCGGGAGTCCTTTCTACAACCAAGACAAAACAAGTTTCCAAGTCTGCTAAAACCAGGCATCTTTGCTCACTAGTCTAGCTTCAAACTTCAAAGGATTATCGATTACGATATTTCTCGTGAAAACACAAGTCCTTCGGCTTTGGGGCTTGCAAGTACCAAATCAAGGCGTATCTCAAGGATACCAAAAACTAAGGACAAACTAAGGACTGGGAGATGCTCCACTTATACTTAACTGAAGTATTTGAAGATCGGTGACGTCGCTAGAAGACTCGTCTATCGTTTCGCTCTACCAAGGATCACTGGGTCCAAAACAAGGCGATAGTCAGGGCAGCAGTCCTTCGTAGCCGTCGGGACGCGGGGAACCTCGCAGCAAAGGCCTTCGGAACCACGTCGACATACAGGGGTCGCTGAAGTGGCTGGCCGTCCTCCGGAATTTTCACACGAAGCTCCTCACGAACATCTGGCTTGGACCGTCGCCGCTTGATCCAGCCCCACATTGGGCGCCAACTGAGGTAACGGGTTTTTAGGAACCCGTTTGGTGCCAGGGGATAACACCCGAAGACCTCTGAGTTCTCCCTGTTCCGGACCACAGAAACACGGAGTCTTCTAGTCGAGTCAGAGATCAAGTTTTATTGATAGCTACCAAGTAACATGTGTCCTAGAAGCACGACAAACACGGGTCATGTGTTCTCAGGAGACTGTTCGTTTTTACAGAACCAGCCTTCTCCTTATATACAAAAATAATAGCTGCAGGCAAGAATTCTTGAGTTTATGATATGGCTATACACATATTTCTACAATAATACAAAAGAGCGAAGTCATGTAGGCAAGCCCGTATTTTAGATGTCCAATTTGTGATAGATTACTCAGCCAAGCCCGGGACTCCCATCAGATATCGGTGAAGCCCCAATAAAGGAAGGCACCTCCTAGTCATAAAACTGGCCATAAACAGGGAGCGTGGACAGGTGTGTATGTGTGTAGAAAACATGATCTGTGCGCGTTGAATGGTTTATGGTATGTTGTACATTGATGCTATCGGGTTTGGCCACTGGGCGAGGAGCTGCCTAAACAGGTTTGGCTGAAGGCAAGGGAGTCAGTTGGGACAGGTCAGGGGGAAGTCAGGGAAGGTGGATGTGTCCTTTTAGATCAAGCTCGACCTTTAATTGACTTATCATGAGGGCAAGACACAAGATGGATACCGTTTACAAAATGGAGTCTGGGGGTTGGGACGGAAACTACGATTCAGGGGTGTTAGCATGCCTCGATCATGACGCAAATACATAGGAATGATGTCCTAATCATTATCGGTTCGTCGACACCAAATTCGTCATGGTACATTGATGTTTCGGGACACGGATATCGGGCCTCGATACCGGGACAACAGTAGGGTCCAGAATTTCAGAACCACATTCCGTATCCGCTGAGATCAACTACCTTCCTACGTAAATAATACCAGAGCATATGTGCTTCTGTTGTCTCAAGAATGCGAGACTGTTTTGGGTTTTCTCCACCTCCCTAATGCTGAGATAACCAGATTCCTAGACTTGTTAAAGAGACCGGATAGCCGCTGTCTGAAGTTACAAGAGATGCTGTACTCCTCAGACGCCCCGGGAGGGAACAACATTGTCTTTCTATACATGTGTCTGTCCATCACTTCTGCTTCTTGTCTATCAGTTTATCTGTTACTGTCTTTCTGATGTGTTTTTCTAACTGATGTTTGCCTGTGTCATTTTTCTGTTTCTCTAGTTCTTATGTGTCTATACCTTAAGCTCCCTGTTGTTTATCCGGCCTGTTGGTTTGTTCAATCTTTTGACTGCCGGTCTATCTCTGTACCTGTCTGTTGTTTTTTTTTCTTTCTCCTCTCTTATGTGTCTGTTTACCTGACGGTTATCGCTATATCTGCAGGTACTCTGTCCACGCATCTCTCTGTTGCATTTCATGTACTTTCTGTGTCCTTTTATGCATGATTATATGTGTAATATATATTTTCTTCTTTTCTTTTGTTGCTGGTAACGGTGTGAATCTTAAGCCACCACTCAGCGAGCGATGTACCCGTCACTCTTTACCTCTTCACTTCAACAATTTGAAGCTCTCTGAGTCCTGGAACATGGCAGGCAAACTGTGGATCTTCGGCAGCTCATTGATCTGGCACATGGCCAATTAAATGTGTACCTCCTACTTCCCCCATGGAAAAAAAGACTGATCTTATTGCGTACTTGTCAGAAAAAAATATTGTGCCCATTTTCTTTTTATTAAATGATTACAAACCTCATGAATATCGCATGCACTGTGTCTATACAAAATCCAGTTTACAACTTCAAGTTTGGCCAGAAATCAAGCACAATAAATTCACGGGGAAGAGTTTGAGGTAGATGGTAGTGGTCTGTAAGAATACACCGCCCTCCTCACTTCTGAATGTGTTTGTGTGGGCTGGAGGACCCGCCTAGTTTACAGCGACTTTATCTGTCTCGATGTATATGGGGATGAGGCTGACATAGTGGAGACAACACCTGTACCTCTGTGGCTTCCAAGGGGCCGTTGGAAGCACCAGTAACCTTCTCAAGGTATGTATGGAAGACCAATGGACAGTTACAGGGACGTTATAGTAAGGCAATAGAATTTTTTTAAACTTAGAAATTCACTGAAAAACAAAGGTTACAGGGACTATATAGTTAGGCTAAATTTTCACTCATACAAAACCAGTGAAATGTAGCAGTTATAGTTACCTGATCTAATTATAACTTACGCCCCCGCAATGCACTGCTTATGACTTCACATGTTACGTCACTCATGACATGGTCAGTGACATTACTGGTGACATCACTCATGACATCCCAAATCACATCATTGATGACTTCATCCATAGCACCACTCACACCCCTATACAACCTCTCATATACCCTCTCACATACCCACACGACCACTCACATACCCATTCCCAGGCACACAAGTACTCACATAACCACTCACTCATCCATAGAGCCACTCACACAGCCACACACTTACCCATACAGCTACTCACACACACACACATTTATTCAACTATACAGCCACTCACATACCCACTCACTCACCCTTATAGCCTCTCAACACAGCCACCCAGTCACCCGTACAAGAACTCACATATTCATTCGCACTTCCATACAAGCACTTCCACATCTGCGCACTCATCCATATAGCCATTCAAACACTCACTCTCCAATACAGCCACTCATACACCCACTCACTTAACCAAACACCCATTGAAACAACCACTCACTCATCCATACAGCCACTTACACGCCCAGTTATTTACTCATACAGTCTTTCACATACCCACTCACTCACCAATACAGACACTCGCATACCCAATCACTCACCCATACAGCCACATATATACCCAATCACTCACCCATACAGCCACTCACACAGCCACTCACTCACCCACACAGCTACTCAAACACACACACATACTTTGACACCCATATATCCACTCACACACCAATACAGCCACTCAGACACTCACTCAAACACAAATACATACAGTCACACAGCCACTCATACCATCAGAAAGCCAGCAATTATAGTAACCTGAGATAACTATACTTATACCCCCGCAATGCACTGCTTATGACCCCACATATCACATCACTCATGGCATGATCAGGGCCATCATTGATGACACCACTCATGACATCTCAAATAATATTACTGATGACATCATCTAATGAGTGTATACCTTACCTACTGATTATATATATATATATATGTATATATATATATATATATATATTACCTACTGGCGATAGCCAGTAGGTATATATAGTTAGGATTGTTTTCCATAGGGAAATCGCAACATTCTATTGGGAATAACTTTGGCGCCAGTTGAGGAATCTTCCTGAAATTTTCCTTAACTTTGCCTCGCGGCGCTCCGGTCCTTCCCTGAAAGTTTGGGGGGGATTCGTCAAGCGGGGGCCGAGATAAAAGGAGGGTCCCAAAACGTGTTTTCCCCATGTTAATTTCCATAGGGCGGTTGGACTCACTTTTAGCCCGAACGGCTGAATGGTTTTCCACCAAACTTGGCAAAATTGTAGGGACTGGTAGCCCGATGTGCCTTTGCTATGTCTCAAGATATGTGCTCCAGTGGTTTTTACGAAAATTAACTTTGAAAAAATATATATTGGGCTACATTGGGCTATATATATGTTAGAGCCCAAATGTAGCCCAATGTAGCCCAATGTAGCCCAAAGATGGCCACCAGAAACAAAAAAAAACAAATGTAGCCCAAATATCAGCCAGATGTAGCCCAACTATAGCCCAATGACAGAATGTCCCAGAGTGTTCTAAAGAACAACTAGAACGCTAACAGTCTTACTTATGACAAAAGTATGGCACACCTGAAGTCATCTTGATTGGAATAAAGTGTTAACACTTAAAACATTTAATTTGCAAAGGAACAAAATGAGGGGGTTCATTTTGCCATAGAAATTATGATTAGTGCTGAAGAAAGAAAAATTAGGGCACATTTTGAGTGACTTCTCAAATCCTCTTATATTTCATTAAAAAAATTCTGATATGCAGTCTCCCAAGATGGCCACCAGAGTCATCAGTGATGTCATTTGAGATGTCATCAGTGATGTCACTGACCATGTCATGAATGATCTAATATGTGACATCATCAGCAGTGGATTGCGGGTGCGCGAAATATAGTTAGTACAACTAACTATATAGGAGCAATTTCAATGGTTTTGTATGAGTAAAATGTCCAGCTAACTATAACACCACTAAAACTTATAGTTTTTTGAGTGAATTTCAAAGGTCTTTTAAAAGCTAATTCCTAACTATATAACTCCTGAAACCTATGGTTTTTTCAGTGAATATATATATATAAATAAATATATATATATATTACCTACTGGCAGTCACTAGTAGGTAGTTATAGTTAGAACTTAGTTTCCAAAGGAAAAGCATTTTGTGACTTCCCTATATCTATGGTGGAGCTCAGAGCGGATCCCCGAGATACTCTGCAGTTTATATCTGTGGGCTCTGAGTTGAATGGTGGAAGTCTGACTCTCTGCGTTTGGCCGTTGAGGAAGGAGCGGACACATTCTAGGGCTTTGTCACGGATGCCGGCGTTGTGGATTTACCGGCAGAAGGTGTGGTGGGAGATGGTATTGAAGGCGACTGAAAGGGCCGAAGAGATGAGGGCTGCAGTTTCGACTCGGTCGGGAGGGTGTGGATGTTGTCTGTGGCGGCGTGGAGAGTGGTCTCAGTGCTGAGGTTGCTTCTGAAGCCTGATTGGGAGAGGTCCAGGATGTTGTTCATTTTGATTAACTCGGAAAACTGGAAGTTGATGGCTGGGAAGGGGGAGCGGAGAGATGGGTCTGTAGTTCTTGAGGTCCATCAGGTTGGCAGAAGGTTTCTTCAGCAGATGTTTCATCTTTGTGTGATTCCAATCTTCTGGGAAGGTTGCAGACTCGATGGAGCAGTTGATGATGCAGTAAAGTTTGGGTGTGATGAAGGTGCCAGCTCTGTTGAAGATGCGGTGAGGGCTAGAATCTGAGGGGGCTCCAGAGTGAGTGCTCTTCATGATCCTGAAGATGTCATCAAAAGTGATGGTAGTCCAGTTGGTCAGGGTCTGCTGGGGGCTGGAGCCATTGCGTGCAGTGGTTGCGGGTGGGGTGGGTGAGTCTTGGGTTGCAAAGCTGTCATAGATCTCCTTGTTCTTACAGTGAAAGAAGGTGCTGAGGTTGCCGCAGAGGTCATGGGACGTTAGATGTCGCCTGTCTCTGTGCTGGGTCTCTCACAGACCCAGACAGACACTTACACACTCACTCAGTGACTCACTTAGACAGTCAAACACCCACTCACAGACCCACCGAGAGACTCAGGCACCCACTCACAGACCCACTCAGAGATTCATGCACCCACTTACTAACCCACTCATAGATTCATGCACCCACTTACAGACTCACTCAGGCACCCACTCACAGACCCACTCAGAGATTCATGCACCCACTTACTAACCCACTCATAGATTCATGCACCCACTTACAGACTCACTCAGGCACCCAGTCACAGACCCATTCAGAGACTCAAATACCCACTCACAGACTCACTCATACACTCATGCACCCACAGACAGAACTACTCAGATTCTCATGCACCCACTTAAATATCCACTAAAAGACTTACACACCCACTCATGACCCACTGAGACACTCATGGTCCTGCTCACAGACCCACTCAGAGATTCATGCACCCACTTACAGACCCACTCAGACACTCTTGCCCCCAATCATAGACCCATTCAGAGACTATGGGCAAGGATGTGCACAGTGACCAGAGCTGCCGACTCGGGAGCTGGGGATCTGGGTTCGAGTCTCGAAGTTGTTGCAACATCCTGTGATTCTGGGCAAATCAGTCACTTAATCTCCCCGTGCCCATTGACAGCGCCTGGATACCCACATGGGTAATAAGCCCACCATATAAATTGACATACTTTAACTTTAAATCAAGCACCCACTCACAGACCCACTCAGATACTCATGCACCCATTCACAGACCCACTCAGAGACTCATGCACCCAGTGACAGACCTACTAAGACACTCCCACACCCACTTACAGTCCCACTCATGTACCAACTCATAGATCCACTGAGGGACTCATGCATCCCTCTCCCAGAGACAGTCAGAAACTAATGCACCCACTCACAGACACAGTCATAGACTTATGCAGTCACTCACAGACCTAGTCAGACACTCATGCACTGACTCATAGATTCACACAGATTCTCATGCATCCACTCACAGACCCACTCAGACACTCATGCACTGACTCAAATATTCACACAGATTCTCATGCATCCACTCACATACCACTCAAGCATCTCTTCAAAGACCAACTCCGAGAAGGATGCACCCACTCAGACTCATGCACAAACTCACACACCCACTCAGACACTAACATACCCACTCACAGACTGACTCAGAGATGCATGTACCTACTTGCAGATCTACTCAGACACTAATGCATGCACCCACAGACCCACTCAGAGACTCATGCACCCACTCACAGACTTACTCAGAGACTCAAGCACCCACTCATTGACCTACTCACAGACCTATGCACCCTTTCACATATGTAAATGTAAATGTAGTTGAGCTTATATAGCGCACAGCTACCCGCAGTGGGTTTCCCGGCGCTTGCTTAGGGAACCCTTCCTGGTATTCCCCTGTGAGATAGCAGGGTATCCACAAGGTGAAAGTCAGGCATCCCGCCGCGAGGGGCCATTGTGGAGATTAAGCAAGCTATTGCCCAGAGTCGCAGAGTGTGAACCCGTGAGTCGAGGAAGCACCGGGGCGAGAATTATCGAGTCTGTGGAATTTTTTAGCCCAAGACCCGCCGAGGCGGGGAATTGAACCCTGGTCCAGGACCGATCTCAGCTTCCGGGTCTGCTGCCTCTAACCCCTGAGCCACACTTCTCCACATACCCACTTAGACACTCGCGCACCCATTTAAAGACCAAATCAGACAATGACACACCCACCCATACATCCGCAGAGACGCATGCACCCGCTCACAGACCCAATCAGATACTCATGCACCCAATCAAAGATTCACTCAGAGACTTATGCACCCTCTAACAGACCCACAGAGTGACTCAAGCACCCATTCACAGACCCACTCAGCCAATGATGCATCCACTCACATATCCACTCAGAGACTCGTGCACCCATTCACAGACCCTCTCAGACAAAGATGCACCCAGTCACAGAGATGCATGCACCTACTCACAGATGTATGTATGTATGTATTTATTTCTTATATAGCGCAACAACTTCACCCTACGGGTATCTTGCCACTCAGTCACTCGTACACCCACCCAGAGACTCATACACCCACTTACAGACCTACTCAGAGACTCATATACCCACTCATAAACTCACTGAGAAATGTGTGCACCCACTCACAGACCCACTGAGATACTCATGCACCTACTCACAGACCCACTTAGAGACTGATGCACCCACTCACAGACCCATTTAGAGACTGATACACCCAGTCACGGTCCTACTCAGAGACCCATGCACCCACTCACAGACCCACTATGACACTCATGCACCCAGTCACAAACCCACTCAGACACTCATATACACACTCACAGATCCACGTAGGCCTGTCACTCACTCACACACGCACTCAGAGAGTCAGCCCCCCACACGTTATAAAAATGTTGATATGGAACCCTTAGTGTGAAGGCAGGAGATAAGACTGTTCACTGCGTCTGGAACTAAGGCATCAGCAGCATGGGAAAAGACCAGCTGTTTCTGTGAGGCTTGGGGGAGCGTGCGCTTTTGACAAAGGATATTACAGCTGCCCAAGGTGTGGAAAGGAAGCTAACAGCACATCAAAGGATTTGATGTGGGAAGGAAGCTTGTGGCACATCAAGAAAAGCTGGTGGAAGGAAGCTTGCAGCACATCAAGAGAGCCAGAGAGGAGGAAGCTTGATTCTAGTCTTTGAAGGTGAGATCAAATCCCCTCTAAGCTCCCCCTTTGCGCTGTGGGAGCCTGTACAAGCAGTAGCTGGGAATAGAGGCCAATGAAACAGGCACCCACCTTTCTTTTTGTGATCTCTGAGGGTTTCAGGGTGAACTGGCACTCTGTCCAGCCACTACCCTCCTACAGCTAGCCAATGGCTACTGACTAGTGGGACTCCAGTAAACTGTGCCAAGACATCAGGCACCTGTGGTCAGATCCCTGACACCACTAGAGCGGTGTCGTCACTCACGATGGGAGGGCCCTTCTGTTGCTTTGGGTGGGGGGCTATGGGGCTGATCAAGAACATTTGACTACACATCATATGCTGAAACTATACCCTTTCAATCCAAGGATTGGTATCAAGGCTCTAGTAAATGAGAGCAGCCCTGTGTAACATGGTCGGTAATATGCAATGCTTATTGTGTGTTTTCATGTTAACTGTGTTTTTATAGTGCTTGGCGTCTAGGCGCTATAATACTGTTTGGGGTCAGAACTCTGTCCCGGAGGGTTGTAGAGACATCTGGTTTTCACTGTTCATTCTAGTTTTATGTGTGGCATAATTGTCTTGTGTGTATTAAAGTACTTTTCTTTTATAAAAAGTAAAGCACTGACTGGACATTGAGTTTTCAACTGGTGGTAGGGTTTACACTGTATTCTGAATGTCTACCCCCACCTCACCTCCTTGAGTAAGCCTTGGACTGCTCTGTCTCGCTACCCTGAGAGAGTCAAGTGCTGGAGAGGAGTACTTAGTTATCCAGTTTTGGGTCCACTAGTACTGAGGCCCCAGGACATCAGAGAGGGAACACTCCAGTTGATGCGATTGGAGCGCAGTTCCCCTTGAGTGCCCTGGTGCCCAGGAAGACGGGTCTAACAGTGCACCTATTGGTTTCTGACACTTAGTTGTGCTGAGTACGCCTGGGATGAACTGCTTGAATTTTTGAGAGAAGCGAGCACAAACATTAAGGACATTAATGTGAAGTCAGCAGGAGAACTTTGCTCTTTGGATCCTGCTAATGTTTGTAGATATTTTAACCACATGTTCCAAGCCATGCTGCCTTTCATGTGCAACAAAAAATCTGCCTCTTGGTGAAGTAACTGATTATTTTTGACGTAAAGTGTACCAAGCACGAGGTGCTCCTCATATTGACATGCTGTTATGGGTAAACGATGTACAGAAATTTTGAACAATGATGAGTCTGTTTTGCCTTTCATAGAAAAGTTTATCACCATTGCCATCCTAAAAGATGATGGCAAAAAGGGTTTGAGGCAGCAAGTTCTACACTTTCAAACTCATAGATGTGAGAAATGCCATCGACAAAAATACAGATGCAAAGCAAAATTTTACACAAGATTTCATTTTGGATTACCACGAACCTTCATTTGAGAAGGAAGAGTGAACAGTTTTTTATCTGCAGTCAGACATACACTATTATGGAAGTCACCAAAAAATGCATACTATCTGAGAAGAACAGATGCTTCAAAGTATATTAATGAGTACAACCCTGTTATTCTGAAGATGGGGAATGCAAACATGGACTTACAACTTTTTTTTGCTTAAACCTCCATCGCTGTTGCTGGGTACATGACTTCATATAGAACAAGATCAGTGAAAATGAAATGAAAGAAATATGGGAGAAGAGTCTTACCAAGAAATTGTATAGTTTCAGCTTGAAGATGCTTTCCCACCGAGAATTAGGTTCATATGAGTGTTTGGACTGCTTGAGCTCTCAAAGTCAAGAGGAATTGTATGGGTAAGTCCAGGCCTTGAAAGCAGTACTTAAGTATTTCCCAGAAATTGTGGGGCAGATTTTTGATGACTGGCGCATCCATGCATATAAGCAGGGTTGCGCCAGGTAAGATGCGTCACGCAAGTTTACCCTTGCGCCACCACAAATGTGCCGCATTTACTATGCGGCACATTGTGGCGCAAGGATAAACAGATGCATGACGCATCTCCCGTCGGAAGGGTATCGCATTGCTTGAGTCATGTCGCAAGCGTGACGCAACTCCAGCAATGCTCGTGGACTGCCCATACATAATGTGGTGCCTCATGCCTTTACGCCTGCTTCAAGCAGGCGCAAGGATTTGACGCAGCGGTGTCGGAAAAGTGACTGAGTGGAATCTTGAAGATTTCACTCATGCACTTTACCGAGGCTTTACTGCGCCGGAACGCCCCCCTGTGCCAGAACACCCACATGAAACCTGACGCAGGTTTCATGTGGCACAGGGCTTTACAACGTGACGCATCTCCATAGATGTGTCACGTTGTAAATAGGGCGCAACGTGGCGCAAGGTTTATACCACTGCTGCGTCACAAAAGTGAAGCAACGGCGGCGCAAAAGTGGCGCATGGGGCGCGTAAATCTACCCCACAGTACACGCAGAATTTGCTCCAGAAAGTAGAGATATTCTGAAAACGAATACATTGGATGCATACTACCCAAGAAGGAGTCCACATCTTCAAAACATGTTTCTCTATGAAGCAGGAAGATATGCAGTACTTGGATTTGTGGGATGTTTGGTGAGACACAACAAACAAAACCACAACAAAAACCCACCAAAAACATAGAGGCCAAACTCTAGAGAGAAGAGAGTTTTTCTACTCTGCACCTTTGCAGGTATTCAAGCCATCCCTATCTTCAACCTGTCTAAACACACTCTGACAACTGAGGAAACCACCTTAGTCTCCAGAGGCCTATCCTTTGTGCCTACAGAACGGACCAACTTCCTGGAACTACAGTCTAACCTTTTAAAGTTCTTAGACGGATCCGTCTTAAACATTTTTTCGCAGACAGAATGGAACCTACCCACCTACAAATTTCTCCGTTCCACCCGCCTTCCACTTTCAATCCACCTTCCAACCTGATGCCACCAGAGATTTTGGCTTTTGAGCGACTAGTGTTGAGAGACGTACTGGACCTCAGAACTACTCCACGATTCATCCCTTACAACCTTCCCATGATTGAGAAAAATGCCCTCCACTCTCTTAAAAACAACAGTGAAATCATAATCAAACCCGCCGATAAGGGCAGCGGGATTGTCGTCATGGATATCACTCAGTATGACTTGGAGATCAAACGGCAACTTTCAAACGCGGATCATTCCCGCCCACTCACCAAGGATCCTCTTAATGACATCAGATACAAAATACTGCAGGTGACCAATACGGCAAAGGACCTCGATATCATCACAAAAAAAGAGCATGCTTATTTGAACAACCCCCATCCTAGGACCCCTGTTCTATATGTCCTACCGAAAATACACAAGGATGCGTCCAATCCCCCGGGACGCCCCATTGTGTCCGGATGCGGTTCGATTCTTGAACCCTTGGGGAAATTTATCGATGCAATCATTAAAGAATTTGTCCCATTAACTGACACTTACATACGGGATACTATGGATCTTATAACCACCATTGAGGACAAGGCCTTCGACACCTCCACACAACTTATGGTGAGTTTAGATATAGAATCACTCTATACCAATATACCCCATCGCGAGGGCCTACAAGTGATTAACGACCTGTTACTATCAAGGCCCCAACCTACCAAAATTCCAACGGAGTTCATCATGGACCTACTACGCATTGCATTACAAAACAACTACTTCCTTTATCGCGAGACATACTACCTACAGATCAAGGGTGTCTCTATGGGGGCTTGTTTTGCCCCTAACTTTGTGATCCTCTTCGTCCATGACCTCGAGAAATCACTCATCCTCAACCCAGTCAATCCATACCTACAACACATTGATTTATGGTGACGCTATATCGATGATATTCTCCTCATCTGGCACGGCACTACCAACAATCTGGACCCTTTCATTGATTGGCTGAACAACACCAAGAACACCTGAAATTTACAAGTGAATATAAATCTAAAGATCTACCGTTCCTTGATGTAACAATTCATGCAGAAGATGGTTCCCTTGGCACAGTACTATATTGCAAGCCAACAGAACGGAACACATTGCTTCAATACTCTAGCCACCACCCTAGAGGCCTAAGAGATGGATTGCCATACGGACAATTTCTACGCATCCGTCGCAACTGCAAATGGCGCAAGGATTATTTTCGTGAAGCCGACATCCTTGTAAATAAGTTGATACACAGAGGCTACCCACGACGCCTTGTCACCAGAGCTAAGAAACGCGCTTGGTATAACCACCGCGAACACCTCCTCATCCCTAATACTAAGAAGACTATGACTAGGATTCCAGTTGTATCAACTTTCAGCCCTGACAGCAACAAAATAAGTACCAACATCAAAAAGAACTGGCCCTTGCTACGCCCTCACAAACAGTTCCAAGATCCTCCGCTATTCTCTTACCAACGAGGAAACAACATAGCCAGTCACCTTGTCCATGCCATCACGTGGCCGAATCCTCCTAAAGACAAACACACCATAACATCTGCTTGGGGTCTGGAACCAGTACTGGGCCACTACAAATGCCAGAGCTGCAGCGTGTGTGACCTAACTTTGAACACCAAAGAATTACTCTACAATGGACGAACCCACAAACTGAACAGTCACACCAATTGCAGAACCCCTAATGTGATCTACGCCATCCGCTGTCCCTGCGACCTCCTGTACATCGGCCAAACCACCCAAATGGTTAAACAGCGAATAATTCAGCATAAGAGCAGGATAAACTGTCAAGTCCTTTCGGCCCCGTTGGTGACACATTTTATTGAACACAAACATCGGGACATAGACCTACGGTGGCAGGCTATTGAGCATCTCAAATTTCCTATCAGAGGAGGCAATATCACCAGCCTACTGAACTGAGCACAGTGTAAATGGATTTCCCTTGCGGATTCTGTCAATCACGGTCTGAACACACTCGATGAGTGGAACAGTACAGTTACTTCCTAATTTTTCCACACATCCTTACTTCCCTGTCTACTGAACTTAACTGTCTCTAATCCCATAGGGCCTACTACCACTGACTATATGATCCGACATGCCAGACCGGTTGTATTCATATTAATATAACCTTGCCAGTTCAACCCAGTGCAACCCGGTTATATATGTGCACCCCGATGCAATAATGGAATTCTTTTATGACAATACTATAATGAGTAATTATGTGCCTATATTAATTTACACAGTAATTTTGTTATTGCATTTCTGTACATGTTTCCAAATTCCAAGTGTGTACATTTGCTTTTCCTTCCTCCAATTTGCTCCTCGGTTTCTACCTGATGGAAAGCATCTCCAGGGACGTGCGCAGTCACCCTCCCCTTTTCTCTTTCCATGCCCCATCACAGACCTAACCCGCCCCTTCCCCACATCACCCGTCTACTCTGCCCACTCCTTGTTTACTTAGAACGAGCCTACTCCTCCGGGTTACAGTTTGCCTCGCCGCGGACTGGAAGTATACCGGGTGATTCAGGTCCATCTAGCAGCTCAGATTTATTCAGGTACGGTGTTCCGACCTTCTCCTTCCAGTCACCACTGCGTTGCTTCGGTGCCCGCCGATTACTTATACTTAGCTCCACTTGTCATTTCAGACGCTGCTTGGTCGTCAACTTTAATACAGACGCCGTTCCACTTTTGACTCAGGTAACATATGTCCCCTAGGTGCTTCGTGCCACGCATTCCCCTCCTCTAGCCTACTGCCACGCAGAGGGTGAGACTCCTATATTCACACGGTCTCTTTCTAATTTTTAGATACGCCGACTCTGAGGCTGTCTTTAGCTCCCCGAGACTCGCACCATTGACAAATTAGTAGTAAGTTTTCTCTCACCCTTCTTTCACTATCCCTTAACTCCAGCCCTCCCCCGATCTAATTCCCCTGTTCTCTCCGCCAGCCTCCATGGATCCTATCACGTATTGACGCTCTTGGGGCCAACTATACCAACCTCCGCCCCCTCCTGACCTCTTCAGGTATGCCGGGCCGTATCTTTCATGATCACTTTGTCTACCGCCCTCAGCTTTCCCTCCCCCCCACCCCCCCACCTTAGACTACACCACGACGCTCCTTATTTTTCACGCGCCATGCAATGCATGTACCTATCACTTGACTCTCACGGACTCGTTAACTGGTTATCCCCTAGCCTTGTCCCCTTTCCCGGCTGGCTCTCGTTGACTTAACATCCTGGCATCCACCGCGTCTCTGGTAGTTTCCACACGGCTCATATCTTCGTGTAGATTTTTTCCTCCCCTCCCCCCTTTCCAGTCCCTCATACCTACTCTTTTTCCCCCCGCAGCACCTTACCAACTCGACAACCCTGTCCTGAAGAAGATCCCAAACAACTGTAGATCGAAACGCCGTCGACACCATAGCGCAATTGTTTGGCGCACTTTAGCGTTTGGCTCACAACTATGATTGAATGTATTATATTTGACTAATATCTTCTATTTATTGAGCCTCCATTGTACATAATTTGTCACCTTGCTCCGTTCACGCTGTTTACCTCCATCACTTGCGTCCTCACTCTTCACTTGTATATATATCACTCCGTCACCAAGTGCCTTGGGTTGTCACATGAATTTTCTTGTACAGTGCTGCCTTCAACTGTATTTCCATGTGTAAATATTTCAACAAATTGGTGAATCACAAGCCATGCACTAACCATTTGAGTCTCCTTGTTTTCCTTCCAATGTAATGCTCTGTGCATACATATCTAAACTGCCTTTTGATTGTTACCTGTTGGGACATTGTTTTTTCTACATAGGTATTCAAGCCATGGCATGCTGAATCAGATTTACTTGGACAATTGACTTTTTTTAAGACTCTTTCAACGCTGTGAAAGGCAGCATTGAGTGTTCAGTCTTTCAAACCTATTTACAAATTTTGAAAGATGAGATTGAATTGAAAGAAACTATTGCTGCTGAGATAGCAAAGGAGAGTTCACAAAGCAATCAATGTTCTGCACCACTCAGTCAAGATCCTTTTGGAGAACCAATAATTCAAAATGAAGCAGCTATAGCTATGCATTAAGTAGATACTGCAATACAGAATACAGGAGAGGATTTTGTAGATTTTGAACAGTTAGTAGAAACACTGAACAATGAACAGAAAGACATTTACAACGAAGTTAAAGATAAAATAGAGCATGGATTTATCCATCAGAAGAAACAATGTGAATATTCTTTATATAAACCAATATTACTATACATCAGTCGTCAAGCTGGCACAGAAAAACGCTCTCTAACAAAAGTTCTCTACCATATTAGCATCCAAGGGGACATGCTCAGATGTATTACCGCCTTCCTCACTGGAGGAACCCAGAGGATCCACCTCCCACCTTACACCTTTAAACCCAAGGAGATCAACTGCAATGTCCCCCAGGGCTCATCACTCAGCCCCATGCTCTTCAACGTATATATGACCCCACTGGCCAATATCCTCAGATCACACCATCTCAACATAATTTTCTACACAGATGACACGTAACTCATACTCTCACACACTGATGACCCCACCACCACCAGAACCAACTTCCATAGATGCATAACAAACGTTGCTGACTGGAAAAAGAACAACTGTGTGTGGCTGAACACTGACAAGACGGACGTTCTGAACTTTGGCAACAGTAGCAACACATGGAACGACTCCTGGTGGCCATCAGACCTAGGACCTGCACCCACTCCCTCCAACCACGCCAGAAACCTCGGAACCATCATTGGCACCAATCTCCCCATGAAATCACAGATCAATTCTGTCTCCTCTGCCTGCTTCCTCACTCTGCCCATGCTGCGTTATATCTTCAAGTAGCTATACCTACATACGAGACACACCGTGACACAAGCCCTCCTTGCCTGCCGACTGGACTATGGTAAAGCCCTCTACGTAGGAATCACCACCCACCTTCTATGGAGACTTCAGACCATACAGGACACTACAGACAGACTCATCCTCGGCCTTCCCCAACCAACCCATATCATACCTCACCTCAGGAAACTCCAATGGCTCTCCATACAGAAGAGATGCCAATGCAAGCTGCTGACCAACGCACACAAGGATCTACATAACCAAGGACACACCTGAATTAACCACAACCTGAACTTCCACCAACCATCAAGAAGACTACGCTTCAAGTCCCTTTCACTTGCCCATACTCCCAGCATCTACCAAATCAGAAGTGGAGGCTCCTCCTTCTCCCAAATTGTGGCAAAGACATGTAACAGCCTCCCCACGCACCTTGGGACCATTACCTCACTTCCGGAACTCCGAATGTCCCTCAATACCTGGCTGTTTGAATAAGCCTCCAGGGACCTGGAAGCTCTTATGGGGTGATTAGCCTTGCTTTATAAATCATGATTGATTGATTGACTGGCATTGACTACTAATGCTACCTGTTGAACATGACAATGATTTGGAATATCAGAAATTATCTGATGGTGCTTGTCATGAGGTATTCAGAGTATTGAGTAAACTGAAGCTTCTAATCATTAATGAAGTGACCATGGTATCAAACTTAATGTTTGCCTTCATACACTTAAGAATGCAGTAGATTTTAATAACAAACTACAATATACTCTTTGTAAGAAACCATTTAATTGTGTTTGGTGGCCTACTGCAACTTACTCATGTTAAAGGACAACCTGTTTTCAAAACACTTGTTCATAATGAAACAAGAAACTCCATGGAGAGTATTGGCAATGTAGATATTTGGTCAAACTTCAAATATAAGGAACTAGGAAAAAGTATGTGTCAAGCATCTGCTGTGGAATATGAAGATATATTAAAGGACATTGGAGTAGGAGTTATGACAAAAGAGGCGAAACGTGCTTTGGAAAGTAGCCTTATCAATGCATTATTTCCATGTGACATTACAGCACCAGAACTAATGTACAATTTAATTCAAGAACAGAAATCTATAGTCCCTACACTTGAAGAGTGCTCCAACTTTGATGAAGAATTACTAAAACTGGAGAAAAGAGATAATTTGGAAATTACAGCTATTGATAAAATGGAACATCAGGGAGTCACAATACTACTCACAGATAAACTACAAGGAAAATTGGATTCTGTGGAGAAGTCTGTATCTAAAACATCAGGAATAGACAAGCATTTAAGCGTGAGCAAAAACTGTCAAGTTATTTTACGCTGTAATTTAAATGTTGAAGAAGGGTTAGTAAATGGTGTAATGGGTGAAGTTATTGATTTCATCAGTTTTCCAGATAGAGATGAGGTTCAATTCTTGGACATAAAATTTGATCAAATTGATGGTGTGTAGAAGATTGGCCAAAAGGTTATGTGTTTTTGCTAGTGCAGGACTTATACGTGAGGTGCCAGCAGTTCCTACTCTCTTTAGCGTATTCTGTAACTGTTCATAAATCGCAAAGTTTAGGTGCAAATAAAGCTTTTATGAACATTGGTAGTACTGTCTTAAAAGAAGGAATCTCATAGCTAGCATTGTCGCTAATAAGAACATTGTCCGGTTTGTTTTGATTGATTTTGATTATAAGAAAGTCAGTGCAGATGCAAGCTGTGTACGAGAGTACAATCTATTAAGAAGTGTATATGCTCCTCATTTAGGCCAATGCCCTGTTTATGAGAATTGGCTAATCTGTCCAAAACTGAAGATTACAAAAGAGTGTACAGATGCTGAAGAAAATAAAAGACACAAGGACAATCTAGAAAATGTTAAGAAGAGAAAACTGGAAAATGACAGAGATATTGTAGGTTACCAGTTGGAAACAGGTGAGGTGTCATCTGCTATGCAAATGTTGGTCTCAATGTACTGTTTCATTAACCACAACTAGTGAACCAAATTCAACAAAAAGAGATATGAGATTGTGTTCTGCACTATATCACTTGCTCCAACGTCTACTAATTAAGAAAACTGTGATACATTCTGCTTCAGGTGGTCGAGAACTTTTAGATATATGTACCTGCTCAATAATATTTACTCTCAACAATCAACAATAAGTGCAAGAATGTATTATGGTTGCGTATGGAGTTTTAAAAGAAGAAGATGTAAATATTAATGATTCATTCGGATTGTGATTATACATCTACCACTCAAATAAATTCTGAGCGTTTTCTATATTTACATTTCCAGAGTCCAAAACTGTGCCTTTTGACAAATTGCTGAAGAAGGCTAACCAAAATATGACTTTTCCAAACTTCAGATTAGATGTTATGTATGCATTACTCTTAACAACTACTGGAAAAAACCTTAGAGTAATGCTACAATGATGCAAAGCAGATGGTTCCAAATTGGAAACCAATTACAAACTTCAACGCCAGACAAATACCTAATCGGGAAACAACTTTTACTACTCCGACTATTATCTTTCACCAAGGAATTAATACAACCCCTGGACAATACACTGTCTATTTAAAGAGTGAAAATGGGTAAACGGAATGTAATGACAACCTAAATTTCAAACCAAAACATCCTTTCAAACTACCAAACTCTTATCTTTTCTTTCGTCAATCAACGTTCTAAGGAGGAATTTTGAATAAAAATGTGGTATACAGTGTTTCTTCTACTTGGTTCATCACTCTTTTAAACATTAGTGGCGTATTGGGAGTAATCTCTTTAAAAACTTCTTCAAAATTCAACCGTCCTTTTATCTTCCATAAAGGAGTTAATATCACATCTATATACTACAATGTCTAATTAAAGCCTGAAACAGATGGACATAATCCAATTACAGCAGCCTTAAATTGAAAGCAAAACTGCCTTTGAAACTAAACGATTCCCCCTTTTCTTTCATCAACCAAACTTCTACATATTATTTGTGGGGAAAAATGACAGTATGGGATTTTGTCTATATGGATCATCAGCATTGTAAACGTTGTTGGGCCTACCAGAGGCGATTTTTTCAAAAGGATCCCTAAAAATTGAAGATTGCTTTATATTTATTTGTAACTGTACCAGTTATAATAATTTAATACATATCTGCAACTTTGTTTAGATTACTGTAGTAACTCCAGAAAAAGCAACCAATTAATGAAATGTAGGGAGTGCAATGCATACTGTTACTTATTTGTTGTGATCTACTATGCAGTTTTGTTTTTTATTTTTTTACAATCCATTGATTGTTTTTTCCCGCACTATTCGAGGATGATGCTTCATACAGACTGTTAGACCTGGCACCTTTTGGCATGATTTCCCCTGTCTTTCTTCTTCTGCCTCCTGTTTTTTGAATGTATGCTAGACTTCGTTTTTGCTTGTTTTATGACTTTGGGCACTTTATCACTGCTGTCCAGTGCTAAAGTGCAAGTGCTTCCCTATGTAAAATGTAATAAAAATGTGTTTGTCCATAATTGGCATATTTAATTTACTTGTAACTCCCTAGTAAAGTGCTCTATGCATGCGCAGGGCATATAAATTAAATGTTACTAGTGTGCCTGCAGCACTTATTGTACCACCTACATGAGTAGCCCTGTAAACATGTCCCATGCCTGCCACTGCAGTGTCTGAGTGTACAGTTTTGAACTGTCAGTTCAACCTGGTAGGTGCACCCACTTGCCAGGCCCCAAACTTCCCTTTTATTACATATATGCCACCCCTAAGGTAGGCACAGGAAGCCCCATCGGCAGGGCGCAGTCTATTGAAATGTTAAGCCAGAGGTCTTCAAACTTTTGTAGGTTGAGCCCCCCCAGCTGAATTTTTTTAGATGTTGCCCCCCCCAACCACCTGACAAAAATTTCTGGAATCTGGTACACTAAATAATCGACTGCCACATGCATATTACGGGCCATATTCGGCAAATAATGTTTTACATAATTAGAGTGTTTAGTAGACTGCAGGTTTGTGAATGGGTGTGGTGAAATGACATCTCAAAACCCAATTTTCCAAGATAAAATGTGCGCAAATTCTTTTTACTAGAATGCTTTGTTTAACACACGACCTAGATTAATAACTACACCACCAACAAAAATGTGTGGACCCGTTCTGATCTAAAATTGCATGAAACAAAAACATTTCTCTGCAAATAGTAATAGACTCTCTCATATCAATCACATTAAAAAGAAATGAAACAAAACAGTATTTACAAGAATCTGTTTAGGATTTATTCCCGGCCATCAGGGCAAAAACAGAGCTGCCTCTATCAAGGGAACCCCTGAAAGGCTGGATTGCAGTGCATGTAAATATGTCCTTTTGTAATTTAGGACGAAAACCTTGATGGGGCACGACATGCCCATACTTGTGTACAGGGGCGCAACTAGACCCGAACTTTGAGGGGGGGGGGGGGGCTAACACTCCCATCCAGGGCTGGCCCTAGCACTGGTTGCACATAGTGCAACAGTCTGTTTTGCCCCCCCCATTTCCTCCTTCTCCATGAATTCCCTCACTACCACTCATCAACAATGCCCATTGAGAAGTAAGGGGGACATGTGAGTGACGTGTTTCATGAGTGCAGGGTGAGTAGTGTGCTTGCGTGACTGCAGGGTGAGGTACAGGGTGAACAGCACAAGTGCTTAGTGAGTTCAGAGTGATTACTGTGAGTGCAGGGTGAGCGGGTGATCGGAATGAGTGCATGGTGATCAGAGTCAGTGCGTGGTGATCAGAGTCAGTGCATGGTGATCAGAGTCAGTGCATGGTGATCAGAGTCAGTGCATGTTGATCAGAGTCAGTGCATGGTGATCAGAGTCAGTGCATGGTGATCAGAATCAGCGCATGGTGATCAGAATCAGTGCATGGTGATCAGAATCAGCGCATGGTGATCACTGTGAGTGCAGGGTGAGCGGGTGAACAGAATGAGTGCATGGTGATCAGAGTCAGTGCGTGGTGATCAGAGTCAGTGCATGGTGATCAGAGTCAGTACATGGTGATCAGAGTCAGTGCATGTTGATCAGAGTCAGTGCATGGTGATCAGAGTCAGTGCATGGTGATCAGAATCAGCGCATAGTGATCAGAATCAGTGCATGGTGATCAGAATCAGTGCATGTGATCAGTGTGAGTGTATTGTGATAGCTTTGAGTGCAGGGTGATAGGGTGATCGGTGTGAGTGCTTGGTGATCAGTGTGAGTGCATGGTGATCAGTGTGAGTGCATGGTGATCAGTGTGAGTGCATGGTGATCAGTGTGAGTGCAGGGTGAGCGTGAAAGTGAAGGGCGAGAATGAGGAGTGAGTTGTCCCAGACACTTGAACTAACTCAGCAAGTTATTGACGGCAGCGCAGGGTTTCAGATATGTTGAACTATTGCTGTTATGGCATTAACGAGAGATCAAGGTGGAGGAAATATATGTGCTGATCTTGCAACAAACTTCCAGTTTTATGGTTAGAGTTGCCAGCTCATTATTTTGATGGCCCAGTTGGTACAAACATAAACAGTCACCTAAAGCTGTATTGTCAGCACTTGTCTGCACATACTTTGACCAGCAAATATAAATAGTAGCACTTTTAATTGTGTTCTAGGGCTGCCTGAATAGTCAATGACTGATAATAAAATATAAAATGGAACAAAGACAGAAAAGTCACATTACAAATGTATTTATATTTATTTATAAGCATATTTGGTGTCAAGACAAGCAATTTGTAGGCTGTTTAAAAAAAACATGGCTGTCTGGGATTTTTCTTTTGGTAACTCAAAGTGTTGTGGAGCCTGCCTGTTTAAATGTAACAGAAACTTTGTCTCCTTTCTAAGAGCTTCCTCCCAGGACGGGCTTAAACTGGTAGAGCTGAAATGCTTCAGCTGCTTTAGGAGGCAGGATGCCTCCTTTGCTAAAACTGAAAGCAAGGAGCAGACCTCATTTTATGGCAAGGAATCTCCTCTGCTATGAAATCGAACACAAAGGAACAGGACTGTCTGTTCGTTTGCTTTCGTTTTTTTAGTAGAGGAGACCCTGCCTCCCACTGCAGCTGAAGCTTCAGCTCTACCAATTAACCCCCTCCTGGGAAGGTTAACACTTAGCTCTTTGCAAGATAAAAGCGCAAGTGGTGCCTTAGCTATTCCCCCCTCCCCGCCCCCACCCTCCTCCAGCCCTCAGTTACCGGAGCTCAATAAACAGATTCCCATTTGAAAGGGGTGAAGACCTGCACGCCTCAGGACAATAAAAGACTGCAAGGGAAGATCTTAGTGTGGAGTGCGCGCCCCCCCTGAGATGGTGTTGCGTCCCGCAGATTGAAGAGCTCTGTGTTAAGCCATGTACTGGGGTGTTTTACTTGTCCTAATAGTGAAATACTGCTAAATTTGTATTCCACTATTGCAAGGCCTATCTCTCCCATAGGGTAACATGGGGATTGCCTTAAAGTATCTTCTAGGTGTAATTTCCCATCGGGAGCAGATAGCGATGTGGAGTTCGGGGTCCCTAAACTCACAATTTAAAAATACATCTTTTTGTGGAGTTTTTAATTTGCTTGTTTGAAAATGCCACTTTTAGAACATAAGCATTTTCTCCCTCAACCATTCTATGCCTCTGCCTGTCTGTGGAATCCACATATGGGTTGGTTGACAGTTGGGCTTGAAGAACCGGGATAACCCACTTACTGGGTCTCGGCGGCGGGAGAACCGCCCAAATCTTCCATACCTTCCATACTTAGTAAAAGGAGACACAGGAGCCTTCGTCTGCAGGAGGAACCCAAATTTATTTCAATAGCCCGGGCTATGGAACAGAGTCCCAAGCTAGTCAGAGACAAACCCCAGGAGGCTGCTACTTCACTCTGTAGCTTACAAGCCTTTTATAAATTTTTCATCCCAGTCTTTTGGCTGTCAGACCATTGTTTAATCAGGGCAGTGATTACAGTTGATAACCAGATCCACACAATGTTTGTAGTTAGAGACCTGGTCAAGGCTTGGTATACAGATCATTGTTCACTCGGCTTTGATCAAGGTTCAGTTTTTCAGGTCTTTGTTCAATTGCCTTGATCAAAGCCCAGTCCTTCAAGTCATTGTTTAATCACCCTGATCAGGGCCCAACAGTCAGACCATTGTCTAGATAACCTGATCACGGTGTCAAGGATGTTTACCAGGCTGGGAGCAGGAGATGGAAAACAAGCTTGTTTACACAGGGCATGGGTGTCTCATGGCTTTCTGTTGAACTGCAAAGAACAGGGGGTTGGGTGTGCGACAGTTTCTGGGCAGAAATGCCGTCTGCAAGATGGTTTTTGTCGTGTCAGTTTAGATTTTCCTCCGGCATCAGCAGAAATTACCAGGTGGGTCGTGTGGAAGTGTTTGACACGAGATAGCTGTGAAAAAACAATGGAGTCCTGGTAGAGATGATGCTAATCAGAAAAACACTTTTCCTCAGACCCTCCTTTTGCCATTGAGTGGCAAATACTTTTAAGAAATGTCAATGTTCATAAGACCATCTGTTTCTTGTTGGAGCATCATCATCATCATATTGGCGCTGTGAATGTTAGAGGCTGGAGGCTTGATGGTCTGGACACACATTGTACAGAGCACTGGCAGGCACTGAAAGCACAAACAGCAGGAGACCAGGACAGCTACTCCCAAGGTAAGTAAGATGAGGACCCTCCAACCCCACTGGGAAAGGAGGCCCCAGATCCAGCCGGTGAGGGACGAGCTGCCTTCATCCAAATGAATTTCGGAAGAAAGGCGATGCTGACGTTGGATGGCATTGTACACTGTAGGTGCGTTGTCTGGGATGTACACGCAGCGGCTGGAGCAGATCAGCAAGGATGACGTCGAGGACCATGCGATTTTGGAGCGTTATAAGGCGGTCCGCCTGTAGCTCTGCAGTGATATTGGCGAGGGCACCAGCTGTTACTGTGATGGTGGCCTCAAGGACCCTTGTTAGTCCTCGTACAGCCCGACTGTTTGCCATGGGGCCCCAGAATGGAAGGAAACCTTTAAAGAAGTCCCCGGCTTCCTGGCCCGCTGTATCCTCGGCTGATATGACGCCCCTACGTGAGCGGCGCAGGGCGCCCTTCATTGACTGGTGGTAACCTCCATTGGTAGAGTATATTGGTGGAAGGAGGAAGGCCAGATAGCAGGTACCAGACCAGTTACGGGGGAGCCAAGTGTAGGAGGCAGTGCCACATATGAAATAGGTGATGGCGGGCCCCCCCAGCTGCGGAGGAGATGTAGAGTTCAAAGCTTTTGTGATATCACACGTACTGGTACCAACTTTTTTAGTCCCTAGCCATGGATGCAGACATGGCCTTGCACATTTATGACATTCACAGTGTCTCGTTCATCAGGCAGTATCCTTCTTGTACGGAATCTGGAAAATGTTCGTTGAGTGGTTGAGTTGAATACTGCCATTTCACTGAGTTCATCTGGTGGCAGTAGCAATGTGGACGAGCTGGTCGGGCAAAAAGGAGCATTGGCATTGCCAGATCTGTTCCGCCAGAAGTCATCCCGAAGTGTCCAAAGGATAGAATTGGCAGTACCATTGACAGTGTAGGCCTCCTGCATCTGCATCCACCATGCAAGACAAGACCCAGTGATGGAGAAGGGGTAAGGAAAGAATGGAACAGGGTTTATCATGGAATGCGGCATCAGTCCACAAACCCAGCAGTAGGAAGTGTTCATGATCAGCTGATGATGATGCAACATTTCGATGAAGGTGTTGTTGAAGAATTCTGCACGGCGGGGTAATTTGTGGGCTGGTAGCGTGTAATACTGGTGTTCTGCAGGAGTCGGGGTAGGAGTTGGTGACGTAACAGGATGGTAGATTAGTAACAGCCAACCAAGGATAGACAGGATGAGGGAGACAAACAGCGTCACCACGGTGGCTATGAAGCATTTACTATGTCGGAGACTGACATCTTGTTTCTGGATTCGGGCGTTTTGGACGGCTGCCATTGTGCTAAGCCAGGGACCTCTAGCACTGTCTGTGATTGGTGGTTGCTTCACTGGGCGCAGGTGCCAAGGAGCCCTATGGAATACCTTAGTCTGACACACCAGCACTACTCTCATCTTGGAAGATCACAGCCCTACAGCCTATCGGCACTTGGCGAAGTCAAGGGCAAGCCTTCCCTCAGGGGCGCAAGATATATAGGTCGGAAGTAGAAACAGTATGGTCAGGAAACAATTGTTCTTGATGTTGAGCGGAGTTAGGGGAAGGTTCCACGCTTCCTTTCAGTATGTTGTCACTCTCTTCTTCCGTAGATGTAGAATGCAGTCTGGCATCGCTGAATGGGACAAACGTCTGAACTGTTTCTGTTTCTGAGTCTCCTTGTCCTTCCCTCACCCACTGATCATAGGGGAGGGGCAGAGGCACACGCTGTAGTGTAGTTCCTATATTCCCAATAGGCTCTGCGCATTGGAATAATATAAACAGCAGTGTAGGCATAGGACTGAGGTCATCTAGGTCTCTACTGACTATATTAGACTTAATTAGTTTTGCCAGCTAGCTCAGAGGTCACTAGAAACTTTCTCGAGTAAACAAGGATGAGTTAACTTCCCTGAATAGACAAGAAGGGATTAGCTTCTGACAGCCGCATAAACATGACAACTTTGTTCCCTCAGAATAAAGAGTGTATCTCTAGAGTCGTGTGAAAACAATAGACAACTATTTCACTCAGTCAATCGTGCATGCTTAGTCTCACCAGAGTGCAGAGAAATAGAGAGACGGGCGTTTTCAATAAAAGGTGTTATTTATTGAGCAGTCTTCTGTCTCATACAAGTAAAATGAATTGCCACAATTGCAATACTTATCATGAAGTAAAGTGCATACAGTAAAAGGAGTATTATGAAATAATACTGTAAAAGCATTGATATGGTTTCTTAGCCATATGATACTTTAAAACGGATAAAATATATACATACATAAAAACATTGAGTAACGTACTCAACTGGTGCTTCTAATATACGCCTACCCCGGTGTACCTGACCTAAGCCTAATACGTGGGAAGGAGTAAGTAAGTTGCAGTTTAAGTTAAGTTGGTTTTTGCCAAGAATCTGAGTCAAGAAATCTCTTAAGGGTTTAGTCAGCTCCGTACCTTGGTTCTAGAATGTAGGAGGTCTTGTATCTCTCTCTCAGGACTCGATCTCCTAGCAACCTGCAAGGGTGACTGGAAACACCGGAGCTGGATCTCTCGGCTGGAGAAAAGACAGCGTCTCTCTCAGTGCGTCAAATGGGAGGGTCGGCTTCCTTCGGCTCTCACATCAGCTGGGCGTCAGGCTAGTAGATAGCCGCTCTGCTCCAAACCACTATGTGTTTGCTTAAGGCAACGTTGGTATATTTATACCTGAAAGGTGCCATGTTTGACGTAAGGTTGGACATAAGACGTCACTAAGAACTAACAGTTCTTTCTGGACTCCAGGAGTTCTTGTGCAAATCAAAACAAAAGCAGGGGGAATTCCCGGGCTGCTGGAGGCTTGGTTTGTTTAAAGAACGCGTTGTACTTTCTAGGAGTCTATGGGAGTAGCCTTGCCGTATTTGGACTGCATGGGCTATGGCTAGATATGGGCATGATTCCTATGCCTTTATAAGGATATGTTTTATTATAACCACATAAGGGCATGAATCGGGGATATCTAATTAGGGTCCTAGATAGATTCACAACACCCACTCCACGTATTATGTCAATCATTACTAAATACTAAGCAATACTAAACATATAACGATGCATGTGCTTTCCAACCCACCCCAAAGTACATAGATTGCATTTGAAATGGTGTATGGTGTATACACGAAAATGAGTATTGGTACTGTACGTTTTTTTAAGTTGTGATATCATTCAGAAAATGCATACATATCGGCTGAATGAATTGCGAAAATTACACATGAAATGGCTCTAAATACAGAAAAGAACGTCGAGACCATTTCATCACATATTTATACAATACTGTACATGTGCTAGAGGCTGAGGTAAAATATTGTCTCTAGTATCTCTAAAAATAGAAGCTCTGTTCTCTAAGAATAGTTCTACTTTAAGCAGAGTACCATGTGCCAAAAAAAAAAGGTAAATATTTTGGAAGTGGAAAAAAATAAAATTCTCTTTCAGGGGAAAAGATAGTTCCAATTGTTTTCAGTAGTTCTGTTTATCAAAACTGAAGACAGAATTCAGAGTTCAGGGAACGCTGTGTGCTCGTTGTTTTAAAAGTTATTCTCGTTGTCAGGAGAGAACATCATATCAGACAGGCTTGCGAAAAATTGGTCTACAACAGTAGGTGACAGTTCGACCAAGTTCGAAAAAGCTGAAATTGTGCAAATGTGAGAATCATTGCTATCATCGATGTCTGGATCAGCAATGCTCACAGAAGGTTGTACCTGTGTGGTGCTGCTTTCATCGCGTACTTCACCGCCACCTAATCGTAATGGTGAAGTCTCAACGAATGCCGTCATCAGAATAGGTAGCCGGTGGGGACAACACGTTGCAAGAGTCGTTACCGGAACTAGCAAAGTATCGATATCCATTGGTACTGCTGATGGTAGTGTAAGACAGACGTCCAACACACATTCTTCTCCGCATAGCAGACATCGAAGCCCAGGTAAGATGCAATCTTGCCAGATTGGTCTGAATGAAAGAAACCAGGTTGCACTTAGATCTCTTAGCCGGGCCAATCCGAGGACTTTAGGGATTCGGTCTCGGTAGCGTATTGCTAAGATTGTTTCTTCGATTGCAGCTGGAGTTCAATCTGTGGCTTGGCTTGCCATATCGGAGCAGAAGGATCAAAAATAAAATTCCTGCTACGAGTCCCAAAAGAAGAGGCAGGCCGCCGAAAAAGGAATGGACAAAATTCTGGAAAATGCCCAGAACTGTTTCAAAGGGTGCTAACAGTCCCGAAAAAATTGTCTTAAATACATGTGCGATGCCACTGGTATCAGACATGTTTAAGATTTGACCTAACATTTCTACGAAATGTACGGGGCAATTTGTTGATAATAGGGAATGTATCTCTGCCGCTGTCCTTGCACCTTGCAGATCATACTTCTCTTTGGACGAGGTTAAAGGCACAGTTGTCTGTAAAAGAATAGACTTCATTCTGCTTAAAGTATCAATTCGAATAGAAGAGATATTCAAAGAAGGCCATATTGCTGCCTCCATGTCTGGATTGACGTTTGGATACAATACTTGCATACAGCAAATGACCCTGGAAGTAACGGTTACGAGATAGGCTTTTCCTGGCACCATGCCACAACAGCTGTGGTCACTTATTAGAACATAGCTGCCGTTGGAAAGCTGTCTGAAAAAAGGCTCTATCTGTGTTGCAGGAGTGCCGTGCAGGTGACATGAAAGGTTATTTGATGAACCTTCGCAGGCTCCATGCAAGTTAATACCTTGACACAGAAGTGTACCGCTTAGTGATTTTTTACAATTGTTACCACTAAGGAATACCTCTTTTTTCCCTTCACTATAACATTTATGTGTATAAGGTCATTTCTAGGTTGATTTGATGTATCCTTTACCCAACCTTTCATACAGGCCTGCTGGTATATATTTTTGGCATTACTTAAACTGGAAAGTTGTTATCGGAATTGTAATTGTTCCGTGTATTATCCATTCAATGACAGGTCTCTCTGACATTGTCAATGGTAATCTCTCAAGTTTTTCAATGCTCAGAATCGTATAGTCTGCTCCTTTTTGTGCCAAACTGATTTGTTTATCAGTAAGGTTAAAGATAGAAAATAATGACGTTGTGTTGATTAGACGCCATGGCACGTAGCCTGAACACAGGTTTTGCAACGTCCAGCCTAGCTGTACAATAGAACGTGATTGGGACTGACCAGGTTGTAACATTAGTAAGTCCTGCTCTATTATATCAATAGCAGATGATACAATACTGTCCAGTGAATATATTCTGGAGGACAGAGTCGTTAACCCACTGTCCACTACAGAAAGGGATTTTTCCAAAATTATACGATCAATTTCTTGTCTGCAGTTTCAATTTGCGTTACTTTCCAAGCTTCTTTGTAAGCAGCGTATATACCGGCGTATATGAAACGCTTTTGACGCTGTTTGCGAGGTCCCAACGATTCAAAAAGGGGGGTGGTGATGGACAGAGTATCTGAATTAAGCAGAACACTCCTACCCAGTCAAAAGATCAGGGTTTGATCCATCACCGTTTTTTAGCTCACTGCACCATCCCAGTTCAGAACCTGGCTACATGCAAATTAGTCTGACCCTGGCCCAGTGCATCATGCGAACAGGGCAGACCGAACTACCAAGCCAATTCTTTACTGGAAAGGAAACAAGCTTCCGGGGACCGGTTTCTGGCATTACAGCCGTCTTCGGCCCGGCTTGCTTGAATCCTGATGGTGCAGTGAGCAAGAGAATCACATCTGAGCATACCTTTCCACACTTGTGGTGGCCAAGACGATTCAAAAAGGGGGGTGGTGATGGACAGAGTATCTGAATTAAGCAGAACACTCCTACCCAGTCAAAAGATCAGGGTTTGATCCATCACCGTTTTTTAGCTCACTGCACCATCCCAGTTCAGAACCTGGCTACATGCAAATTAGTCTGACCCTGGCCCAGTGCATCATGGGAACAGGGCAGACCGAACTACCAAGCCAATTCTTTACTGGAAAGGAAACAAGCTTCCGGGGACCGGTTTCTGGCATTACAGCCGTCTTCGGCCCGGCTTGCTTGAATCCTGATGGTGCAGTGGACAAGGGACTCACATCTGAGCATACCCTTCCACACTTGTGGTGGCCAAAACGATTCAAAAAGGGGGGTGGTGATGGACAGAGCATCTGAATTAAGCAGAACACTCCTACCCAGTCAAAAGATCAGGGTTTGATCCATCACCGTTTTTTAGCTCACTGCACCATCCCAGTTCAGAACCTGGCTACATGCAAATTAGTCTGACCCTGGCCCAGTGCATCATGGAAACAGGGCAGACCGAACTACCAAGCCAATTCTTTACTGGAAAGGAAACAAGCTTCCGGGGACCGGTTTCTGGCATTACAGCCGTCTTCGGCCCGGCTTGCTTGAATCCTGATGGTGCAGTGAGCAAGGGACTCACATCTGAGCATACCCTTCCACACTTGTGGTGGCCAAAACGATTCAAAAAGGGGGGTGGTGATGGACAGAGTATCTGAATTAAGCAGAACACTCCTACCCAGTCAAAAGATCAGGGTTTGATCCATCACTGTTTTTTAGCTCACTGCACCATCCCAGTTCAGAACCTGGCTACATGCAAATTAGTCTGACCCTGTCCCAGTGCATCATGGGAACAGGGCAGACCAAACTACCAAGCCAATTCTTTACTGGAAAGGAAACAAGCTTCCGGGGACCGGTTTCTGGCATTACAGCCGTCTTCGGCCCGGCTTGCTTGAATCCTGATGGTGCAGTGAGCAAGGGACTCACATCTGAGCATACCCTACCACACTTGTGGTGGCCAAAACGATTCCAAAAGGGGGGTGGTGATGTACAGAGTATCTGAATTAAGCAGAACACTCCTACCCAGTCAAAAGATCAGGGTTTGATCCATCACCGTTTTTTAGCTCACTGCACCATCCCAGTTCAGAAACTGGCTACATGCAAATTAGTCTGACCCTGGCCCAGTGCATCATGGGAACAGGGCAGACCGAACTACCAAGCCAATTCTTTACTGGAAAGGAAACAACCTTCCGGGGACTGGTTTCTGGCATTACAGCCGTCTTCGGCCCGGCTTGCTTGAATCCTGATGGTGCAATGAGCAAGGGACTCACATCTGAGCATACCCTTCCACACTTGTGGTGGCCAAAACAATTCAAAAAGGGGGGTGGTGATAGACAGAGTATCTGAATTATGCAGAACACTCCTACCCAGTCAAAAGATCAGGGTTTGATCCATCACCGTTTTTTAGCTCACTGCACCATCCCAGTTCAGAACCTGGCTACATACAAATTAGTCTGACCCTGGCCCAGTGCATCGTGGGAACAGGGCAGACCGAACTACCAAGCCAATTCTTTTCTGGAAAGGAAACAAGCTTCCGGGGACCGGTTTCTGGCATTACAGCCGTCTTCGGCCCGGCTTGCTTGAATCCTGATGGTGCAGTGAGCAAGGGACTCACATCTGAGCATACCCTTCCACACTTGTGGTGGCCAAAACGATTCAAAAAGGGGGGTGGTGATGGACAGAGTATCTGAATTAAGCAGAACACTCCTACCCAGTCAAAATATCAGGGTTTGATCCATCACCGGTTTTTAGCTCACTGCACCATCCCAGTTCAGAACCTGGCTACATGCAAATTAGTCTGACCCTGGCCCAGTGCATCATGGGAACAGGGCAGACCGAACTACCAAGCCAATTCAGACATGAGTCCCTTGCTCACTGCACCATCAGGATTCAAGCAAGCCGGGCCGAAGACGGCTGTAATGCCAGAAACCGGTCCCCGGAAGCTTGTTTCCTTTCCAGTAAAGAATTGGCTTGGTAGTTTGGTCTGCCCTGTTCCCATGATGCACTGGGCCAGGGTCAGACTAATTTGCATGTAGCCAGGTTCTGAGCTGGGATGGTGCAGTGAGCTAAAAAACGGTGATGGATCAAGCCCTGATCTTTTGACTGGGTAGGAGTGTTCTGCTTAATTCAGATACTCTGTCCATCACCACCCCCTTTATGAATCGTTTTGGCCACTATAGGAGTGGAAGGGTATGCTCAGACATGAGTCCCTTGCTCACTGCACCATCAGGATTCAAGCAAGCCGGGCCGAAGACGGCTGTAATGCCAGAAACCGGTCCCCGGAAGCTTGTTTCCTTTCCAGTAAAGAATTGGCTTGGTAGTTTGGTCTGCCCTGTTCCCATGATGCACTGGGCCAGGGTCAGACTAATTTGCATGTAGCCAGGTTCTGAGCTGCGATGGTGCAGTGAGCTAAAAAACGGTGATGGATCAAGCCCTGATCTTTTGACTGGGTAGGAGTGTTGTGCTTAATTCAGATACTCTGTCCATCACCACCCCCTTTATGAATCGTTTTGGCCACTATAGGAGTGGAAGGGTATGCTCAGACATAAGTCCCTTGCTCACTGCACCATCAGGATTCAAGCAAGCCGGGCCGAAGACGGCTGTAATGCCAGAAACCGGTCCCCGGAAGCTTGTTTCCTTTCCAGTAAAGAATTGGCTTGGTAGTTTGGTCTGCCCTGTTCCCATGATGCACTGGGCCAGGGTCAGACTAATTTGCATGTAGCCAGGTTCTGAGCTGGGATGGTGCAGTGAGCTAAAAAACGGTGATGGATCAAGCCCTGATCTTTTGACTGGGTAGGAGTGTTCTGCTTAATTCAGATACTCTGTCCATCACCACCCCCTTTATGAATCGTTTTGGCCACTATAGGAGTGGAAGGGTATGCTCAGACATGAGTCCCTTGCTCACTGCACCATCAGGATTCAAGCAAGCCGGGCCGAAGACGGCTGTAATGCCAGAAACCGGTCCCCGGAAGCTTGTTTCCTTTCCAGTAAAGAATTGGCTTGGTAGTTTGGTCTGCCCTGTTCCCATGATGCACTGGGCCAGGGTCAGACTAATTTGCATGTAGCCAGGTTCTGAGCTGGGATGGTGCAGTGAGCTAAAAAACAGTGATGGATCAAGCCCTGATCTTTTGACTGGGAAGAAGTGTTCTGCTTAATTCAGATACTCTGTCCATCACCACCCCCTTTATGAATCGTTTGCGAGGTCCCAGTATGAAATCACGCAAGTCAGCACAGTCTTTAAGTAAAGTCAAGTGTTGCTTAATTTCAGCCAGTGTGGATTTCTGTAACCATTCGAGGCATAGTTTCCCTACACTGTATGTTGTAACTATCCCTGGATGTTGTCTCTGGGAATATCTTGGGTCTGGCCTGGTCTGCTTAAACCCCTGTGTTTTGTTCAGGAATCTATCTTAACAGTTATTAGTGTCTGTGGGCCAGATCAACCATTTTTTCCAATCAGGATTTGTTCTGTTTTGGTGTAAAATATGGCATACGTCTATCTCCACATCTGTAGTGCTATTACTATCAGGTATGGGCTTCGGAATAGACGGTTTGTTTAAGTCTTTTATCTTGGCTAAACCAAGACAGGTTGTCTGTTGAATAGTGTCATTCAGTAATATTATCTGTTCTGGGATCATGCAGGCTCTAAATAATGCTTCTAGACCTTGTACCTGCCAGTCTTTTGAACCCCAGATGGTTTTTGTTTCAATGTTGTTTTTCCAAAATTCAAAACCAGATGTAGACATTTTATCATAAAATTTTTCAGAATAAATCAATTTAGTGTTTGTCAACATTGTTTTCATTCCTGTCTTATTTAACATTTTAAAATAAAATGTTTCTGGATCACTGTTGTTAAACCCTGAGAAGTATGTGAATTTCTCATAAAATGTTTTCGAGCTGCCTTTTGGCGGTGTTGGACAATGTTCCCATTGATTATAATTTAAAACATTTCTAGGTTGAGCGACGCGAATCCTCTTTGCCCTCCCCAAACGCTGCCATGTTTCCCACCTTCTTCACCGGCTTCACTGGCTACCGGTGAAAGAGAGAATTGAATTTAAGACCCTCTGCCTCACCCAAAAAATCCTACACGGCCAGGGCCCCCATATACTACAGGATCTCTGCACACCCTATGTCCCCACCCGAACCCTACGCTCTGCTGATCTCCATCTTGCCCGGACCATCAGAGTTCGCAAAAGCAGAGCGGGTGGTCACTCCTTCAGGTCCCTTGCCCCTGCCCTCTGAAATTCTATTCCTATTGAGGCATGCGCCACTCAAAACCATTGGCACTTCCGGAAATGCATCAAAACGTGGCTGTTTGCCTCTATTCCGGGTTCCAATTCTTAGGCCGCTCTGCTGTACTCGATCGCTTTTTCTGTCTGGTTGTCTGCAAGCGCTGGGACGCCCCGTTGCTGGGGCAGCCATGCGCAATACAAGCCCAGTTAACATAACATAACATTTATGCAAATAGTGATGACCATAGTGGTTAAAACAGTACATTTCTTCATAGTTCGATGAACCCTGTAAATAATCATGTTCTGTAAATTTTGCTTACATTACTAAATCTGACATCATATTATTAATATTTTCAAAGTCCCAATCATCAGAGAAAGTACTTGGTGTCACAAAGTCACTTAAGGAAACCTTAAATTGGTGTGGATATTTCAAGAGCTCAATCGGGCCATAGATTTCATAATCTGTTTTGTCCCATGCTACCCCACCGGGTATTGAATTGTCTGTGATGTTCACTGGTGACAGTTCTCTTTTCTTGATGTGAGAGGATGTGTGAGGCTTTAGGACCAAGTTGATGTTCTGACTTGCTATGTCCATTGTACTATATTTTCCTTCAATGAATTTTCCCAAACATAAAACCATGATGAGCCAAAGCAGGAGGAAAAGTACACCTAACACAATCCAAAATTCAATCCATGGTGAAATCAGATATGTTTCTTTTAGTTGATGAACGAGTTCAGTCAATTTGTCTTTGAAAGTCTTTGTTGCTGGCGTTTCTTCATGCTCGCTTGGATCATCAGAAAAGTCATCGAAATTGATGAAGTAGCCAGATGCAGTTCTGTCAATTGTTGGAATTGCTTCCGGATTCTCATTTGTCTTTGCATTTTTCTTTGTTTCATTAGCATAGTCTGAGGCTACATCGTTGTAGACAGGTGTTTCTTGACGAACTGTTGCAATTTGGGTTTCAAGAGGCACAAGTTCCATGGCTTTGTTGCATAGTCCTTTTTTATTCACTGCAGGTTTATCAAATGTGATTAGTCTCTCAGTTTGAACCTCTTGGATTGTAGCAAGATTTGGGGCCAGATGTAGGTAATTCCTATTTACCGACTCTTAAATACCGACTCATACCGAATCGGTATTTAAGAGTCGGTAAATAGGAAGGAGGCAGATGTAGGTAAATAATTACCAAATCTGTAAGAGTCGGTATTTACCGATTCTGTAATTACAGAATCGGTATTTGCCATTGATTGCTATGGGCCTTGAAGCCCATAGGAATCACTGGCAAATACCGATTCTATAACGAATTGCCAAGGGGGACAGGGTGTCACTTTGACACCCTGTAGCACCCCAGTTTTTGTCTTGTGTACAATGTGACACACATACATGCCCTTAGGGCATGTATGTGTGCCACATGGCACTGTTTAAAAAGCAAAAAAAATGCTTTTTAAATGGTTTTCTTAATTTACCACCAACTACTAGTTGGTGGTAAATTAAGAATTCTTAAACCCTTGTAGCACTGAAAACAGTGCTACCTACATCTGAAATTACAGAATCGGTAATTTTACCAATTCGGTATTTTACCGATTCGGTAAAATTACAGATTGGGTAAAATTACCGATTCTGTAATTTTACATGCCCCTACATCCCAATGTCCAAATACCGGTCGGAAACGGGCGAAAATCTGTATTTTTGGCCGTTTCCGACCGGTATTTGGACGCCTACATCTGGCCCTTGGTCTTCTGTTTTTTCTTGGGAGTCCACTGGGCCTACTACTTATTATTGGCCACATGATTGTGGTTTTACCAGGTCGATGGATACAACTCTGTTCTCCTTTTTACCAGCAAGGGGCGGTAGTACTACTGATCTTCTTCCTCTGACAGCTAAGACAGGTACTGCTTTTCTGTAAGAAGGCCCAATTTCCTTCTTCACCGCGATCTTTTCTCTGACTAGATCCCCAATCTTTGGAATCCAGACAGGTTTTGCTGGGACAGGTGGTTTCTCTTCAGTGGCTGTTGGCTTTAACTTTATATTACTCAGACTTCTTCTTGTTTCATTTAAGTCCTGTAAAACAGCCAAACGATCTTTGATATCAAAAGCTTTTTCTTCTACCACTGAAGTCTGACAATCTAAGTCCTGGATGTGCATTCTAGTACCGAACAATAGTTCGTATGGAGTGATACCTTTTAGAGAATTTCTTGGCAGATTGTTAAGACTACGTTGGACACTTGTTAAATGTTTGACCCACCCATCACCCGAACCTAATACCCTCGCCGTTATAGATTGCTTTATGTCACGGTTTTTTCTTTCCACTACCGCATTTCCCTCAGAATGGAAGGGAGAAGAGTACCGCAATGCAATGCCCATGCTGGTCATGGCCCCTTTGTAAGCTCGAGAGCTAAACGCAGGACCCTGATCAGAATGTAGCATGCCAATTGCGTATGTGCCGATAAAGACTCGCAAATCTTTTATAACAGTTTTGGCATCAGCCGAGCGCTGGGGCCACATCCAAATGAATCTCGTGCAGGAATCCATTGCGACCATGATATATTTATAGTTGCCATCCCTTTGTGAGGGACCATAGTGGTCCAGGTAAACACATGCCAATGGTTTATCTGAGATTAGAAGGGGCGTCTATGCTGGTCGTTTCACTGTTGATACTTTCATTCTTTAGCATATTTCACATTCTAGAACATAGTTTCTAGTCTGTTTTCTCATGCTTGGCCACCAATATCTCTGTTTTAATAATGATACTGTGGCGGAAACACCAGCGTGTGCAGAAGCAAGCCCTTCGTGTGCCGCAAAAATTAGTCCTAACCTGTGTTCCATGTTTGGAATTGCCCTATCCCACACTCCAGGGATTCGAGCAAATGGAACATTATTCGCATCAGTTATGTATGAGTACTTTACTGGAAAGCCTTTCGGGAGTGTTTTTCTATCATCTTTTACTGAAGCACTGACAGCTTGCATTATATCGATGTCTATTTTTGTTTTTGACCGGGTGATAGCAGCTACGGAAGTCGTTTGCACAACAGCCTTCGCGGCCTCATCAGCCAATGAATTCCCCGCAACGTGAACGCCATCACGTTGATGATTCAGTGTATGTATCACGTGAGTCTTTTGTAGTTCTTTCTGTAAGAGAACTACTTTTTCCCAAAGCAGTTTATGCTTGATTGTGCCACCTTTTGCATCTTTGAAGCCGTTTTTAACCCAGTTCTGCAAGTATTCATTGTAAGACTGAACGCAGTAATATGAATCGCACACTATTAGTGTGGGGAATTCGCGATCGGTATTTTCAAGCGCCATCTTAAAAGCCAGTAGTTCAGCTTGCTGGGCTGTACAATTTCTGAGTGATTCAGTTTTTGTAATTATCGGTCTGAATTTACCTAAGCGCCAGCGACCTTTAACAATTGCGCACGCTGCATTGTAAGTTTGCTTTCCCACAACGTAGTGTTGTGCAAATCTGTCTGTGTAAATCACACAGGTGTATTGTTCTAGAGGCAGAATTTGATTGGCAGAGGATATTCATGTTCGTATTCTAGATCTTCTAGTTTTTTCAGTTTTGGATCAAAAGCGTGTTTCACGTCTTCTGCAGCAATAGAAGTTTCCCATTGTATCCATTTTGGATCTAATGCCATAGCATTTAGCTTGCGTGGGCTTGTTAATGCCTCAAGGGATGATTCTGCTGTCATAACAGATATGTTTCTCCCTTGGACTAGGGCTCTTTCTTTTGCTACAGCAGTTTGAACCACAGTTAGAATTTTTTCAGTAGAACTGAATTTCATTTCAGCTAGTGTGTACAAATGTGATTTCTAAGCTATTGTTACCGTTTCTCCCTCATTAGAGGTCAGGTACGTGAATCCGCATCTTCCTGGGATGACTCGGATTACAAGGTTGCGTATGTTTTCGCGTGTTTGCAGTTTTGTTTTAGTTAACATGTCTGTTTGTAATGATCTTAAAATTTCTGTATGTTTCTGAGTCCAATTAATTGGTTTGAAATCAGGTTTTATTAATTCATAGAGAGGTTTAACCCTCTCTGCATAATTTAGAATGTATGTTCTTCCGAAATTCAGGAAACCTAGTATTGATTGTAAGTTCTTCAGCGTTTTTGGAGTTTGGAGTACAGCACACTTCTCTAAGAAGTTATCTGCTAGGCTTTTACCTTCACTTGATAATTTATATCCTAAAAACAGGACAGTTAGATGGGCAATTCGTGACTTTTTAAAGTTGAATTTGTACCCTTCAGCTGCGAACCCAAGTATTATGGTGTTCACTCTTTTCAAGTGTGTCTCCAGGTCGTCGTCTGTAAGATAGATGTCATCGACATATGATAATGCCTCATCATCATAAATTTGTAGTAACTCTGTTACCCTTGCTGAGAATAATCCTGGGCTATTCTTGAATCCCTGTGGGAGTCGACAGAATTTTTTTTGAGACCCCATGCAGGAGAAAGCGGTCAAATACCTGCTTTCAGGTGCAATTTTTTGACAAAAGAAACCATTTGAGATATGTGATTTTGTTTTATATTTTTTGCGCACATTGTTATTCATTAGTGCTGCACTGTGTGAGTTTTGCACTGCAAGTGTTTTGCAGCAGGAGTTTAGGTGTCTGTAGTCCAAAACTAGACAATATGAATTGTCTGGCTTGGAGACAGGAAACAAAGGATTGTTCATTTGTGAGGTGCATGTTTCAATCACCCCCTGATATTCAAGTTGATCTAAGATCTCCCTGACTTGTTTTTTAGCTTCTTGCTTAACAGGATACTGCCTTTGTGCAGTGGGTTGATTTTTTAACTGAATTTTATGGTGAGGAGAATCCTCATCCCATCCTTCATGATTTTTATATAATGCAGGAGCTTGGGCCACTGCCCATTTTCTTGCAAATGTGTATTTTTTATGAATTGGAATGTGATTTGAGAAGGCAGGCATAATCATTTCTTTGCCATGAGGGCACTCCCTGACAAGCTCCGGTGGCCAGTCTTTCTCAGCTAACAGGATGTCATAGCCTTTCGAAAGGTTATCTCAAAAGAGACCCCTTACTTTCCTAGTCTTGTCCCCCTCTATACGTAATGTTATTTCATATAATTTATGGGGTCTGCTAACTCTGGTGTCTGCAGTTTCCACTTGAATGTATTCATTCGTGTCCGCTGTCTCCAGAAGATTCATCAGGATCTTGCGAGCTATGGTTACTTCTGCTGCGCTGTCTAGCATTGTCTGGGTCCACTCTCCGTTTTGTCCTCAGAATCCTCGCCATGTTTTATTTTAATACTGGCTACCTTCTTCTTTGGAAATTGTAATTTTTTACTTTGATGAGCAGGTTCCTTGTCTTTGGACTTGGTGTGCTCTTCTTTGTGTTCTGACCATCCTCTTCTTTCCGATTTCTGTGAGGAAGTCTGAAAAGATCGAGAGGGACGTGTATCAATATCTTGATATCTGTCAGGTTTTCTTAATTTATCCCTATCTCTAAGGTTGTATCTTTTCTCAGAGGGCTCCCTCTGGGGAGACTTGCCTCCTCGTTCTGGAGATCTATCTCTTCGTTGAGGAGACCTTCCTCTGGACTGGAATCGTTTTTCCCTGGGAGTGGATTGTTTATTACTCTCCCAACTCTTTTTTGGAGTGTTTAGATTATTTTTAATAAATGTTTTTTCAGGATTTTTAGTTAGTTGGGGTTTTACTGGTTTCCCACCCAAACTATCTCTACCTAGTTCTTCATAGGATTTTTCTATGATTCTGGCAAGTTCAAAAGGTTGTTCTGCTATATCTGTTTCTTTCACTTTCTGGCGGTATGTTATATCCTCCATTGCCAATTGAACTAATTCTCTGTATGCCTTTGTTAATTCTTTTATTTTAACTAAAAGTTCTTCACTTGACATCTTTTCAATGTCAGGATGTGGTGTGTAGCTGGCTAGAACCGGCCACGTGGCTCCTGGTCTACCTAGTGGACCTAGCCTGGTGATGTGATTTTGATGTTTTAGGGCGCCATTAAACCAGAGCATGTGCTCTTGGTAAGTTAGTGGGATTTCAACGTCCTCGAAAGGAGCGTATTCCTCTGGAGATTCCTCTATTTTGTAATAGTGGAATTTATGTGTCACAGCGTGTGCTGCTGGAAAATGGATCCATGAATAGAATACCTCTGTCTGCCGATATTCATGGGCCTCTACCACGAATATGACTGTACCACCTCGTGATGATACTCCATTTTCTATATGTTTTTTTGTTATAGTTTTCCTTACATTTACCGGAATGATTATAGCATTCGGGTCATTTTCTTGGAGACTTGTGTCATCTGCTAGGAGTTGAGCTGCTAATCTAGCTTCCTCCCTTTCGTCTTCACTTTCCGTCATTTTTACTAACAGAAAGTTGTTGTTTTTTTGTTGCAGATCAAGTTTCAAGGGAAACAAAGATTAGGTGCACAATATTTTGGAACACTGTATCCTTCAACGATGACTAAACCAAAAACTAATACATAGGATTCTCATCCTACTAAGTTCCGGCGGATATTAACCTTTTACCCACTCCAGGCGTCTATTGGAGTATTTATGGGAAAAAGGGGTCTGAGTGAAAAACACGACTGAGTTTCTCTAGCGTCTTGCGTTAGATTATCGCCTTACCAAATGTTGGGCGCCATGTAGTGTAGTTCCTATATTCCCAATAGGCTCTGCGCATTGGAATACTATAAACAGCAGTGTAGACGTAGGACTGAGGTCATCTAGGACTCTACTGACTATATTAGACTTAATTAGTTTTGCCAGCCAGCTCAGAGGTCACTAGAAATTTTCTCGAGTAAACAAGGATGAGTTAACTTCCCTTAATAGACAAGAAGGGATTAGCTTCTGACAACCGCATAAACATGACAACTTTGCTCCCTCAGAATAAAGAGTGTATCTCTAGAGTCGTGTGAAAACAATAGACAACTATTTCACTCAGTCAATCGTGCATGCTTAGTCTCACCAGAGTGCAGAGAAATAGAGAGACGGGCGTTTTCAATAAAAAAAAAATTTTAAGGTGTTATTTATTGAGCAGTGTCCTTTCTACTGCAAGAGAAATGAATTGCCACAATTGCAATACTTATCATGAAGTAAAGTGCGTACAGTAATAGGAGTATTATGAAATAATACTGTAAAAGCATTGATATGGTTTCTTAGCCATATGATACTTTAAAACGGATAAAATATATACATACATAAAAACATTGACTAAATGCAAAAAATGTAAATAGATTCTTGTATAGCGCACTACTCACCCGCAAGGGTCTCAAGGCGCATGTACGAATACCGCTGTGGAACCCATCCTGACTTTCCCTGTGAGGTGTCCACTCCTGGGCACCCCCAAGGTGGAGGCCAGGCATCCTTAGCGTTGTGGGGCCGTTGTGGAGATTAAGCAAGCTATTGCCCAGAGTTGCAGAGTGGGACTCCATGATTGGAATAGGCACCTAGGAAAGAATGATCAGGTCCGTGGAATTTTGAGCCCAAGGCCTGCCGAGGCGGGGAATTGAACCCTGGTCCCGGGCCAGACCTCTGCATCAGGGTCTGCCGCTCTAACCATTGAGCCACACTAACGTACTCAACTGGTGCTTCTAATATATGCCTACCCCGGTGTACCTGACCTAAGCCTAATACGTGGGAAGGAGTAAGTAAGTTGCAGTTTAAGTTAAGTTGGTTTTTGCCAAGAATCTGAGTCAAGATATCTCTTAAGGGTTTAGTCAGCTCCGTACCTTGGTTCTAGAATGTAGGAGGTCTTATATCTCTCTCTCAGGACTCGATCTCCCAGCAACCAGCAAGGGTGACTGGAAACACCGGAGCTGGATTTCTCGGCTGGAGAAAAGACAGCGTCTCTCTCAGTGCGTCAAATGGGAGGGTCGGCTTCCTTCGGCTCTCACATCAGTTGGGCGTCGGGCAAGTAGATAGCCGCTCTGCTACAAACCACCGTGTGTTTGCTTAAGGCAACGTTGGTATATTTATATCTGAAAGGTGCCGTGTTTGACGTAAGGTTGGACATAAGACGTCACTAAGAACTAACAGTTCTTTCTGGACTCCAGGAGTTCTTGTGCAAATCAAAACAAAAGCAGGGGGAATTCCCGGGCTGCTGGAGGCTTGGTTTGTTTAAAGAACGCGTTGTGTTTTCTAGGAGTCTATGGGAGTAGCCTTGCCGTATTTGGACTGCATGGGCTATGACTAGATATGGGAATGATTCCTATGCCTTTATAAGGATATGTTTTAATATAACCACATAAGGGCATGAATCGGGGATATCTAATTAGGGTCCTAGATAGATTCACAACAACGCCGGCAGTGAGACGAATGAACCCAATTCTTCTGACCTTCTACTTTCACAGCGGTGCGGGTGGCCAGTAATACCTGACGGGGCTGTGTCCAGCGGGGCTTGAGGCTCTTAGTCCGTTGAAAATTCCAGATCAGGACATATTCTCCAGGTTGGATAACGTGTCCTGGGCCCTCGCTTTTGTCAGGTATGGCCTCGTGCACCTGGTGATAAAGAGTAATAATAATAATAATAATACAGAAACTTATTGAGCGCGAACAGCTACCTCTGGGGAGGTGTCCCGGCGCTAACGAGTCCCACAGCAAGAGTAAGTAGTCAGGAGGGGGGGCAGAGTTATTGCATAAAAAGCCAGGTTTTTAGGAGTTTCCCAAAGCTTGCTTCTGACGTGGCGGATTGGATGGCAGGAGGCAGGGTATTCCAAAGTTTCGCCGTGCCGGCCGAAAAGGACCTGCCTCCAAGTCTAGCTTTCCTTACGCGCGGTACAGTTAGCTTGAGTAGGGAGTTGGAGCGCAGCTCACGTTTTTGGTGGTAGCGGGGGAGTCGGAGTTTCAGATAATTTGGACACGTGCCTTTTAGCGCTCTAAAAGCCAGGGTTAACACTTTGAACTTAATTCTGCTTGCCACTGGTAGCCAATGCAGCTCGTGCAGATGCGGAGAGATGTGCTGCCTGAAAGGGATCCGTTTTATTAATCTCGCAGCCGCATTCTGCACGATTTGTAGGCGTTGCACCGCATATTTAGGTAGACCAAGATAGAGGCCGTTAGAGTAATCGAGTCGGGAAGTGATTGTTGCGTGAACAACCGTTTTCCGGCACTCGACTGGTAGCAGAGGCAGAAATTTCCGCAGATTTTTAAGTTTATGCAGACAGCCCGCGGTGAGCTGTTGTATATGCGGCAAGAAAGACAAATTCTCATCCCATTTTACTCCTAGATTTTTTGCATGGGAGCTGGGAGATGGGGCAGGGCCCATTTTCGTTGGCCACCACAAATCCGGAGGGGGATGTTTGGGGTTTCCAAAGAATAGCACCTCCGTTTTGCTCGCGTTCATTTTGAGTTTGTTGGTATTCATCCATTTGGCCACGTCTTGCAGACAAGTACGAAAGGTATTAGTTAGACTGTACAGATAATCCGTTAATACAGGGTATTCAGACAGACAGTTTCTTAGGCCGTGGGACACTTCAGCCATTGGCAGGCTTCCCGAACACGATCTCGTGGGGGGATAGCCCTATCCGGGTGTGTGCCGTTGTTCTTGTAGACAGTAGGGCTAGGGGCAGAGCATCAACCCAAGTGACACCTGTCTCGGCTACTATTTTGGCCATTTTTGTTTTTAGGATGCCATTGTACACCTCTACTAGACCTGCTGACTGGGGATGGTTAGCTGCATGACATTTTTGTTTTATACCCAATGCTGTACAGACATATTCCATAATTTGGGCTGTAAAGTGGGTCCCGTTGTCACTCCAGACCAAGCGGGGCAAACCGAATCGTGGGAGGTATTCTTTTAATAGCACTTTGGCGGTAGTGATAGCGGTGCAGTCTTTGACGGGGAAGGCCTGCACCCATCGGATGAAGGTACAGACCACCACCAGGACATATTTTAGATTGTTACATCTGTCCATCTGGATGTAATCTGTTTGGAGGACTTCTAAAGGGAAGGTAGGAGGAGAGAATCCTCCTTTAGGAGTAACTGTGCATGTTCCTGGGTTATACATTAGGCAAATCATGCATGTTTTAACCAGCTTTTCAGCATATGCTGGTATCTTAGAGTTGTACCACGTAGGTTCCAACAGCTTGCATATCCCGTTTGCACTAATGTGAGCAGGACCATGGGCCATCGTAACTACTGGTGGCACGTGACTGTCAGGTAACATCCATTGTCTTTCCATAGTCGTACGGACCCAGCAACCATCAATTCCCTCCTTTGCTAATTGCTCCTCCCATACCCTTAGTTCCTCAGGAGTAGAATGGGACTGAATATCAATCACGCTTTGTACTGTGTTTTCAACCATGCCCTCATCTGTCACCCACCTAGGGGGACCTCCTACATACATTCCTTCTCTTTTCCTAAGAGCTGTTTGTCTGGCCATCTGGTCAGCCAGGGCATTGCCTTTCCCAACATCATCTGTCACTTTCTTATGGGCCTTAATTTTTATAATGGCCACCTTTCTTGGGAGTGTCAGGGAGTCTAACAGTCTGTGAATTAGGGGGCCATGTTGGATCTTGGTCCCATGGGAAGTAAGGAAATGTCTTTCTTTTCACAATCTCCCGAAGTTGTGGGCCACCCCAAAGGCATACTGACTGTCAGTATAGATATTTACTGTTATTCCCTTGCTTATCTCACAGGCTCTAGTGAGGGCCACTAATTCTGCTGCCTGAGCAGAGCACTGCAGAATCTGAGCTGTTTCTACTACTTGCCCCAATGTCGTGAGGGCATAGGCGGCTGAGGTGTTACCATCTGGCCCTCTGAGACATGATCCGTCCACATACAGTATACCTTCTGGTTCTGCTATCGGGGTATGCTGTAAGTCAACCCGTCCCTTTGTCTCCTCCTCTGTCCTTAATATGCAGTCATGTGGGTCTAAGCAGGCATTCTGAGTATCCAGTGGGAGTAATGTGGCAGGATTCAGTACAGTGCATCTTTTGATGTTGATTTGGCTGGCAAAGAGTGTCAGTTCATATCCTGTGAGTCGTGGGCTAGTGAGGTACTGTGTCTTGGTGTTATTAAGGAGGGTATCTACAGAATGGGGGACTATCAGAGTCAGGGGGGAGTTCATGACGATTCCTTCACTCTGACAGACCATGAGGGCAGCCGCAGTGGTCGCCCGTAGGCATCCTGGGAGAGTCCTTGCAACAGGATCTAAGGTGGCTGAAAAATAGGCACATGGCCGTTGGTGACCTCGAAACATCTGGGTCAAGGCAGGGCATGCACAGCCGTCTGTCTCATGTACAAAAAGAAAAAATTGTTTGCTATAGTCAGGAGTACCGAGGACTGGAGCAGCACACAGGGCCCTCTTCAAATCTTGGAAGGCCTGCGCATGCTCTGTAGTCCATGGAAAGGAACTGTCTGATATGTCCTTAGTGGTGAGGGCAAGAAGAGGTTTGACCATGGCCGAAAAATTGGAAATCCACTGTCTACAGTATGAGGTTAGGCCTATGAAGGCTCGCACCTGCTTTGGTGTTCGTGGGGCCGTCATAGCATTGATAAAGGCTACACGATCAGCAGTGAGCTGCCTTCCCTCCTTCGAGAGGAGATGACCAAAATAGGTCACCTTCTCTTGACAAAATTGAAGCTTTTTCAAAGAGACTTTGTGATTATGGAGGGCAAGGTGGCGTAACAAACAGAGAGTAGCTTCTTTACATGCTGGGGCAGAATTTGCAGCAGTGAGGAGGTCATCTACATATTGTAATAGTGTGGAATTATCAGGGAGATCCAAAGAATCTAGTTGACCTTTTAGGGTTTGACTATAGACACTGGGGCTCTCGGTGACACCTTGAGGGGCGCGACAGAATCTAAAGCTCCGCCCACCAAGGGAGAAACCAAAAAAATGTCTGCTGTCAGGATGTATAGGAATGCAGAAAAAAGCATTCTTCAGGTCTATGACAGAGAAGTGCGTGGCGTCAGAAGGGACCATTGTTAAGAGGGCTGTAATGTCGGGGACAACAGGATATTGGGAGATTTCTTATTTTGTTATGGGCTCTCAAGTCAATCACAAATCGGTATGTTTTAGGGGAGAGAGCATCTCCATTGGTCTTTTTAAGAACAGGAATAATGGGACTGTTACAGATATTGCCACGTGTCTCCTCCACTACGCCCTTGTCCATACATTCAGATATTATTGTCAAAAGGGCCATTTCTCCTTCCGAGGGAAGTCGATACTGTCGGAGGCGGGGGAGAAGTGCACCTGGCTGGATGCGTACCACATGAGGGGAAATGTTGAGACACCCTACATCAGTGTCTGATGATGCCCAGAGGGAGGAAGGTAAATACTGCAACTCTGGTGGGAGGGGACCGGACAGATACATGTAGGAAGCTGTGGTGGGAGAAATTGTTAGGGATACACCTTGGGGATTACATGATATGGTCGCATACAGAGCTTTCAGTAAATCCATGCCTAACAAGTTTTCACTGCAAACTGTAGTAAGGACCAAGGGAGCGTCAACATGTGCAGGGTCAATATCAAGAGGGAGGGGTTCATAGACAGGGCTGGTCACAGGTGTTCCTGCAAAACCCACAGAGCCATTCATATTGCCAGAAAGGGGTGCCTCCGGGACTGACAGACGTGCAATAGAAGACCTGGTGGCCCCAGTATCCAAAAGAAAATTCTTATCGTTCCCCACAACTGACATTTGAACATATGGGCCCCTTTGATCCACTGGAATTTGCACTCTGGTAATACCTCCTTCCTGGCTGTCCTATGCTTGGTAGGATCCTGTCTCATCAACTTTGTCATAATCATCATTGTAATAAGTGCGTGTTGCTTCATACCCATCAAACCTGTTGGCCGGGCGCGGCTGGACGGGAGCGTCATCCCTGGGCCCACGTTCTTTAACCTGTGGATGGGGCGGGCCATGGTCCCTAGTCGGCCTCGCTTCCATAGGAGCGCGAGGCCGAGTCTTCCCTGTTCGGATGTTTTCAGCTAACACGGGACACTCATCTATCCAATGGCCGTACCCCTTACAATAAGCACACTGATCTGTTTGGAGTGCTCCCGTGCGTTGAGGGCTGGAGGGGGTAGACTGGCGAGCCCTCAGAAGGGGTTGGAGTTGAGGTCTGAAATTCCCGCGGGTATCGGGACCTCGGGAAGGGAAAGCCTGCTGCAGAAGTGCCTTAGTCTTAAGATCCCTAACCTTCCTACTTTCCCTGTCTCTATCTTCATTCTCCCTATTCTCGTTATACTGTGCCATAGCCAAGATACCTGTCATAGTTTGGGCAGACCACGTACTTTCAACTTTCTTAAGCCTGGTGGAGATCTCAGGAAGCAAGTTGCTGACAAACTTATCGACAAATACTGGGCCAGAACCTGGGGTCCGGGGATCCAAATCACTGTGTGCCTTGTATTCTGTCTCAAAACGGGTAAAGAAGTCAGCCACATTCTCATCTTTTCGCTGCCTACAAGCGTTTATTTTATCCCAGTTAATGACAGTTTCTGGCAAAAGTGTTTTCATAAACGTCATTATTTTACCGGGCAAAGTCAGGATGGCAGCTTCTGGTTTAGTCCCTCCTACCCTTGCTTCTTCCATAGCCTCTAGGTCAGCCCATTTACCTCCCAATGCCACTTCATGGTCAGTATGTCGAATCTTGTCCCAAATTTCAGTGGGGACAACCGTACCAAAAAGAAAATCTATATCCTCAAGAACGAGAGTTCCTGCAGATATAATCTGACCAAATTCTCTGTAAAAGGCAGCTGGATTCTTCCGGGGATCTGGTAATTGTCCTTTTAACTGCATTACTACTGACCTTTTCCAAGGAACATGAACCCAAAGCCTGCGCCAGTGTGCTTCAACAGCCCCTCGGCCATTTTTCTGAGCATCTGTAAGTGCGTTAACAAAGACAGGGGCCGCCTCTCTCATTGGCATAGCTGTTTCTAGAGGGGTGTCGGAAAAAGCGGTCATATCACGGTAAGCCATTAAAACAGACTTAGCGCCAAACATCGCCTCTCCCTGAACATCGCCTCTTTTTATTTGCGACCTAAGGTCCATTAATCCGGTGGTTATCTGCATAAGTTCATTCTCAAATTTTTGCATGACCAAAGTACACATGTATTCAGCCCAGGTGGTCTGTTCCATAATTGTCCACTGAGAAAAGGTGGACCATATTTCTTTAAAGGTATAAATATTCCCGTTATTTATCCAACATTCAAACTGTTGCTTCTGTAGTTCATTTTCTTCGAAGGGACGAAAAGCTGACTGCAGAGCGCAGGGAGACCAGTCGGGGGGAATTCAACAATTTATATAAATCCTGCTTAACTGTAGACCACAGGGAAGTAGGAAAAGGGCGGGTAGGGATAAAGCCGCAGGGGTTGGGCGGATGGATACTTGTTGTCATTCCCGCAGAGAGGACAGGGTTAACTGGCGTGGTTGGTGCCATAGGAAAAGTCTAAAGGGTCGGTGTGACAGGGAGAACAGTAAGAGGGGCAGTGGGGGCAGTAGTGGGCGGTGGCGGACGGACATGTGGGGTGTGAGGCATCAGGGCAGGGTACACTGGGGCATATGCAGGAGGGCTTTCTAGCATGGTATCAAGCAAGGAATCACTTTCTTCTCCCCCTTCCATATGGCCCTTTCCTTTCTTCTCACGGGCTGGATAACATTTTTGTACCCGGGCCCCATGCTCCCTATCGGCTATTTCTACTGATTTTGCCATTTGATTTTGTAAATTTTCTCTGGCGTGGTCGGCCATTGACATACGTTCCTGTTTTCTTTCTTGAGCCTTCTGTTTTCTAGCTCTCTGCTCTATCTCTTTCCTCCAAAATCAGACAGATTCAAACAGAGACGGGAGGGTTTTTCTTTTCATTAATTGTTCCTCTAAGTTGGCGAGAACTTGGGAATCAAAGGAGCCTTAAAGTGGCCACTGTAATTCCCGCGTTATTTTTTTTTGTATATTTTACCCAGAATGAGGAAAACATTATGGCAGAAGGGCCATGTTTAACATACATCGTATGGCCAGGGGTCCCTTCTGGAGGAAGCGGACAGGCCGCCTCCAGCTGGAAGTACTGCGTACACATACAACAACATAATCTCTTTAACTTACTACTGACTGGCATGCTTAAAAAACAGATAACAGACACCAGCGGGTTTTTTTAAAACTCACCTCGCTTGCTTGGCTTTTGCAAAAGTCAATAACAGCAGAATCATACAGAACAGACACCAGCGGGTTTTAAAACTTCACCTCGCTTGCTTGACTTTGGCAAAAGTCAATAACAACTTGGCTTTTGCGAAAGTCATTAACAGAATCATACAGACTTGGTGGATGATCAGTTCACCTTTACCGTACAGAGGTAGTTCTCTTCTGCAGACGTAGGGCTGTGTCCTGCTCCAGAAATTATTTGCTAGGGGACTCCAGCGAGAACGCGGTCATGTGGCCCAGACTGGGTGTGGAGGGACAGCGGGCGAGTTGTTCGGTCTATCGGAATACAAGAATCCCTCAGGTAGGGCACCTCAGTCGGAGTCTCCCGTGCACCCCCTCACATCCACCGGGCCTGGCCTTCGTGCTCGTTGAGTCCCTGTTCAGGTGCCATTTGAAGAACCGGGATAACCCACTTACTGGGTCTCGGTGGCGGAGGAACCGCCCAAATCTTCCATACCTTCCATACTTAGTAAAAGGAGACACAGGAGCCTTCGTCTGCAGGAGAAACCCAGATTTATTTCAATAGCCCGGGCTATGGAACAGAGTCCCAAGCTAGTCAGAGACAAAACCCAGGAGGCTGCTACTTCACTCTGTAGCTTACAAGCCTTTTATACATTTTTCATCCCAGTCTTTTGGCTGTCAGACCATTGTTTAATCAGGGCAGTGTTTACAGTTGATAACCAGATCCAGACGATGTTTGTAGTTAGTGACCTGGTCAAGGCTTGGTACACAGATCATTGTTCACTCGGATTTGATCAAGGCTCAGTTTTTCAGGTCTTTGTTCAATTGCCTTGATCAAAGCCCGGTCCTTCAATTCATTGTTTAATCACCCTGATCAGGGGCCAATAGTCAGACCATTGTCTCGATAACCTGATCACGATGTCAAGGATGTTTACCAGGCTGGGAGCAGAAGATGGAAAACAAGCTTCTTTACACAGGGCGTGGGTGTCTCATGGCTTTCTGTTGAATTGCAAAGAATAGGGGGTTGGGTGTGCCAGAGTTCCTGGGCAGAAATGCAGGCTGCAAGATGGTTTTTGTCGTGTCAGTTTAGATTTTCCTCAGGCATCAGCAGAAATGACCAGGCGGGTCGTGTGGAAGTGTTTGACACGAGATGGCAATGAAAAAACAATGGAGTCCCGGTACAGATGATGCTAATCAGAAAAACACTTTTCCTCAGGCTCTTGTGCATTCACTGTAGACAGTCAGACAAAGGGAGTTGAGCTGTGCCTTGCATATCCTGATGGCCCATCACCAGGCTGATGGGCCTACCTTCGCTAGAGTGGTGGGAGGAGTTTTCACTGACACCTGAATAGGGCTATGCCTGTCCTCACACAAAGCTGTCTCTACCCCTCAGTAGTGTGCCTGGAGTGAGGCAGGGAAAGGCAGGGTTTTGTACACTACACAGACTTTCCTTTGAAGTCTGCCTACTTCAAAGGCAGAAACTGTTATAAGTACTGGAGCTGTGACACCACTACTTCAGAACTCTTCGGGATTGAGGACATTGAGTTTATTGGCAGGAGGTACTACCACTTTGCTGTTTTCTTTGCTGTGCTGGTCTGCTGCTTCTGTCTTGGGCTCTGAAAGGACTGAACTTTGCTTTCTGTACCCTGCCATCCTAGGTTCTCCAAGGGCTTAAGTCGAGCTGGCTTCCTATTGCAGAAGTCTCAGGGACAGTAGCGGTCGGCAGTAGGTGTTTCTGTAGGGCGGTGACGTGGGCAGGGGGAGGGGCAGTGTGGGGGCTAGTAATATATGGATTACGGAGTTTTACAGGTAAGTAAACATTTAAATAAATAAAACGAATTTCCTTGCGCGCACTGCATCACAAAACCATTCCTGGGAACTGAGTGACTATGCTGTAATCCTAAGGTCCTCAATGCTGCTGCTTGCACTGAAGCCGTAATCACTGCTCGTGAAGAGCATGACAAATCAAACACAATGACATCGCATGACATTTAAGTTTAACCTTGCAAGATGTATATCTTTACATGTTTATGTTGGATTATTAATATTTTGGTTTCGTTTTACTCAGATAAATATTGGCTATTTTTCTAAACTGGTATGGAGTCCTTTTGTAGTGTTTCACTGTGTTACTGTGTGTGTGTGTGTGTGTGTGTGTACACATGCAGTCACTCACACTGACCATGCCATAAGGGGTGCAATATTTGAGATCATAAGCAGTGCATTATGGGGGTCATAAGTTATAATTAGCTGAGATAATTATAACTGCTGAATTTATCTGGATTTGTACGAGTGAAATCTGAACCTAACTATAATGTTCCTGTACCCTTTGTTATTTTCCTGTTAAAAAAAAAATATATATATATATTTATTTTGCACATTGTCTGTAGCCACTGTTTGCATAGGAGGTGCCTTTTTTGTTTCTTTAATAACTTTGGCTCAGTGTATCCAATCTGCATAAAGCTTTTCAAAAAAAGTTTGCCAACATTGGTTTCTTCATGCGCTGATCCATCAAGTGGGGGCTAATAAAAAGAGGGTCCCAAAATGGCAATTTCCCATATTAGTTTCCATAGGAAACGTTGCTCTCTGTTACAGAAAAAACAGCTAAATGGAATTACATAAAATTTGGCAAAAATGTATAACTTTACTCAAAAAGTATGCTTTTGTGATTTGGTGTAAATCTGTATAACTGGTTTAAAAAAATAGCATTTAATAAGGTGCTGGGTGTGGGTATGAAAGGGTATTAATGCTGGTAAAATGTTTAAGATATTTAAGACTATGTTGTTGGTGTCCAGATATGATCTGGCCCATTCAGAGTGGATGGGTGAATCCTCACTGTCTGGCCCCCACATTGAGAATATGTTCTGGCAGCCAATAGAGGACTCCTGAATAAAATGAATGGCCACATACGGGTGCAGGGTGGGTACACCTTGACCCCCGGGGCCATGTGAATGGGCCAGGAGTTCTAAACAGCACCTCCTGGTTCCTAGTAGAATGACATGAAAAGCAGTGCTCTTCTTCTGGAGCTTTTTGAAACCCCAAGAAGGCCCAGACCCTGGGTGTTGAAACAAGGAGATAAAATGAAATATGGCGGCGGGGGGGCATGCGTGGTGCCACCTCCCCATGATGCTATTAGCCCTTGATGCTCTCATGTCTCCAGAAGCAAAAGAAGGGAAAAAAAGTGCCACTGTATTCTGTCAATATCTGTCCCTATTGCACCATCTCCCCAGGGATCAAGACGGATGTAAGCCGGGTGACCCTCCCACTCCCATACACATGTCTTACCACAGGCGAGAAGAATGCTGTTGTGTCCTTTGTAGAAAGACACCAGGAGCCAGGATGTATATTTAGGTCTTCTTTATTAAGTCTTCAGTTCAGGATACATCTGTCTTGACTCCAGCCAGCCTAGTGTGGTACCAGCCCCACCAGGAGCAGCCTGCCTAGCTGCTCAGCCCATCTCTAACTGCCACATTCATCCCACTCAGTCACCCAGGCATTCCACGCATCACAGGCACACCAACATTGTAAGACCAAGTCACACTCTGGCTGAGCAGCTAGAGGCAGCAGGGCTAGAGTACATGTTATACTAGTAAGTAGGATATAACATTACCCCTTTTTCTTTAAACAAAAAGGAAACAAGAGAACTAAGCACAGGTAAAATATTAGAACGAAACTCAAAGATGCAGCAAATGGACAAAGCATCAAAGCAGTTAGAATAATGAAAACAAGTAAAATAAATAATAGTACAAATCTCTAGGATGCAGCAATGAAGACAAAACATCACAAGAGTATGAACCATTAGGTAAAGAAAGGATGGTTAAGATAAATACAATTGAATAGCAATATCCCCCATCCCCCTTAAAAAGAGATTTTTAAACATTTTGAAGCGTAAGCTACAGCAAAATATTGCAAGAAACACAAAACGTAACATTCTGCATCATACACTGCGACGTATAACTACTATAGTGGAAAGGGTAAAAGACCCCACAACACAAATGCCCAAGTCACCCATAGAACCAACTGTGTACAAAAGTACTGCGCAACTGTAAAAGGGATTAAAACCCACATCCAACCCCGCGTAGGAGTTTACCTAGGTACATACTTATGGAAGCTAACCCATGTTCCAAACCCCTTGTAGAGGTTACCTACCCCCCATGTAGGAGTAACAAACAGACCCATTAACCTGGATCCAATATGGGAACTAACACATGCCCAACCTCCTAGGAGAGACCACATACCCCATTGAAGGAATAGAAAACAATCAGAAATAATAGGACAATTAGTACATAACCATCCCTCGAGAAAGGGAACAATGTGATGACCACCACAGTAAATAAAGAAAGACCACATAAACCTGTGTCATCACGACATGTCTGTTTACAAGCATACTCTGCCAGAATTTAAAAATAAAGAAAAATCCTCTTCTTAGTGAGAAAACAAAACTGTGTAACAGGCAAGCAAAAAAACTAATGGGAGAGAGAACGCCCTGTTTGAATGTGAGGATGATATATCCCTAATTGACAGAGAGAGAATAAAAATGAAGCGGCTAAGACAGAAAACTCAAAATTCACAATAGCACACCTCGACATGCTAAGCATAAAAAAAACATACCCAAAGAACTTTACTCCCGACATACAAGAAACAGAGGAACACCAGAATGATTACTAAATCGTCAGTACATCACAATGTTCAAGAATCAAAACATGCTCAATGTACATTACCCCGACGTATTCAAAACATGCTCAAAGTACATTACCCCGACATATTCAAAATATGCTCAAAGTACATTACCCCCGACATATTCAAAACATGCTCAAAGTACATTACCCCGACATACTTGAAACGGAGGGTCGTTACTACTAGTAACCAGAATATATATTTTTTAAATACATCAATTAGGAGAGATTGTTCTCGCGACGTGTAACAAGCAGTCACTCACTTGTGGGAACATTTATCAATGAAGAATACCTCCGACATCAGTGAAACGTAGGTTGCAACAGGAAGATGCCAAAATCGACGATTGCAAATGAGGATGTAGAGGTGAAGACTCCACATTGTCCCCGGCCCATATATCAAGTTCTAAAACTTTATTGGAAAAAAAAACATCGAGATTGGCACAAAATTGTAAAACAAAAAAGAAAAGGTTGCTCACACAAGATGGCGGGAGGTTGAATGACACACGTCGGGAGTTTCACGGCACGTCAAGGCTGGAGAGCGTCCAACAAAGGTGAAAGAGCAGCAGAATGGAGAAAACGTCACCGCTGATTCAGAGAAGCCTTGTGCAATGCCGAACACAGGTGAGTAGCACGAGCAGGAATTTTGAAATTTAAACGTGAGGAGTGCGGTTGAACTGGCGAAAGTCGAGAGGCAGCGTGACCAAAATAAATGAAAATTGAGAAAGAAAAATATTCACTTACCACCATACTTGAAAAATAAAAATGGTGGCCGGATAGTGTCATTTCCCTATTCGGCCTCCTCACAATCATGTATACATTACGGTCATCATTTTAATGATAAACACTGCTGACCTTGTGCTAGACTTTTCCAGTGCAAGCCTGCTCCAGAGTAGATGGAAACCGCAGTGTAGACGCCAAGGAGCCCTCAGACAATAAACTGGCACCTCTCCACTAGAACTGACATCGAGGGATTGTCAGACTAGAAGCGATCGTTAAACAGGCTGCAGCAAAGTGACACATAGCACCAAGAAGCTGTAGACACTTTGGTAAAAAATCCACAACACTGACTTTGATTAAACATCCTAAATTGAGCTTTGCATGAGGTATAAATGTACAAATCTTTGCGATATCACACCGTAGCTGCGTGGTGCTCGTAGGTACTGACATTATATAAGTCCAAAACGCCGCAAAAGTCAGTAAGCACCAGAAAATCTCCATCTGCGCAACCACAGCACACTGCTCTAATCCCAAATTGTGCCTTTTTTTATAGACACTTCACAATTGTCTTAATCTTAAAAGACACTGTATACACATTTGCGCGATGTGGCTGGAACACCTACACATGGTTGAAGAGAGGCTACCCATCCAACTCACAAACACTTTTGTACGTTACCATGTGGCTGGAACACCAGATGGGGCTGTAGTTGAACTACTCCTCCAACTCAATGCTGCTGTAGTATTCCCAGGCTGTAGTGTCAGTTGGTGGTGACACTGCTCGTCGGGGCTGTCCATTGGAAGGACACTGGTGGGGGTGGTGCTGGCTTGCCTGGGAATACCTTCTTTATAGTTGTAGTTGCTTGTAGGATTTCTTGGTTTCTCTTGTAGTTCCTTAGTTTCTTTGTTTCTTTGCTGTACCAAGAGTCTCTAGGGTTCAAGTCTGCCCGTCGCCAAAATTATGTTGTGTCCTATGTAGAAAGACACCAGGAGCCAGGATGTATATTTAGGTCTTCTTTATTAAGTCTTCAGTTCAGGATACATCTGTCTTGACTCCAGCCAGCCTAGTGTGGTACCAGCCCCACCAGGAGCAGCCTGCCTAGCTGCTCAGCCCATCTCTAATTGCCACATTCATCCCACTCAGTCACCCAGGCATTCCATGCATTACTGGCACACCAACATTCTAAGACCAAGTCACACTCTGGCTGAGCAGCTAGAGGCAGCAGGGCTACAGTACATGGTATACTAGTAAGTAGGATATAAAAAATGCTTTATTGTTGCGTCCACCTGCAGTCACCACAGGCAAGACCAGGAAAGGATGCAGCCTCCCACAAAGCATTGAGAGAGTCAGCAGGGGCTGAAAGGGCTTTTTCTAATTTCCCTATTCCAATGTTGTTTGTGGGGCCAGAAGGAGTGTGGCATTCCCCACCTTTCAAAGGCAGCCTAATTCTCGTAGGGGTTAAATTGGTGACACTAGGTGTAATGACAGAGCCACCTCGCCCGTCCACACACGCACGCACACACACCCCGAGGGCGGGCTCGCCCGAGGGTATAAATAAAAGGGGCGCAGGACCGCATGGGGTCTTTGGCCCAGAGCTAGATAGAGTGTCCATGTGATTTATTCAAACAAGTTAGGCCCGAATCAGAGGCTTAGGTACTCCACTGCCCCCGGTAACCCACGTTACCACACTGGCAATGAGACGGGTCTACCCCACGCCTCGCCCCCACGGACCTGTGTCTGCCCTGTGCCCTGTGTCTAGCGCTTGAGCCGCCGCCAAGACCGCGTCGCGGGTGCCTACCCCGCTGAGCCTACCTGCAGCTAGTGCCTGCCCCTGCGCCTGTGTCGGCGCCTCCTGAAGACCGCTGGATATCCCGCAGCGCGCCGGACGTGACGCCGAGGTGAGGCGTGCCCATCGCGGGGCAGCCGCAGTGCATGATGCCCCCATCGTGCCTGGCTGTATTTGCCTGCAGGCCTGGCCGCTTAACATCCCCGGCCGCGCGCCCACCCACGTGGTGCGGCAGGCGCAGAGAACCCGCATCAAGGCCCGTGCATCGCAGTTTTCGCACAGAGGGACGGTGTCGGCCCTCGCGAGCTGAGGGGCCAGTGTGCTCGGTGCCCCAGCCGCTTCGGGCCTCGTGCTGCCCCGTTCCAGCCCCCTCGGAACACCGCGCTGGTAAAGGGGCGTGGCCTGCCCAGAGCCCAGGAATCGAAGTGCTACCATTTCTACTCAGAAGCACACAGAAAAGAAAGGGGCATAGAAACGTTCGAAAAACACGGGGGAAGTTACCCAGAACCCCGGGGAGGAGCAACACTCGTGTGTGGCAGTAGAAGCGGACCAAGGCTCGACTGGCCGCACCAGAAGCCCTCAATAAGCTGCCCCAGATCATGCACACTGCAGGAGGAGACAGCGCGCCATCGCATTCACGCGCCCAGAGGCTGACACTGCGCCACGCCGCCAGCCACGCCTCACGACAATGAGCGTTCAAGCCGCCACTGGTGGGGCCGCTCAGCAAAACACGCCAGTTCCGCAACAAGCCACTGTACAGGCTCAAGCTCCCGTCCAGGTGGCCCAACATATTCCCGCCCCTCCAGGCCATGGTATCACTGCTCCACTGTAATGGACAGTGTTCAGTACAGCAAGTTATCGCCTCGACCTCCCCTTCAGCCGTCCAGAGCAAAGATATACACTTACGACAGTGATGAGCTGCTCCCTTTGCATTGAGTCATGGAGGTGGACATTGCCAGCAATGGCCAGGCCATCAAGACAAGATTCCACGTCACAGAAGGACGGAGAGGGACCCTCCTCAGCTGTTATACAGCGGAAGACTTACAGCTAGTATTCTTTGCGAACCAGGTACACGAACTACATGCGGAGGAAATGCTGAAGGTTTTCCCCATGCTTTTTCAAGGACTAGGCTGCCTCAAGGGAAAAACGTTCAAGCTACATGTGGACCACACAGTCAGACCCACAGCATTGAGACACAGGAGGGTACCGTTTCACCTGCGGCCGCAGGTGGAGGAGGAGCTTCGAAAGCTGGAAGAACCGGGGGTAATCGAAAAAGTGTCGAGCCCAACACCATGGGTTTCACCACTCGTGGTCGCCCCGAAACCGAAACAGCCAGGAGCCATTCGACTATGTGTTGACATGCGCTTACCAAACAAGGCCGTGAAGCGAGAGCGCCATCTCACACCCACGATGGATGACATCGTCGCAGACCTAAACTGAGCCCGGTGGTTCACCAAATTAGATCTAAATGCAGGGTACCACCAACTGGAGCTCCACCCAGACAGTCGCAATATCACCACGTTTTCTACACATGACGGTCTGAGGCGATACAAGAGGCTTAGCTTCGCGGTCTCTTCCGCGGCAGAAGTTTTCCAAAACGCTATAAGAGAGACACTCTCTGGGCTATCAGGCGTAATCAATTTGAGCGACAATATCTTGGTCTTCTCTAAGACCCTCGAGGAACACCACATCCATCTCAGGGCCACTCTACAGCGCCTGGCCGACCATGGGCTCACCCTGCACCGCGCCAAATGCTCCTTTTACCAGGAATCAGTAGACTTCTTCGGCTATATATTCTCAAGGGAAGGTCTCCGTGTAGACCCAAGGAAATCGGAAGCCATCCGCTCAGCACCAAGGCCGACAACAGCGACGGAAGTCAGAAGTTTCCTGGGGATGGCCACATACTGTGGCCGGTTCATCCTCAACCTCGCGTCTCTCTCAGAGCCCCTGCGGGCCCTGACCAAAGCTGGGCAAGTATGGGCGTGGTCAGCGAAGGAAGATGCGGCATTCCACGCGGTCAAAAGTGCCCTCATTGATGACAGGGTGATGGCGTACTTTCGCCCGAACAGACGCATAGAGGTCGTCGTCGATGCAAGCCCCGTTGGACTCTGAGCTGTTCTTAGGCAGGAGACTGAGTCAAGAGAGTGGGTACCCACTGCATATGCCAGCAGGGTGCTGACTGCCACCGAAATGCGCTATGCCCAGATCGAACGCGAGGTACTTACGATAAAATGGGCCTGCCAACACTTTCACCTATACCTGTATGGGCATGAGTTCCGGGTAATCACAGACCACAAGCCACTCATACCGCTGTTTGCTGGGAGTGCGAGGCTCGCTCCTCCCCGGATTGAAAGGTGGGCAGTGCAGTTGCAGACATAACGCTTTGAGGTAAATTTCAGGCCCGGGGCAGACAATCCCGCTGACTTCCTGTTGCGCCATCCGAGTGCAGCCCCATTTGCTCCCGTGCAAGACGAGGCAGAGGAAGTTGAAGAGTTCGTGCAGATGATCTCACAGGAGGCCTGCCCCATTGCCCTCAGGTTGGAAGACATAGGTAAAGCAACCGAGGTGGACGAATGTCTCATGAAGGTGAAAAAACACGCTGACCAATCGGAGCTGGAAACACTTTCTCGATGGTGTCTGTTCGTTAACAGTAACGGAGCAAGCCTTTAGACAAGAAGTCTGGAGGGCTCAAAGCGAGCTCAGCGAAGGCCCCCATGGACTTGTGCTAAGAGGCACGTCGCTGGTGATCCCAACGAGCCTGCAAAAGGAGATCATTCGACTGCCCTAGAGAGCAGAGAACAGCTGAACAGCAAATTGCAGAAGCCGAGCTTGGAGAAGGACCAGTCTCGGTGGAAACCTCTCAATGTCGAGGTGAAGAAATGCCGACACCACCAAGAACCGCGCTCGAGATACCTGCCAACCAGAGAAGCACCACAGAAAGTCAAAATGTCCCTGTGGAGCGCCCTAAAGAGCCAGAGACAAGTGAAAATCCGCGGAGTCAAAAGTATAGTCTCCGGCCGAACACGACTCCGAGTCAGAGACGGAAGGACTATGCTTGGCGCCTGAACAAGGCCTAGGGCCTACACCATTTAGGACTATGTGTCCGAAAGATTGGAGGGATGTAATGACGGAGCCACCTGGCCCGTCCACACACGCACACACGCACACACACCCCGAGGGCGGGTTCGTCCGAGGGTATAAATATACGGGGCGCAGGACCGCACAGGGTCTTTGGCCCAGAGCTAGATAGAGTGTCCGTGTGATTTATTCAAACAAGTTACTTAGGCACTCCACTGCCCCCGGTAACCCACGTTACCACACTAGGAACGTTTTCACACAGATTCAAGCACTCCTAGAGCGTGAACTCTTGCTCAGAGGAGTAGGGACTCCTGTTGCATTTTATTGTCACCTCAAACATTGGGTTTCAGCCATGATGCCATGATGTCATACCTAAGGTGACATTAAAATGCTTCGCACCAGCAAAGTTAGAGTGTGGTCTGATTTTTTTCCATATATTGCCATATTTAATATCTATATGGCTCCTCTAGCGCTTGTAGCGGAGACTTATGGGGCCCGGGTCATCTCATATGCTGATGACACCCAGCTTTTGTTCACTTGCAGCAAAGGTGAGGCTTTTGATGGCGACAGGATAAAGCGCTGTTTGAGTGCAGTATTCGCGTGGTTTCTGAGGCACAGCCTGAAGTGCAACTCAGATAAGTCTGAGTTGCTTTTCTTCGGCTGTGCTCCTGATCCGGACTGGAAGTCCTGGTGGCCCCAGGACATGTTTCCCCCTGAGCAATCATCTTCCCAAGCAAAAAATCTGGGAGTGCTGCTTGATGATGCGCTCTCGTTTAGTCCCCATGTTATGGGGCTATCTGGGAAATGTTTTGGCATCCTCAAGATGTTGAGGAAGTTTCTTCCTCTGCTGTCCGTACAATATCGGAAGACAGTAGTGCAGGCGTTGGTGGGATCTAGATTAGATTACGCCAATGCACTCTTTGCAGGTCTGCCCAAGTATCTTCTGGCCAGACTGCAAGTTGTGCAAAATTCGGCGGCCAGAGCTATCTTCGGCCTGCCAAGGAGAACAAGCGCACAACTGCTTTTGAATAGGCTGCATTGGCTGCCTATTTCGAAAAGAATTAGATTTAAAATTCTGACGCTGGCCTTCAAAGCCCTTCATTCCATCGGTCCTAATTATATTAGGAAGCGGATTGCTTTCTATGTGCCTCGGAGGGTGTTACGATCTGCCGATCTGGCCAAATTGGAGGTGCCTCCGGCTAAGCGTGCTCGGATGGGAGAACGAGCCTTTCAATTTGTGGCAGCCCGATGTTGGAATGAGCTCCCTCTCCCTCTACGCAAAGCTACGAACCTCCTGGCGTTTAGGAAAGAGTTGAAGACTCTCCTCTTTTCTGCGTAATTCTTTTGACAACTGTGCTGCTCCTCTATGTGTCTGTAGATCTCAGGCCTCTTTGCAAAAGCGCCGGGACGCCCCCTTGGGCAGCCGTGCGCTCAAAAAATAGGCCCTTAACATAACATAACTTTTTTTTATAAGGCAATAGATTGGCATCCGTGCAGCATGCTCCTTGTGGAGTTGGTTAGGTGGCAGCTTGCTCCTCACTCATCAATCCAGAGCTCCTACTAAATTCAGAAGAAGAAACCACACTCGGGCCATTCCAAAATATCTTTTTTATAACAAAGCACCAGAATAGGAGCCGGTTTGGCTACCGCCTTGGTGAACAAGTATTGTGGACATGAACCACAGAAAGTCTGTGCCCTCTGGCGTGGTAAAAGAGGATCCATAAGACTGAGTTTACTGTGCTGTGCACCTTCACGGTCTCGATTATGGTGCATTGCTAATTGCATCTAAGGCGGCGAACTCTGAAAGAGAGGAGGCATGCTGGAGAACCTGACCTTATGGGCACGCCTAAGATCTCCAGGTTCACCTGCCTCGAGCGACAGAGACACGAGACACTCTGTTAGGCGTAGAAAAGTAGTTTTATTAGTTGCAGCTAAGTACAGTTACTAAGAAGTACCACACAGGTAGGTTCTCAAGAGACTGCCACTTCAATCCGTGGCGCACAGTCTATTATACACAACAAGTTTACAATGACAACTCCCAATATACACAAAACTGACAAATAGGAATAGTTTGAAAACAAGCTATCGGATGTCTAAAACACACCCTCCTTCCAGACCCCGTGTGCTCTCCTCCCCTCAGGTTAATCAACACTAGTGCCCGTAATTCAATTTGCAGGTGGCAAAACATGTGTAGAATGCTTCAAAAGAAGAGCTATGTAACAAGAGAACACACAGAGAGAATAGTGAAGGCCAGTTAAACAAGATAAAGCAGAGAAGAATGGTGGGACCCAAACAATGGAGTAAGACATGGATTAATCAGTCTAGACATGGCTTTGCGAACTCGGCCAGACCCTGACATCAGTGTCGTCCACAAGGACAAAGGTTTTTCTTTAACAGGAAAGACACGGAGCAGCTAAAAAGGCAAAAGGACCATTTTAACCGCGTTAGCAGTGCTGCCTGAGTGAGGCAACATAAAATGGCGGCTAAACACAAAATGGTGGCTGTAGCGAAGCGGGGTCAAAAACTACGTAACCTCAGACCCTCCTTTTGCCATACTCAGGCAATGCACAAAGGGACCCATGTTAGTCTGAGTCGATATCAATGGTCATAAGGGCATTGAGATGTTGTTGCACCATCATCTTAATATTTTCTGTCTGTTGTGCTACTGGTTTGAAGACGCAGAGCGTGGCACAAAGTCCACAAATGGCTGGGCCACACTGTAGACAAAGACAACAAGAAAAGATGATTGCTAAAATAATTCCAAGGAAAGTTAACACTTTCCATCCCCAAGTGGACAGTAGTCCCCAAAACCATCCCATCACAGACCAATCTCCAGTATCTTGGTGAATAGATTCAGAGATGACATGTAGCTTAGAGATGGCTTGGTATACTGTAGGGGCATTGTCAGGAATATAAATGCAACAACTGGATCCAATCAGTTTACAGACTCCACCTTTATCTGCAAGAACTATATCTAAAACCATTCTATTCTGTAAAGTCATAAGTCGATCCGCTTGAAGTTCGGCGGTCAAATTCTTTAATGCTCCGGAAGTTACATTGATCGTGGCATCAACCACGCGGACCAACTGTCTGATATTTTTGCTATTGACCATCGGACCCCAAAAGGGAAGAAACCCTTTTAGAAAATCTCCTCCTTCTTGTCCTGCTGTATCTTCCGAATCTACCACTCCTCTCCCAACTCTCTTTCTATGATAATCAGCAGGAGCAGTATATGTAGGGGGAAGGAGAAAAGCTATATAACACGTTCCCAAGAAGTATGTGGGAAGCCATGTATAAGCTTTGTCATGACAGATAAAATATGTACCTTGCGATGCCACCAATGGTGCGGGAGTAGAGGGAGTATAAACATAAGTATGGGAGCAATTACTCCTCTCGTGCTTAGTTTTGGTATTCCGGCTATTTATTTGTAAGCACAAATGACCTCTTTGGGGTATAACCCAAATCGGTGTAAAACTCTGCTGCTTAACCTTGTCGGTGAGGCTGAGAGTATAACGAGTTATATTCCACCGATCGTATGCTCTCTTCTCATCTTTGGGAATCTTGCTAATGTCAGCAATCTTTGCCATCGTTACAATACCCTTTATCAAAGGACTGTGACTGAAATCCACTCCACCATTATAGGATCCACCAGGAGGATATCGAAGTTGATTCTGGTATGCATTGGAAAACATAGCCATATAGGCCCAAGCAGACCCTTCATAAGAAAATGGGAGAACTAGATACGGCATTCCTCTTTGTGTATTATGTGGTATGAGACCACAAACCCAACAATCAGTAACATTTACTATCAATTGATGCTGGTGTAACAGTTGAATGAACGAATTGTTAAGTTATTCCATTCTTCTCATTTGCTCGTGATCTGGGAGTGAGTAAAATTTATGCGGAGAAACAGTAGTAGAGGGAGTTAGAGGGACAGAAGTGGGAACAGGTACTAACTGTAGGACATGTATAAGCCATCCTATGCATGCTAATAAACTACATAAACATACTAAAGTACACAATGCTACGCCACAACGACTGAAAATTAATTTCTTATAATGAGCTCTTTTCATCATTTTAATATCACTCCCTTTTCCTGTACTATCCATTACTCTAAAGGCGTTGCTCACGATAATCTTCCTTAATCACTTGGCTGTGATTGTTAGCCGTCCTATGACACTGCAAGTCCTGTTGACCTAGTCACTATTCAGGTCACAGCTCAAGACTCCTACCGTGACCCTGCAACTTGATGGATAAAGGAAAAAGGAGCTTTTCTTTTTGAAATACAAACAGAGTTTATAAAACACTAAATTAATTGTCTTTAGGCAACCTCCTTCTCAGATTGTATCGTCTCTTTCCGAGTATTGTTTGGTCCTTGAATAAATGTTTGGGATCTGTTGTGTTAAGTCTCAAATGTACAGGTACAGCTTCCTGTAAGACGTCATCGTCTTCCTTCTCTGAGCTAGTCCAATCCAGATGTGCACTGCTGAACGGTATGAATGTGGGTACCTTTTCACACTCACTATCACCGACACCTTCTCGGACCCACTGGTCATAAGGTAAAGGCAATGGTACCCTTTTGCAATGCACGCCGTGGATCCAGTTTTTCTTTCCTAGGACCTTGACAGCTGTACGAGTTGTGAGTAACACTTGTCTCGGCGGCCCCCAACGAGGTACAAAGTTAATTTTCCTCTGGAAGTTCTTCAGACACACCCAGTCCCCAGGCTGGATGGAGTGTCCGGGATCTGAGGAGGCCTCCGGCAAAGCGTTTTGGACCTGTTGATGAATAACATGCAATTTAGTTGTGAGATCATGCAAGTAGTCAACCAACAACGGATACGGAATGTCTGAATACTTTTTGGGTCTGGGGACTCCCCAAACATTTGCTGGGCGTCCGAAAACAATCTCGTATGGGCTAAGCCCCAAACGAGAATGAACAGTCGTTCTAGTTGAAAGAAGTGCCAAAGGCAAGGCATCAGGCCAGGAAAGATCTGTGCTGGCCTGAATCTTTGCTAATTTAAGTTTGAGAGTGCCATTATAGCACTCTACCAGACCCGCTGACTGAGGATGGTTTGCCGCATGGAATTTCTGTCTAATGCCTAGGCCCACACATACCTTCTGCATAATTTGGCCTACAAATTCACTTCCATTGTCACTCCAGACAATGCGCGGCAAACCAAACCTTGGGAAAAATGTGTTCAAAAGTATTTTTGCAGTGGACAAGGCAGTGTTGTCCTTTAGGGGGTAGGCCTCTATCCATCTGGAAAAGGCACAAACCACCACCAGGACATACTTGAGATTGTTAAAGCGTTCCATATGGATATAGTCTATTTGCAGTACCTCGAATGGGTACGTAGGGGGTGCAAAGTGACCTGCTGGAGTTGGGGTTCCCTTTCCTGGATTGTGCATCAAACAAACAATGCAGTGTTTCACCATATTTTCTGCACATTTAGGAATACCTTCATTTTGCCATACTGGAGCTAAAAGCTTGCATATACCCCTTACATTAATATGGGCTGGTCCATGAGCCATAGTAACTACGGGCAATACATTCGCATCTGGTAACAACCATCGTTGATGCTCTGACAATTCCGTCCAACATCCCATACTATCCAACATTCCCGTACTTTCTCTCCACGTACTCAATTCTTTCTCTGTGGCCTCCTTCTGAATTGCTTTTACACTTTCCACTGTGTCTTCGCACATACCACCTTCTGCGACCCACCTTGCAGGGCCCGCAACATACATACGACTTTCAACATTCCTCGCTGTCTCCCTCGCTATTTCATCTGCAAACGCATTTCCTTGACCCACGTCATCAGTATTCTTTTTATGTGCACTGCACTTCACAATCGCTATTTGAGTAGGCAAAGCAAGCGATTCAAGAAGGTCAGTTACCAACTGACCATGCTGTATCTTGGTGGCGTGGGAGGTAAAGAATCCTCTTTCCCTCCACAAATGACCAAAACTATGGGCAACGCCAAACGCATACTGAATGTCAGTATGAACAGTCACTCTTTTCCCTTTCGCCAACACACATGCTCTTGTCAACGCAATCAACTCAGCAGGTTGCGCTGAATTTTGCGAAATGCGTGCAGTTTCTACCACTGTGTGCAAAGTTGTTACTGCATATGCAGCTGTCGTTTCGCCATTAGGAAGCTTGAAACAAGACCCATCTACCCATAGGATCCCATCCGGGTCCACAAGTGGTGTATCCTTCAGGTCTATTCGACCCTTCGTTTCTTCTTCAGTGCGAAGAAAACAATCATGCTGATCTTGTACGTTTTTCACATCCAAAATAGGCAACAATGTTGCTGGATTTAGAACATTACATCTTTTTATGTGTATATGGCTGGCTAAAAGTGTCAACTCATATCCAGACAAACGGGCACTTGTTAAGTGCTGAGTTTTTGTCCTGTTAAGAAGAGTATCTACTGCATGTGGCACCATAACATTAAGAGTATGATCTAACACTAGTCCAGCAGATTGACGAATAGAAATTGCCGCTGCTGCTGTTGCTCTGAGGCAACTAGGTAATGCTTTAGCTACTGGGTCTAATGTTGCCGAAAAATAGGCACACGGCCTTTGTTTGTCGCCGAATTGTTGCGTCAGGACTGATAATGCGCAACCTTCCCTTTCATGGACATAGAGCGTGAAAGGTTTACTGTAATTCGGGGTACCCAACACAGGAGCAGAACACAAAGCAGTACGTAAATCAGAAAAACTCCTTTGACATTCATCGGTCCAAGGAAGAGGCTGGGGCGTATCTTTAAGTGTAAGTGCCGACAGAGGTTTAGCAAGTAGGGAAAAATTCAGAATCTACTGTCTACAGTAAGAGGTAATGCCTAAGAAAGCACGTACTTCTCTTTGTGTGGACGGTGCAGGCATCAGTGCAATTGCATGGATACGTTCTGGGGTCAATCGCCTTCCCTCCGTCGACAAGAGATGACCTAAGTAGGTAACTTCTTGTCGGCAATATCACAACTTAGAAGATGATACTTTATGATGTAAATCAGACAAATGTTGCAAGAGCGACACAGTTGCAGTTTTACAGATATTTTCCGAATCAGCAGCCACTAACAAATCATCCACGTATTGGATGAGAGTAGCACCTGAGGGCAAGGAAAAGGTGTCAATCTGAGATTTTAAAGCTTGACTGAATATTGAAGGACTTTCACAATAGCCTTGAGGTGCACGCTTAAACCGGAAGCTTCGGCCTCCGAGAGAGAAGCCAAAGAGATCCCTGCTTTCCTCAGCAATAGGAATGCTAAAGAAAGCATTCTTAAGATCAATAACCGAAAACCAGACCGCTGAAGCAGGAATCATAGTAAGCAAAGCAGTTATATCTGGCACAACAGGAAACTGAGGGACAACAATTTTGTTGACCTCTCGAAGATCAATTACAAAACGGTACACGGGTGGCTGAGAGGGATCAGTACGTTTAAGAATAGGCAAAACAGGGCTATTGCAAACATTCCCTCTAGTCTCTTCGACCACCCCTTTCTGAACCAAATCATGAACAATGGCCAACAGGGCTCTCTCACCATCACTAGATATTTTATATTGAGGAACACGTGGCATCTTAACATTGGGTTTAGCGGTAATCACATATGGTGGAATTTGCAATAAACCAACATCATTCGGACCTGTAGCCCAAAGTGTAGCAGGAAGTGAACGTAATTCAGGTGGTAGCTGGTCTTTAGATACATACATCGGAGAAGTCAATTTATCACCCAAAGTGAGATGCACACCAGAGGGTGAACAATACAGCGTAGCATGTAAACGTTTCAATAAGTCCAAACCCAATAAATTCTCTCCACAACCTGTTGTTAAAAGAAGCGGTGCTTCCAAATCGTATGGACCAATAGAAATGGGCAAAGGACAAAAAACCGGATTTGAAACTGGGGCACCAGAGAATCCTACAGCAACATTTGTTAAGCCAGACAAAGGTGCCCCAGGGAGTTTAGAATGCATTATAGAACTTCTCATTGCACCAGTATCCAAGAGAAATGGTTCTGTAACACCTAATGCCATAACATTAACATAAGGTCCTTCCTGATCCACTGGAACTGATACGACTCCCTTGCTTTGCCTATGGCTGTCCTAGCTAGTATGAAAATCAACGTCCCGATTATCGAGACAATAGTCATCATTGTAATATTGTGCAGATTGAGAAGTCTGCTGATCAAAGTAATTTGTAGAATCCTGAGGGGGAGAGGGACGTCGTCCCTGAGTCGACGCACCACGTCCCCTACCTCTGGATATGGACCGAGAATCACCACGACCCCGTGGTGCTAATGGTCCACCATACCGCTGCAATAAAATCGGACAAGCATTCTTAAAATGACCATCTTCCTTACAATAGGCACACTGATTAGGACCCAATGGAACTCGTGGAACTGAGGGTACCGGTTTCTGCAACGACCTCTGAAACTGCAGGGGCTGTTGATATTGGGGCTGAGCAGAACGAGGGGGATAAGCCTGTTGTAGAAGAACCTTCGTTTTTAATTCTTTAGTCTTTTTCTCCGCTTTCTCCTTATCTTCCTCATCCCTATTCTCATAATATTGAGCAGTAGCCAATATCTGGGCAGTGGAAGAAACAGCCCACGAACTCTCTGATTGCTTCAATTTATGTGATAATTCTGGAAGTAAATTAAAAACAAATTTGTCTACGAACAATCGCTGTCCACCTTCAGTGCTCATGTCTTGACCACTATGGTCGATGAAAGTCTCCTCGAACCGAGTAAAGAAATCGGAGACACTTTCATCCGTCTTTTGCTTACACGCCGCTAACTTATCCCAGTTAAGGCGTACTGCAGGCATCATAGTTTTCATCAAATCTATTATTTTTCCAGGTAATTCTGTAATCAAGTCATCCGGTTTGGCACCACCTATTTGTCCTGCATCTGCCGCTGTAATAGCAGCCCAATTACCACCTAAAGCTGCATCATGGTCCTGTTTACGAATCTTGGTCCATATTGCTTGTGGGACTACATTTCCCATAAGTAAGTCAATATCTGCCAAATTCATAATTCAAGCGTCAACAGTCTGGGACAAGTCTTTGTAATACCCAGCAGGATTTTTACGAGGGTCCGGTAAAGACTGTTTAAGTGCCAATACTTCTGACCTTTTCCAAGGATCATGTACCCATATACGCTGAAAATGAGCAGGAACACCTGGATTAGCACCTGCTTGAGGAACCTCATCTCTCCATATCGGAGGAACTTCTCGCATAGGATATTGTGCCGTCTTACGACGAACCGCGGGATCAGGTTCAAGAGAATTTTGAGAGAAAAAGGCAGATCGAAAAGTAACAAGCTTTTGAATAGCACGTTCTACAGCAGGACCCACTATAAGTCCTTTATCAAATTGATCCTGTAAGTCGAATAAATCCTGAGGAGGTGAATCCAGATCCACATCTCCCCATTCTTTAATCAGAGTATTGCACATAGCATTGAACACGTATCTCTGTGTAGGCGCGTTCCATTGAAGAAAAGTATCTAAAATATTACGTACACTATACTGTACACTACTCATAATCCAATTACGAGCAAGAGAATCTAATTTAGTCCGTTCTTCAAAATCCGGAAACTGACTACGGGATTGTCTCCTAGACGACGCAGGAGAAAAGAAAAGAGGCCCCAGAAAAGGCGACAAAAGACCTGAAGCAGTGTCGACTAAACGCTGTCGAGCTGCAGGGGAATCTGACACTAAAACAGGAGACAGAATCCGTAGCAAAAGAAACAACAGATGGAGGAGGCTGAGACACAGAAGATTGAGGTACAGAAGTCGCTGGCAAAGAGGGCGGAGCTAGAATCACAGGGATAGGCAATTGTGCAGGAACCAAAACAGCTGGATTAACAGCAGGTTGTAATGGCGGTGCATTAGCACCTAACACATAAGGTGGGGGTAATGTCAACAAATGGGACATAAAAGAATCGTCATCAGGTGTTTTACTCTTTGCTACAGTAGGTAACACAGGATAACATCTATCTATTGCCATGCGATGTTGTCTTTCCGACACCTCAATCACCTGATCAGCTTCATCATTTTTAAACTGTTGGGCAGCCTGTAAAATCGACATACTCTGCTCTTTCTTTTCTTTCTTCATTTGTTTAATTTATTTCTGTTTGGCTTTCTTACGCCAGAGGCGAAAAGAGTCAAACATTGCCGGCCGGGCTTTTTTCTTGAATAGAATTGTTTCCAAATTATCTAATATATCGGGCTCAAAAGAACCATTTTGTGGCCACTGTAAAACACCATCCTTTTTAGTATATCGGATCCATGTTTCATTAAAAACAATAGGACCCAGACCATGTTTTGAGTAAAGCTCGTAAGTAGGAGTTCCAACTGGAGGAATCGGACAAGAATCCTCTAGCCGGGAATCCCTAGAAAAACCAAAACAGCAAAATTTCTTAAACTTACTAAATCCAGGCATTTCGTATCGAACTGGACTTCCTTACAAACGTCAAGGGATTTTCAGACAATAGAGTCACAGCACAAACGTACTTACCCCTTGGCTTCGGTTAGCGCGCTAATCGAATAACAAAAACAAAAACAAAGAGTGGGCGCTACCCACAAATACTTAACTAAATGCTTTTCTCACGCCAACAGATGTCCGTCTAACATCTCGCGATACCAATTATCACCAAAGGGCCAAGGCAGGGCGACAGTCAGGGCAGCAGTCGTCAGCAGCCGTCGGGAAGGAGTAGCCACGCTTCAAAAGACCTTCGGTCCACTTCGACATGCAGGGGTCGCTCATGTTAGCGAAATCCTCCGGAATTTTCTTGCGAAGCTCCTCACGACACTCGGGCAAAAACTACTACCGCTGAAGTCGCCCACACGTTGGGCCGCCAATTGGAGAACCTGACCTTATGGGCCAGGCGGCGCAGGGCACGCCTAAGATCTCCAGGTTCACCTGCCTCGACCGACAGAGACACGAGACACTCTGTTAGGCGTAGAAAAGTAGTTTTATTAGCTGCAGCTAAGTACAGTTATCTAAGAAGTACCACACAGGTAGGTTCTCAAGAGACTGCCAATTCAATCCGTGGTGCACAGTCTATTATACAGAACAAGTTTACAATGACAACTCCCAATATACATAAAACTGACAAATAGGAATAGTTTGAAAACAAGCTATCGGATGTCTAAAACACACCCTCCTTCCAGACCCCGTGTGCTCTCCTCCCCTCAGGTTAATCAACACTAGTGCCCGTAATTCAATTTGCAGGTGGCAAAACATGTGTAAAAAGCTTCAAAAGAAGAGCTATGTAACAAGAGAACACACGGAGAGAATAGTGAAGGCCAGTTAAACAAGATAAAGCAGAGAAGAATGGTGGGACCCAAACAGTGGAGTAAGACATGGATTAATCAGTCCAGACATGGCTTTGCGAACTCGGCCAGACCCTGACATCAGTGTCGTCCACAAGGACAAGGGTTTTTCTTTAACCGGAAAGACACGGAGCAGCTAAAAAGGCAAAAGGACGGAGCAGCTAAAAAGGCAAAAGGACCATTTTTACAGCGTTAGCAGTGTTGCCTGAGTGAGGCAACATAAAATGGCGTCTAAACACAAAATGGTGGCTGTAGCGAAGCGGGGTCCAAAACTACGTAACCTCAATGCAGCGAGTGACTACGTTAATTTCCTCCTCCCTAACGTCCTGTCATAAAATATAATTGATGTAGCTTTCTCCTGCTTGGGGCGCTTTCCTTTCTAGGACTCAGGGAAAGACGTGTTAATCTGTTCTGAAGTTGAGAGAGCTGGAAATCACTAACAATTAATGCATTATTTTTTTTAGATGATTTCTGGGTAAACAAGTAGCATAACACATTTATAAATCACTTTGTGCTTTACAAAGAGCACCCCCCCCCCTCCCAGTGTGATGTCTGTGCCATTCCAACAGAAGCTACACATTTTGTCGATCTCTGAATAATGGAAAATGTATCACAAAAAGCCACAGTGTCAGTACCCTTGAAATAAAGGGTAGAGGTCATAGCTGATTTAACCTGTTTACTTAATAGTGCTAATTACATTTGTATATTCCGTCTGCATAGTTTTCTAGGTCCTATGCCCAACTAAATTTTGTTTCTTTGAATAAAACACACACATGCAAATAAGTTAATTGCCTCAATTAGACGCTCTATTCCCCTGATATATGTTAACCGTCGTTTACATCTGCTTAATCAACTGAGTCATTCATTTTCATAAATTAGACCTTTACATTTAGCCACCCTTCACTGGAGAAAATGAAACTTTAAGCATGGCCTCCTCCCTGATTACTTGGCTTAGTCCATCAATCGTGATTATGGGCCTGATACAGTATATAAGGGATTTAATCAATTGTTCAACCACATTCTGCAGTGGACTGTGAAGAGCAATTCATGTATAGTAGATATTAGAGGTTAAACTGCAGATTCCTTCAAGTGATCCTGAAGGCAGCAGGGGAGGAGAAGAGAGGAAGGGCATTGAGTGAGGGCGCTTTATCACTGGGCGCTGACAGCGTGCCACGGGGGCTTTACACATACAGATACTAGCCCAGGCTTGAAAGGAAAACAGCCGGCATGCACAGACAGCGAGCAGGGGAGCCATCCTAGCATTCACATCACAGATATCCCGCAGATAAATGTGTCCTGCCAAAAATAAAGTTACAATTCCACTACGCAGGCTCTTGCAGTTTCATTGTGCGAATTCTTTTGTTAAACTGTGGTGTTTAATTGATGATTAGCGCTAATCCCTGAAGTGAATCCCAGTTCTACTACTAGAAAAATAAAGGAACCGCTGACAGCATAAACATACCCTCTAATCTAAAGTAAATACGGCGCACCATTTAGGTCTGACCAGTTCCCATAAAGTATAACAAGCATTGGCATAGCCAATAGGTCTTGCCTTTGTAACCTTGTAAGTGTTTAGCTAGAGCTATTGACTTTGCCAATGTTTTTAAGCTGTGTTGTAGAGCAGTGTGGCTGCTGTGCAGCATGTTGAAAAGTAATAATAAAAAGTGGAATTTTGTTACCTTATATATAACTAGGAAGACATTATGTACAACTGAACGACCGTATTTAAAAAATAATCACACAAAAAAAGTCTTCTAGTTCTTTTGTCCTTGCAATGCTGGCAACTTTTTCCTGCCAGTTCTAAAGCTGGTTTGTTATAGTTGTTTTGTTTTTTATGGGGGTGGACAAACAATGGGAGGGGGGAGGTTGGGAAATAGTACCCGAATTACAACACAAGCAGTGGACGGACACTAGGGGAGAAGCAACAGATGCCAGATTCTAAAGGCAGACTGAGGTGGTGCTCAGTGATGCTGAGGTGGTGGTACGGTGGTGCGGAGGTGATGCTCAGGTGGTGTTGAATGATATTCAGGTGGTGCTGAGTGATGCTGAGGTGGTGGGGGTGGTGGTAGTGGTGGTGTGCTGGTGCGGAGGTGATGCTGAGTGATACTGAGGTGATGCTGATGTGGTGCTGAGTTTTTCTGTTGTGCTAAGTCAAGCTGAGGTGGTGCTCAGGTGGTGCAGAGCTGGTGCTCAGAAGGTGCTGAGTGATGCTGAGGTGGTGGTGGTGGTGGTGGTAGTGATGGTGTGCTGGTACGGAGGTGATGCTGAGTGATACTGAGGTGATGCTGAGGTAGTGCTGCGCTGGCGCTGAAGTGGTGCTGAACTGCTGCTGAGGTGGGGCTGCGCTGGTGCACTAATGCGGAGGTGGTACTGTGCTGATGCCAAGATGGTGCTGTGCTGATGCCGAGATGGTGCTGTGCTTACATTGATATGGTGCTAGGGGGTGCTGCACTAGTGCTGAGGGGGTGCTGCACTAGTGGGGGTGCACTGATGAGGAGGTGGTGCTGTGCTGATGCTGAGATGGTGCTGTGTTGATGGTGAAGTGTGACGAGTGATGCTGTGGTGGTTCTGAGTCTTGCTGAGGTTGTGGGGCTGTGCTGGTGCTCAGGTAGTACTGAGTGATGCTGAGGTGGTGCAGAGTGATGCTGAGTTGGTGCTAGTGAGGTGGTGCTCTGGTGGTGCTGAGCTGAGGTGATGCTGCGCTGATGCTGAAATGGTGCTGTGTTGTGCTGAGTTGCTCATGAGTTGGAGCTGCGCTGGTGCTGAGGTGGGGCTGCGCAGGTGGTGGTACACTGATCCGGAGGTGGTGCTGTGCTGAGCTGGTGCTCAGGTGATGCTGTGCTGAGGTAATGCTGCGCTGATGCTGAAGTGGTGCTGCGTTGTGCTGAGTTGCTGATGAGATGGAGCGGCACTGATGCGTGGGTGGGGCTGTGCTGATGTTGAGGTGGTGCTGCGCTGGTGCTGCACTGGTGGTGGTGCACTGATCAGGGTATGGTACTGTGCTGATGCTGAGGCACACCCATGTGAGCATTTATAGGCTGTCCACTTGGTCCAAGACCCATGCCAATGCCCCCAAGGCCACCTAAAAAATAGCTTTTCTGTAAACCAACAACATGACAAAAGTCTGTAATCAGCAGCTCTCAATATTGAAGAGTCAAAAGGCAATTCAACCGCAGTGCGACAAAATAATTAAAATGCAAGTCGCATGCTATGGAGAAATGCCAGACCAATGCCATTTACAAAAGGAAGAAACCAATTTGACTGATTTAAACTAACCCAGTCCATCTAAAGGACATTTTCTTGTATGAGTTTATCATCTAGTCATTACTTTTCCACAGTCCTTTTCTAAAACATACAGAACAGGCAAAGGCATGTCCGTAAGAAAGGAAATGTGTTCCAATAGTAAATTACAGCATGAAGTAGCGTTCATTTATCGTACTTGTTGCCAAGAAGGAGCCAACTTTAAACAAAAAGTTCTGGCTAGTTTCTCAATAGGATATGAAGTAAATAGTAGCGTACTACAAATTCTAATCTTTAGCAGCCAGTGCTTGTATATGGTGCAGCTGATCTACTACATGAAGGTTCACAAGAAATACTTCTCACTCTAATTATAAGAAAAGGTTTTTCTACTTACGCTTCAACTGAGGCTTTTTACTATGAGACATGCAGAAGTCATCCTGAGGTAGTGATTTATAATCCTAGTGAAAATGGTTCAGTACAAGATTGACTCCGTTTCCAGTAAATCCGTTGAAATCTAAAAGACATTAAATATACAATAAATGTACCAGTTTTACATGCATTAGTCTGTTGAATAAGAATTGGCCACTTAACACGGCTAAAACAAAAGTTAAGGGAAACTCCACAGCAACTAGAACAAGATGTTTACTCTCAAAAAAAGACTGCAAATGAAAAGATGCAAAGAAGTGGAGAAAGACTGCCATCAAAGCAGGATACAAGCATTGAAGAAAAAGCAAGAGCAGCTCTTGGTGAAAGACCACAGTACAACACCCGACAAAGGCTTGATCCAACTCAATTAGTAAAGCACCTAATCAAATAGGAACGATCTTAACCGCTGATCAGATCGAGAGAGCACAAGTCTGACACCACTAAAGGGGCATATGGAAGGGAAAGTAAAGCAAACAGGAGACAGACCGTGTCAATAAGTGATTGAATAATTAGGATGAAAGGCCTCAAAGAGAAACAAATACCTGGCAATGGAAGATAAATGTATATCACAGAGCTGCTGGCCCAGCATGTATTTCCAGCAAGTCCCAATCCAAGCACTCACACCAGAGTAAAAGTGAGACTGGGAGTACTCACTGCTCAATTGCACCAATTACTCAACCGAAGGATACAGATTGCTTGAACAGCTTCAAGTACTTGTTCAAAAATGACAGTGTCCATTCCACAACTCTTGCCGTCTCCCTCTATATGTGCTCGTTTCATAGTTCCTGCCATGCTAAACACCTCTTTAAGGTGTTTCCATCCAACTTTAAAATCGAGCTGAAGGGCAAAATCTTTTAATATGAACTGGTGCAGTGGAAGCGGGGAGAGATTTTATTCATCCTCAAAGATATCGCTAATTTCATACCACAAGACTCTTTTATGATTAGCAGTTCGTGCCCATGAGAACTTAATAACTACTTACAACAAAAGATCCTCCGATAAATCTTTGTGTGTGTCTAAGAGGGACACGGTAATGGAAAGACGGATACAATTCCCCTCATGAGGACCCTAATGAAGGAAATATCTAACTTAATAACAACTGTCATAATATGTACAAATCTGTCAAAAACTCATAATAATGAGAGAGGGAGAGAGATAGAGAGAGAGAGAGAGGGAGAGAGAGAGAGAGAGAGAGAGAGAGAGAGAGAGAGAGAGAGAGTATTTCATTGCAAATATCAGTATGCAATTTCAAAACAGCAGTGAAGCTCTCTTCCCATAGAAACAGCTACTCCCCCAAGCATTTTTCTTTTTACACAAATATTTAGACCCTAATTATTAATGTTCAATCTCCTAAAGGTATCATTTCATAGCTTCTTCTAATTTTCATTGGTTTTCAGAATAAGGTGATCACCTGACCATACTAGCTCGACAAAGTTCAGACTCTCCTGAGACCCCTTTGGAGCACAGTTCAATCCAAGTCCCGTTTTTTTAACTTTTGCGTTCATTTGATCGCTTTTAAATACCTCTCCTCACTCACCTCCCTTAGGGACTCTTGCTCTCTTCTCGCCCCCCGCGCAGCCGAGGTGATCGCTGCCGCGGGTCAGGCTTCCCTTACTCGCCGCCATCAGCGAGCCTCCCTTCTGGCCACGCCCACCTGCTCGAGGCCACGCCCACTTCCTTACTTAATCCGGAGCTGACTACGAGCTCGGATCTTTCCAGACTCTCCTGAGACCCCTTTGGAGCATAGTTCAATCCAAGTCCCGTTTTTTTAACTTTTGCGTTCATTTGATCGCTTTTAAATACCTCTCCTCACTCACCTCCCTTAGGGACTCTTGCTCTCTTCTCGCCCCCCGCGCAGCCGAGGTGATCGCTGCCGCGGGTCAGGCTTCCCTCACTCGCCGCCATCAGCGAGCCGCCCTTCTGGCTACGCCCACCTGCTCGAGGCCACGCCCACTTCCTTACTTAATCCGGAGCTGACTACGAGCTCGGATCTTTCCAGACTCTCCTGAGACCCCTTTGGAGCATAGTTCAATCCAAGTCCCGTTTTTTTAACTTTTGCGTTCATTTGATCGCTTTTAAATACCTCTCCTCACTCACCTCCCTTAGGGACTCTTGCTCTCTTCTCGCCCCCCGCGCAGCCGAGGTGATCGCTGCCGCGGGTCAGGCTTCCCCTACTCGCCGCCATCAGCGAGCCTCCCTTCTGGCCACGCCCACCTGCTCGAGGCCACGCCCTGATCGTCACTATAAAACATGTTTTTCCCACGTACGCGCAGCGGACGGGCACAGCGGGCGCGCCGTTTGCATGCCGAAGGCGCGCCTAAGGCAAGCCCGTCTGCGCCCGTCCGCGACCGACCGGGACCAGGGGCCACAGACCCTGCCCGTCCACTGGTCTATTCATCAGTTCAACTCTTTGCACTCCTGTCCCCTTGCTCACTTTCCCCTTCCCTGGTGCAACGTCTTGACACCTTCGGTATTCTCGCCCCCCATTTTCCTTGTTCACCTCCCCCCACTTACTGCTCCACTTCCTCTTTCCCCGTTCCTTCTTTAGTATCTTGCCCCTCACCTACCCCTCCCACAGCTGCAGCTTATCTGCTTAACACTCGCTCGGCAGTTAGGCACCAGCTGGAACTTTTTAATCTCTTGAGCACGGATTCTCCACGGATTCTCCAGATTACTTATTCCTCACTGAAACTTTGTTTTCCACCGACTCTCTCCCGGATCTCCTGGCCATCCTTTCGATACTTATTATGCCCTCCGAGCGGATCGCCCGGTCGGAAAGGCTCGGGCGGTGTGGCGATGATTATTCGTTCCACCTTAAAATTCCAACTCCTTGATCACCCTCCCATACCCAATGTGGACTACCTGGTGGCCCGATCCCTTAATCTCCCTGATCCTCTTACTATTGTCCTTATGTATCGTCCCCCCAACCCATGCCTCTATTTGTACCCATCTTGCAGGACCTTCTGGCCACTCTGGCGGTCAACAATTCATCGGTCATCCTACTCGGCGACTTTAACTATTGGCCTGATGACCCAAGGGAAAACTCTTCTTCCAAAGATTTCTCTGCCACTCTCCAATGCTTGAATTTTACGTCTCACATCCTAGCCCCTACCCATGTCAAGGGTCACACTCTTGACCAAATATGGTCACTGCGCCGTGATGTCTCTCCCCCATCTATATCTCCGTGCATCTGGTCTGATCATTTCATTATCTCTTTTCATATTTCCTCTGCTTCCTCCGTTAAACCCCCCCTACCTAAAAACCTACTAGCTCGCAGTTGGAACCAAACGGACATCACCCTTCTTTCGTCTTCCCTGGCCTCCTCAGAGCCTGATCTTACTGGTCTCTCTTTAGATTCACAGTCAGATAGCATCACCACCTGGCTCTCTTCCTCCTGTGATCAGGTAGCTCAAAGATCTTAAACTTGATCTCAGGCGCTCGGAACGCCATTGGAGACGAAATTACTGTCCCATTCTCCGCGCTAAATACAAACTTCTCCTCAATAACTATAAAAAAGCAATCTTGACGGCCAAAACCAATTACTTCACTGAGAGAGTTTCTCTCGCTGCCAACAAACCCCGAGAAATCTTTTCTCTAGTCCATCATCTTGCCACTTCTGACCGCACGAGCACCAGTCTTGTCCCTACTCAGACCCTCTGCTCCTCCCTCAATGATTATTTTATTGACAAGATTGCCAACATAAAAGCTAATATTCCCGTGGTGCCCCAACTCTGTGCTCTCTGTCCTCTCCCCCTGCCCACCTCTTCACTGGACCATTTTCCCTCTATTTCTACTGATTGTTTTCTTAACTTGCTTTCTAAAGTCAAGTCCGGCTCTCCGATGGACTGTGCTCCGGCACGGATCCTCAAAGCTCTCTTCACCAGCTGTCCCGCTCCCCCCCTTGCCCTTCTTAATACCTCTCTGGCTTTGGGTTCTGTCCCTACTTCATTTAAAACCGCTCTGGTTCTCCCTATTCTCAAGAAACCCGGACTCGACCCCTCTCTCCCCTCTAATTTCAGGCCCATTTCCCTTCTCCCCTACTTGGGGAAGATCCTTGAAAGCCACGTCACATCCTGTCTGTCCTCTTATGTCGAGGAGAACTGCCTCCTGGCCCCCCATCAGGCGGGCTTTCGACCAGGACACTCTACGGAGACAGTGATCATCGCGGTCCTGGACGAACTCAAGGGGAAAGCTGACATCAATCTTCCCCAAGCCCTGGTCCTCCTTGACCTGTCCGCTGCGTTTGACACGGTCGACCATGCCATCCTCCTCGACCGTGTCAGCGCGGCGGGCATTAGGGGTACAGCTTACTCCTGGCTAGCGTCCTTCCTTCAAGGCAGGTCCCAAGCGGTCCATCTTTCGGGCTTCTCCGCTCCCCCCCGCTCAGTCACCTGCGGGGTTCCCCAAGGTTCCTCTCTTTCCCCTCTCCTCTTTAATCTTTATATCTACCCCCTTATTCTTTCCCTTCGCGAGCTGGGGGTGTCCGTGTACAATTACGCGGATGACCTCCAGCTCGTTTTCGATCTTTCCACTCCCATGGATTCTCTTCCTAATCTTTGCTCCACCTTAGGTTTCATTTCTGAATGGATGAGCACCAACCATCTGAAGCTCAATCCTGACAAGACGGAGCTTGTCCTCACGGGTGGCCCCTCCAACCCTTGGTCCCCGACTCATTGGCCCCCTTCCTTTGGTCCCCCCCCTTCACCGGTTTCTGCTGTTGGGACCTTGGGCATCAAGGTCAGTCATGACCTTACCATGCATGCCCAAGTCAGCTCCGTCGTATCTTCCTGTTTTCTATCCCTTCGCCTCATTCGAAAGATCTCCCGGTACTTTTCCACGGACGCCCTAAAATCCATAGTCATGGCCCTTATCACCTCCCGCCTTGACTATGGGAATGGCCTGTACGTGGGCATACCTGCTTATGAAACCCGACGTCTACAGGCCATCCAAAATCAGGCAGCCCGCCTCATCCTCCGTCTTCCTAAATCTTCCCACATCACGCCGGCACTTAAGTCCCTCCATTGGCTCCCGGTGCACCTCAGATCTTTCTTTAAATTGGCCTGTTTGGCCTATCGGGCTTACACTCACTCAGCTCCTCTTTTCATTGTTTCTATGATCGCTCCCTATACCCCGACCCGTACTCTTCGCTCCTCTTCTCTCTCTCTCCTTCAAGTTCCGCGCTTCCGCAAATCCAGAATGGGGGGCACTCGCTTTTCGGTCCTTGCTCCCCAATTCTGGAATAGTCTTCCTCTTTTCATTCGCTCTATTCCCAACTATACCCACTTTCGTAAAGCCCTGAAAACGTTTTTATTTTCCCAGGCATTCCCCTGTTAGTTCCCTTGGATCCTCCGCAGAGTCAGGTCTACTTCTAGCGCCAGGAAGCCGCTTGGCCGCAGTGGCTCAATCAAGTATCTTTTTCATTTCATTTCATTTCAAAGTCATTGTAAATTCTTATGAAGACATCCTTCTGCAGAAGCAGGAAAACATCTTGCAACATTATCCACATCCTCACGCACGTTTCGTTGGTTTGTAACTTTCACCCAACTAGTTTATTCACAATAAATAATCAAGAGGAAATTACTTGAGATTAATTTGTGCACAGCTAAACAAACTAACACAGCAATTTAGAACTAGTGAAGCGAAAAATACATTTTCTCCCGAAGCCTACATTTTAAGAAAAGAAAATATAATTTCAAGCAAGGTTTTGAGCCCTTCATAGGTTCTTGTATAGCATCTCTATCTAGGAACTAAAAGACATTTTAGCTATGACGATAAATTTCATAAAAGATCATTATGGCAAAAGAATCATAATTTCTCTATTAAATCCACAAATATTATTCTAATTAGTCCATTTATTAATTAATATGTCTCTTTTACATTATAAGTAAGAAGAATAAGCATTTTAGCATAACCTTTTCATAAGCATTTTCTATATAATATTTCCATTTCTTTCTCTCTTGTAAATATCTTTGTTCACATAAAGAAAGTTTTTTTCATTCATGCTCTCCACACGTTTAACACTACTTTCATTTTTCTACACGTATTGTGCTTCATTTTGCACTTTTTCACTAATGCTTCGAACGTGAGCTTTGTTTTATACTTATTCACAAAAAAATTGGTCACCCATGTTAACATGTTTTCACACTCTTAGTCATTGTTTTATTAGTAAGAAAAGTATGAGTAGATTTAATCAAGCAGGATTTTATTTATTTCGCAAAATCATGCTTCAGCAGAACCAATAAAAATATTGCCCATAACAACATCTTGATGTGCGTGAAAACCTCTTGGGATGCGTGATATTACACGAGAGAGCCCGAGGATGCGCAATCAAGATTAAAAGTAAGCCCCACTCCCAGTGGCGTAATGAACCTTGAGGGGACCCCCCTGCAGGGTACGTGAAGGGGCCCCCTCCGGACTCAATCTAGAGCTCCCCAGCAGAACTGCGGTGCTGACGGGGCCCCCTGGAGGGTGAGGCCCCCCCACAGTGGGGGCTGCAGGGGCCTGTGTTACGCCCCTGCCCACTCCATCCCCTACGATGGCCTAAAATTTGACAACACGTTATTTCATGGCCTGCTACTCTTATGTAACCCAGTGTTTACAGCAAGTCAATCGCTTATGTGGGGACTATTCTTACCCGTACTACTAGCTTGCCCTGATACCATAGCCAGGCGCGGCCTGCCCGGCAATCTCAAAGACAATAGATAGGCTGTGCTCTTGAACGCCAATAGAATCGCTGTTCTCCTCCACCAGTTGGTCATCGCAGTTGTTGACCTCCTCACTCCCGTGCTCCTGCTGAGGCTCCTCTTCTTGGGCCCCTGCCTTTCACGTCTTCCTGTGCCTTGTCTCGGTTCACGTCTTCATTTCTAACGTGCCCCTTCATCTTGCAAAGAGCTGGTGTGTTGGGCCGCAGCGGGTGTTTCTATGATCACTCCCTATACCCCGACCCGTACTCTTCGCTCCACTTCTCTCTCTCTCCTTCAAGTTCCGCGCTTCCGCAAATCCAGAACGGGGGGCACTCGATTTTCGGTCCTTGCTCCCCAATTCTGGAATAGTCTTCCTCTTTTCATTCGCTCTATTCCCAACTATACCCACTTTCGTAAAGCCCTGAAAACGTTTTTATTTTCCCAGGCATTCCCCTGTTAGTTCCCTTGGATCCTCCGCAGAGTCAGGTCTACTTCTAGCGCCAGGAATCCGCTTGGCCGCAGTGCGCTCAATCAAGTATCTTTTTCATTTCATTTCATTTCAAAGTCATTGTAAATTCTTATGAAGACATCCTTCTGAAGAAGCAGGATAACATCTTGCAACATTATCCACATCCTCACGCACGTTTCGTTGGTTTGTAACTTTCACCCAACTAGTTTATTCACAATAAATAATCAAGAGGAAATGACTTGAGATTAATTTGTGCACATCTAAACAAACTAACACAGCAATTTAGAACTAGTGAAGGGAAAAATACATTTTCTCCCGAAGCCTACATTTTAAGAAAAGAAAATATAATTTCAAGCAAGGTTTTGAGCCCTTCATAGGTTCTTGTATAGCATCTCTATCTAGGAACTAAAAGACATTTTAGCTATGACGATAAATTTCATAAAAGATCATTATGGCAAAAGAATCATAATTTCTCTATTAAATCCACAAATATTATTCTAATTAGTCCATTTATTAATTAATATGTCTCTTTTACATTATAAGTAAGAAGAATAAGCATTTTAGCATAACCTTTTCATAAGCATTTTCTATATAATATTTCCATTTCTTTCTCTCTTGTAAATATCTTTGTTCACATAAAGAAAGTTTTTTTCATTCATGCTCTCCACACGTTTAACACTACTTTCATTTTTATACACGTATTGTGCTTCATTTTGCACTTTTTCACTAATGCTTCGAACGTGAGCTTTGTTTTATACTTATTCACAAAAAAATTGGTCACCCATGTTAACATGTTTTCACACTCTTAGTCATTGTTTTATTAGTAAGAAAAGTATGAGTAGATTTAATCAAGCAGGATTTTATTTATTTCGCAAAATCATGCTTCAGCAGAACCAATAAAAATATTGCCCATAACAACATCTTGATGTGCGTGAAAACCTCTTGGGATGCGTGATATTACACAAGAGAGCCCGAGGATGCGCAATCAAGATTAAAAGTAAGCCCCACTCCCAGTGGCGTAATGAACCTTGAGGGGACCCCCCTGCAGGGTACGTGAAGGGGCCCCCTCCGGACTCAATCTAGAGCTCCCCAGCAGAACTGCGGTGCTGACGGGGCCCCCTGGAGGGTGAGGCCCCCCCACAGTGGGGGCTGCAGGGGCCTGTGTTACGCCCCTGCCCACTCCATCCCCTACGACGGCCTAAAATTTGACAACACGTTATTTCATGGCCTGCTACTCTTATGTAACCCAGTGTTTACAGCAAGTCAATCGCTTATGTGGGGACTATTCTTACCCGTACTACTAGCTTGCCCTGATACCATAGCCAGGCGCGGCCTGCCCGGCAATCTCAAAGACAATAGATAGGCTGTGCTCTTGAACGCCAATAGAATCGCTGTTCTCCTCCACCAGTTGGTCATCGCAGTTGTTGACCTCCTCACTCCCGTGCTCCTGCTGAGGCTCCTCTTCTTGGGCCCCTGCCTTTCACGTCTTCCTGTGCCTTGTCTCGGTTCACGTCTTCATTTCTAACGTGCCCCTTCATCTTGGAAAGAGCTGGTGTGTTGGGCCGCAGCGGGTGTTGTCAGAGACAACTTCTTGCGAGAGTGGGAGCATGCTTTAATTTAGCATAAACATGGAATAGGGACAGAAAAGCAAAGAACCCCGTTATTATGGCATCTGACTAACGTTTTTTTCGACCATATTCTCTGCAGAGATATATGAAAGCAAGCTTTGTTATGATTATATATTTATTTATGTGACTTTAAATACGAATTTAAATTAAACATTGTACTTATTTTATTCATTTTGAAAATATTGCTTGGCTGAGAAAAACATTTCATACACATTTTAATATGAGTTTTTTCAATATATAGACTACATTTCATACTGAGAGGGTAGCCTTTTTTTTAGTGATAATTTGTTACACAAGCTAGTTTTTTTCATATTTTTCCATATTAAGATGGCCGGCAATAAAACACGAGCACAGTCTATCTTCTACAAATGCACATAAGTACATGGGCTGGATAATGGTGAAGCAATGTAAATTAGAATGCCTGTAGAAAAGTGTGTTACATGCACACCACTACTGGCTCCCGTGGCAATGCTTCATGGGTGTGAACTTTTGAAAAAAGGTGTGACATGCACCCACCTTTAGCCATTTCCAGGCCACATTTTTTTAAGGACACATACAAAAGCCAATTGAAGTGTGAGGGGAGTCAGACCCCCACAAGTACCTACAACAGATAACCTAAGGCTTAACCTAAAAAGGTGCTTGCCTTGTGATTTAAAATTAAATGAAGGTCAAAGTATAAAAACACATTTCTATGTAACCCTCTGGTAAAGAATAGCTCCTAACAGAAAAAAAGTATTAGATGGATTCAAGCCCCAGTACATTTTTATCTCCATTTCAAATTAAAATTATCAGGTGAGTTATCAGTTAGATTATGAAATAGGTAGTCTATGTCCCCCAATAGTAAGTACAGCATTTGTTAAAGTATTTCTGTATGTATCTTCAGTGTTTTGAGAAAATGTTCACCAGACCAGGCTGCAAGTGCTGGACAATGTATCACAAGGTATTCTTCAAGGCTGTACTTTGGTTAACTTATAATTTATTGGTTTGACTTTTAGTAGAAAGGGTTTCTTTAGCTTCAAGATAGTACATAAGAAAAGTAAGTATCAGGAGAAACAAAGAGGATCCAATCGGTGCTGCTCTCTCCATCTTTCCCTAGTGCTGTGCGGCAAATAGACACTGGACAACGAACTCCACATTACAAGTGAGAGATAACTTCTGAGCACTGAAGACATTTCTGTTCTCACAGGGAAAGTCATTCTAAGATTTTCTGTAATCACACTCGTACATGTGTCCATTATTAACGTTGGGAGGTTGAATCTGTTGAAATTTACTGGGAAGAAACATGCTGTGAAATCTCAGTACAGAAGGAGGTATTTAACGTACCCGGTAAATAATGCAATTCCAGTATCAGTATATACTCGGTACAATAAATACCCCAGATTTAATAGGGGTTGATTCGACAAGGAGAAGGGGGCTCCACCCGTAACTTACCACCAACTGCAACCCGTATGTGATTGTCATGACTAATGTTTCTCTATTTTCTGGGAGCCTGTCTGTATCAACCACTGAGCTGAAAAATAAGGTCACCCATTGGCTCAGTTTAAAGACCAATTCTAGGGCCTGGACTTCAGACAATATTCTAATGTTACGGACAGTGGTATGGCTTCAGCAGGGACTGTGTCATAATTAATTTCAAATTGCTAAGGACTGTTGTTGATCTGCTGTTTGGGTTTCAAAAGGGCTGTTTAAGTCTAGTCAGATTCAACTCCTGACTTTTGTTTTATTTCTCAAGAAACTTGTTCCAATCTTTGAGATGCCCTGCCGTACCCCTCTGTGGAAAGTCGAACTTGGGAGCTCCCACATTTAATTTATTTAAGCCCTTGTCCACCTTGGCAGAGGTGGGCTGACTGTTCGATACAGGTGATAGTCCTTGTGAGCATGAAGCCCCCATATTGAACTCTAACCAGCTCTGTGCTGCGTGATTTCCCTGTATTATTTCTCCCTATGCAATGCCCCCTGTGTCTATGCTGGTTTAGACCTGACTTTGTGGAACTAACTCCTTGAATAAAGCCGCTGTTGGACCACTCAATCTCAGAGGTCTCAGCCGGAACACTGCAAGGGTCAAATCTAAGCTGGGATCTCAAATATGGCTGGACATGGTAAAGCAATTTGACATAGTACTACTACAGGAGACGTGGGTCACAGAGGATGTTTTCTCTGATGGCTACATTAGCTTTTCTCAACCCGCTTTACAGTCTACCTCAGGGAGGCCAGTGCTGGTCTATTGGCCTGGTTTATGGTCACTCTGGGTTACTCCGTAACCTGCATCGATACAGGCAGGAGATTCCTCCAGGCATTTAATCTGAAATGGGCACCCAAACCTGGGTTATTAGACTTGAATTTTTATAATGTTAAAACTGATAGGCATTTTTCAGTTCTTTTCTCTGTTAATGATTCACTTAGTATCAGTTCTATGTGTATAGGAGATATTTGTAATATGTTAGATGCAGGTGATTTAAATGCTAAGCTTGGGGTTTGTTTAGATTTGATTGAATCTTATTCTTCTGAATTTTCTTGTTATCTTCCCGCTCAAGATCAAGATGCTTGGGGAGCTATGTTATTTCCAATCTTGGCCTATTCCAATTTGCGTAATGCCTTTGATTTCCTGGGCTCTGATATTGCTTCAGCTGCCACATTTACAGTAGAGGTCAGTGTTCCACTATTGACTACATCTTTGTATTCAGGAGTTTGTCCTCTAGTGTTGTTGAAGTTGGTGTCAGTACCAATACCTTTAGTGGTCATATCATTGTTAGGCCTAGCATCTTTTGGTGTGATTGCCCTTATCTTTTTGCTTCTGATCTGACCCCCTGTATTTTGACTGTGTGCTGCATTTCATTTTTGCTGGTTTTAGGACTTTTGGCAATTTACCACTGCTGACCAATGCTAAAGTGCAAGTGCTTCCTGTGCAAATTATATTGGTGATTGGTTTATCCATGATTGGCATATTTGATTTACTAGTAAGTACCTAGTAAACTGCACAAGTTGTGTCCAGTGCCTGTAAATCAATTGCTACTAGTGGGCCTGCAGCACTGATAGTGCTACCCACACGAGTAGCCCTGCAAACAAGTCTAAGACCTGGTACTACAGTGTCTGTGCATGCAGATTTAAACTGGCATTTCGACCTGGCAAATGCGCCCACTTTCCATGGCCAAACCTTGCGTTTTACTATGTGTAAGTCACCCCTAAGGCATGCCCAAGGCAGCCCCATGGGCAGAGTGCTGTGTATGTCAAAGATAGGACATGTACTTCTATGTTTTACATGCCCTAATAGTGAAGTACTGCTAATATTGTTTTTCCCTATTGCAAGGACTATCTCTCCCATAAAGTAACATGGTGATTACCTTGAAATATCTTTTAAGTGTAATTTCCCATTGGAAGCAGATATAGATTTGGAGTCGGGGTCTCTCACCTCACACTTTTAAAGTACATCTTTTGGTGAAGTTGATTTTTTACAACCCTCTGTGATATCCCAGCTGTGAGGGGGCAAGATGGCAGCCGCTACTGTGGCCGTGTGAGCTGACTCCTGTGTTCCCTCCTGCCAAACCTTCCCTCTCCACTTTTGGACCCCTGAATGGCATCGCTGAGAAATCCTACAGTTCTCACTGTTTCCTGCTGACCTCACCGCATGCTTTGGCGGTTTTGATCCTGGCTGTGGGGTGTGCCGCTGCCATGTCTGCTGGCGGCATGGAAAACTCCCGTTGTTCTCTCCCCACTGGTACGCTGTGCCTATCTTGCCGAGGTGATGCCGCCGAAGACAGGGGATAGTAGCGTTAAGAACCGCGCTCCCCCTGAGAGCACTGCTGGCCAGCAGCAGTCAGCTTCAGATGCCGCGCCAATGGTGGCTCTACCGGCACACCACTAGAAGGCCCTACAAACCTTGGAGAACAGAAAAAGAATCCCTTTAACAAAACGGTGCCTGCTCTGTTCAAGCTACATGGCGAGAAAAACAAAACATTACGGGAGCCCCCTGCCAGCTCTAAAGGTACTGTAAAAGTAAAGCATGACATACCTATGCCTGCCTCTGCTGCTGCTGTTACTCCCACAGCTTCTGTGTCAGTTTCTCAAGGCATGGCGAAATTGCAGGAAAAGTTGCCTGCCCCTGGTGCGACATTTGGCGCTGATGGTGGTCCGACCAACACTCAGGGTACCGGGGAGCCCACAGTCAGCCCCCCCTGCTGGTAACTCCCCTGTGGGCAACAATGGAACCAATCCTGCTGCTAAACAAAACTGCTGCATTATGGGACCAGTAGTCTCTTTAGAGTGCTCCCAGATTAACGCACCAACCGACCCCTTATCCTCAGGATGCTCCAGAGGGGATAATTCAATAACCTCTAAAGATGAGGAGGTTGTTGATAAGTTTTACTCACTGTCGAACTACTCAAACTCCTCGGGGGAGGAGAATTCAGTTAATGATTGGGCGGCAGATGAGAGCGACAGTAGCAGCCTGCACAGGGAGGAGGAGGATGACAAAACATTACTGGGTCAAGGTGCAACTGCCAGTCCGCATGAAAAGACTACCTTAGCAGGACAGTCTAAGGGTATGGCAGGCTCACTGACCTGGGATTATTCCTTCTCAACTGGCCTGCATGATAAAGATACTCCGGCCGAGATCCAACCAGGGGATGATATCCAGAATGCCGAGATAAACCTAGAAGGAATCACACTCCCTATAATATATCAGACCATCATGGCCTTAAGGGAAGAAACAAGAACCAAGAGCTCAAGAACACAAGGCGCCTATCAGAAACTTCAAATCTCAATTAGAAGAGTTGCCAAGTAATGCGCCGATTTCTCATCAAGAATTTGAGAAGCAGAAACAAGAATTTCCCAGCTGGAAGATGAACTAACCGCCCAAATAAATCTTACGGAATCTATAAAATCCATTAGGGACATCGAAAATTACTCTCGTAGGAACAATCTCTACATTTTAGGGGTTCCGGAGGGGAAAGAAGAGGGAGACGCTCGACAATTCATGGTTGAGCTCTTTGATGAAGCATTCCCCGAACTTAAACATTGGGACTGGAAAACACAAATTCAGAGAGCACACCGTTTCCCCTTCAATGTTCGCAAAAAAACTGGTGGTCAGACTGATCTTCGGCCTCGGGCCATTCTCATATCTCTCAATAACTTTCTAGCTAGGAAAGCTCTTTGTGACTTAGCCAGACCAGATAGAAAGCGTAAGGGCAAAGAGTGTGATTTCTTTATGCGCACAGATTTTTGCCAGGCTACTGGAGAAAAGATGGCTCTTACGGCAACTCATTCCGGCATTCCAAGCCAAAGGGGCGCAGGTTTTCCTTCTTAACCCCACAAATTTGAAAGTTATTCTCAAAGTGCAGGCGCACTTTTTTTTGTCTGAGATTCAGGCTCAGGAATTTTCGCCCTCTATTTAGGTTTATTATGGGGGCTCATTAGTTTGTGGTTTTCAACACTTAGTGGGGTAGGTACCCTATTAGATCAGTACAGGAGTATTCAATGGATATGACTTTTTTGATATTCACTGTTACTTTTCTGCTCTCCTGGAATTTGTTAACAATGATAAGCTGTTTTGTAACCTACCCCGTATTAGTTTGGTTTTGAGGAGGGGTGAAGGTTTGGTGCGGCATAGGGGAGGGGGGTTTCTGCTCCGCATCACCAGGGAATTAGTTCCCTTTGCCTCTTGGAAGGGGGGTAATGGGAGGGGTTTTATGGGAGGGAGAGGAACACGGGTGGGGAGCGGGGAGGGGGAGGGGAAGGGAGCACATGATATGCTCAATCTGTCTGTTCAGTATGTACATTCTTTCTTGAAAGATACATCCATAATGCCAAACTCAGCAATGTCTAAAATCTATTTTAGAAATTATACTGTAAGTCAAATTGTCAGTCTTCAATGTAATTTGGAATATGGCTAGGGACAAATTATCGATTTGCTCCATTAACATCTGCGGCCTTAACGATCGTAACAAAAGGGGGATATTTGCTAAAGTAATTAAGCATATGCAAATAGAGGTGTTGTGTGTACAAGAAACACACATCTCCTGGTGCAACCGCAACGGGCTCTGCGACACCGGTCTTGATCTATTAGCATGTACGCATCAAGGGACCAATACATGGGGTGTAGCAATTCTAGCAAAACATGGGGTAATTGTCTGTAAATGTAAGAAAGAGGATCAATTGGGACAGTGGGTGATCTTAGAGGTAGACATTAAGGGTTTCATTTTTACTATTTGCTCCATATATGATTCTAATCTGGACGACTCGGCTATTTTGAACTTTATTAATATTGAATTAGCAACCTGGCCATCCCCTTTGGTAATATGCAGCGATTTTAATATTCATATAGATCATAATTTTAATTTATTTGGTTCCATGCCATATTCTGGCTGTAAGAACAAGACGTTTAAAGCATTACAGGGCATAGTCATGGAACACTGTTTATTAGATGTATGGCGCAGACACACATCCGGGGAACCAGGGGACACCTTTTTTTCTTCACCACATAATAAATTGGTGCGATTAGATTATTTGTTTTGTTTGCAACAATTGGCAGAAAAAGTGGATATTAATCTATTTCCGAGGGGCGTGGCTTGGACGCCAATGTAATCGGCAGCAGGACTCCGGGGCTCCTCCGTAACCGCCCCTCGCAACCACAAATCCTGACCCCCGTCACCGGACCCCTGGCCCCCACCTGGCATCGGAAGGTCTGGGGAGCATAGGGGACGAACACTGGAGGAGCTCGGTGGCCCCGAGACCCCCGAAACCGACCGTTTCTTCCCCCAGGGTGATTGGCGCGCTGCTGGCGCAAAATGGCGGCTGCAGTCCCAGCCCGAGCTGCCTGACGCAGGCAGGCAGCCGACGGAAGAAGGCTCGCTGGAGTGGCAGACCCGGCGGCACCTGGTGCGGAGCGCCCTGCGCACGATCTGAGGTGGGGAGAGCGGGCTGACGAGGAGGAATGACGGCGCCCTGGAGAGGAGAATTCGTGGGCCGCCTGACCCAAGATGGCGGCGCCCGCGTGAATGCCCCGGGCCCCGGACTCCTGGCCAGATACATTGGGGGGCCTGCGGTTTCCCCCCCCCCTCGTGGAGGGGTCTCCCGGACACTGAAGCGGGAGCAACGGCGGACCCTGAGCCAAGAGCGGCACGACGTCCGGGGGCGCTGGCAGAGAGCTGCTTGTGACGGAGGGCCTGTCGTGAGGTGACATAGGGGGGCCCAGGGGACGCCTTCACGGGAAGCCTACAGGTGGCTGTCACGGGCCACCCCCTGAGATCTCTGGTGTCCCAGGGCCGACGGTGCCGCCAGTACCTGCTCCGCTGGGTGCCACCAGGCGGGAGAAGACCCGGGGGACCTCCTCTTTTTCCCCACTCTTGGCGGACCCCACGCTGGACTTGTGGTGAGTGGCCTGGACCTCTGGGGGGCCGCCCCTTGAGGCGAAATACACCTCCTGCTATCCACGAGCCGGATTCTTCGCTTTCTTGCTGTTTGCTGCGGCGGATGGCCCTGGAGCCCTCCCCGAGGAACGTGGTTGGGAAGTCCTCCCTGCGCTGACTTTGCCCCTGCATTCACTACCGGGGGAGTGGAAGTGCTCCTGGCCACGGGAGACAACGGGGAAGCGGACCTGGTGCCGGGGGCTCCCCTGTGGAAGCGGCCAAGGACTGACAGGCCCAGTGCACTGAACCTGAGTGGGGGGGCCTGTGGCGAACTCTCCGCAAGATGGTCCGGGGGGCCCGAAAAAAGGGATTTGAGGTGCTGAGGCTCGATGACCCGGGTCACACGATGCCGGTGGGCGAGGAGGCATCTGGTTCTGGGGGCACGGCCCCGCCACGGGACCCCTCCCTGAGTGACATTATGCAGGCCATTGTGGCGTCGCGAGAGGCCCTGGAGAAGCGAATGGACACCATTGGCACTGACCTGTCCCTTTTGAGGGATGACCACAGGAAGCTGAAGGAGCGAGTTACGACCACGGAGGGGAACATGAAAGACATTCCAGGTGACGTGGCAACCCTGAAGGCCTCATTGGCGGAGGTGGCGCAGAAAGTTCGGGTGCTGGAACTCAGGGCCGAGGACAGCGAGGGACGCTCCAGACGTAACAACCTCCGCCTTGTGGGAGTTCCGGAGAGGGAAGAAGGCCAAGACGCAGTGGCCTTCTTGGAACGCTGGTTGCGGACGGAGGTGGCGCCGGAGGGGCTCTCCCCATTCTTTGCTCTGGAGCGCGCCCACATAGTCCCGTCGCGCCCGCCTAGGGCCGGGGGTCCGCCTCGCCCGATGGTGGTGCGCCTGCTACACTACCGGGATTGGGATCACATTCTCCAAGCGGCTAGGGCCCTGCCGAATCTACGCATTGGTAACAGCAAGGTCATGATTTTCCCGGACTTCACCAGGGACGTTCAGCGTCAACGATCATCCTTCCTGGCGGTCAAGCGGAAGCTGAGAGCTTTGCAACTGCCCTATGCTATGTTGTTTCTGGCCCGCCTCAAGGTCATTGCTGGCGGGAACACTCATTTCTTCCTCACACCGCAGGAGGCTTGGGACTGGATAGAGACCAGGGGGACGGCGGATGGAGACACCCCCGCTGCGACTACGCCGAGACGCGCATCTCCCGAATTGACACCGACGCGACGGCCTGGCTCCCCCACTGGATGGCGACAGGAGAGAAACAAGGCGGTACTGGCGGTGGCGGCCATCAGCCAGGGGTAGGTCAGCCCCTCCAGTAACGGCTCGGAACACTCAAAGAATGCGGAACTGAGTCCAGGCTCCAGCAGCGCTCATGGCCTCTCTGAGACGGATCTCCCGGTGGTTACCCCGCAGACGGCGGACGGCATCTTTGGCTGAAGCGGCTGTGTGGACGTGAGACACGCTATTACACGGTATTGGGTCACGAGGAGGGTACTGCTTGTTATTGCGGGGGTGGCAGGGGTCAGCTGGCTTCTGTTGCTCATAACTGTACTGTTGCGGGGGAGGGAAGACTGGGTGGGCTTTTGGATACTTGGTGGGGGAGGGAAGCTCCGGATCTAACTGACATTGACGTTCCACATAGCCTAGCCTACTCTTGTTGATTGATGCTTGTTTTGCAGGGTTTGGATGGGGTTACCACATTGGTTGTCTGTCCTGGGGAGAGGGAGTTGGGTAGAACTGTTTGACATTGGGGGTGAGGGATGGGGGGTGGGTTCTGGACGTGTCAGAGGCTCCATAGGGGACTGAGTGGACTACAATGTGTACTGCCATGGGACCCGACTTAGGATACAAATGTCTCACGTGGAATGTGAGGGGCATGCACACCATGCATAGACGCCACAAGATTCACTCATTCTTAATTCGGCGGGGCATACATATGGCCTTCCTCCAGGAAACGCATCTCTTAGCGCAGGAAGGGAAAGCATTGCAGCGTAGATGGCGGGGGCAGGTGTATCACAATCATTACTCTGCCTATGCCAGAGGAGTGGTCATCTGGATAAGGGCGGGGATACCCTTTCAATGCGCACAACAGCTTATTGACCTGGAGGGGAGGTATATAGTGGTGAGGGGCAGACTAGATGGGAGGGACCTCACGCTGAGATGCATATATGCACCGAATGTGGACCAACCTGCCTTCTTCTCCTTGCTGTCCCGCACATTGGCACTGTTCTTAATGGGCTCCCTGCTCCTTGGGGGGGACTTTAATTGTGTATCTGATACTGCCCTAGTCCGGTCACATCCCCCATTACTAAATGCACCCGCGAGCAGACGTGCGCGTTCCGACTGGCAGCGTTGTTGGGGGCTAATTGATACTTGGAGGGCCCACCACCCGTCAGACAGGGACTACTCCTTCTTCTCCTCCCTTCACGAACTTCACGTTCGCATAGACGCCTTCATGTGCTCCCGGGTAGTGCACGGTGAAGTGTCCCATAGCGAATACCTAACGCGCACGATTTCCGACCATAACCCGTTGCTGATGCACCTGCGATGGTCACAGTACCGCCCACGCATTCCCACCTGGAAACTTCGCCCAGAGGCGCTAGACGATCAGGTCTTCCGGGCCACGATAGCCACGGATATAGAGTCGTATTTTCGGGATAACGCGGGGACTGCGGGATCGGCGACAATCGAGTGGGATGCCTTTAAATCCCTGGTGCGGGGACGTTGCATTGCGGCGGGGTCGGGGGTGCGGAAGACCCTGCTCAGCGCAATTGACCAGGAGGACGCGAAGCTACGCTCGCTGGAGAAGGACCGCCCTGAGCGCCCAAACATTCAGGAGGCACTCCTTGAGGCGAGGGAGTCGGTGGCGGCGACGGTGGAGCGCCTCAGGTGCTTCAATCACAAAGCCTACCTTAGACGTGTGCATTTGGAACGGGACAAATCCGGGGCGCTCTTGGCCTGGCTAGCCAATCCGGCTCGCCGAAGTTCGGTTATCCTCGAACTCAGGGATCATGCGGGAGTGGCGCGGTTCGACCAACAGGGGATAAATGAGTTATTCCATGACTATTACACTGAACTCTATCGCAGCCGGGTGCTTCCGCGGGAGGCTGAATTCCAGAGCTTCCTGGAGGGACTGGATCTACCGGAATTGGACGAGGAGACTGCAAAACCTCTAGGGGCTAAGATTGATGAAAGGGAGGTGAGAGTCGCCATCAAGAGTATGGCGCGGTACAAAACAGCGGGCGCTGATGGCCTACCGACGGAGTTCTACCACACCTACGCCGACCTCCTGGCACCCCAAATGACAAGGCTCTACAATGAGGCTAAACGTCTGGGCAGCCTACCAAAGACCACTGGCGAGGCGCTCATTGTCCCCCTATTGAAACCTGGCAAGCCACATTGGGACAGGTCGGCGTACCGCCCGCTGTCCATGCTTAACCTGGACTACAAGATCTTGAGCAAGATCTTGGTGACGCTCCTACTTCCCCACATGACCACTCTGATCCACGTGGACCAATCGGGCTTTATCCCGACCCGCAACACCGCGCTTAATATACGACGGCTTCTCCACGTTCTGGAGGCTGACACCTACGAGGTGGACGAGGCAGCGGTGTTTGCTGTTGATATGGAAAAGGCCTTTGACAGCCTGGAATGGCCGTATCTTTTCCATGTTATGAGCACCATGGGATTGGGTACGGATTTTGTGGACTGGACGGCACTCTTATACAAGAACGCTACGGCGAGAGTCAGAACGGGAGGTGTAATATCGGAGGCTTGCGTAGTGGGGAGAGGCACGTGACAGGGTTGCCCACTCTCGCCCCTGTTGTTCGCCATAGCGGTCGAACCGTTGGCGGCGCATGCCCGTGTGGGACGAGCATATCAGGGATTGGACGTGTATGGGCAGGTGCATCATATCGCATTATATGCTGATGACCTCCTGCTGTTTCTGGCGGCCACTGCGGCCTCCCTGCGGGGAGCTAAGCAGGGTGTCTGGCCTCAGAGTGAACTGGGCGAAATCGTACCTGTTCCCGACTAGGGTGCGTGGGCCATGTCCGCACTCTTCGGAAGGAGTGACCTGGGAGGAGGGAGCCTCGATACCTTGGCACTTCGATCTACCATACTAACATAGACATTCTAGAGGGCAACCTCGGATCGGCAATCCGACTCACTAAAACGAACTTTGACTTCTGGAGTACGCTCCCCCTTTCCCTGGCGGGACGGGTGGCACTCCTTAAGATGGTGACGCTGCCTCGCCTGCTCTGTTTTTTTCGGGCCCTTCCGGTCTGGATCCCGGCGAGCTGCTTTCGTCGGCTGCGGACCATGGTGACCGGCTTCCTGTGGGGCCCGGGTAGGCGTAGGGTGGCGCTGACCACGCTTCTGCGGCCTCGAGCTGAGGGGGGGCTAGCGGTGCCGGACTACGACCTGTACTACCTGGCGGCCCAGCTGCACTGGTTGACACAGTGGGCAGCGAGAGCCACGAGGGAGGAAAGCGGATCTGATGAGCCGGTGGGACCGGTGCAGGTGATCTCCCGGAACATACTGGGCCTGCCGATGGGAGACCTTCATCTTACCCAAGAATTTGCGACGGTTCGGAAGTGCTGGAATAGGTATCTGCGGAGAGGCCACATTGCGGTGCCGTATGCACCGGAGATCCCGCTCAAGCTATGCAGGGCGCTCCCGCACGGGGGCTCATGGCACCGACTAGAGAACTGGGAAGACAAGGGACTGGTGACCATTGGGGACCTCTATGACGACGGGGCTCTCATGCCCTTCGACCTCCTGCGGGATCGCTTCGAACTGCCGGGGGGGGGGACTTCCTCCTTCACGCGGCACTGACTGCGGTGATCCGTAAACACTGGAAGGCGGGTTTGGTGGAGCCTCCGCTATCCACAGGTTGTCAATACGTAGTGATGGCCGCGGGGATGGTTAAGGCTATAACGTGCCTCTATAAACGCATGACTGCAGAGGCTCAGACCCCACTAGCAGTTCTGAAGGCGAAATGGGAGGCGGACTTCACGACGGAGATCCCTGACACGGCATGGTCTGGCATAGTTGAACGGGCCTGGAAAGGGACGCGCAATGCAAGGTTTCAGCTGGTGCATTTTTACATCCTACATAGAGCGTACCTGACCCCTGACAAGCTCCATAGGTACTTCCCGACACACTCAGCGGCCTGCCCACGCTGTCCGGCAGAGGTGGCTGATTTCCAGCACATGTTCTGGTCCTGCCCGGCACTGGGCTCCTTTTGGCGAGGGGTGGTGGAGACTCTGCGGGAGGTCACTGAGCGGGATTTGCAACCCACAATGGCACACTGCGTCCTACACTGGTTCCCACACACATCGAAAAACAAAATCACTAGTAAATTCCTAGACCTAGGTCTGCTGCTAGCGAAGCGAACCATAACGTCCCAATGGAAGGCAAATAGGGGGCCTACAGTGGAGAGGTGGCGAGCGGAGCTCACTAAATGGGCCAGCTGTGAAGGGGAGATACGTCTGCAACTGGCGCTTAGAGCAGGCGCTGATACTGCTATGGAGCGGTCCCGGCTGGTGCTGGAACTCACGCTACCGACCTCTGACAGCGAGGACTCCCCTGCAGGTAGCCCTGGGCCTTAGACACTGTGGCTTGGGTGGGTGTTCGGCCCAGATCCTTCCTGGGATCGCCCCGCGCCCCACGTGCTGACTGCACTTTCCTACGGCTTAATCCTGATTGTCGGGCTCGTACCTGCTGTGCCCACGGAGAAATCGGGCTTGCTCTTGTGGACCTCTGACACACCAGGGGGGAGGGATGGGGAGGGGAGTGGGATAGGGGGATTGGGGGGTAAGGGATGGTGAGGTTTAGGGGGGGACTGAGCGGAGGGTGGAAAGTTGTTTGTTATTGTTCAATGCTCTCTGGAACAGGTGCGGGGGGAATAGGAAGGTTAGAAACGCAGCCATATGCACTACCTGAGAAACAGCTCTCTGTGAGTACCCTTACAGGTTTTAGCGAATAGTGGACCACTGTATACTGCCGCTCGACCTCCGGGGTGTGAGCTGAATGGCCGTGTTAGACTAAGTTTTCCATATCAGAACTGTTGTACCATGAATGTAAGATACTGCCTTCATTGATGACTAGTTTGTACACATATTCCTGCTGCAATAAAAATTCTTTAACATTTTTTTTTTTATCTATTTCCGAGAGTCATTTCCGCCCATAATCCTTTAATTATAGGGATTCCATTATCTGGTCTTCCTAGGACTTTAAATCCATGGACTTTTGATAAGAAATTGTTACTAGATACATCCTATTGTCAACACATGGCCAAATGATTCCTGAATTTTTCGATATATGAATCAGAGCACTGCCCCCAAAATAACTCTATGGGATGCATTCAAAGCCGCTTTACGCGGTGAGACGCTCAGCTTTTCTTTACATCGTCAGAAGGAGATTAAGGATATGATTAAACAATGGATCAACGATTTGGCTTCTGCCGAGGTGGAACTTATTAAACAAATTGGTCTTGGCCAAAGTACGGTTGCATGCCAAAATATAATATCTTTTACTGAATTAAAAATACATTCATTTTATGCTGAAGAGATTGCTGCTAAATATATCCAGCACAGGTCTAATATTTACGAACTTGGGGAAAACACTGGGAAACTATTGGCCAAACATAAAAAAAAGAGCTGTGACAAAATCAATTAGTCGTATCAAAGACCCGTAGGACAAATATTGGATACTCCTCAAGATATACTTAATGTTTTTTGTAACTTTTACACTCAATTGTATACTGCAGAAGCTGAAGCTACTATCGGTAATATCACTGAACACCTAAACAGAGTTGAAACTGCAAAAGTCTCCTCTGAGCAGAATGAGACCCTTAACACCCCTATAGGCTGGGAGGAAATTGAGTCAGCGATCGTATCTCTAGCCCCCGGTAAAGTAGTCGGGCCCGATGGAATTCCTTTGGAGTTCTTTAGAACTTTCCAGCAAGCGCTGAAGCCCACTCTAATATCTCTATTCCAGCTTGCCCAACAGGGACAGACCCCTAAATCTTGGCATCAGACTACAATCCTTGTGTTTAAGAAAAAGGACAAACCTGAACTAAATTCAGGATCTTATAGACCGATTACACTTATCACTTCCGCTAGCAAGGTTTATTAAAAAATAATTGCTTCAAGGCTTAGCACAGTTATAACTCCATCAGTATCGCTCAGACAGCATGGGTTCATCCCGGAAAGAGACACAACAGACCATGCCAAGAGAGCAATTGCCCTCTTCGATTGGGCACAAGTCACGGGGTCCCTGCTCGGGATGATCCTGTTGGACGTGGAAAAGGCATTCGACAGGGTCTCCTGGCGGTTTCTCTGGTCTGTTCTACACTGGAAGGGCTTCACATTTGAGTTCGTCCAAGCCATTCAAGCGCTATATATATCCCCTGAAGCACCTATTCGAATAGCTGGACAATATTCGCAATCATTCAATATCGACAGGGGCACAAGACAGGGTTGTCCCTGCTCTCCATTATTATTCTCACTTTATATTGATCCCTTTTTAGTGAAACTGGAAAATAAAATCAATATTGAGCCTGTAACTCTGAATAATACCACCTAAAAAACATTGGCTTACGCCGATGACATTGCTATTCTCACTAGCAACCTAAGGCTAGCCTTTCCTATAATGAGCATTTGTGCTAAACAGTTCGCTGTAGTATCCGGCTATAAACTGAACATTGATAAAACATAGGGCCTCATTAGGATGGCGGGCGGACTTTGCCCGCCCGCCATCCTTGCGGTAGTAGGTACCGCCCACCATAAGGGCGGGTGTCCCGTCGGCAGCATTAGGATGCGCCCGCCACAGTGGCGGGCGCATCCCGCATTCCTACCATTTTGGCCGGAGGTGCACTTACAACCGCCCGCCATAATGGCAGGAAAGCATGCTGTGCATGGAACTGCTAGGGGGTACCATAGGAACCCCCCCCATGTGCACCTCCCACCCCCCGGAGTCCCTGGGGGCCTGCAACAGGCCCCCGCAGGGATTCTCTGCATGCCTTTCCGTGGCAGCATTGCCGCCACGGAAAGGCATCCACAATTGTCCATCATAATATGGCTGGCGGTGTCTGATAGACACCGCCACCATATTATTCCTCTTCTGCCCTGGCCACAAGGCGACCGGGGCGGAAAAGCGGCGGACGATCTTTCCGTCCACCGAGGTCCCCCCCGCCATACTAATATGGTGGGGGGAATACAAATGCGGATGTCGGGCGGATTGCCCCCGCCAGGCTGGCGGTGGCTACCGCCAGCCTGGCGGGGGGGCAATCTGCCCGACATCATAATGGGCCCTATAGTGTCTACATTCGGACAATCTCCGTCCATCTGAAATCTTAACCGTTCCAGAGGTTACCTTGGGGGTTAGAATAACAGCGGATGATGAACGTATTCCGGCACTTAATGTAGAACAAGCTACCCAAATGGTTAGTAATCTTTTGGCGAGGTTAGATTGCTTACATCTATCATTACACGTCAATGCAATGTCATCAAAATGACTATTTTACCCAACTCTCTATACTTTTTTCGCACTGTACCATTCATTTTCCCCACGTCTTTTTATTTCAAAATTTAACAGATCTGCTCTAGATTCTTATGGGGCTATAGAAGGCCAAAGAAGGGCCATAAAGTGGATGACTCTTCCGAGATCAAGGGGGGGGAGGGTTGGGGGCAGGGGGGGAATGCCAACATTTTTACTATATCACTGGGCTGATCTCCTACAACACATGGAAATTCTCATAACCGCTAAAAAAACCTGGATCAGCAGCCACCAACCCCTCTATCTATGGGATGCTCTTAGAAGAAAATTTATGGCAAAGGTTAGTCAAAACTCTGGAGCCAAGCTACTTTAAGAAAACCAGATTCAAAACTTTACATTCTACCTATTCTGTTTGGAAGAAAGTCCAGCAAAGATTCACAATTTCAAATATTAATGCATACACTCCCTTCTCTGCTCATGGTCTTCTACCATCAATATTTCAGGACAGGACTACGTTTAGATGGGCCAATTCATGGATAACGCTTCTCGGGGTTCTAAGAGAAGGGGGTAGTCTGATGTCATTCACCACTTTCCTGGAGATATTTGGTCTACCCAGAAGTGATTTTTTTTAAATTCGTACAAATCCGGAGCTTCTAGGCTCAAGATTACAAAAAAATCAGGGTAACTTGGAGCCAATCAGCATAATTGAACTACTGCAAAGACAATCACGCATTGGGGTAATATATCAGTCTTTAATTGCTCAGTTACCCGATGATTTAATACCTCAGTGTGATCGATGGGAAAGGAAACTAGTCGGAGTAAATATCAATCTACCTAAGTCCCTCAAACTGGCTAATTCTGTGATCCTGTCCAGCAGCCTCAAATCGCAGTTTTTCATGTCTGTTTTTGATTTATATTATTCCCCCGCCAAAACCTCAAAATGGGCACAGTCTATGGGGAGCTCATGTAATAGGTGCGGACTAATTGGGACTGATTCTTTACATATGTTTTTTTACTGCCCTGGGCTGGGAACTTTTTTTCAGGACATGTCACTTCTTAAATCTTGTATTAGTAACCCCAGTTACACTTACCCCAGAGTTGGTAATTTTTGGGGTCGAGAGTCCTACAATAGGGACGGTCCATGTGAATGCTGAAGTTAACTTCCTTTTCATTGCTATGTCAACTTTGAGACTATATATCACCTCCCTGTGGATCAGTACTGATGCCCCTACATTTATTAATTGGAGATCCAGGTTACTTGGTTTATATAATCTAGAGATATCTGTTTATAAAAAACGCGGTGTTAAGAAACACATTTGGGGGCTAAAAATCTGGTCCCCAAACATTAATTGGTTAGAAACTATTGTTTAGATTTAGACGGCGATTCTGTCATTGTGTCTTCTTTCCTATCGCAGATACCAATGATATGTTTTCTGCATTTTCTTTCTTTCCCTTTTCATTTTTAGATATACATTATTGTTTGATTAGATTTTGAACTTGTAAAGGAGGATGTAACTACTGTATAAATCAGTTGTTTAAATAAAAAAGAATAAAATAATTTTTAAAAAGTTGATTTTTTTAAATTATGCGTTGGAAAAGGCCACTTTTAGAAAGTGTTTAATTTCATCCTTAACCATTTTGTGCCTCTGCCTGTCTGTAGAATACACGTTGGGCTCCTGTGCATTCACTCTAGACAGTCACACACAGGGATCTGTGGTGTGCCTTGTATATCATGATGGGTCATCAACAGGCTGGGACTGAGACAAAGGGAAAACTGGGAGTGACAAAGTGACAGACAGTCAGAGAGTAGGCTTGAGGGTGAATGATTAAAGTGGAAGTGAAAGAAACAGCTAAAGAGCTGTGCTGAGTGACTGGGCGAGAGAAAGTGAGTGACTTAAAAGAATGTGTGAGTAACGGCATGCGGAGGAATTGTGAGAGGAATTTACAGAGGGATACATTTGAAGGATCAGCAAAAGAAGGAAGGGATCAGAGAAAGATGGATATATTGGAATAGATGGTTAAGGGAGGAAGTGACACCATGAGAGAGAAACGGATTGAGAATGGAGAGAGATAGAGACAGAAGGAGAGACAGTGATAGCAACGAAACACTGGATATTACGGTGACCGTTCTACCCATGAAAATAAACACTAAGAACAGAGGTGAAAATGGATGATTCAACAACAGAGTTGGGTAAAGCTGATAGGGGGTATGTGGTAAATGTAACTGCTGATCTCAATCAATACTTAGCGTGGCTTACAAGTGTGTTATAGTTTACTGTCAGCAACAGTGCCAGATGTCAAAAGCCTGCTATCGAAGTAACAGATCCAAGTATAGCCAATAGCCCAAAGCACAGGAGCATGTCTTCAACAAACTTTTGAATGTCTTAAGCATTCGTCATTAAGAACCATTTTGGGCCCTGAATAGCTGGTTGAGTGGTGGTGTTTAAATGTTTGCCCCTATACATGCATCTTTGAGTGAGTATGCCTTTATGTGTACATTACTGCATGTGTGAGTCGGTGATGATAAAATGATTGTTGCTGCCTCTGTCTGTGAATCCCTTCTCTTTTACTGTCTGAGAAAGTCACATTTCAAACATGATTAAAGGTCCAAAACAAAATAGTGGTTATTTTTTCTACAAAAATGGTGGCTTCACACTCACAATCTTGCATTAATTCACAATTCAAGCATAATTTGCTGTCCTTTTCTGTTGTTTTTCTTGCTTTTTCCACACATCTGGTGACCTCCTTTGCCCTGCATTCAGACACTTGTTGTTGCACCTCCTCTTTACCGAGGATTTGTTTTCCACACTGCAAGAAGTCAAAACCCAAATGCCAGTTATGATTTTTTGAGATGGCAAAGAAAATCTAGTGATCTCTTCTCTAACCAATCACTTGTGTCAAAACATTCAAATGAGATAGACATGGAGAGCAAATCAATGATTCACTACTTTAAGCAGCAGAGATACCTTTCAAGCCCACCCACTACAATTGTAATGCTCATATCTGAAAAACTACTTAACTGATTTGCAACACACCAACAAAGCCAACCTTCTTAAAATTCTTCCTTCATGTCAAGATTGGTTTGAATCCATTGAGTGGTTTTGTCTGTAGGTACAAGCAGGATTTACTCTAGGGGGCTTAAATGGGAAAACTAAGCCTTTTTCCAAGCCTCCTAACTATTCGTTTCCACTAAATGGATCACAATAAAACGTGGCATGGAGGACCGTGGGTTAATATGCCAAGAGACTGCCGAATCTGGTGCAGATCCTTTCATGGAGTCTATTTAAAAAAAAGGCATTTTGAATGGAAAGTGCAGCAATCCATAACTATACAATTGCAAATGTGTAATATATATATATTACCTACTGGCGGTCGCCAGTAGGTATATATAGTTAGGATTTTTTCTCTATGGGATTTTTGAAAATGCTATGTCTAATAACTTTGGCTGAAATTTTCAGGAAAATGGAACATTTTGTTTGGGGGGGTTCGTCAAGGGGGGGGCCGAGAAAAAAGGGGGGTCCCAAAACGCGTTTTTCCCATGTTAATTTCCATAGGGCGGTTGGCCTCACTTTTAGCCCGAACGGCTGAATGGATTTGCACGAAACTTGGCAAAATTGTAGGGACTGGTAGCCCGATGTGCCTTTGCTAGGTCTCAATATATGTGCTCCAGTGGATTTTGATAAATTAACCTTCAAAAAAATATATATATCTGTAAGCGCGCTCCGGGCAGCGCCCCGGTTCGCGTACCTGACGCGTAACGGAACTTCGCGAAGCGAAGCTGATTGGCTCTCTGGTGTCTGTCAACATTCTAAACAGTCCGGAGTGGCCGCCATCTTGTCTCTCGGTAGGATCGAGAGACAAGAGGAGGCCAAAACAAAGGGGGAAATGACCATAAGGGGGCATAGTAGATCCTCCCTGACCCCCTAGGTTTGATGTGGAGGCTTTAAAAGGGCCCCGCGGGGCAAAAAAAACCAAAAACATTTGTTTTTTTTGCATGGGGAGCGCCCGGTACGCGCACCAGGAAGCGGTCTGGGGAGCGTACTATAAGGAAAAAAGAATGATAGACTATGATATGTTGAAATATTGTAGGTTTATTAATTGTTCTTTTTGTTGTTTTTTTTTATTTAAGTAGCAGTATTTATAATTATTAAATATAAATTTATTTTTGGGATTGTGCACAGTATACTATAAGTCTGACTTTACATTATAATCAATTTGGTACTAGTTTATGAATTACATATAAAAATGATTAAAGACTCAAATAATTTTTTAATATTGAATATAATTTTATTTTTCTGATTCTTTTTCAAAATTTAATAGAACGTCTAACATTTGACTGTCCGATATGTCCTCTTGTTGAGTGAACATAACTTCCCACATTTGACCGTCCTGATAATGAAGTAAGAAATCCACAGATTCTACACATTGTAGAAGTTCATGGTCCCGTGATTCATCCATGAATTCCAAGTCAATGGGTTCAATGATTTCCTCATTGTTAATCTCTAGGACAATTTCAAAGGAAACGTTCTGTTCTCCTTCCATTTTTGTGCTGAAATTTGCATATAAAATAAATATATCAGTAGAGATAGGGCACTGTTGGGTTTAAGTTCAGACAGGTACTTTTGAGGCGTGAAGTAGTACTATTAAAAAGTGCCTGTGAAAAAGCCTAAGTAAATTCATAATTATACCACAGAAACCTAAATCAATCCATAATTATAATAAACAAGCCTTTCTCAATGTCTAACTCTTACAGAGGGATAGTATATAACTATCTGAAAATGTTTTCAAATTTATAAAATAACATCTTACCTTTTAAAAACAAGTTTAAGTTGTGAGTGAAAATGATTTTGCAATGTAGTTCAGGAAGTAGTAGTCAAAATGGCTGTGTTTCTCTCTCTTTCTTTATATATATTCAGGTACATAACCAATCAAATGTCAGGTAAAAAAAGTAGAAAATGAAAGTAACATTTTAATTGGTTGTCAATTCCAACACTTCAGATGTGTTTTGTGAAGTAATTTACCTCAGGGTATTTAGAGAGGTCTACAGGCTAAATGGCTAAATGGATTTTCAATCAAATTTGTGAAAATGGTAGAAATTGGTATGTAGTATGAGCTAATCTATATTTGGTGAAAGTCTCTCCAGTGGTTTTTCTGTATATTACTTTCCCACCTTTTTTTGAGCGAGCGCTTCCCGGTGCGCGCCCCGGTATGCGAACCGGCAGCGTTACGGGAGTCCTCCATTTTGTGTTTCGGTAGAATTGAGATACAAGATGGAGGGCAAATAATGTTGAGAATGGGTAGAAGGGGGCACGGTAGACGTATCCTGACCCCCTAGGTTTTCTGAGGGTAGCTGAGGAGGACCATATGTGCGAAAAAAAAACAGCGTCCGGTGCGCGTACCGGGTAGCGCTCCGGGGAGCGTACTTTGGTGAAAATTAGTGAAAAAAGTTAGAGTAAAATAATAATTGTGAGTGATCAGATGTAGGGTAGCTCTGAAAAGAGCTTTCGGGTCCTGTGGCTGATTTAGGTACCTACAAGTAGGTACCAATGCACAGTCTTAAATTCAGGATGAAAATTCTGTTCCCCTCATCTGAGAAGTGAACTCCATCTGCTCTGTAGATATCTTGCATGTAGTAACGCAAGTTATTGTTGTACATGGAGCCCATTCCATGGTCTCTCATGTAAGCTGAAACAGACTTATTTACATGCTTCCTCGATTTCTCAATTTGTGGACAAAATTGGTTCGACCACCTCCATTTCTGTCTTTGGCATATATTTGAATATACCAAGGCAGTTTGAGGAAAAAGTGCCATCAATTGGTCAAAGGTGTCCTTTAAAAGCATTTCCAGACCTACCCCAGTCAAAGTGCCCAAGTCATTTCCTCCACAGTGCACAATTAACAGGTCAGGTTTTGGCAAATGCATAAAGGTTTTTACCAATGGTATCAATTGGTGACATTTTAATCCTCTGTGGCTAATCCACTTAATTTCCACATTTTGTAAATTGAGGTTAGGTAAATTTCAGTTATCAGCAAACCTTTGAGCCCAGTGGATATAACTATATCCAACAATCCAGACAGAAAACATGGTGAGAGAAGGTTCTGCTGCAGTCAGATGAAGTGTGGCAATGAAATGGCAGTTGAAAAAATAAGAGTGTATAATGAAAAAAAACTGTGGAGTTTCTGTGGTAATTAATCAGTAGCAGTGATTGGTGGATTTTGATTGCTGAAAACAGAAAGTTAGGGTGCATGGATGAGTTCTTTGAAAGATGTAACTTGAATGGTGAAAAAAAATCATTTTATGAAAGATTGCACTGGATACGCAGGTGTACTGAGAGTTCAGAGTTCAATTGAAACATTGTTGTGTGAACTTGCAAACATGAGAGGTCTTTCAGGAGGTGGTTGCTATGCAAAAAAGGCAGAAAGGGCAGAGGGGGGAAGGGTGTTGATTTGAAAAAAGTGAGGGAAGAGTTTTGATTGGGTGACATGAGAGATATGTGTGATGAATTACAGCATTTCTGTGGCATTGTTGCTTGCAGACTCTGGAGTGCATACCTTTTGCTCTGCTAAAGACAAATTGGTGTGTGTCTGAGACTGTTTTGAAACTCATAAAGTATTTGCTAAGGTGAGAAAAGATTCATTTAATTTAAATAGAGAATAGTATGCTTTAAGGAGAAAATTATGAAGAAAGTTGTGTATTTAAAATGTTGCTTTGTGTCAAGTGTTTTAGAAATAGATTTTGTTTCTTTGAGTTACATAGCCATGTTAAAAGTGGCGCAAAAATAGTGCAAGGGTCTTACAAAAATGCTTTCATGTGTTTTAGGGCATTTTAACTCACTTCTCCATGAATGTAGGAATATAATTGCTTTACAATATGTGTTTAAAAACGTTTTTTGAAATCAATTAGGTTTCTTGATATGTACTGGTAGAGTTTCATAGGTTAATTGGGGCATATTTACAAGGTTTTTGAGTTCATTTGATGTAATTTTACCCATTTTATTTTAAGACATTTCCTTGTGGTGCAAGGTCCTTGTAAATACGCCCCCATGTGTGCTTGGCAAATTTAGATTTTGATTCTTTGAGTCACATAGCCATGTTAAAAGTGACCCAAAAATGGTGCAAGGGCCTTAAAAAAACGCTTTCATGTGTCTTATGGCATTTTAAGTCATTTCCCCTTGAATGTAGGTATATAATTGATTTAGATGATCTGTTTAAAAACGATTTTTGAAATCAATTAGGTTTCTTGATATGTAGTGCTAGAGTTTTATAGGTTGCTTGGGGCATATTTATAAGGCCTTTGAGTCTCTCTGATGTTATTTTTTACAAGGCTTTTGAGTTCATTTGATGTAATTTTTCCCATTTTATTTTAAGACATTTCCTTGTGGTGCAAGGTCCTTGTAAATACGCCCCCATGCGTGCTTGGCAAATTTAGATTTTGATTCTTTGAGTCACATAGCCATGTTAAAAGTGACCCAAAAATGGTGCAAGGGCCTTAAAAAAACGCTTTCATGTGTCTTAGGGCATTTTAAGTCATTTCCCCTTGAATGTAGGTATATAATTGATTTAGATGATGTGTTTAAAAACGATTTTTGAAATCAATTAGGTTTCTTGATATGTAGTGCTAGAGTTTTATAGGTTGCTTGGGGCATATTTATAAGGCCTTTGAGTCTCTCTGATGTTATTTTTTACAAGGCTTTTGAGTTCATTTGATGTAATTTTTCCCATTTTATTTTAAGACATTTCCTTGTGGTGCAAGGTCCTTGTAAATACGCCCCCATGTGTGCTTGGCAAATTTAGATTTTGATTCTTTGAGTCACATAGCCATGTTAAAAGTGACCCAAAAAAGGTGCAAGGGCCTTAAAAAAACGCTTTCATGTGTCTTAGGGCATTTTAAGTCATTTCCCCTTGAATGTAGGTATATAATTGATTTAGATGATGTGTTTAAAAACGATTTTTGAAATCAATTAGGTTTCTTGATATGTAGTGCTAGAGTTTTATAGGTTGCTTGGGGCATATTTATAAGGCCTTTGAGTCTCTCTGATGTTATTTTTTACAAGGCTTTTGAGTTCATTTGATGTAATTTTTCCCATTTTATTTTAAGACATTTCCTTGTGGTGCAAGGTCCTTGTAAATACGCCCCCATGTGTGCTTGGCAAATTTAGATTTTGATTCTTTGAGTCACATAGCCATGTTAAAAGTGACCCAAAAATGGTGCAAGGGCCTTAAAAAAACGCTTTCATGTGTCTTAGGGCATTTTAAGTCATTTCCCCTTGAATGTAGGTATATAATTGATTTAGATGATGTGTTTAAAAACGATTTTTGAAATCAATTAGGTTTCTTGATATGTAGTGCTAGAGTTTCATAGGTTGCTTGGGGCATATTTATATGGCCTTTGAGTCTCTCTGATGTTATTTTTTACAAGGCTTTTGAGTTCACTTGATGTTATTTTTCCCATTTTAATTTTAGACCTTTCCCTGTGGTGCAAGGTCCTTGTAAATTCCCCCCCATATCTGTGCTTGGCAAATTTAGATTTTGATTCTTTGAGTCACATAGCCATGTTAAAAATGACCCAAAAATGGTGCAAGGGACTTAACAAAACGCTTTCATGTGTCTTAGAGCATTTTAAGTCATTTCCCCTTGAATGTAGGTATATAATTGATTTAGATGATGTGTTTAAAAACGATTTTTGAAATCAATTAGGTTTCTTGATATGTAGTGCTAGAGTTTCATAGGTTGCTTGGGGCATATTTATAAGGCCTTTGAGTCTCTCTGATGTTATTTTTCCCATTTTAATTTAAGACCTTTCCCTGTGGTGTAAGGTTCTTGTAAATACGCCCCCATGTGTGCTTGGCTAATTTAAGTACTGATAGG